>NW_027518679.1:45279722-45922500 GCF_043159265.1 Tasmannia lanceolata
CAACCAAAACCTCTTCCCCTTAGAAGTCTGAACAATCAGCAGGCCCCTCCCGGTCCAGCACCTCTCGAAGTAGAGCGAGGGTTCTCGCATCTTCACCCTCAAGGAACGGCTTGCGACTCATCGCGACTGTATCCGGGGTTCCCCATTTCAAAGGGACCGGCCAAGGCTCGCGGGACTCTGTGTCCTCGACATAAAAGAACCTGTTCCTCCACAGGTGTATGGAGGAGGGAATGCCAGTGATCATTTTTATCTCCGGACGCTGGCTAATGTAAATCCAACCCCCACCCTTGTGCTTCTTCAATTGCGCACACGTGCGGAACAACGGTATTGGCAAGTTCCTCTGAAGCCGGCCCTGAATGAGGTATACAAACCCTGTCAGCAGCCTCCATGAGTTCGGAGCCACCTGGGCCGGGGCCAGCCCGTAGTGCTGAAGCACCGAGGCGAAGAAGGGGTGCAGAGGAAATCTGAGTCCGGCCCTTAGTGACTCGTCATATATGCAAATGTCGGAGCTTTCATTACAGGTCTATCTCCCTCCATCGCCTCCCTCAGTCCAAACCTGGATGGGATGCAATACTTATCCCTAATCACTGCCATGGCGGACTCGTCCAGGTAGTTCTCCTCATTGAGAGCCTGTATGTTGTATTTAGGATTGGCATCCATCCGGGCTCTTGCCATGACCTCAACGGCCCGGCCCGGGTGAAACGTTGTGGACGCTTCGCCGGCGTCACTACCAACACTCCCCCCTTGTGGGACATAGCTATCCGTCAGAAGCGGAGCGGTGTTCAAGTCCAATATTGCCTCGTCCTCTACCTCCTCATCACTACCTATAATATTCACACTCACCATTTTCGGGGCCGGTGACCAGGCAGGCCTATCCTCGGTCCTAATCAACGATCTAGACCCTGAACTACTAGAAGACGACTCCCCCGAACCGGATTCAGAACTAGAGCTACTAGACATGAAAGCAGGAAAAGAAATGAATGAGACGCGCTCAAGAAAAATTACCGGATCACACTGAATGCTCCTGAATCCGCCGCTGTTCACAAAACTACATGATCCGAACTGGCCTTCGCCGAACTAGGCTTCGCTGAACCAATAGAGAGAAAAAGAGGAGGAGAAGGAGGAGAAGTAAAAAGTGAAAATGAGAAGGTAAAACCCACTCTTTATAGATTTCTCTGAGGCGGTGTGCATTAAATGAAGGGCACACGTTTCGAGGACGCCCGAGTGGTGCCACATGTCTTTTATTAATGGCGGGCGCAGACTTCGAGGCAAGGGCGTAAGCGAAAAATACGCACGTACCTCTAAAAGACCAAGGGGAGTCATACAAATGCTCGTGCGGGGAAAGGCAGTCCGGCTCAAGCCGGACTGGATATGACGCGTTCCGCAAAACGACAAAAAGCAGTCCGGCCCAAGCCGGACTGGGTCGCAAAACGACAAAAAGCAGTCCGGCCCAAGCCGGACTGGATATGACGCGTTCCGCAAATCGACAAAAAGCAGTCCGGCCCAAGCCGGACTGGATATGACGCGTTCCGCAAAACGACAAAAAGCAGTCCGGCCCAAGCCGGACTGGATATGACGCGTTCCGCAAAACGACAAAAAGCAGTCCGGCCCAAGCCGGACTGGATATGACGCGTTCCGCAAAATGACAAGAAGCAGTCCGGCTTAGCCAAAATCTGGACTGCCCCAGAAGCCGGACTGCGGCAAAATCCGGACTGCCCCAGAGTCCGGACTGCTCCAAAATCCGGACTGCTCCAGATTCCGGACTGCCCCAGAGTCCAGACTGCTCCAGATTCCGGACTGCCCCAGAATCCGGACTGCTCCAGACTCCGGACTGCTCCAGATTCCGGACTGCCCCAGAGTCCGGACTGCCCCAGAAGCCGGACTGCTCCAGACTCCGGACTGCTCCAGATTCCGGACTGCTCCAGACTCCGGACTGCTCCAAAATCCGGACTGCTCCAAAATCCGGACTGCCCCAGAGTCTGGACTGCTCCAAAATCCGGACTGCTCCAGATTCCGAACTGCCCCAGAGTCCGGACTGCTCCAAAATCCGGACTGCTCCAGATTCCGGACTGCCCCAGAATCCGGACTGCTCCAGACTCCGGACTACTCCAGATTCCGGACTGCCCCAGAAGCCGGACTGCTCCAGACTCCGGACTGCTCCAGATTCCGGACTGCTCCAGACTCCGGACTGCCCCAGAGTCCGGACTGCTCCAAAATCCGGACTGCTCCGAAATCCGGACTGCCCCAGAGTCAGGACTGCTCCAAAATCCGGACTGCTCCAGATTCCGGACTACCCCAGATTCCGAACTGCCCCAGAGTCCGGACTGCCCCAGAAGCCGGGACTGCTCCAGATTCCGGACTGCCCCAGATTCCGGACTGCCACAGGCCGAGCCTCCACTTCCAATCAGAAATGTACTCTACCACATTTCCCCAAGTCACCATAATAACTTGGAGAACTGGGGGGCAACTGATGGGGTGCAAAAACGCAGCAGCCTGTTGGCTTCCAACACGTGGCTAGAGGAGGGCCCACTGCAGTACCCACGTCAGCAGGGGTAGTTTGGTAATTCCCTCGGAGTAGGTGAACCTGAGCCTATAGCTGGTCGACACCTGCTTTGGGGCATTAACTCCCCACCTACCCCAAACTTTCCCTATAAAAAAGGCTCCCAAAGCTCATAAATCAGGGTATTGAATTCTTACCCACCACTCTAAAAACCACCCCTTCACTCCGGCTCTTACTGACTTGAGTGTCAAAGGGTCTGTCCGGAGTACACTCCGGGTCGGCCATTCTGACCTCGTTTGCTTCTGTGCAGGACACAGTTAATCAGGGCTCTAACCTCCGTTTCACCTCCTCGAGCCCTCCAGCTCGTCTCTTACGTCACTGTCATATCTGTTAACTAATTTCGGGCCTAACAGTACCATTTGCCAAAGGCAAAGTTCTTGACATAGATCTGTGAAAAACCACACGAGAACCCAAAACTCCTAAAAAACAAGAGACAGCATTTGGACGAGCCTTGAAATATTACCTGCCGAATACAAATGAAAGAGCCTTGTGACTTGTGAGTAACCACTTTTCAAACGGAGAGGATTGCCAATATCAAAACGGCGGAGTGCGGATATAATTCTTACTCGCATATATAATCGTGAAAAAGGTCTCATCTTTCTCCACTTTCAAATAATCAAAATGAGCGAGGGAATTGGAGAGCCAATTTCTTTCTTCCGTTCCCAACTCCAAAACCGAAGGTTTCATTCTCTAATCTCTCTTTCTCTCCAATTTTCATTTCTTCAAATCTCATCATCTATCTCCCCTCTCTTTACAGATTCGACGAACAAACACTCCGAATTTTGGAATCGGTTTTGGTTTCGAAAGATGTGAAATCTCTGCTAGAAATTAGATCGAGCTTGAAACATCTCATGAGATCCGAAGCTGTCACTGTTTTGAAAGAAATCACAGAGAAATCTGTCGATCATAAGCTTTCTGTCGTGAATTTCTTCGTTAATGCCTTTGCTCTTGTAGGCGATGTAGAGGCAAGTTTTTTTTTTTTTTTTTACCTAATGAAATTATCTAGGGTTTGAATTTCAATATCTTTGTTTTTTTTTTTGTCTTATCTTTCAATTTTTATTATCATGCGAATAAACTTTAAGCATGCTTGTTGGAAAATTCAAATGGCTTGAACTTGTAGGTTTGCTATGAGAATTATCAGTATAATATTCCATGGAAAACATAGAGGGATCTTATCTTGTACGGTTGTTATTAGAGACACTAGATTTGGAAATTGATGCAGAATTCTACTAGCATTGCTACAGATGGATAATCTTTCAGCAATTAGCATAGAAAGTAGTGGTTAAATATGGAAAATTCAGAAAAAATTGGTACCTAGTTATGAAGAAGATTCATTTCTAAAGTCACAAGAGTATAGATACGCATTTTGTGGAGAAAGCAGATTTGGAGGTCAGGGAGGTTGCCTTGACTAATGATGTTTGCTTGGGCAAGGTAGTAGATGCAAAAGAAATTGCATAAAATGTCTATGATCTTGGAGATTAAAAATTGTTTAGTGGTTCTTTTGTAAAACACCAGCGAGTAATCATGTGGCAATTGGGCTGGAAACTCAACTTGAGATTTTTTATTTTATTGCAGTGTGTGGTGTTTTTTAATTTGAATTTTAGATGATGCTTTGTGGTATTTTGATCGTCGGTTGTTTATTTAAGTCATTCGGCAATTTAAATAAGTGAGTTTCTAGTTTTAGATTAGGGAGGTATTTTCTTCGATTAAAAGGAAAATTAGGAGTCTTTTGAAGTTATAAGGTGAATAGAATAGGAAGATTGGGTTTATGGAAGAGATTGGGGCTGATAATGGATACACACCCACACATTCTCTTCAAAAGACATTTGTATGTTTTTTTTTTTTTTTTGTATTACGTTTTATGAAGTTGTCTTTTCTGCTTGTTTCTCATGAAACAATATTATGTTCTTGTTTCCTTGGTCGTAGAATTTCCCTTATTTTAATATGATTTTTTTTTTTGTTGAATTATAATCATGAAATTACTTGAATAGAATGTTTACAACAATTTAGTTCAATCTTTTAGTCAACCTTTTGGCACATTCTTGATTCCGTCTTTATGTTCATGATTCGCGCTTCAACTAGATCTTATGAAAAGATTTTAAACACACTGGAGGCATGCATGTTTCCTTATTTATTTAGGGAAATGACGTCAAACTTTACAAATTCTGTGATAAATATAGTATCCGCATTTCCATTTTTTTTTTTCATTGAGTTTCAATACTTGTTCTATGCTGATATCTTTATTTCCAATTTGACATGTTTTTCTTGGTTTTCAGAGCTGTTTGACACTGAAATACGAGGCCTTTGCCTTACGGGACCTTAAATATGCAAATCATCACGAGATGCAAGTTTCATATGTGGAATGGCTAACTTTTGCCGATGATTCACTGGATAATGGATTTTATTCAATTGCGGTCAAGGTATATATTTTGATACCTATGATTGACTAGTAATAGTAATTAGTTGAGAAATACATAATTTCTTGCCACTCCTTAATAAAAACCCACAAATTGCTTGAACCTATTAGCTACTGTCCCAAGAATTTCATCTTTCTGAACTTTAAAAAAAAGAGATTATCTTAACACCAATAACTGCAGCTTAAAAAAGATTATCTTAATACCAATAACCGCAGCACTACTTTAAGCTTTTTCCCTTTTCTTTTTAGTAGTTACTGTCCCTGGACCTTGAGTAGTTTGTAGTACTAATCATTCAAGAAATACATGAGACGGAAATTATGAGGCAATCTAGTATTTGCAGTGAGTCCCTCTATTAAGTATTCATGCATTACCATGTAAACTCCCAATTCCCTGGCAAAAGTTTTCGCTACTAAAAAACGAAAGCCTAAAGCCGTTGAACCTACTCACTGTATGTCCTAAAAGTTTCATATTTTTTAACTAAAGAAATTGAAGAATTTGATTATCTTCTTAGTAAAAACATTTATACCCCTACTTTAATTTTCTTCATTTTTCATCTTCATGCTTATTATACGTAAACCTTATGTAATAGATTATACTAGATTTTTTGTAAATATTCAGAAATTAGAAAACCAACTTCCATGAAAATTGCTCTCATGTCGTGCAGATATTTCCAAAATGACTCCATGGATTGTACAATACTCAAATGAAATTATCGTTCCATATGTGCTTCATTTTGGAACTGTGACTACCTCAATCAAATAATAGACATTGACTTATAAATGTTTATAACTCTATATACCAGGCTAGATATTTCCACCCCTTTTCAGCTTTGCCTTGTTTTATTTGTCATTAGTGTTTCTAAGGTGTAATTTCGAAATGACTAGAAAGAACATTCTGCTTCTCCTTGGTTTGGTTTGAAAATCGATGATAAGAGAGTAACTGCGTTTGAAAATCGAAGATAAGAGAGAAATTGAGAAAGAGGAAGAAGAATAAGAGGGGAGGGAGAGGTAACTAGATTGACAAATAGATCGATATATAGATTAACAGAGAGAGTGCATGGAACTGATGTGAACTGGTACCTCGATACAGTCAAGGTGAACCCTTGAGTGTTAGAGAATTCCTTCGACTTGATGGACCCATAAACGAGACGTTGGAGGCATCATCTTCATTTCTATCACCGTTGGTTTCAGGAAGATGTGTATAGTTGCTGGCAGATAATTCCACCATAGATGGTACCTTAGTTGGATGGGATTGGTAGCTTCATGAAGCCCAATGGTCGTGGCTTTGATCTTCCATTCAAATATATGCACTAACAAGCCAATTTCAAATTCGATTCCCCTTTATCAATTCCTCCTGCCCATTGAATACATTTAATCATTCTAATTGACCTCTTCTTTGCATAGCCTTAAAAATTCCTCTTTGGAGATGTCTTTGATATAATCGCTTTTCTAGAGGTGGATAGTTGTCGTCGATTAGAGTCGATATTTGATAGCTAGGTTTGACCATCTGAGGCTTTTACTCAAATTTCTTCCCCCCATCGTCTACGTGTACACCCAACCCATGCTTGCATGAGTTTGAAGCCATGTTGTCGTGTCCAAGGTTTTAAATTTCGGTTTTGGTACCGATTTCGGACCCCACCGAAATCCGAAATTTCGGGCCGAAATTTGGTATTTCGTTTCGAGGTTCAAAATTCTGAAATTTTGTAACATTCCCCCCCCCCCCCTTTTTTTTTCTTTTTTTAAATGACATTTTCTCGAAATTTCCGAAATTCCAAATTTCGGGAAATTTCGGTTTCGGTCCCCACCGAAATCCAAAATTTCGGATTTCAGCCGAAATTTAAAACCATGGCCGTGTCCTTGACGATTTGACCTTGCCATCCTCTCTCTTCTTCTTCTTCTCTCTCTCTCTCTCTCTCTCTCTCTCTCTCTCTCTCTCTTCCATTCTTCCTTCTCTCTTCCTCCATATTTTCCCTTTCTCCCTTCTCTTGGTTGGAGTGATCAAACCAATGAGAAACAGAAAGGGCTTTTGAAAGTAGATTTGGAGAAATAGTAAAGCTAAATCGAACATGCTTGGAGAATCTGTAACTTGCGAACACCCTTCAAGGTGCCTTTAAACACTCCTATTTCCTTCTTTCCATACCATCCATAGGGTAGCAGCAAAGAAAAGGTTCCATGGGATCCTGCCTCTAGAAGGCCATGGGGCATACACCCACGACTCGATTGTATTTTTGCTGCTATCTTAGTTTCAAATTTGTAGTCTGGGCTTCAAAAGTATTAAAGTGTTATTGAGGTTCAATTGTGTTCATGTATTCTTTTTTTTTTTTTTTGGGCATTATATGTATCTTTTGCTTTTATGCTTTTATAGGGGTATGAAAATGCACTTCTACACATTCAGCCAACTGACATTGTAAATTCCAAACCTGACATCTTCTTTTCCGAGGCACAAGTTGTTGTAAAAATTCAGGAACTCAGAGACATTGCCAGGACATTAGTTGCTTCACAGTCTGGTATGCATTTTTCACGAGTAATCTTGAAAACAATCATTATTTTAATTGCCAATTCCTTTACATTGTTTGTAGGCTCTGTCTTGTTATCCTTATCTTATGTAGCTAATATCAATAATAATGACATTGTAACTATGCATCCCATCATACTAACCTCTTTTGTTTGTTTTCGGTATGATAGCAAATGTTTTAGAGGATCTTTTGAAACCTTTTATCATTTTGAGAAAAAAAATAAAGCACATGTCTGTAAAGTAAGAAAAGTGAAATTGCGGGAGGCCTCCCAAGGCTTTAACAAAGTTACCGAAATGAAATGTGTTTTTTACATTTTTTTTATAAAGGATGAATAGGAACCTACTCCAGCTCTAAAATGTGGTGAGGAACCTAATCCAACTCTGACTGGAAAACTGACTTAATAATGTAAAATGTTATAAAGCGAGAGTTAGGAAATGACATATGCACAAGCAAATGGTAACATAATTTTGTAAGCCAATATGCATGATTCAAAACATGGAAAGCAAAGAAAACCAAGTGGGATAATGGGTATTGTGGAATGGGGTTCGTCTTTTTACATCATTGACATGGGGTTTACAGATTACAGGAAAGGTTTTAACTATTGCTTCATTCTGGTATTCCATCTGAATTTTGTTGGATTTTATGCTGTGTATGGCCTAATTAGTTGCCGTTTATAATTTTGATTTTAAGTTGAAATATTATGCTTTCTCTCTGTTTTTTTCATATTTATATAATGCACATGTCCTTAGGGCTGCAACTCGGGTCGGGCGGGTCGGGTTTTGGAGAACCCAACCCTACCCGAGAAATATCTCGGGTCGGGTCGGGTCGGGTTTTTTTTCGGAAAACCCACGATTCCCAAACCCGGCCCTACCCATGATAAATCTCGGGTCGGTTCGGGTCGGGTCGGGTTTTTTCACGTTGACGCAAATTTTTAAGGAAAATTCTTGTTTGGCAAGGCAACTCAACTCATAGAAGCAGAAATTACACTCACATTACACTTGAATCAAACAATGATGTAATTACACTCACATCACACTTGAATCAAACAATGCTGTAATCAAACAATGTTGTAATTACAATCAAACACTGCTGAATCAAACACTTGAATTAACTCAACTCATAGATGCAGAAATTACACTCACATACAGTAACAGTGGGTGCGTGGGTTTTCACTTTTAACTTTGGGATAATTACATTTACACCCCCTCTAGTTTCTGACACATCCGCTTCCACCCCTATAGTTTAAAACGTGACAAATACACCCCTGTAGTTTCAATTTGTTTAAGGTTTGCCCCCTCAGCTGAAGGTTCGTCCATAGATTGAAGGGTTAGGATGATCCGATGGAGCTGATTTTTTGGGCACACCATATCTATGTCAGGACCCATCAAATGAACGCTTTGGATCATCCAAATAATGTGGCCCCACATTGTTTGGATGATCCAAAGCGTTCATTTGATGGGTCCTGACATAGTTAGGGTGTGCAAAAAAAATCAGCTCCATCGGATCATCCTAACCCTTCAATCTATGGACGAACCT
Source organism: Tasmannia lanceolata (assembly GCF_043159265.1). Classification (NCBI taxonomy): domain Eukaryota; kingdom Viridiplantae; phylum Streptophyta; class Magnoliopsida; order Canellales; family Winteraceae; genus Tasmannia; species Tasmannia lanceolata. The sequence goes on from NW_027518679.1 coordinate 45,288,751, forward strand.
TCAGCTGAGGGGGCCTACCTTAAACAAATTGAAACTACAAGGGTATATTTGTCACGTTTTAAACTATAGGGGTGGAAGTGGATGTGTCAGAAACTAGAGGGGATGTAAATGTAATTATCCCTTTAACTTTTAACTAACAATAGAAAAAAATGTACTTACTATAACTTATGTAACTCGGGTCGGGTCGGGTTGGGCCCCTTCAAACCCGGCTCGACCCGAGATTCATGCGGGCTTTTGAATGCTGAACCCGGCTCGACCCGAAACCCATGAAACCTGAACCCGACCCAGGCTATTTTCGGGTCGGGTCGATGCGGGTCGGGTTTTACCCGGCTCGAGTTGCAGCCCTACATGTCCTGATTCAGTCTCCTTTATATTGTCCATTTTAAGTGCATCCAAGCTTATGTAGTTACGTATTTTTGGATTCTATTAGTTGATTCTGTTAAACAATCATATAAAGGGATCGAAGGAATCTTTGCTACCTATTCAACTTCGTCAAGCTGATTTTACCTTCTAAATTTAATGGGACCACAGAAACAACAATGATTGGGCAGAGGGAATGGTTATGTAATCTGTGCTTGAATTTTAAGTTTGTCTAGTAATATGTCATTGTGGGTCTTATTGTATAGTACCTCCACTAATTCATTAAGATATCTTGACGCGTCTTTCATATCTTCTGAAAAGTTTGATGTCCTATTCATTGCATCTTAACTCATAACATTCTAATGAACCACTCTATTTTTGTATAATCCCATCTTCCCTATTGAATGAGAGGGAAATATTCGTGCAATGCTATCGTTTTCCAATACAACTTTTAATCTTAATTAGGCATACAAGGATTTAAGTTGTATACTCCATATTCTTTCTAATATGCTCAAACCTAAAAATACAGGCAGCACTACCAATTTGAACGGTTGAATACTGGAATCAATAATGCCATAGCTTGGATGTGAGAAACTCATTTATCTAAGTTTCCATTATCACTATCTTGTGTAAATCTAGTGAGGACATGGTTTCGTTTGAAGTTCTTGCTTCACTTTATCCTCTCCCGGTCAGTAGTATTCAGTTTACTAAAAGCATTTTCTGGAATTTTTTTTAAGGTCAAAATCTTTATGGACAGCTTGTGAAGTGAGACTTCATGCTGTCTTCTGTTATTTTTAAAATTATTTGTGTTTTGTTATTTATCAGTTCAGGCACAGACAGCTGTGTACTTGAAAAAGAAAGCCACCCAAGAAAACAATAAGCGTGGTTCTTATTCGATGTATACACAAAATTCAGCGAGTTTAATGTTCAGAAGTGGTATCAAGAAAAGGAACATCCAAAAGCTACATGAAAGTCAACGTCTGAACAAGAATATTGCTGGTTCATAGACAATCCTATACACATCTTCCACGGCTGTGCATTGTTTTTCTGTTTACACAATGAGTTAAATCTCTCAGGCCTTTCTGTTTATATCAAGACATGCATGCTGTTTGCTTGACCTCAGGTATGCTATAGTAATGGGAAATTTGGAATGTTGTACAAAATGAGGGACTCAGAGGCTCATGGTACTAGGATTCAGTTGGCCAACTTCCAAACTCTATATCATGACAGTATGGTGCTTGAAAATGTAGATTCTTGATTGATCAAGAAATAAAATTGAAGATGTTCTTCATTCTACATTCCTTTACAAATGTTAAGAATAGGATAGAATAGCGCATTCACATGTATTTATGTGGGTTGTGATAGGGACCGTCATCAAGTAATGGCATGGATGTAATTATTAATCTCATTAAAGGAAGTCCTGGTGATCATAAGATCACCCTTCTCATTCTGTAATGCATCATCATCAACATCATCATCTCCTTCTTCTCGCTTCTTTCTTCTATTCGCTTCCTCATTCCACGTCTTGGGAGGTTTTCTTCAAGAGCCATCACCTTGGCTACTGTGGCTACTGGGGGTAGGTTTCCATCACCTTGGGTACTGTCGCTATTGATCCTTACTCGCCAATCTCATCCATAATAGCGCTTATGGACAAATCAACAACTTAAACGATCATAACAAGAGTCTCACCACTGTTATAGACAACTGTAAATGATGTACGAGCCTTCCACACTTCATCACTGCTCTTCCTTGCCATGAATTATCCATAGCTGACTTTGCCTTTGTAGGGACAAGCTTCACTCTACAATTACGTGCAAAGTGGCCATTCCTTGCACAATGACAACAATACTTAGAAGCATCATCCTCTTGTGCCTTCTTGCCGTCCTTCTCTTGGTTGTTCAAATCTCCCTTGTTTTTTTGAACCCTCTCCACGGTTCAATTTACAGTTAGATCAACACTTCTCCATTGTGTCCTTTGATAACAAATCCTTTTCCCTGTCCTCGATCTTGAAGCCGGTTGTTTAAGTGAGCGCTATCTTGTGAGATAGCAACGGTTGCAATCTATTGATCAAGAGTCTCCTCAGCTTAGATTCTTTGATTTTATTTTCAGGATCTAATTGGGACAACTCCTTAAATGTGTTGTTCTTCATGCTAAGGAAATACTTTGAACCAAAGAGATTTTTTTTTGTTCTTCACTAGCAGTTAGAGACAATGAGTTTTCTTTTTCGGAAATAACCTGACAAACTTATCCCACACTTCTCTAGGAGCTTTTACAACTTAGAGACATATTAACATGCCTTCATCAACTGGCTGTTTCATTGCATAACTACTCCTTGGCCTTGACTTTCGAATTAGTCTTTTGATTAGGTCTTATGGGACCATATTTGATCCACACATTACGTCTGATAATTTTTGTCCTTGTAGGACAACTCCATACCAAAGTTTAAGGGGGGAACTAAGGGGGGAGAAGCCTTACAGTCAAATTATTGATGAACCACAACAACTCTGAAGGTGTACCATGGCAGAGGCTTCCAAGGAAGAATAGCCTAAGACACTCTCAAAGATCCCAATATACGCCCATCAAGCTAGCTGATTACGTAATTCAAGAGTATTGAGCAGCTTAAGGGTGCGTTCTTTAACCATCTTTTAGAGTGATTTTTCGTTTTTTTAGCCTAAAAAAATCAGAATGGTGTTCTTTTGCAATTTCAACCACTCTTCTAAGAATTAATCCTAATTTTTAGGCATTATTTTATGGAGCGAAAGTTTCTCGCACTATCGCACGATCTCAGTCTCACTATAATCTCAACTTTTTAGCGTAAACGTGTCCACTCTCCAACTTTTTTGGGTGAAACTGTGTTTCCAACATCACCAAAATTGAAAATTTGTAAAGGTTAAAAAAACACAATCCTAATCTAGAAGGACTCTAGAGGATAAAAATTAATCCTAATTTTTAGAATGGATATCTAGAGAATGGTTAAAGAACACACCTTTAAACTCTTAGGTTCAGTGTTCTGTTATCTGTCAATCATGTGTTTTTAGATCTCCCTCTCATGTGTTTTGAGTTAGGGATTGCGTCTAGTTCCCATCAATGTGACTTCTTTATCTTTATCTAATAAACTGGTAGAGGTTCCCGCCAAACCTCAGCTTACCCATGAAAAAACACCTTCATACAAGACTTCCAAAGCTCATAGTTAGAGTGGTTCAATTTTCTCGATAACGAATAACTTGCATCATCAGACATCTTGTTCAAATCTAATCTTCTTTCATGGTTGACTACTCATGTGCTTTGAGTTAGGGATTGCGTCTAGTTCCCATCAATGTTACTTCTTTATCTTTATCTAATAAACTGGTAGGGGTCCCCGCCAAACCCCGGCTTACCCGTGAAAAAAACCTCCTTACAAGACTTCCAAAGCTCTTAGTTAGAGTGGTTCAATTTTCTCGATAATGAATAACTTGCATCATCTGACATCTTGTTCAAATCTAATCTTCTTTCATGGTGGCTACTCTCAAAGTATTGAACCCGTGAACACAATTTGAACACTATGACTTCTCCCAAAGAATCAATCTCGAACACCTTTGTTCTATGCTCTTGAGTATCTATTGAGTTTGAGTAAGAACACTCTTATTGTACCCTCAATACACAAACCGAAGCGGTTCGCCCCTATACGTCTAAATGCACCTTGGAGATAGTCCAATCGGGGCGCCCATGTAACTGTTTCTGTGAAAGGGCGCCCTTCAGTTTAGACTTCCCTTTTAAAAAAACTTCCTACATAAATTATTGTGGGGCTCACATAATTGCATGGGGAGAGAGAACTAAGTTCTGACTAAGAAATTTCATGGACATGAAAAAAGGTGGAGGAATCTTAAATTCAGATGTTCCTTTTCTTATATTATCTCTAACCATTACAATGATTTTGACAAAAATGGTGGAAGGAATGAAGTGTAAAAACAAAAACTTTGGTTTGTTTTCTTCTCATATATACATAGATCCATCTCCTCCACGTGAACGCCAAAACAAAACTAGGAAGCCGAATATGAAGTAAATTCTGTTTGGGGATTGACAATGCCGCCCATGTTTCAATCACTTGGGGACTCTTTTGTTTACTTAACAAAACCCTAATCTACTCCGTATGTCACATGCTAGGGTTGACCCATCACCCCATTAACTTAAAATACTTTTTCTAACACCTATTAGGATTCCCCCCCCTCTCTCTCTCTCTCTCTCTCTAACCCAGTTGCTTAACTTTTACTCCCCTCTCGGTCTTATTAAATCAATTGCCAAGTTTTCTAATACAGCCAAGTCCCCCCTCCCCTCTCTCTCTCTAACCCAGTTGCTTAACTTTTAATCCCCTCTCAGTCTTATCAAATCAATTGCCAAGTTTTCTAATACAGCCAAGTCTAATAATATGTTTTTTTTCTACTCATCCCTCTCATCTTTCTAACATATCTAGAGATTTTATACAGTGAGTGCACGTGAAGTCCAGCCTTTTTCTAGAAAGGACAAAGGGGCACGTGAAGTCCAGTCTTTTTTAGAAAGGACAGTGGGGCCCACTTCAAAGGATGATCCAAACCGTTCGTTTGTTGGGCCACAGCGTAAATAGGTTGTACCTCATAATTAGGATGATCCTACACCTCGAGATGACATCACAAAAAACTAGTGAAAAGAAAAAATACCTATTTAGAATTGGTTTTCTGTTTACCTGGTTTTTAGGAGCTTTTCATGCTCCCCTCACTCCCACCCTCTCATGTCTCTCCATGTCTGGCCCATTCACTCACAAGTCACAACTAGCCCCTCAAATATTCCATGGAATATTTTTCCGTGGTGACTAAACATGGCAATAGTCGTGAGTGGAAGTGAAACAATCTCTCAGATGATTACATGCAAATAATTTTTAGAGGTATCCAAGGAGGAAATAAGTTTTACAATGCAGTTAAATTTATTCATTACCCAATTGCCCAAGCTGTTCCAACGCTCCTCTCTATATTCATCTGAACAAATGTGCTCTCCATCACAAGAAAGGAAGTAGAAAATTTGTGCCATTTCATAACAAAAAAATACATCATGCCCAAAGAGACTCTTGTGAGAGGCTCTTGCATACATTGCTATAGGAGGCAAAGTTGATGAACTGGGGAGGGCTATTGAGATTGTTAGAAATCCCAAGTGATTTCTCTTCTGGGCCTAGGTGGTGGCTTGGTAAAGGAGGCTGTTTCTGCATCTGAATGCATAAGATCTCTGCTTGGGTCACTGCAAGCTGCATTTGCAATTGAGTGACTTGGTTCTGCAGGTAAGAGATTGTCCCGACGCAGCCATAAACGGGGTCCCGTACTCTCGCATTTGCTTCGTAGACTAGGCTACTCACAGCGTCCTCTCTTTGATCAATCGGAAGCTCCTGTTAGAAGACTGGTTAGAATAAGTAAATTACTAAACCATACTTCAGCAATATGATATCAAAAGCATAAAATTGAGAAACAATGTGGCAATTTTTGTTAATAAAACCAAATTATGTTAAGAGAGAGAGGGAACCTGAAGAATTTTGCTAACATTGCTAGCACCAAAGACCTTGTGAACAATGGCGAACTTATGCGGGTCGTCGGAAGGGAAGAATGGTGTGAAGATACAGTCCTTAGCGCAGCGTCGGCGCAGCAATTTGCACGAAGCGCAGGGCGAGTTTCCTCCCATTTAGGCCTTCGGGATGTGTGTGTGTGCGAGAGAGAGAGAGAGAGAGAGAGAGAGAGAGAGAGAGTTGTGTTTGGAAAATGGCCTGTGGAAGAGAAAGTAAGGAAGAAGACTTCACAAGGAAAGAGAGGAAGAGAGGCGGGTGGAGTGCTTATTTATACACTAAGGGCCGGTAAAAGTCGATGGAAAATGTTTGGTTTTGAAGGAAATGTCCAACCATACTAATCAAGAGGAATTCTAGACTGAAGGGAGCCCTTGCAAAAAAGAGGTGAAAGGGCTCCCCCATTGGCTGCACATCACCATCATCTGATGGTGATGTGCAGCCAATGAGGGAGCCCTTGCTGCTGGTGATGTGCAGCCAATGGGGGAGCCCTTTCACCTCTTTTTTGCAAGGGCTCCCTTCAGTCTAGACTTCCTCTACTATGAATTATATTATATTTATTAAAAAAATTAACAAGCTTCCCTTAATTTCTTCTTCTAGCAATGGGGTGGAGAATAAAAGAAGGAGTGCACGAGAAGCATAACATGTGCTTACTCACATGATGCCTGCTTTTTGTTAATTAGAAGCACAACTTTTTTTTGTCTTTTTTTTTACCCGACAAAAGACGACCTATAGTATTGTGAATCCATAAATAACATGTTGAATTCTTAAGTAACCACCTGATCTCCTTCAAGGACATAGAGACGGCCACCTACTATAATGTCAAATGCCCACCCATTGTCACGTTGGAGACGAAAACATGAATGACAGGGGTTGGGTTTTCCCCATGTAAAAAGATGCAAAAACCCTTAATATCCTCTACTTTTTGCCACTGAAAATTTATTTTTTTAAACAAAATAAGAAGTGATGATGCTGACTGTTAGATACTTTTGTTTAGGATGGTTATCATCCGGACACACTGATTATTAATGGTGGTGAAGGCAAGACAACCAAGTGTGAAGATCGATCTTGTATGAATACTTGAATACTCGCAAGATCTTCAGCACCCACCAAAGACAAGTACCCTCTCCCTAGATGAGATATTGTCAATTACCTAAAGAGACACCCACACCAAGCTGGTTCACCAAGTGATATGCCATGCTCATGCGCACATTCTTCCCTTCAGCGCCTCCATCTGCATTGATCTAGGCACCCCAAATTTTTGTAGGTATTATTTCTTGCGGGAGCGAGACCAGCACAATGACTAGAGGGCCGAAGTGCGATGTGCGCAGTGAAAGGTCTGATCGACGTACAATCGACACTATGTAGAGAAATAATTTTCACTTATCTTAAGTCATCATATTTCCTATAGTTATACCCATGCGTATATAAAGCACTCAAAGATAAGCATAAGAAGAAAAATATTAGCATTGAGAAAAGATAATCCTAATCTATCCTAACTGCATAATGGTCAATGTTGGACAGCCAAATCTAACACCGTAATGATCCAACTGTCAGATCTTGTGAGATCCGATCTTTATTCTAACAGACTCCTCTATTGCATTTTCATAATAATATATAATTTTTTTTGTTATTTCTTCAGCCATACATTCATCGTCTGAAGTTCTCAGAATGATGATTGAGCATCTCAAAAATAATTTGACCTTAACAAGGTATGAGGTATCTTTTCTTTTTTCCGAAGGAAGCAACGGCTTCTCAATATTATCAACCATATATATTAGAGCCCAAATTTGCTACAGCTAAATGACCATTTTTGTGTGGCTTCAACTGTGCTCACTTCAGTTGCTCTATCAAATTAAGGGCCCGTTTGGATACCTCATATTTTGTATTTGGAATTGACTTTTGAATACAAAATGAATAGATCTGCCAACTCATGTTGAGGGAGACAGAGAGGGAAGGGGGTACTTCCTACTCGAGGGGAAAGGTTGAGGAGCAAATATGGTGAAGGAAACTGCCACATCTGTGGATTTCCAATTACTTATTTCCATAGCATATTTGGAAATCTGTTTTTTTTTCCACTGTCAGTTGCTGATTTGGAAATCCAAGGATTTGATCCGGATCCAAATCACAACGCAAACTGGGCTGCAAATGTGAGAAATCCAAATCAAAATCTTCTCAGCATCCAAACGGCCCTAAGGCCACGTTTGGATTCCTCGTGTTTTTGTATCTGGATTTGAGTTTTGGATACAAAACACACCAATCATCCTCATGCTCATGTTGTGTGTGTGTGTGTGAGAGAGAGAGAGAGAGAGAGAGAGAGAGAGAGGGAGAGAGAGAGAGAGAGAGAGAGAGAGAGAGAGAGAGAGAGAGAGGGAGAGAGAGAGGTCTAGAGGTCAGGCTGCTGCTGCAACGAGGTCGAGGAGAGGAGCAGCGAGGGTGAAGGTAATTGCCACAAATAATGATTTCCACATAATGTTTTGCTGAACAGATTTGCAAATCAGATATTTTTCACTGTTGTAGCTGATTTGGAAATCTAAGGATCTGATTCAGTTCCAAATCTCAACTGCAAATGTGAGAAACCCGAATCTAAATCTTGTGGGTATCCAAATGTGGCCTAAATGATTTTTTGAATTTTCATTGAGCAAAATGGATCAAAGTGGATTCAGAATTTCCGTTACGTTTTCTTGTTCAGATCTTATCAAGCACATTCTTTTTTTCCCATGATTTGGTTTCTTTGGTTCACTGGGTTGAAAGTTTTTTGTTGAATGCTCAAAAGACTTACTATGTTGCAAGAAGATGACCTCTGATCATAGGATGATCAGAAGCATGGATTATAACAAATTGTGAAAAAAGATATCCTTTTAGGCCCTGTTCGGCGCAGATTGTGACAACCGATTGTAAGTCCAAAACCTATTATTGCACTCAAAATTACATTTAAATTTGAGGCCGATAATAGGTTTAGGGCTGACAATCGGTTGGCATAATATGAAAAGAAGGGGTGTGATGTGGTCATTTTTAAGCATATTATCTTCTTCAATGAAGGAATCAAACAACAATTGACAATGAAAGAAAAGATGGTGAGCCATGAGTGACTCTCTTTGTCTATTGAGAGTCACCATGAGTGACTCTCTTTGTCTATTGAGTGAAAATCTGAAATACATTTCAAAGAGAACGAGTGTCCAACAAGCGAAAGGAGGAGGCCTTTGTGAGCTTTAACATGTGTGAGTGTATTATCCATGCACCCAATGCATTATCCTTTTTATAGTGTGTCAGTGTCAAATGCACGCGCAAACAATGCCAATCCACATCCAAACTCTATCTCTAACTATATCTCTCTCTATAGGGAAGGGATCACTATGAGGTTTAACATATGTAGTAGAAAAAACAGAAGAGGGTACTATCCATGGACCCAATAATGCATTATCTTTAACGTGTGTCGAATGCACGTTCAAACAATGGCAATATACATCCAAAGTCTCTCTCTCTTTCTCTCTCTCAACGACTGTCCAACACACAAAACGAAGGATCTTTGCGAGCTTTAACATAAAATATGTGGGATAGAGAAGGAAAAAAAGTGAATGTATTATCCATGGACCGGATGCATTATCTCTAGCATACGTTGAATGCACCCTCTAGCAGTAGCAATCTTTTTCTTTTGAGAGAAAGATATATGCTTGAATTTAACAGTAGCAATCCACATCCAAAATCTCTCTCCCCTCCCCCTCTCTCTTTCTAGGTGTCTGGACAACACAAGAAATTAAGGAAGATATCTTTGTGAGCTCTAACATGTGTGGTAGAGAATGAAGAAGCGTATTATCCATGGACCCAACAAATTATCTTTAGCGTGTGTGGAAAGCACGCTCCAAGAAAGCAATCCACATCCAAAATCTCTCTGTCTCTCAGTCTCATCGTGTGCTTTGGTATATGCCTGGAATCTCATATTAAGTTGACACTTTGACACCTAAAATATATTTTATAGTCGGCCTTTTTCTCAATTACGGTGCATTTTTCTCAATTATTTAGCGAATGAGGACTTTAGCGAATGAGGACAGGATAGTTAATTAGACCAATACAATACTGATGGATATATCCTATCAACCGTATGTTTCAAAATAACGTAAATGGTTGGTCAGGGGACTATCGATCTATTGTGACAAAAAGATATAAGTGGTTTGTCATAAACAGCTTTAGGTTTCACACCAAAGATCTCGAGAGGAATAGTAAAAACTCAAAATAGTGGAGTTATTGTGACTGCAAAAACATCAAACTTTGCAAGTGAGAGATAAGGAAGAGATAAAAAGAGAAGAGAGAGAAAGGAAGAGAAGTGGGTTTCTTCCTTGGGTTTTTCTTCTTGGGTTTTCTTTTGGGGCTAGGTCTTGGGGGAGAGAAGTAAGGAAAGGGTTGCAGGTTTTGGGTTAAATCCATTATAATCCTTGTATATTATTTTCTTATAGTGGAGATCGTGTTTCTTGCCCGTGGACATAGGCTTGGCCGAACCACGTAAAATCTTAGTGTTCATAGTTTCTTGTTTTACTTTTTTGTTAATTTGTGCACGATCGGATTGATTTGCTTGGCGGATTTTCTCAACTAAGGGTGTCAATTTTAGCTCGGGCTCGGAAGCTCGCTCGAGCTCGGCTCGAATCCTTAACGAGCCGAGCCCGAGTTAGGCCAGGCTCGGCTCGTTAAGGCTCGTTAAGAATTTAATATAGTTAAATATTTATATTATATATTAATATATACACTAAAAGGGTTGTCTAGGGAGTGAAAGGGGGAGGCAAAATATGTCACTTCTATTTTGGAACCCCATTTGTTACTTGGACCACCCCCCTAGTGTAAAAAGAGTAGTAAAAAAACACTAGATAGGGCTGTCCAGGGAATTCGAGCTCGATAAGGCTCGCGAGCCTGGCCGAGCTTGACCGAGCCGAGCTTTTGAGCTTAACGAGCCGAGCCGAGCCTGGCCAAGCTCGGCTCGGCTCGGCTCGTTTACACCCCTATTCTCAACAGATGGGTAGCAATGAATTGGATTATTATACACACCTAAAAGACATTGTTATTCAAGTGTAACTGGGTTCATGTTTTGATACCGGAGAAATGAATCAGGAAAGACGAGCTTGAGTTCACACTGGTGAATTTAACTGATATTTAAGTCTGAATGAACCTTTTTTTGCTAGCAGTTCAAGTAGAGCACATATTTTTGTCCAACCAATGGCATGTGCCGCCAATTGGCATCAGCTAGTCCCAGCAGCCTCAATGACCCCAATGTTGGTGGAATGCTATGCATAAATTTTACCATATTTGCAGACGTTTAAATTTTTTAAAGTAAAATATTTTTAGATAAATATATCTTAGGTATCCCTCGGATAAGCTCTATCTGAGATAGCGCCCAGAAATAGAGGTTTTGGTGATGTTAGATATTGATTCTATAAGACCTAACAAAGATAGGGTGTTCCTCAAAAATCATCTCGATAGGATCATGCTAACCCATGATTTGTGGAGGTTTAAAATCGACGCTATAAAATGAGTCCATTTTGTGCCTCCACAAAGTGAATGGTTAGGAGGATCCTATGGAGATGATTTTTTAGGAACACACTATCTATGTTAGTTTGTACATCTAGCCTTCCCCAGACCCCGCAATGGTAGGAGCCTCGTGCACTCAGCTGCCCTTTACACTATCTATGCTAGGTCCTATGGAATGAATGGGTAGGATGGCTTATTTATAAGGGAAAACTACTAGAAACCCCTTGGATAGAAACATATCTACAAGATTCCCCCAAAAAATTTCGTAGAAATGGCTTTTTATTTTTTTCTTTTACCCATTTTACCCCTCATTATATTACCCTTAGAAATCTCTAAAATCTCTCCATCACTGAAAAGCAACATTAAATCCTTCGAAAATTCCCTCTCAAATAAAGGCAACATCTCTTGATGAGATTTCATACAATCCATTATTTTTCAAAAAGTAATGTATGGACTACGCCATCAGATGATCCAATCCGTCAATTTGATGGGCCACAATGTAAAAGTACTTTACAGGCCACACCATAGACGATCCAAACCGTCCATTTGATGGGCCACAACGTAAATAGATTGTAGCCCAAACATCATTTCCATAGGATGATCACAACCCGTCGACCTATAGAAGGTTCCATAATATGCAATTCCTCTATAGATCAGAGGCTTGGGATTATCCTACGGAAATGATTTTTGGGCCACAACCTATTTATGTTGCGGCCCATCAAATGGACAGTTTGGATCATCCTACAGTGTGCCCATCAAGCGGAAGGTTTGGATCATCCTACGGTGTGCCCGTCAAATGGATGGTTTGGATCTTCCTAGGGCTCTGCAAGTGCTATATAGAGAAGAGGGCAGTTTGAAAGAGCAGTGACACAAACGTAGTGTTATTATTAATTCTGAAAGAAAGAAAAATGACCTCTCAAAGCAGCAATTCACCAAATCAACCTTCCTCTTCCTATCTCCATTCCTATCTCTTACCACCTTTCAATTTCCATTACTTTCTCTTAGATGTGACCCTCTTCCCCTCTTCTCACCACCCAAAAATCCTCCCTTCTACACTCATTACCATTTTTTGTCTCAACCCAAATAATTCCTATCCAAAACTCCTCTCCAAACCCTAACCCTAAACCCCTATAATACTCCCCTCAATTCTCCCTTCAAACCCTAACCCTATATCAATCTCCTCAATTCTCCCTTCAAACCCTAACCCTATAACACTCCCCTCCTCCTCCCCCTTCAAACCCTAACCCTAACCCCTATAACACTCCCCTCCTCCTCCCCCTTTCAAACTCTAACCCTAACTCCTATAACACTCCCCTCCTCCTCCCCATTCAAACCCTAACCCTAACACCTATAACACTCCCCTTCAAACCCTAACCCTACATGGCTACTAACGCTTCTCCCAAATTCAGGGACCCTGATTTCCACCCGGAATACCACCATCCTGACCTTAACAAAATCCCCCACGACGGCCTCCATTTCTGGCAATTCATGATCGCCGGCTCCATCGCCGGAATCGTCGAACACACCGCCATGTTCCCCATCGACACCCTTAAAACCCAAATGCAAGCCCGCTCCTGTTCGTCCCCCTCCGTAAACCTCCGCCAAGCCCTCCGTTCCGTTCTCACCCACGAGGGCCCCACCGGCCTCTACCGTGGCATCGCCGCCATGTCCCTCGGCGCAGGTCCCGCCCACGCCGTTTATTTCTCCGTCTACGAGCTCTGTAAGAAATTCTTCAGTTCACGAAACCCTAATTCCCATAACCCTGTTGTACACGCAGTCTCTGGTGTGTTTGCTACTATTGCCAGTGATGCTGTGTTTACCCCTATGGATGTGGTGAAGCAGAGGTTGCAGCTTAGGAATAGTCCTTATAAGGGTGTTGTGGATTGTGTCAAGAGGGTTTTGAGAGAGGAGGGTTTTAGGGCGTTTTATGCGTCGTATAAGACGACTGTTCTTATGAATGCTCCTTATACTGCTGTCCATTTCGCCACGTATGAGGCCACCAAGAGGGCTTTGACAGAGGTCTCGCGGGAGAGTGCGAACGAAGAACTGGTGATCGTCCATGCCACTGCAGGGGCTGCTGCAGGTGCATTGGCGGCTGCTGTGACGACTCCACTTGATGTCGTCAAGACCCAGTTGCAGTGCCAGGTAATCTTCTTCTTCTTTTGTTGATTGTCTTGTGTTGATTGGTTTGTGCTTTTTTTTTTTTTTTTTTATCATTGCGCTTTTTATGGTTGCATCTATCTACTATGATTGATCAAAGGTTTAAGGAAACAAAATCATGCTAGTTGCCCACAAGGATAACCCTCTACATTGTATTTGTGATGCTCACAACTTGATTTTCACGTCTTCAAATCGAGTTTGTCATGTTATAGTTCAAGCTCACACTTTTCGGATGACATGTATGATCTAACGCACTTTGAATTATCCAATATGAAATGGAATGGTTTTTGACTGGGTCATAAATTCATCAAAAGTGTATTGCCATTAGTGTTATCTTGAATTTTCAAAATTTTCCAAAATTCAGATTCATATTTGTTCCTACCATGTCAATCATAAACCCCTTTGACTTGTACTAGTCGATTAAAAAAAAACATTTCCTCAATCATTGACTTGCCTGGTCAACTCGGTTTGCATAGGGTTCATGTAGTCTACTGTGAAATTTAAAACTTGACCATGACTGCCAATTGGAGTTTGATCTAACCGACTTTGCACAATGCGATTGTTATTGGTGCAATTTTTCTTTCCTTCTCCCTTTAATATAATTTGATTGATATGACTCATCCGGTCACCCCTGTCTTAGTTTTCCTTGTGGGAAAGGCCTCAACCTGAATTCATTTTCTTTAATTCAATTTGGCATTCACACTAACCTTCAGTTGAGCTGGAAAGAAAAAAGTTGGAAAAGGCCTTAATCCCTTTTCCCACCAAGACCTTATGTTCACAATTATTGTTATGTAAATAAAAAAGATGGGTAAAGAGAGTAGCAATAAGAATGAAAAGGAACCATTAAAAAAGAAAGAATAAAAAAGAAAGGGGTTCCATTAGACTTTTGAGGACTTCTTGATGTAGCAAAAATGTTGTTGCAGACTTGCAGCTGCCATCTCTCCTTAGTTTGTTTGCCATTAAGGCTCTGTTCCTTTAAAACAAATTTTACGTCTATTTTTACATCGAAAGGAACGGAGCCTAAGTAACCAATGCTATCACACGATCACAGTTCTGGTATTTTAGTATCTTAAGTTTGTCAATTGTTACTCTATTAATTAATGTGCTCAGTTCTGTTGGGTAAAGTTTAGAACCTGTATTTCATTTTTGGACTTGTGTTATACCCATGGTTTTAAACTTTTAAATTTCGGCCAAAATCCGAAATTTCGGATTTCAGTTGAAACTGACACCGAAATTTCACAAAATCCGAAATTTCAGGTTTACCAAATTTTGGCCGAAATTTCGGATATAATAAAATATTTCTTTTTTCTATTACCAGATTTCGGCCAAGGCTTAAATTGGGACCGAAACCGAAATTTAAATCCATGGTTATACCCTAACTTTATAACTCAAAAATTTTATTTGACTTGCTGTATTTTACTTGCTAAACTTTTTTAAATTGTAATTTTAATACTATATAAAAAATATTTTAACGATGAATCATAATTAATCAAATAAAGAAAGAGAAAGAGAATGATAGAAGTCTTGAGCATCACACCACTTGATTGATCAAGGCATCCCACCTATATCAATGGAGAATCACTCATCCATAGTTGGGCAAGTAAAGCTCTTCAAAATCGTCACGACATGCTGTATCCCTAAGTCTTTACATCATATGTATAAACCTTCACTTGACTCTTCCTACAACGTAAAAGACTCATGTGGACCCTAACTCTAGAAACATCCCCTTAAAACCTAAGAAAATAAAAGCTCCACTCTAACGCTATGATTCAACTCTGTCCACACTGAAAGAAGTCGTGGGATTTGATGGCGTATCTCTATTTCATAAATTGCGTAAGTGACTTAAGTGACCTAAGAAAGAAAAGACTGACATGTCCTTATTAACGCGAAGTATCATGAATGATTCAATTAAAAATCCTATAACTAAAATTGAAAAGACACTTTAGCAGTAATGATTGGCCCCATCACCAAGTTTAGCCTTTTTTTATTTGTGAAGGATAGTTCCAACCAGAGCAAGAGGAAGTTTCTTATTTTGAACTACTTTTGTGACCATGAATGGCCCTATAGAAGTTTATAGTGTGAACCTGCTAATGCAGGACCCTAGGGGTTCTAATCATAAATAATCTACTAGCCCTGTAGGAGAAGTCTCAAGATATTATGTGCCTAGTTCGAGCGACAAAAGGTTTACTAGTCTTACATGAGATGCCTCAAGATGTTATGTGCTTAGTGGGGGCGTTAAGGACTTGCCCATCAAAACATTTAAAGCTCTCGAGTTTCTCTCAGTGTAAAGAATTTAGTGCCATTGCTTGGTGTGACACTAGATTGCAGCCCTATGAGGGTGGCTTTTAAGGAAAGCTTGGAAAGAATGTTTTTTTGTTTTAGTTGGTTGGGTCATTTAGTTGGAAGGGCATCTTGCGGAGCAATCAAGTAGAGTGCAGTACCAAGTATATCTTTGTCTTGCATTTTCTTAGCAGCCTCTGTATGCCCCTTAGTCCTCATGTCTCTTGAATATCTTGTAAATTGGTAAAGGAAGGAATGTGCCCTAGTGTTACTATTGTCACTTTCCAAATTGTTTTTAGAGAAGTCAGATCTTGAGAAGGGATAGAATTTTCCAATGAAATTTTGGAGATCAATATCCTAAGTTTAACGACCTTCGCATTAGATAGCAGATTTTTTAGTATGTTTGTGTATACTTCAACGTTATTCAGTTCACTCATGAAAAAATGGGTAGAAGTTGTCTTACGACAGGCATGTAAAAGTTTTCAAATTTATTCTCTCGAATGAGTTGATTGACATCCTTTTGGAAGGTGCCCACTTGATGCGGTTGAACAACCAATTCAACCACATCCTTTTTAGGCCTGATAAGTTTTGCTCTCACGAGATTGGGAAAGGAAGTTCCATAGGGCATGTCAAAAGGCCTTCCCTAGGGCCTAGACCTATTTTCATTCATCGTGTGATCTTGCTTGAGTTGATGTAATGGGTAGATCACACATCCTATTCAAATTTGAGCTACTTGGTTAGATGGTTCCAATTATTGAGCCATGGTTCAGGATTGGGAGGGGGTCAATTTTGAGCTAGCGTGGTTAGATGTTTCATATTTTTGAACCAAGGAGGTCTCTTTCGGAAAAAAAATTTGTTGGAACATAAATCGGAGTTGGGATAAGGAGTCTTTCATATTTTCTTTTAATGAGATTAAAGACATTGGGGGCAATCCGTGTATCTCCTTTCGCCATATTAGGAGATCTGCCAATGGTGAGGCGGATAGGCTTGCTAGGGGTCGGGCTTCGTATGGAGGCATTTGAACAGTCCGAGTTCGATTTCCTTCCGCCTTTTTTTTTTTTTTGAATGGTTTCCTTCCCCCTTGATTTATTCTATTCTCTTTGTTCTCCTTATTTTTTATTTTCTTGTATAGCTCTGTTGTTCTTGTCTTCTTTTCTTTTATTTGTATCCGACCATCTCAGTCTTTTTCCTTTAATGAAATCTTTGACCATTCAAAAAGAAAAAAGAAAAAAAAGATAAAGGAGTCTTTCAGAAAAAGTGTGTACTTCAACGTTATTCAGTTCACTCTTATTTTCAAAAAAAAAGAAAAGAAAAGAAAAACAGGAACAAAAAAAATGCCCTTTGTGCCACAAAATTGTTGGATGTGCTTGAGAGAGATAGGGGAGGGGCTTAGACACTTTTTTTTGGGAATGATAGGATGGGTTTTGACACATAAGGAGTATGAAGATCTTGTCAAGTGAAAGCTGGAGTCTTTTGGATCAAGGAAGGGGAACTTAATGCAACTTAATTCCACAATTTTGGTAATGGTGGAAATCAATGTATGAGGGATACTAACAGTTTGTTGTAGGAGAAGAATGATATCAAAGCATCAATTGCCAACTTTTTTTTTTTTTTGAAATGGCAAGATGAATTCATTAAAAAGGAAGGGGGCCGAGGTGGGCCTCAACCAAAATTACAAGAAAATAAAACAACAATAACAAGAAAGACAAATCTCAGGGAGGAAGGAAGTCAAACCACTCCAACTCCAACCTCCTAACCCCACTTCTAGCCAAGGAGTCCGCCTCCCCATTAGCAGATCGCCGAACATGATTGAAAACAATAGATGAGTTACAAAGACCTGCTTAGGAATGCTCGGAATGGCATTTATGCCCTTCCATATGCTGTTGATGTAGTTGCATATTGTTGAAGAACTTAAGTTAGATATGGTGCACCCAACAAATTGTTTATATTAATTAGAGTGAACACTTGCTATCTTGAGATATTGGATTTCATATTACTTGGGTTGGATAAAAGCAGTGGTTGGAATGGGAGTTTGATGAGGAAATACAACGGTGGTTTTTTAGCATGGAAAGGTATAAAACATCAGGTCCTGACATGTTTCTTATGACTTTTTACATAGATTTTTTGGAGTTGCTCAAAGGTGAATTTATAGAGGTGCTCAATGAACATGAGAGGGGGCACCTTAAGATGAATAAAGACTTCCGGCCTATTGGTTTGGTCCATAGTATGTTTAAAATTGGGGCTAAGCCTTTTGTCATCCAGGTTCAATGCTGTTCTTTCTTTAATTGTGTCTCTATCTCATCGAAGGAATACAAATTCTTGATTGGGTCCTCATTGTGAATAAGTGCAATGAGTCATGATATTGAGAAGGTAGTTGAGGTATGTTATGCAATGTTACCATTCAAAAATAGAATAAAAATGGAGGTATATTATGCAATGATTTGCTTAGAAAAGAGCTTATGGTCATGTGGGTTGGAGTTTCTTGAGTTTTTATTTGGGTAAATCCAGTATAAAGCTTAGAATAAGTTGGGATCGTCCTCTTGACAAACATGAATAGATAGATTTAGAAATTTGGACTGATAGCTTACGTCCTCTTTGACTCTTGTTCCCTGGATCAAAATCATATCTCGTGTGTGTGTGTGTGTGTGTGTGTGTGTGTGTGTGTGTGATTCAGAGCAGTATTTTGATCCCTCACGAATGACAAGATTCATGCATCGCAGCAAAGCAGAGGGATTTATGTGCAAGATCGACCTTGAGAAGGCTTATGTCGAGTGGATTGGGACTTCTTCGATTATATCATCTGGAAAATGGGGTTCTGCAGTACTTGTTCTTCGATCAAGGCTTTTATAGCAAGTGCATCATTTTCTTTGCTCATGAATGGCATCCACTTGGATACTACAAAAGTAGTATAGGCGTAAGACAAGGTGATCCACTTTCTCCTCTGTTTTGTGTTATTATTAGGAAGGTTCTAAGCTTAATGGTGTGTAAAGTGGGGTCGAAAGGCCTTTCAAACTTTCTTAGATTCCTTTTTTTTTTAAAGGTAGGTGAATTTTTTAATCCAAAGTTTACTCCTTGTAGTATGCTATGGGACAAGATACCCCTACACCCACATAGCAGAAACTACCCAAAATTACAAAAACCTTCAGTTACAACCACCCAATGTCTAACATACTATTTACTACTAACACCTCTTCCTTCTCCACTCCATCATTCTCAAGTTTGCCTGCCTGAACCAAAAAGGAAAAAAAAAGTTTACCTGCCTGCCCATTAGCTGACCTCAACACGTGCTGAAATTGAGGCTCTAGTTTTCTGAATAAATCCATGATTTCAGCTATCACACCTGTTAATTTCCATGGACCAGCAGCCTTATTTGTAGCCCACTCGATGACATTTGACAAGTCCCTTCAATGATTGGAGGAATGTCCGAAGCTTGATCGACGCATCTTTGCAGTCCCCAAAGAAGGGGTCTAGCTCCAGCTTCATTTGCATCACATAGCAAAGTTCGACCCTCAGAATCTTGAAAGATCCCTCCAATTCATGCGCGCCCTAGGTTTCCTTTTGAACTTCCGTCAAAACTGAACTTTACCCACTCGTGTGGGGGTGGCTTCCACCATGGTTTTAAATTTCGACTGAAATCTGAAATTTCGGATTTCGGTGGGGACCGAAACTGAAATTTGGCGAAATTTCGAATTTTGGCCTTTACCAAATTTTGGCCGAAATTTCGAGAAAATGCAATTTAAAAAAAAAAGAAAAAGAAATGCTACAAAAATTCTGCTGAAATTTCGGAAGAAATGAATTAAATAAGCTTTTTTAATTATTACCTTCAGGGATCCGAAACCAGTACCGAAACCGAAATTTTAAACCATGGCTTCCACATCCGCTTGACCTTCCTCTCTTTTGCTTTCCCGTTCATGATTACTTTCCAGTTTCTAAAGATACCCTGCATGCAGTATGTTTATAATCTGTTTGCACTCCATCCCCTCAGAACGAGTTCCATTTTGATGTCGAAATTTATTCTTCCCATGCTCCTTTCTTTTCCTTGAACATGTGTAAATTCCTCATTTTCCAAAACATGCCAAATCAAACCAAAGGCACCAAACTCCGAAGCAATTGGCCCGATTCACTGAATGGGCCTTCACTCCTATTAAGGATGATGCTTTTTATGATCTTTGGAATACCCAAGGTGGTCTAAGGATGGTGCGTTTTATGGATCTTCGAGGCACATGCAGTTGAGGATGATGCTTGTTTCTTGGAAAAAATGGGATTTTTACGAATTCTTACTTGAGAATCAATTTGAATAATGCAGGACCTTACACAGCTGCTTAACATGCATACTGGCCTTAATTCTTTCACGTGTATTATAGGAAGTAACTCTGTAATTGGTAATAGGAAATTCTGAGCCAACCGAAGGAATTATTCAAATGTAATTGATCTTAGAACAACTAAGCTGTGGCTACCACTAAGCTAACTAAAAAAACCCATCATCAATCATCATTGTCCATGCATCTGCATAACACGATCAATAGTGTATTAGTTAAAATATAATTTGTGCTCTGAGGCACAGGCACTTTACGTGATCTAACCTCTTTTGCGACTAACTTTGTTGCACAAAAATTGAACTGTTATTTGTGGCTGTCGTCGACCACATACATTTCTCTTTTTCAGTCTCAATCCTTCATAAAAAGTGAAACGAATGCAACATAGCTCCATCTCAACTTAGCTTATTAGACCCCCACCAGGCAGTTGCCTGGCTGTCCACGCTTGGGTTAGGCATACTCTCTGGGAGCCTGTACAAACACTTTTGACTGCAAAATTTAAAAAATTTCTGCAATAATTGGATAATGTCAATTACTTTCGTGCTCATACCTTCTCTGGTCCAAATTCCATCAACATATTTTTTGGTTTTAATCTCCATTTTATCAATTGGTGGTGGTGCAGGGTGTCTGCGGATGCGACAGATATTCTAGCAGCTCAACGTGGGATGTCATTCGAACCATAGTGAGGAAGGATGGGTATGGTGGGCTTATTAGGGGTTGGATTCCCAGAATGCTCTTTCATGCACCTGCTGCAGCTATCTGCTGGTCTACTTATGAAGCTTCAAAAAACTTCTTCCAAAAACTCAATACCAGCAAAATGCACTCCTGAAACTGCAGAGGGAAACTCATTTTTCCTCTGCTGTCATGGGTTACTTGACTGATCTTTCAGGTCAACTTGCTTACGGTGGAGCTACCATTCAAAAAAAAAAAAAAAATACAGTGAAGCTTCGAGCGGGATGTAAACCATAAGCTTCCCCCCTTGATGTCATTAATGGAAGGTACATCAGTACATGTATTGATTTCAGTATCGATCTGTAGATTTATTTGTATTATATGTTGTTCTGATGGTCACAATAATGTTGATGAGAATTCACAGTTTTTTTTTCTGTGGCAAATGAGCTTGGGTTTACTGGACCTTCTACCTGACTATTAGAAAGAGACTGAGAGACTGAGAGCTAACGTACAATCATATTACTTGTCATTAAAATTATCAGATGTGACATTTTGGAGCTCTTTAGTAATAACATATGGATCTATACGATTGCTTTTTATAGAGGAATCAGTTTTACCAGGATGTTATAGCTGCATTTGCCTCCTCAAGTTCAAGGAGAAAATATTTCTTCTTGGGTAAATGAAATTCTCACTTCTTTTGAAAATGATACTCCTCACTTCATTATACTGTTCTCTGATTGGTTCTTGATAGATGGGTTGCACCATGAAATCAAGGGAGTGTGGATACCATTCCCTCTGCCCCAATTTAGACAAACAGCTGTTTATGGTGAACCATCATGTATGCGCTATTGGTGCGGCATCAACTGTAAGGGAAGCATCTATATCCATTATGGAATGTTATCATCCAAGTGAATATAAGCTCTCATTCCAGTTAGAGGAAGACTGGTGTTTACACAAGATAAAAAATGGCAAGGTTGCAAAGCTACAACCCCTCTAAGGAGATCCCTTTCTTCTCCAAGTGTGAAGTGTTTGTCGACTCAAAAGGTGATTACTTTCTCAAAGGCGATTTCGCAATTGAATATCTTAGATGAATAATGAAGTGTGAGGAAAGAAACCGTATTGAGTTGGCCAGAGCTTCTATAATCGGAGTGGGCTTTTCTCAGGTCTTCTGTTAACCTAAAAGTTTGGGATTGCTTGCATCTTATTGGTTTAAGCAGGGAGTTTGGTGATGATTTTCGGGCTTTCGGCTGAGCTGACTAGAAAGAATAGGCCATTTCGCCGCCTTTGTCCTGAAATCTATAACTGCCAGAGAAGCTGACCGGCTCCGGCAGTGGTAGACAAGGAGAAGGCGAGATTGATGGGACCCACTTTCATCCAAAGGCAGTGGTGGGTTATAGTGTGGACAAATCTTGCTGCGGGTATCTCGCCAGAAGATGAACAGGTGAAGCGGCCCTAGTGTGATCGGTCCTCATGTTGACAAAGATGACCATGAGAATCCAATCTCAGGTGTCCATTCAAAATACCATGAATGGCATCTTCAGATTTCACAGAATCCAATCTCAGGTGCTGGAATTCTGTTGGCAGTAACAGAATACTCTCTTCTGTTACTGCCGATAGAATACTCTCTCTTCTATTAATGCCAACAGAATTCCAGCATCTGGAGTGCTGTTACATATGTGAAAAATGCTTTCCCTATCATCCAGTGGTTAAAGACATCAGCATGGGTTCCACCTGAGAAGTTTATACATGCTAAAGATTTGCAATTGTGAAGTGCCTGCCTTAATTTCATCAGAATAAAAGCCGAAAGAGGCTAGAATGTAACTGCATCGCACTTGCCTGCCTAAATTTTATTAGCATAAAAGCTGATAGAGACTAGAATGTAATTGCATCACACAAATACTCAAATCACCTAACAGCTCCCTTAAAAATACCATATTAGATCTTTCCAACATGCTAACTTTTTCCCTTTTCCTTTTCTGTTGACAAGATTTGATCACTTGATGAACTTACTACTTGGCCCACGATCACAGTGATATCATCGAGTTTTCCACCTACCAAAAGCAAATGAAAATCCAATGTCACTCATACACATGAGCAGAAGTGCACATGAGTACTCATACAAACACAAAGATTGCTACAGTATAAAGAGTTGAAATAAGTCATGCCTGTTAGCTTCTGTCCAAGAATTTTCTTCCACATAGGGATATCAAAACCCTACAAAGAATGGTATCAAGATTCTGATACATTAGTATCAGGATAAAATAGATATGCTTTAAATAGAAGTGAATGAGAAAATGCAGAAAGAAAGAAACAAGAAGAGAAACATTGCCTTCCCTTGCACAAGTATTAATCTTTTTCTCAATTACTGCATTATTCTATTGAAATTTCCCAGAGCAGGTTAGTTTGTTAAAATGCCAACTACGAAGAACATCATTTCAAGACAGACGTGGACTTGAATTGATAGCTTAGCTCAATTCAATCAACTGAAAATATTATATAGATACATTGCCCAATAAACCCCAATGTAACTTTCCATGTTACTATTTTGCAATAAAGAATTTGGAGAGAACACATCATGATGACAAGTAAGGGTAAAAAAGAGGTTAACATATTTTTGTTGTACCTGACTTCTGGCCTCAATGGAATAGGGTGAATCAAAATAGAAATCCCTCGAATGGTTGTTAGCTAGATCAGCTAATGCCTTTGCTACAAATAAGAGGCCATTTTTAATTAGAGGGAAAACAAGTGACTGAATATCCAAATGATATGCAAGGTGAATGAAGAAAACTACCAGCCTCCGTGACATCTTTGTATGTGGTGATTGTAGAAACAATTTCTCGGTCAAAAACATTGTCAAAGAGTCCATCGGAACCCATAACAATTGTGTCTCCCTCCTTTAATTCGATGCTGCAAACCTGTCTTTTAAAATTTATCAAGGACATCAGTGAAGGAAGCATATAGAATGTCTGTGCAAGCTATTAAAACTAATGACTTGTAGGAGGATTCCCTATACCATGTGCACTCACAATTAAAAGGATGCATTTGCAAATCTCCTTTGCAATACAAACTTCACCAAAGAGTCCCATGTTTCTCTGTTTGTTATGTTTATGCCTCAAGGGCAGTTTTTCTTTCCATTATGTGGCTATCGAATCTCGAATAGGTCATTTGACCAATTGATGTGAGAAATGGAATACAAATGACTTATCCTCACTTTTCTCTATTTAGTCACAAGTGCATCCATGAGAAAGTTGATGATGAAGAAACAGTTCCAAAATACGTCTCTACCAAGATCAAGTTGCAGGCATCTTCACAAATGAAGTTCCTAGTGTTAAGCCTCAACTTTTAATTGGCAAGTTTCTAGGTATCAAGTAAAACTATTAGCTTGAAAGGGACAGTTAGAATATCTATTGGTTATCCTTATCCCTTGAGGACGTTTTCGTCTTATAACTGCATGACTTTTGTACGTTAAAGAGATCATCTGACCAACTTGTAAGATGAATGAGTACGAGTGGTTTCTCATACTGGAAAAAAGGAACTATAAAAACACTTGGGACATTGGAAAAAAAGGAATTGTTTGAACTGCGGTTTCTAGCTGCGAAAACATAAACTAGCACAAGAAAGTACATACCGTGGCATCTTTGTAAGTTTGGGTAACCAACTCAGAGCTCAATTGGTAAGGACAATCAAAATAATGCTCTTGTGGAGATGTAGAAAAAATTACTTGGCCTATACGATAAACAACAAACAGAGACATGAGAGTGTTTTCGAACTCCATTTATGAAACATTCATCAAAAGAGAAAAAAAATGAAAAATAACCAAATTATATGTTACCTCCCCGAAGAACTCTCAGTCCACAGTCTCCAACATTTGCAATTTTCAAAGTCCCATTCTTCTCAAGCATAGCAACAATTCTATTTAACAAATGGCAAATGAATAAGAAGAAATATAAAGTACAATAGGAACTTTGTAAGCTTATCCCTCGTAAAGTGTGCAGCAATTTTGTTTGCTGACAGCAAATTTGATATGAAAATCTCTGAAAGGCTGCCAGTTCATTTTGTGGCTACATGTGTTATAGGAGACAAAGTGAAACTGCTACAAGTTCTACCAAGCCATCCTGGTGTTGTAGACGGATGATAGTGGACAACAAAGAAAAGTACCACAGTCCTTGCCACAGTTGGGCCTAGCAGACAAAACAAAAACAGCAAGGAGTACCAAAATTGACCAATGGAGCGAAACAGAGGGAGACAACAAAGATATGATAAGGGATACAATTCCATTTCAAAAAAAAATGATGGCTCATGTGTCACGGGAAATTGTCCGATTAATGAATAAAAGATCACAGAATGAAAACAATGATCGACTGATTCCGTGGTGATTATCTCAACTTACAAATTACAGTAATTCGTATAGTAACATTAAGAATTTTGCAATAAATAGGCACAACACTGATTACCTAAAAAGCACCAATAACTTTTCTCATTCAGGTGGACAAATGACATCAAGATTTGAGGTACATCCCAATACAAATAGAGTGGATGACCAGAATGCTAGAGTTTCCAAAGGGAAAGATCAGAGTGATGAGATGCTCACAATTCTGCCAACTGTTCAGCCATATGATTGCTGTGCAATGGATCTTAACAATGCACTGGCAGTTACCAAAATGCTCATGCTTAGGAATGAAATCAACAATTTCATAATGCGCATTTGATTGAACTGTCCAGTTAATAAATTTGACTTTATATAACTGAAAATATTTTTTTATCACAACTCAACTCAACTAAGCCTTTGTAGCAAACTAGTTGGCGTTGGCTAATGGATCCTTTAGAAAATTTTATCACATGCATAGAACTTATATAAAATACAGCTATATAGGACAGTCCCAAGAGAGAATCTCAGAAAGATAGGGTTGGAGACAGGCCTTAGCATCAAGAAGACAGAAAAGCAGTACAGAATAGTTATAAAATTAGGGCTATACATTGCTTACATGGTGCTAAAAGATTTCCCGATAGCATACATACTGTTCTGATATATCTTCGATTTTAGTGGGAGATATATATTAGGAAGATACTAGCTCTATCAAACAATGCAGTCCAAATGCAATACATATTGGGTTTACGGTTTTCCTATATGTGCTGTATTTCCATTACTTTAAGAGATGATTACATATTTATGACATAACACTATAACAGCATGAAATGAACCTTTAAGACCACAAAACTTCTAGTAGGTAGGGCTTCCAGACTCTGCCGTACTTGTGGAGGGGGAGGAAAGAGCAGAGAAAGACGATGAAATAGAATCTTGACGTTAGCAGAAGTTCTCATCTCTTAAAGGCCGTCAGCTTATGCAAGAAAATTGCATGATGATCGGCCCAAATGAAAAACATTTTGTACCTTCCAGAAAACCATACAGGTGGTGTTGTTTGCTGATCTAGACCATTCATCTAGATGGCCCCACCATGTATGGGCCATGCCTAAAAATCTCCAGCCACTGAACAATCCTATCCTCCTGGCAGCCTGCAAATGGACGGTAAAGTTCCAATTCGACAGAAAAAAAATCCATTGATCAAACGGGTAGGAGCATCCAATTTGGAAGGACTTGGGGTGTATTGTGTCCATTGTGAGGCCCACCAGATAAACTGTCCGGAATGCTGAACAATGGCATGAATCAACATAGATTGTTTGGATCTCATGAGCCTTTAATGAGTTTAATAAATTGTTTGGAGCTTTGCAATTATTCTTTATCTACTGAACATCCATGGAAGCAAAGGAGATCCATTATGGGTATTTCACTGGCAAGATACACCTTGTTTATATTGGCAGAAATGCAACCTGGCTCCTAAAATTAATATCCCATGCTACCCTAGCATGGCATAGGTACTGCACAAGTAACTCATGGGCAGGGCATGGATAAATCACACTAAATAGTATAGAAGTACAAATTTCTGTAATAGTTGAAGGCAAGCCTTCTGGTTGGATGAAATGCCACATGAGATTTTTGAATTTAGTTCAGCGGAATAATTATGATAATTGAGACATTATTTATATTTTTTTCAAAGATTGGTAAAGACAGTAATTAGCCATAAATGGAGAGCAGATGGTAGAACTTGATTGTGGGGGGAAGGGGGGGTGAGGGTGGCGGTGGAGGTGAGGGTGAGGGGGTGTTTTGACCATTAGGAGATAACTTACA
Source organism: Tasmannia lanceolata (assembly GCF_043159265.1). Lineage (NCBI taxonomy): Eukaryota > Viridiplantae > Streptophyta > Magnoliopsida > Canellales > Winteraceae > Tasmannia > Tasmannia lanceolata. The sequence continues at coordinate 45,315,800 of NW_027518679.1, forward strand.
CAGTAGCTGAACCAATAGAGGAGGTAGCATCATGAGCTTTCCTCAAGAGCATCTGAGGATCGTAATCTACCTGTCAAATAGCAATCGTTTTTCTGATGTTAGCAGCAAAAGTAGGTTAATAAACAAGTCAAGAAGTAATGCAGACCTAAATAGCTGTAAATATTTGAAGACTTGAAGTCTATTCAAATAAATAAACCATAAAACAACTGAAGTGTACATTAGCGAATTAAAGATGTGCGTAGATTTTCATATAGTTATTAAAGATGGCATAGAAAAGCAGGCCATTTAATTATAAAAGAAAGATGTGACAGACGTGACATGTGTGTAGCATAAATTAATTAACTTTAATTCAAAACAATTTGCTTCAAGTACAAGTTCATGAAGACCTGAGATTGCTTTTTCTCATAAATCTGAAGTAGAAATACCTCTGTATCCTCAACTAAATTTGAAGCAATAGCCATCAGTTCTTTAGAAAATCGTGCAGGGTCTACATCCAGCTCTGCCCACCTGTCATTGAAGCCAATGTTTAAAAACTTGGTCCTTAGCTATAAATTTGGCTGGGGACCCAACATCAAGAGCTCCAATTATACGGCTTTGAAGTATTTAACAGCTGAGAATCGACTCACCAATCTTTTCGTAAATTCAGCCAAGTTTGTGGAAGGCAAAAAAATTTTGGATCACTCCTAATTGTTTACAAAGGGGTTTCATGTGATAGTAATTCTAGAAAATCATGTTTTAGTTATAAAAAAAAACCTTATAAAGCCAACTCAACTCACCTAAGCCTTTGTCACAAACTAGTTGGGGTCGGCAAACTTGAAAAAAAAAAAAAAAACTCTGACCTCCCTTTCCATATCCTTCCCAGCTATCACAAAATCTAATCCTTACCTACCTGACTACCTCTAAAGATCCCAATCCTTTTTCTAAGCAGCCATTCTTCCTTCTGTTTTTAACCAAAATGAGGATACTCTGACTTTTCTCATCCAAATACTAAGTACTAACCCCAAACAGTCAAACAAACAGATTCTGAATATCATTCTACTCTCTTACACATGAATAAATGTTGGAAATGATGAAAAGTAGCCTAGTGACATAAAGTAGCTTATGATCATATTATAGAGCCTAGACAGAGAAAATAAATAAATAAAAGGTTGTCTTGTCTGAAAATGTTGTCTTGTCTAGGAGAGGGCTAAGATAAAGTAAGTCTTAAAAAAAGAGCACTGTTCTTTAGGCCCAGGAGAAAATCACCCACAACAGCTACTTTCGTCTTCTTCCACGGGTGGAAAAGATAGTCGGAAGCCCGGTTTAGCAAACGGTGAAGAACCAAATCCGGTGATGTGGTATCGGTGATGCAGATGCCACAGCACGATAGAGCAGATGATGAAAACACCGTCGATCAGCAGAAAATGGATCAACGCTTTGATACCATGAAAACAACGAAGAACACAAGAAGGCGATATTTACGTGGTTCAGCAAGATGCCTACTCCACGGAGAGAGATCTCAGTTTATTCTTTCATTCATAAGAAAGCCAATACAAGTTTACCAATATATATAGAGAAGGAGATACAGAGGTCTTGCCCAATTTACTCAATCATATCCCATGAGATCATGCCAATCTTCCATACAAGAGAGATGGCAAATCCTCTAAGAATAGCAATAATATTGCAACGGTAAGAATTAAGAAAGGCAACATGCCAGCTTTAGTATTTCCAACAATAAACAAAGAAGTTCAAACTCTGAAGATCCACATCAGGAAAACTGAAATCGCACTCAAATACTGACCTAACCTTTGTTACTGTGCTGCTTTAGGTATTAAAAACATCTGGATTGAATCCGATATTCCTGTCCTTGTCAATATCATCAAAGGTAAAACGATAGGTTTCCTTGGCACATTCACAATATTCTCAAAGAGATAAGGGATATATTATCTGCTATGGATTTTGTTATTACTCACATTTTCAGGGAACGTAATCTTGTTGCGGACAGCTTGGCCAATCATGCTTGTGACACCAAAGCTAATGCAGTCTTTTGGGAATGAGCTATGCTCCCCAAGAACTCTAGAGGGGCTGTTAGATGCAACCAATTGTGTATTCCTGATATTCGCACTAATTAAATATCATTTGGTTTTTATATTTGTATACGGGTAGAGGAGTTTTTATTTTCTCCTCTTTCTTGTATCTTGGTGGGTAGAGGCAAAACTTTATGTCCTCCTCTTGTAACCATTTTTTTTTTCATATTAATATAATTTAACTGTGTGGGGAGGGGTTTTGTCGAGATTCGGCATTGCGTGGGTGTTCCCTTCCAATATTAAGGATCTCTTTGAAGGTTGGTCTTTTATGCCATGGAGGAAAAAAGGGAAGGTTTTGTGATCGATTGCTTTACTGGCCACATTGTGGGTCCTATGGACAGAAAGAAACAACAGGATTTTGGAAGGTCATGCTAAGTCCTCTTTCTTCCTATATATTAAGGTCGTTGCGTTATCGATTTCCTGGGCTAGGTCGCTGCCAATTTTCAAATTTGTTTCGGCATACGACTTGTGGGAGGGGTGAGGGGTGGTCTGTAGTAGTCAGGTTCGCAATCCGGTAATTGTTTAGAAGTGGGTCAATCCACTTGTCGGCTTCTCCAAATTGAATTTTGATAGGTCTAGCTTGGGTAACCCCGGTCTATTTGGGATCGGGGGCGTTTTGAGGATTTCCTCTGGGGAAGTTGTGAAGGCTTATTCCGGGCCTATCGGAGTAGCTGATTCAATCGAAGCTGAAGTTAGAGCAACTCATCAAGGTGTGTTACTCCTAGGGAGAGCAAGGATGGCTAGCACTATTATGGAAGGTGACTCGTTAAATGTCATTAGGTGGCTTAAGGGTTCTTTGGTTCCTCCTTGGAGATTTCTTCGCTTCTTTGATGAAATAAAGGATATTACGGTGGGGTGCGCTACGGCGTATCAACACGTAAGAAGATCTGCTAATGAAGTAGCGGATAAGTTGGCTAAAGATGGGGCTGTGAAGCAGGCTTTGAAGCTCTTCGACTTTCTTCCTCCTTAATTTCTTTTTTGTATTTTTTCTCTGTCTGGGCGTGCTTGTCGTGTGGTGGTGGGGGGGGGGCTCTCTCGGTCTTCCCTTTTTAATGAAATCAGTTACTATATATATATATATATATATATATATATATATATATATATATATATATATATATATATATATATATTTTAACGGTGCCACAGTGGGTTCGTAGATCAATTCCGAGTTTAGAAAAAAAAAAAAACAAAAAAAAAACCACATATTTAAGCATTAAAATCAAGAAATAAAGGTCTCTACGAATTTTTTTTAAAGGTCTCCAGAATTTATTTATTTTCTCCAAAAAAATTTACCAAGTCGAACTCGAAAATCAATAGAATGAATTGAAGGTCTAAATGTTGATTCAATCATAGAATTACGTATTAGCTAAAAGCTTTAAAATTGTTGAAATGATAAGAAATAATATACTATAAAAAGTTTCCTTAATAGCAAAGCATCTCACCCAGAAACACCGTCAGCAATGGCAAGAACTCCCCCATTGTAGCCACTCACAAAGAAAGCATCTTCACCACCTCTATCAACCTTAAACAAAACTCAAGATTAGAATTAAATCGTGAGATGCATCTTCCAGAAACTGGCATTAGGTGCAAACAAATAGCAGTATTCAGCACCTAACCAAAGAAAGCATGCAAATAACTGATTCCCTTTAAAAGAGGAAAAGTAAAGTATCGCGAGTTTTGAGCTACCTTCTTTGGGTGTGGTATGAGGTGAGTTCCAAAAGAGAAAGAAACCTCCGACCTATGACCATGCAAAAGAGATCAAACTGGATGTTATGTTGTTTTAAGAAATCTTGAGGCCCTTAAGAAGGCTAACTTGAAAGATCAAGCTCAAATAAGCATCAATTTACGACAAAACATGAAAAGTAGGCACATTAGGATGTTTGTTTCCATATCTTGAAAGTCATGAAATGGTAATCTATATAATAATACGAAATATATATTTATGTGCATATACATAATACGATAAAACACACACAGTTGCATCAGAAAAGTAAATTGTTCATTCTTCCTAATGAAAGTTACAGATCAACTGCAATGAGAAGAGAAGCACTCTATCATTCACAACTTTTTTATCACTGCAATTTCAATTGAATGTCGGACGCGCATCAGTTCTGCTAAGGCTGAAAAGCAAGCTCTTAATGCCATTCACAACTTCTTTATCACTTCAATTTTGAGTTGTCTGAGATAGCAAGGACACATCGAAAACATGCATGCCAACTCAAGCTAAAGGGTGGTACACTGGTACTAGAGTTAACCATTTAAAATAGTACATCAGTAACCCTGGAAGTTGCCTGCCTTGATACAAAAATTTCTTTACTTGACCTCAGTATATAATCCTAAAGTATTGAAGGCAATATAATAAGTGTTGGGATTTACCAACTTGCACAATGCCCATCCTATACTGTAATAATAGATATTATACTCCAAAGATATGATTGTTAGATCTATGTTCATATGTCATGGCGATTCTAGTACCAACTTCCAAATTTAAATAGAATAATGATACGCCAACCGAGTACGGAACCAGCAAATAGCCCCTTCACATGTTAACAACTAGTTGGGTTTATCTTTGTTCCTAATTTTTTGCTTTTTTCATAAAATAACAAAACTACCCCCTCCCTATGCCATGTGGCGTGTAGGTTCCCCTCTCGTTTAGGCAACCGAACATAGCAGCACTCATTTAAATATTACAAACATAAATCGAGACTGAAGTGGCTCATAATGTTCACAAACATTTCATCTCTCATCTCTTAATCCTTCCCAAGTGATTAGTAGTTAGTACCCACTCATCATCACCATACCAACTCCAACAAGTTTGGCAAGTATTCAAATTGAATAGCATTGCAATTCTAGGAGATCATTACCAAACTGAGACTATTATAAAGTTTTCAGTCAGCAATGCCTCATTAAAATTTCAAATGAAATGAACATAAAAACATAACAAAAAACAAATTACTCAATCTGGACATAGCTACATTTGGTTACAGATTGCTGTAGCCATACGTCTCGGCAAAGTCACATGATGTTTTATGATATTCAGCATTGATGACATCCTACAAGTCCGCGTCCAGTACCAATATGTTAATGCAATTCACAAAGCCTTTAGTGATCCCTGTAAGCCTATAAAAGATGGGGATGAAAAATAAATCTGAGTTAAGGAAGTAACATGGCAAAGCTTGCCATAATTGTCTCAACCTTTATACTTTGCAGGTTTCCCTCTATTCAATATTTTCCTTTTTCTTACTCTACATTAACTTAGATGGGAAAATACTCGAATTTTCAAATCAAAGAAAATGACCCAGTTCCATACTGCAAATAATTTGTACATGGGGGAGCTAGAAATCATTAAGAAAATGAGTAAAGCATCAGATTCAGGAAAGCTGAGGATTGGGTTACCGAATTGGATGCAGAGCTGATGGAACGCAATAAATCGAGCTCCTTTTCTTTAGAATCGAGGTGAAGTTTTTCGTGGGAAAGGAAAAAGGACGATGAAAATGAGAAATCCAAGACCTGGAAACAGGAATCGCCATTCACTGCTCTCTCTCTCTCTCTCTCTCTCCCTCTCGCTCACTCGAGAAGTATTTGGATTTGGATTTGGTGTGAAGAATGCCACGATAGATAGATATCTGTTGGTTCCCGCTTCGGTTCTTAATAAAAGAGTCGAGAAATAGGGGTGGCAAAATGATCTTTACACCCCACACCTTCTTTTGAGTTTTGGCAGATGTAACGTTGTTGGAAAACTCGGCTGATTCGAGTCAGCTAGACGACTCGAGCTCAAACCTGGTCGAGGTAGCATTGGTTGGTTCCCATAAATCTTATCCTCTACCAATATAATACAATAAATTTTATCAAAATTGTCTATCAAACAAGCACCAGTGGTCTAGTGGTAGAATAGTACCCTGCCACGGTACAGACCCGGGTTCGATTCCCGGCTGGTGCAGTGCTAATATGCTATCACTTCTTTTCTTTTTTTTGAAAGAGTCACACCTGCTATCACTTCTTTTCTTTTTTTTGAAAGAGTCACACCTAAGGAGAACATATACAAAATCCTCAAAATGTGCTAAAAATGTAAATGAAGAGTTACAGAGAAAATGATATGAAGATGGTGGCCATTTGGCTTGTTCCTAACAAATGCTCCTTGAGCAGAGCTTGTCAAATGTAGAGCACGACTGCAACAAGTCCAACCAAATAACTTTTGAGAACACCTTGATGGGATGATCCTAGCTTCTTGATTTATCAACCCCCACTCGGGGTCCATGATGTTCTACAATATCAACGGTCTTGATTGCACATGCATACCCTATATTAGAATTGATCTTAACCATTGATCCTTATTTGGTTGAGATCTAGATCCACAATGAACCCTTCACTAACTACTGATCATATTAACGGCCTTGATCACTAAGAACTTCTACCACGTGTACGGTGCCCCATACTCTCTCTCTCTCTCTCTCTCTCTCTCTCTCTCTCGTAACTGCAGTTGGGTGTCCAATGTGATGAAAAGGGGCGCATTTATCATTTCCCTATTCCTATAACCAAGGTTTAAAATTTCGGTTTCGGTAACCGTTTCGGACCTCACCAAAAACCGAAATTTCAGATTTAGCCAAAATTTCAGTCTGAAATATGGTAATTTGGTTCCAAATTCAGGACCCAAATTTTGAAATTTCGGATAAAGGGCGAAAAATGGAATTTCGGAAAATTCCAATTTCGGTCCCCACCGGTATCCGAAATTTGGTAAAGGGCGAAAAATGGAATTTCGGATTTCAGTCGAAATTTTAAACCATGCCTATAACTACCTTCTTTTATATGTAGCTAATTTGCCCATTCATGTTTCTACCAGGTAAAGACATTGTTTGTTGATGCGAGAGATGCTAATACTCTGAGATTCGTTTCTCCCTATTGACGTGTAGGCTATCTTCTAAGATAATATTTCACGGGGATACAAAGCTCCACAAAATATATGAATCAGTTCAAATCTTCAGCATTGTTTCCTGCAAAATGCCGTTGAACAAACTCTTAGCACTTCCATAGACTAAGGCCGTATTTGTTTTGCCCTGCTTTTCTTTTTCTTTTCTTCTTTCCAAAGTGAGCTATGAAGGACCCTTTAATCGTACTCCTGCATATTTTAGAATTTAGAGCTCGGCTAGCACAATTGATGAACAAAAATGGCCATGATCCAATTTACAAGTGGCATATACGCTTGGTGATTGGGACTGTTGATCTGCTAGATCAAGGTCTGATGCCAGTCAGAGACCTCATTTGTAAGATTGAGTAATACAGAAATAAACAGCATAAAGAAACCTTGAGGATGTATTTTTCATCATGTTTGATCAAAGGTCTACAATCATCCAAAAAGGGTGGGATCAAGGGTACTGGGCCGGACTAGTGATGACCAACAATATTTGTGGACCTGAGTGTAGGTCCATGTCTTGCATGTTCGTCTTATAAGATATTTCCTTTTAAGTTTACTAATTTTAATTTAACTTCAACTAGAAGATTTAAAAAACAATAGGGCAATGATAAATTCGCACCCCCTGTAGGATAATTCGCAACCCAAAACAATATTGCATTAGTATGTAACAATGGCAACAATTATCTAGTACATTGTAACTGCAACCAAGCCAAAGAACACACATACAAAGAAATGAGTCCATGAAAGACGTAGATTACGTAGGCCATAGCACTAAATTAACAACTTAAGGTGCACTAGCATTTTCAACTACAAGATAATCAAATCATGGAGAGAATCAGGATTAGATAATCTATATATCTCTCCCAAGTCTTCTGCAGAGAAAAGGTTCTAAACTTACAGATTTCATGGAGATCCAAAGTACCCATTAATGGAGGAGGTGAAGACGATTGAGAAGCCCTATCATGAATCCCAAATTGAGAAGGGTGGATGACGTATTGGACAAATCTAATGGCGAAGCCATCTCAACGAACTTAAAACTTCTCTATACTCACGCCATCTCTGAGGACTTCATAAGCAATTCTATTCCTGGTTTTCTTCATTCCTGCAGTAAAATGTAGCTTTGTTCCTTCACATGAGATGCTAGTCACTTTCACCCAGATTACCACCTTCGTCTTCAGCCCCTCAATATCAGCCAACTTTCCCTTCTCTAGATATCCAGTCACAGTGGTTGAGAAACGCAAAACTGATGAATCCCTGTAACCAACTTCACATATGGAGGGTATAAAGACGATTAGCTTCCTGGTCTCTTCATTGAACTCATAGTTGGTGGCATCCCTAGGAAATATGCCTACGGGTATATCATACTCCTTCAATAGCTCTGGGAGAGGTTTTTGCATCTTTCCTGCAGATAAAACACAAATCCAATGAAATACGATAGCTAAAACTATTATAAAACACAAATACAATGTGATCTGCGTCTAGCTTTTGCAGGAGAGAATAGCCACCTCAGATGAATTAAATTAATAAGACAAAATCTGCTAAAAAGTGAGCCCGTGTGGCTATTCTCTTCTGCGAAAGCCAGCCACAAAATGGCTTTCTGTGAAATTGCCTAGCAAATCCCTATGTGTGGGTGTAAATTGTTGCAAGCCAAGGTATTATGTTCAAGATTTTAAGCAAACAAAAAACATACAAATTAACTGATCCATCCCTAAAGAAGAGATCAAGTCGCAACTAATCCTAACATCATTTATTCAACTTCTATGAAAAGAAAAGGCAGCTGGAGAGAGAGAGAGAGAGAGAGAGAGAGAGAGAGAGAGAGAGAGAGAGAGAGAGAGAGAGCTTTCCACTAATATAATCCTCTGTACCATCATTTCCACAAAGAAAGGAGGGTCACTAAACTGAGATCAGTTAAGAGACAAACAATTGGTAATGAAGCATGGAGAAGCAAAATATTAAGTTATATTTACTTTAATCTTCAATACCTAAAGTTGCCATCACACTTCTATTTTATCATATCTAAAGCATAATAAATAAGAAACGGCTATCTATAGTTACATGAACACAGAAACCTCCAAAAATTTTTGGCCATGGTTTCCAATCCAAATCTATAAGAATAAAATGCATACAGAGGAAGCATTATTAACAACTTACCAGAAGTTTCAGAAGACAAGCATTATCAGAAACAAATATTTAAACTTAACCATACTTAGGAAGTTGTAATGTTACAAGCACATTACAATTAGGAATTCTAGATTCTATTTTATGTAATATCAGTGGTCTGCGACCCAAGCCATCCATGTGCAAGAAGATGTGGAGAAAAGGATCGTCAAGATAATTCTAAAAGCAAAAATCAGGGGGATAGCAATAAAAAAGTGCATGGGTATAATCGATTTAGAATACCTCCTTTCGTTCTCCACCCAGCCCGTACACCCGATCGGCTTCTTTCATCTAGGTCAAACTTTTCTTATTTGGAGTTCAATAACCATTAGAGAGCTAGTCATCTTATTGTCAACAGTCAACTGTCATGGACATATAAGTTCTTTGAAGGATTCTATTCTACGATGGATCTAAGAGAGTTCCCAAATTCCTCTAGTTTAAATTATAATAGTCTCATGGAATGTTTGAGGTCTGAAGGGCCAGGACCATAAAAGGGTTGTTACATATCAGATTAGGTCAAAGGGGGCTCCACAGGTGCAAGATAAAGTAAATCACGTTTCCAAAGTTGGTCGTCGGCCTAGGAATTTCTTTTCCCAATTCCAGTCCAATCAAAACATAGTGCTCTTGGGACAACACCGGAAAGGCCTTACATAGATGTCCAATGGGGGCTAAACAATAATATTTTAACAGAAAGATTATTTGATCTCAAAAACCAAGTTCTATTACATTAGCACCCTCATCAATTTGCTGATAAAATATACAAAAGCTAGTGGAAAAACTAGAGTTTAAATTGATTGGGAAATGAACCACATAAAATATTGTAAGCAATTATAGTAGGTTTCAAGTTTCAACAACAGTTACGACTGGAACAATTTGTTCAACAAGCAATAAAGGAGCAATGTTGTATAATTGACAGCTGCCTCCTTCATGGTCACATGGATTCGATTTCCAGCCAACAAGCTGAATGTTCTTAACAATACATTTAACATGAACTGGATAAGACTGAAAACGTACATGTATAAATAAGCAAACTGGATAAAGGAAAACAAAGTGAAAGAAAGTGCACCTTTGATTTTATTAACCAACCATTTTGCTCCTCCTTCAATACTGGTAGACAACGACTAGGTTCATAAAGAGAAGATTTTATCAGTATGGAACAAAGAAAAAATGACTAAGAAATAACATGCAATAATTGGAATGCTTGAAAGAGATAGAACAGAATATGAACAAAATTGCAGCACAAAATCTTATAAGTGATAACATCTGCATTATCCTAGCATCATAGTTATTACAGCGACTTAATAAGAAACATTATCTAAGACTGTCAAATTCGCAAAACTTTATAGACCACTAGTTGTCGCTTACTGGAGTACTCTTAACTTTTAAGTAAACAGATGATAATGTGATATAATGATGCAGCAAGTCATACTAATGAAATGGTGATAAACATGAACCAGAATGACCTTCAAATCTTTTCACGCAAACAACCATTAACATAACAACACAGTCAAATTCACATTACTTCATAGAAATAGTTGATGCTTACTGATGTACTCTTAAGTAAAGAGATGATAATATGATATACTGATGCAGCAAGTCATAGTAATGAAATGGTGATAAACATGAACCAGAATGACCCTCAGATGTTTTCGCACAAACAACCATTAACATTACATGGAAACAGGCATGAAGATGCAAAGAAAATCATTCCTGGAAGATGCAACAAAGATCATGCCTGAAATGGTAATGGAAATTAGGAAAACAAGATAAAAAGAATTGATCCCTGCAATCGAAATAAAGGTTAATATGAAGGACAAAAGATTCAAGGATGGGCAATAAGGCCAAGAGGGCTCAGGTGAGGACACGAGTGACTAAGAAGGATGTTCCAATGCCAGGAAGAAGGTTTGTAATTGGATGAAGGCATATGACCTTTTTAAGAACGTTACGGAATTCTACTCGATGGAGTCAAATTCTTCCCACATGTGGGAACTGATGTGATCCGGCAGTTTGATACATGTTATTTGTGGTTATTAGCAAGGTTTGAAATTTCGGTTTTGGTTTCGGCCTCAGCCGAAAACGAATTTTGGTGGAAATTTCAGTTTCAGTGGAAATTTCTTACTTTTGGGCAAAATTTTTAAATTTCGGTTTCGGTTTTAATTTTCGGTCCCTGCCGAAATCCGAAATTTTGGATTTCGGCCAAAATTTGAAACCATTTTTATTAGATGACCATGTTTATCTATATTTTTTAGGATTTTATATTAGTTTTAATTACATTTTATTAGTCCTAGATGTGTGGGATGTCTAAATCATTTATATCACTTAACCCATGCCTCCCTTCTCGTATAAAAACCCTTTAAAAACCATCCTCCCTCTTTCTAATCCTATCTCATCGCCTTTGTTTTGGTAGGTAAGCTGGGATCAAACCTGCGACCTCAAGGTTGAGATACAAAGCCTCAACCATTGAGCTACAGGCCCAACCCCGCCTCTCATCACCTTGTTAACCCTTAGCTGTGATCTTTCACAGTCGATCCCCCTTTTGTCTCCTCTGCCTCCATTTCTCCTCTGTTTCTCATTCTTAAGCTCATGATTGTGAACCCCTTCTCTTTCCCGTCTTTTCTCCTTTCTCTCCTCTCTTTCTTTCTCCTCTTTGGATGAGCTTGAGGGGCCTTGGTAGGTATCCTTTCGTTGAGAACGATGTATTATCTTATCGGCCCTCAGGGCTAAGTGGACATAGAGAGGAGGGTGTGAAGGGAAACTGACTCCCAATTAGAGATCGCTCGATTTTAGGAAGTTGAAAAAAAAATAAAGAAAAAAAACTTCTAACAAAATCTCTCTTCCACTGAGATATTTTGAATAAAATTTCCCACCTAGCTTAAAAAATCATCAGTTCATGAAATTACAGGAATTGTTACTCATGAGTTTCCTAATAGAAGGTTTAGCTTATCAAATAATCTTGTTTCTCAAATTTTATGCTAGCATACATTGCATTGTCATGTTAAGTAAAAGTAGTGTCTTCTCCTCCATTACAGATCTTCATACACACAAGCATTAGAATTTTCTAGAAATTCTTCTTCATCATCAGGATATTCATTGAAGATCGGTCCGACATCAAATGCCATTTATCCGACCTTTTAAGGATAGTCATCACATTCTAAATCTTCAAGTTTTTCTTCTCTAGAAATAGAACATAGTTCAAATTATAGAAACTTCGACCTCTACCCCGTATATTCTGATCAGGCCTTTCTGTCAATCTAATTCAGTTCATTTTACCATGCGGTGATTGTGAAAAGGACCCTCCATATCCTTAAGATTCAACTCCTCCTTTCAAATGGTTGCTAAACCCACCATCCGGTTGGTTGTTGGATTGCTCTATAAGTTTAACTCCACACTATTTTTTTTAAATTATCAACACAAGTCAAAAAGCTCTTGGATAGTTCTATCCATTTGTCTATTCTATCATTGTATTGATGTAGCTTGATTAGTGCAGTCCTTGCATCACGCCAACACCAAGACCATAGCCTTCCTCAGTCATGTCGATCAAAGCAATAGAAAGAATTAAAACTGCACCAACACCAAAATTGATGAAGATAAATAATCCCAAACCCCACAAAAATCAATACATTTTTTTTTGTTGAATGGTGGCAAATTTTCATTAATGAAGGACAGACCGAGGTGGGCAGACCAACAAAAATCAATACACTGCCTATAAGAAAACAGAGAGAGAGAGAGAGAGAGAGAGAGAGAGAGAGAGAGAGATGGGCAGACCAACAAAAATCAATACACTGCCTATAAGAAAACAGAGAGAGAGAGAGAGAGAGAGAGAGAGAGTAATAAGGTATTACATCTCGATTTCAAAATAAACAACAGAAGTTCAACCAGTGAAAATCACTACACCAATTTTTCTTAAATATTCAATGGCTCCAAAACAAAACAAAAAAACAGTTGTACTCACCAAACCAATCAAAATTTCCTAAATATCGAAGGATTAGGGACCTCTAAAACAGAATTAAAAGGAAACTCCACAATATGACTACAATCTTTACGACTTGGGCCTCTTCAAAATCCAACCTCAAAGCCTCCAAAACATTACAAAACTTCATTTAAATCCTACTTCTTCAAAAGGGCAATGGGTGTCTCCTTTCAGCCCAAACAAGGAGCTCTAACCCTACTTGTTGACATAATGATGATGCCAAAAAGGTCATAATGTTGTCCTCAGAACAGCCTCCCTTCGCTACTGCATAATTTGTATTAACTCTTCTGATTTCTTCCATCCATCGTCATCTCAATCGTTGGATGGGATATTACACCAGATTGAAGCATTTTATTAGTTTCAAAGCTACCTTACCATTCTACGATTTTTGGCTAAACCCATGTGAATATTTGAGTAATCATAATGAATTCCCAAGCTCAGAAGCTATGCCAAGAATTCCTTACTGCAAACTCACCATGAGCAAACCCTAGAGAAGATTTATTTAATAGTAACTTCAATAATATTTACTCCAAACCTAGTTTCCATGCCCAAAACCAACAATAACCAGCATCGATTTCAAAGACCCAAAAAAATTCTCCACACAAAATGAAATAATAAAGGGAAAGAGAAGAAGGTTCGTACATTTATGTCATCTCCCACGGAATCGATCTCTTTATTGGCTTTCTTACTGAACCAATACGATCCCACCTTGTTCAGTATCTGATCCATCGATCAATAGCTTCTCGGAGACACACAAAAACCCTCTAATCGTCTCTCTCCGATGGAGAATTACCAGAGAGTTTTGAGACTTTTCGTAAGAGAGACGAATAACTACAAGGGAAAAGGTCTTGACTAATGAAACAGTCGTAGCACACCATACGCGTGTGATCGAATGATCGGGACCGTTGATGTGGTAGACCATTATTAGAGCCCAACTGGGTCCACAACTGATCCTGAAAGAAGATGGGTTCTGCTTATAACATTAGCAGCATTGAAGAAAATATTTGTTCTAGCCTTGTTCTTTGGGAGAAACAACAATGAGATAGTAAAAGGCCCTTTAATTTTGCCCATTTGAATATTTTTTTAGTTCAGATTTGCTAGGGACTTTTGCATAAAGGCATTCTGCCACTGGCTGTTGCATGAGAGAGCAGCACCTCATATGAAAAAGACAAAATCTGCTGAAAAGTGAGCCTATGTGGCTGTTCTCTCATGCAACAGTCAGCCGCGAAATGCCTTTCTATGAAAGCCCCTAGCAAATCCCTTTTTTGTTAGTTCTTAATTGAGAAATTCTTACAAAAAACAGGCTCACCTTTACACTCCCTTTCATAAAGACATTTGGGCCCCACTTATGCCTTCCTTACATGATCTCTTTACATAGTCAAAGCTGTTGATCCGACTTACAATTGTAAGGCTGAGGCATTTGGCATTGAGATCACTTTGGTTGAATGATTCTAGGCCCTTATCCATCAAGGCTCGATTGAGTCTCATTTAGCCATGTTCATTTGAGATTGTGGCAGCCGGTTGTGATTAATGGACAATTGGCTGCCACAATCTCAAACAAACAGGGCCTAATGCTCGTTTCAGATTATGACAACCGATTGTAAGCCCAAAACCTATTATTGGACTCAAAAAAACCTATTATTAGACTCAAAATTACATTTAAATTTGAGTCCAGTAATAGGTTTTGGGCTTACAATCAGTTGCCATAATCTGAAACGAACAGGGCCTTATGGTCCATATGGATCTAAGACCCTTATTGGTCGCCTCTTGATGTTCTACATGATCAATGGTCTTGATTTCACATGCATACCCCTTTTAGAGCCCAATATTTGCCTTACGTTGATCCTAAAGGTGACTTTCTGTTTAGTTGTTCTCTTCTTATTTTTTCAAATCATACATACTTGTAAAAGCTATGTATAGCCAGATATGTTACCTATAACTCATTTGCATCTAAATTTATATGGTGAAAGGGTGTTTAGTTCCATGGAATAGAAAATTATAGAAAATAAAATTTTATTAGAAGTTTTCATTGAAAAACATGAAAAATGAGTTCACAAATCATTAGAAAAATTCATTTTCTATGAAAAAACTTGGAAAAAAAATTCCCTACATCCAAACAGCCCCAAAAAATAGTAAGAAATAGATTTATAAATGAGATACTTAATGACTTTAATGTCCCATTTGCACATAAGATTGAAGGACTAATTTTCATAAATTTTACAACTAATCCTTACTTAATACTTCTATAATTTGCTTTTGAAGTTTGTTACAATTCCCATGATGCTCTCAATCATGAAAGTGGTTAATACAAGGATTCATAGAGAATCACCATGAATTTGGTTGTAAATAAAGCGTTTGGATATAATTATATACAAAACAAGCCACAAAGTGCTTAAACCTGCAATTAGCCAATAATAATAATCTAAATGAGAATGATTAAGATCACTAATTAACCATTCAGGGCTAATCTCCTCAACTAAGTAAATGACAATGTTGCTCAAGAAGCTCCCCATGCTTAGAATGCTGAGATAAGCTGCAGACCCCACGCTTCGCAACCCATCGGGCATCTGATCGTAGAACAATTCTTGCAAACCCACAATCGCAAACACATCCGCGGCCCCAAAAATGATGTATTGTGGAAGCAACCACCAAACGCTCATCCGAACCGTTAGATCGGTGGGCCCGATTTGTCGAGCAATCTTAAGCCTTTGTTTTTCTACTAGAGCTGCTACCACCATGGAAATTACGGAGAGAAACATTCCGATTCCAATTCGTTGGAGTGTCGTTAGGCCGGATGGGATTCCAGTGATTCTTCTTGCAGCTGGAATGAGAATCCGATCGTAGATCGGCACGGTCACAATTGCTACTAGAGCCATTGACACTTGTAGGGATGCAGGTGGGACCTTGAATTTGGAGGAAATTTTAGTGTTCATGGTGCTGGCTTGTTTTGTGAAGAAGGTGCCGGGGTGAGTGAGCACCACTGCGTACATTAAGCAGCTGAGCCATATGGGACCAAGGCGGAGGAGTTGCTTCACTTCTTCTATTTGAGCCACTGTGCAAAGCCTCCACTCATTTTTACTCAACTCGTCCAACTCGTCTTTAATGGCAGCTTTGTCCAAAAACCTACAAATCTTAAGTTAGTTGTCATCAGATGGCAAGCAACTTGCTTAGTTAATTAGAACTCATTTGACTTTGTTTGGTTTAAGCTCATGTAAAATGGGCCCAAAACAAATTTCACTCCCAGAAAAATGGGCGTAAAATCCTTAAAGACACCGAAGCGGAAGCAGGATATCAGAATGCTTACTCTATCACCAACAACATTGAAAATGCACCTCTGAAGATGAGGAATCAAGGGAAGAAGAAAATCACTCATTGGAATACCCCTCAGACAATGAAGACAATCCAACCGGAAACCGATGATCTAGAAACAACAAAGATGAATGAAGAAAACCAGCTCCAGGAGTGCGGGAGAGACAAAGAGCCTAGGCAAGAAGCTCGAAAGAAGAAAACATCATGGGTGGATGAGTTTCATCTAGTCAAATTGATCCCAGTTGAGTAAGAGGACGGCGAGAGAGAGGTGCCAGAACTAGGAGAATCAATGTCTGAAGGTGAACCATGGCAGATGGTTCCGAAAAAGAATTGCCTAAAACGCTCCCAAAGATCTCAAGCAATTTGAATTCTTAGGTTTAGTGTTATGTCTTTGTCTAATCTAAGTTTTTTTTTTTATCTCCCTCTCTCATGTTTTCCGAGTTAAGGATGAGGTCTTGTTCTAATAAAGAGGTAGGGCCCCCCTTCAAACCCGAACATACCTACCAAAACAAAAGACTCAACTTCATGTCCAGAAAACCTAATTTAGCACTCTGATTAGGAGTGGTTCAATAAGTACAAAGCTTGCTTACTTGAATTGATCGGTGCGACCAGGCAATCCTCCTTCTTCAGTATCCTTTGTGGAAGGGAGTCGCCACTTGCGTGCAGCTGCTACCAGTACTTGTGCAACACCAATGAACGGGCTCCCGCTCGAAGCTTGTCGCCTATATGATTCCCTTCCAAAGATAAAGATGGCAAATGCAAAAGCCATTGGAATGGTGGGAATCGCAAACCCGGTCACCCATCCCACATTGTCTTGAACGTAACTCACTATTAGTAGTCCTGTCCCTGCACCGCTACATATCCAAAAGTACCACCAATTGAAGAAGGAATTCTTAGCTTCCCTCTGTTGGACACTCTCTGTGTCAAACTGATCTGCTCCAAATGCTAGAACGCACGGTTTGTGTCCTCCTTCTCCAACGGCAACCAAGTAAAGCGAAATGAAAAATAATATTTTGCACAACCAAAAAGAAACCTCCATAGTCGCTGATAGAGATAATGTTACAAGCCCCTGCATTTAATCTTAATTTATTATGTCTAATCATATGAAATGTAAGTAATGAAGATAAAACAACGGTAATAGCAGCAATAGGATTAGAAATTGTGGCAATAGTAATAGATAAACCACAGTACAAAAACTCATTTGAGTTGACTCGCTCAATCAAATTGAATATGAGGGTGATTTTCTAACGGAAATATATAGAAGAGAGATGTTGCTTACCATATTTACAACTATGCATTTTTTATAACAAAAGTACTCCTAACTTTTTGATGCACCCCAAAAATCCAAAAAAATAGGAGCCCCTCAATCACCATCGTAGGGAATAAAATCCTTCGATCACTGTCGAAGGGGATGAGATTTACTTTGATCCCGTCGAAGTCAAGTTTCTTTGAACGTAACTAGAAAATACTCCTGCACGGGCTAATCCAAGAAACCCAAAAGTTCTCAAAGAACTCAAAAGCCTAGAGGCAAAGTTTTCATTCAATAATCAAAAGAAGTTCATTACAATGCTTTGATGATGTCTATTTATAAGAAAAGAAGCCCTAAAAGCTAATTCAAGGCTTAAGTAATAAATCTCAACCATCCATCTAAACTTACTTGAATAAAACCTAAAAACTTAAACTAAAACAATCCTAAATTAGAAATTCCATAATAGGCATATAGCACATCCTAAAAATGCCCATAACTTCCTCAAATCACATCCAAATCGCCAGATCTTTGACTCATTAGATAGGTAATTGAAAAACCTTTCTAATAACATCAAAATCAAGTCAGGCGGATGAGAGTTGATGCCTATAACATAAGATACAAATAAAATAATGAAAATATAGGATAAATAATAAAAGAATTATCCCACGCCAATTAACCAAACATTCTTGCTGATTTTCGTCTGCATCATTTTTTTGAAAAAATAAATATATCAAAACATTGGTAGTTGGTACACATGGAAATATTAGGAGAGTTCTGAATTTTCTACAAACGTTTGGAGAAGAAATACTTTTCCAAAATTTCATTGTTTGATTACGACTGAAACAAATTAACTCCAACAGATCAAGTTTTGTTTAGGGGTTCCTTCAATTTATAATGATTCCTCTCTAAATAAGCCATAACTACGTCATTTCTTGCAAAATTAATTGTAGATACAAATAAATTTTCCTACGGAAAACTCTTCTACAAGAAATACTTTTCCTGCAATTCAAACAAGGCTATATGGAAAGGGGACTGATATCTATGCTACCATATTTTGATAATACTTTGATAATGGCACTACTATCTTTGTTACACTTTTATTGAATGTTGATTGCATCGTGAGTATTGTTAAGAGTCCTAAACAGCTAATTAAAAAAGCGTAACAAAGTGAGTAGTGCCATTATCAAAATATGGTGGTGTGGATTTCAAAATCCATATATTCGCACAAGCGCAGCTTGTCCTTTTTATTTATAAATGACTCACGAGAGTCTTTTGGGCAATGTAATAACCTTTTGACAGCTCTTTAATTAAACACTAAAAGACAAGATGCATGTGTTAGTGAAAATATCAAAACATGGCTGTGCTGATATCATTCACCTTTATTAAACTTGGTATTTCAATTTAAAATAACCCCTCAACCACGTATTAAATATCAAGTGAGTCGAGTTGACTTGACTTGACTCACTTTCGAGTTGAGTTGAGTTTTCATCATTCGAGTGATAAGATGGACAGAGAAACCAACCAGAAGATACAACAAGGAGGAGAAGACGATGGTCCGATAGCGACCCAAATATGAGTCTGCAACAAATGCTCCGAATAATGGAAGTAGGCTGGCTATGCCGGACCACAAGTTCACGTTCTTGACTGCATCTACGGTCGACTCATGGAAGACATTCGTGAGGTATATGACCAGATTTCCAGCGATGCCACAAAAGGCAAATCGTTCTGCGGCTTCTACCACTGAAAATTAAAGAAGGATGATTAATTCGAAGATGAGAGATTAGTGTAAACAAATAGAATATAATCAGAGGAATGGAGGAGGGCCCTCGCTTACCGATTATGTAAACAGAGGATCTCCATCCTCCTATTGACGGTTTTTGCACCTCAGTTTGATCCTCAAGACCATTGAGGAGAGGATATGATGCTTGTGAGGCCTCCATCATCTCTACTAGTTGTGAAATTAGGAGCCTTTTATAAGCAAATATTGGCTTATTAGTTTTAATATATACTATTGGGAAATGATTTTAACACTCCAATGTTTTTATATGTAGCTAAAGTAGGTTGTTGTGTTGCTTTTAACGGGCTGTGGAAAGGTTATTCACAGTTCTCAAAAAGCTCGGACAATGCCAGTTAAAAGCAAAACGACATTATACTTTGGCTACATGCCTACATGTAAAAACATTAGTGTTAGAATCATTTCCTTATACCATTTTATGGAATTATTATAATACTAAAAATTTACCTACGCGAGATACCCGTGGATGGGTCCACCATGTAGAAAATTTAGCCTATAAATCAAGCACATCATTGACGTCAAGTCATAATCAATGATATAATATATGACTGGCCAATATGTAACTCAATTTGTACGCCCCATGAAGGTCATGTGTGTTCAATCACTGCTTACCTGTAATAATAATAATAATAAGAGGAAAAGGATTGTACGCTCGAGTGTACCTAAGTTCGCTCGAGTGCCAAATCACATGAGTCCCATATTTTTTGTGGTTATCTAAACCATTCATTTGTAAGGCCCCCTCATAGATAGGGTACGTACCAAAAATCAGCTCCATTGGATCATCCTAACCCATCCATTTGTGGAGGCCAAAATGGACAGACAGTGTTTGTCCACAAATATGTCATTTTGCCCTCCAGTTTTTGGAGGGGTTAGGATGATTCAATGGAGCTAATTTTTAGAGATGAACCTCCTTTTGACAAACAATGTATGATCTCTTTGTTTTCAGGTAGATACCGCACGTGCATTTTTACTAGTAGTCTATGAAATGTAGATTAAACAAACTATTAGCCTCTTTGGATACTCCCAAAAATAATTTGCATATAATATAAACATGTGATTTTGAAGATTTATCGACATCAAGATTTCTATTGTAGCATGAGCCCTTGCTAACGGTAAGTTACCATATCCTCCAGGTGTTGCATTGAGGAGGTGGAAGGTGTTACTAAAGGAAAAAAAGGCAAAGGGTATTATATAAACCGAAATGGTGTGCTCCTCCTGAAGGTTATTTTAAACTCAGTTTCGATGGCGGCTCCAAAGGTAATCCCGGCCCGGCTGGTTTTGGAGGTATCCTGCGTGATTCGGACAACCATCTTCTCATGTCTTACTCGGGTTCGGTGGGGATTTGTGGGGCCAATGAAACGGAAGCAAGAGTGCTTCTTTTAGGTCTGAAATGGTATGTGGATCACAATTTAGGACCTTTGATAATAGAAGGAGATTCATGGAATGTTATTGCTTGGGCCTCAAATCAGGGGAGTGGGCCATGGCATCTTTTCAATATTCTGTTAGAAATCCGGGATTTGGTAGCAGTGTTACACCCTCAGCTTGTACATAGAAGAAGATCTGCGAACTCAAAGGCCGACTTGTTAGCTAATGAGTGTGTTTTTCTACCCTGTGTGGTAGTGTCGGGTTCGGAACTTTTGGAAAGTTTATTGTAAAAAACTTTTGTATTGTAGGTTGATGTCGCCTTTTTGCGGGGACTTCTCGTCCCTGTTGTAAACTCTTTTCTTCTGGAATAAATATTGTTCAAAAAATGATTTTGAAGATTTATTTGTTTCTTTTTTGGTAGTCCACCATTTTACACCTCATGTTAATGATGGGATGGGGCCACCATGCTTTTATGCGGTGGGGCCTACCATTTTACACCTCAATCATTTTTTTTATATGATGGGCCCATCTTTTACACCTCATGTTTTGATGGTGCGGACCACTATTTTTCACTCACGTTAGGCCCATAATATTAGTGTTTTTATAATTGCACTAACTTATATTGTCTTTTATTATTTAAAAAGTTGTCAATGATTATCACAGTTCCCAAAAAGCTCCCGAAAACAAAATTAAAGAAGAAAAAGACAAGCTTTGTGCAATTACTAAAAACATGGCAGTGCCAATATAACTTGAAAAAAATGCTAAAAATATTGTGGTCGTTAGGCTCTTTCCTAACGACCACCTACCTAAAGAGAGGTGCATGTGTGCCACAAGGACGTTATAAAATCCTTTGATAATGACTGTTTGTTGCAAGTTAAGCCCAAGAGATATGCTAAACTCAAGGGTGCCCTTGCAAAAATCAGCCGAAAAGGGCGCCCTCATTGGTTGGGCCTCACAAGATTGCAATTACAATGGCTACAAGTCAAAGAGTAAATGGACTTTAGTTACATGCAGCCAATGTAACGCGTCCCTTCAGCTGATTTTTGCAAGGCGTCCCTGAGTTTAGCATTCCTCTAAGCCCAATGTCATTGAGATCGACCACCTTGATCTCTGATGTCATATACCCTTTACCTATAGGGTTTAACATTGAGTCTCTAACTTATAAAAAAATTTCGTAGATCTACATGCATATTCACTATAAACCTAATTTTTCTTTTTTGTAAGGGTTTTAGTTTTTTCTAATCCCTAGTGTAAGATTCACTGAGAACAAGAAGAAGGGCGTGCAAGCGATGCAGATTCAACAAGAAATATAAATAGGGAAATGTTATCAGCACTACTGTATTTTGATGAGGGCACTCCTCACTTTATTAAAAGTACGGTATGAACCGCACCATAGGATGATCCAAACTGTCCATTAGATGGGCCACAGCCTAAATAGGTGTTGTGCCCCAAAATTAATTTCCATAGACTGATCCTAGCCCTCCAATCTGAATGTTAGAGTTTTGATCCTGAACCCTCTATAGATCTAGGGTTAGGATCAACCTATGGAAATAATTTTTGAGGTACAACCCATTTAGGCTGTGGCCCATCTAATGGACGGTTTGGATCATCCTATAGTTCAGACCATACCGTACTTTTAATAAAGTGAGGAGTGCCCTCATCAAAAGACAGTAGTGCTGATAACATTTCCCTATAAATATCTTTGATAAAGAGGTTATATAATGGACGTATACATTTTTCTAAGGGAGCCAATAGAAGTACAAATGGGCTCACTTTTTCTATGATCCAAATCAAGATCCCCTGATTAGGATGATTCTGGCACTAAAATTTGTGGCCATGAATATAGATGAATTTTATAGCTGTCCATTGATCAAGGGTTAGGATCAACCTGTGGCCATGAATATAGATGAAGTTTATAGCTGTCCATTGATCAAGGGTTAGGATCAACCAATGCAAGAGGATTTTGATGCATGGCCAATCCCATAGCAATTTTTAACTGACGAAGGGCTTGGATGGTAGAAAACGTGGGCCCCAGAGTACACTGCTATTCGCTCATATGTTTCCTTGGAAATATTTTTGAGAGCTATGTAAGTAAAAATCAATCATAAAAATAAGAGCCTCTGTTCCAAATAAGAGGAATGCGAAAGCAGCGAAACCAAAAAGGGTGCCCTTTCAAAACCCATTAATGGGGTGCAACTTGGGCGGGCTCAACCCGAACCCGACGGGTTCAACCCAGAAAAAAGTCGGGTTGGGTTGAGTTCAAGTCGGGTTCAGGTTCGGTTGGGTTTTCTCAACCCGGGTTGAGTTCAGGTCGGGTTCGGGTTGAGGGCTTTGGCAACCCGACCCGGATGAACCCGACATTTTTAATAATTTTTTATTATTTTTTAAGCTTAAAATCTCGCATTGGGTCTGGTTGGGCCGGATTGAGCTCGGGTCAAGTCGGGTTCGAGTTGGCAAAAAGGGTTCCTCGAGTCGGGTCAATCGGGTTGTACCTCGTTGGGTTGGAGCTCGGATTCCGGTTCCGGTTGAGCAGATGGTTCGTCGGGTCGGGTCAGGTTCGGGTTGGTCTCAACCCGACCCTACTCGACCCGAGTTGCACCCCTAAAACCCAACAACAAGGGTCTGGCATTTATAATGACATTGAAAAATGCAAAATTAAAGGAATGATAAATAAGATTGGCTAAGGTGGATCCAATGGCGTGCCCTTGGGGGTTGGTTTTTACAGGGGTGCCTTTTTTATTTGTTTGTGAGAGCATTTTTGAAATCCGTAAGGGCCCGTTTAGATGCCGAGAAGATTTTGATTTGGATTTCTCACATCTGCAGCCTTTTTGTGTTGTGATTTGGATCCGGATCTAATCCTTGGATTTCCAAATTAGCAACTGACAGTGAAAAAATCAGATTTCCAAATATGATGTGGAAATAAGTAATCGGAAATCCACAGATCTGGCAGTTTCCTTCACCCTCTTTGCTCCTCAGCCTCTCCCCTCCACTAGGAGGTACCCCTTCCCTCTCTGTCTCCCTCAACATGAGCTGGCGGATCTATTCATGTCCTATTCAAAACTCAATTCCAAATCCAAATACAAAATATGAGGTATCGAAACGTGCCCTTTCTGCCTTAAATTCTAAGTATGAAATTGTACATTGAATAGAGGAGTGAGGTTATCAAATATGGGAGTGTAGATATCAATTTTCTGGCGAATGAGAAAATTGTTTAGTTTCATTCAAGGCGTTAATGTGGAGCCCTTAAAGAGAACAAGGGTTAGGGTCAGATGATCCAAGAAGAGCAGTGGTATTCAAATTTCAAAAGGGTACATATTGAGAAGGGTACGAGAGAGCAGTAATATGTCGTTGGTGGTGTCATAGCAAAGTTAGGGAAAAAGTTGGCCAGATGTGGCCACCATTGCAACCATGAAATACCGTAGGGGTTAATGATGATGATAGAAGACGACGATATACGGAGACGAACGTGTATGTGAGATTATATAGGATGATGTGTATTATAGCAAAAAAATGAGAATTATAATGGTGTGAATTGAACTCCTAATGAAGAGGAGAAGGTATGGTGTTTCTAGGAATGTATAAGATCTCTCAGATTTGTGATAAACTGGGGGTCTTTCTCCATGGGCAATTGCACTGGCTCATGATGATCTTGACTGCTAGCCTAGAGTCTTACTCATTTCATAGATCTTTTAATTTTTTTTGCTCAGGCAAGTAATATGCCCCTGTGAGTTGGGTTTGTGGGGAATTTTAACCGGGTAGAACTCACCCCTAAAAGCTTGCCATTATAGGAATGGTGTCCATTCCCTTATAACCCAATCTACAATTCCACATCCATCTCACTTTAACAACGTGGGACTATTTGCCACTGCGTGGAAGCCCAACAACTACAGACAATAGAAGACGATACACTGAACTTTAGTGTCTAGACTCGATACAAACTGTTGCATAAAGCCGCCCAAACACGAACCTACTCCTCCTAAAGTCTCAAAGCAGGAAATGGGTTATTTCTCAAATGACGAAAATACCCTAGAAAAGGTCTGTCACATGGCTTTGTCGTTTTTAGAGAAAGGCAGGAATGTGCTTGTGATATTGGGGAATAAGTGAGGGTAGTTCCGTCATATTACATTATACAAGGACGTTTCTATTTTCGAGACAGACTCTGTACTCTGTACTAGTACTGAGGGAGAAAAGGTGGGGGTCAGTGTGTGTGTGAGAGAGAGGGCCACGAGAACGGAGAAGAGAAGCGCAATTTCCGAGGTAGGGAAAAAGGAAAGGGAAGGGGGATTTCCAACCTAAGGCATAGGTCCAATTACATGCCCCTACTTAATCTCCAAATTACCCTATTACCTTTTCATAAAAGAGTAGTTATATATTCGCCTTTCTTTTTTTATTACTTCGGACAGCCCCCTCTAGTGTATTTATGACTGCTCTTTTACACCTGATTGAGCTGTCCCGAGTCAAAAGGAAGGGAGATTATGTCCTTTACCTTTCCCAAATCAGGTGATCACTATTCACCAATGACAATTTTACCTTTCCCAAATCAGGTGCTCTTTTAAATTTCGGTTTCGGTCGCCTTGGCCGAAATCAGGTATTAGAATAAAAAATAACATTTTATTATATCCAAAATTTTGTGAAATAAGCCCGAAATTTCACATTTCGGTTTTGGTGTCAACCGAAATCCGAAATTTGGAATCGAAATTTAAAACCATGTTAATGACTTATGAGGATGGTTTTAAATTTCGGTTTCGGTATAGGTTTCGGACCCCAGCTAAATCGAAATTTCTCTTGAAATCCGACCGATTAATAAAAGAATATTTTATTGTTATCATTATCCCTGAAATTTCGAGATAATTATAAAAGAATTTTTTAAAAAAATGGTGGAAATCCCTAAATTTTCGCACGAAATTTCGACCGAAATAATGACACGTTTCAGGTAAGTACCATTTCGGTTTTGGTCTCCACCGAAACCCGAAATTTCGGATTTCGGTCGAAATTTAAAACCATGCTTATGAGTACACTTTTACACTCGAGAGGGCTGTCCTAAAATTAAAAAGGGCGAATAAGCATTCCCCTTATTATTAGATAAATAATTGTGTGCGCCCCATATCCACGGATCATAGTTCTCCATTTAATGGGCCCATCATTCATCTCCCATTATTGAACATCGATTGCTACTAATCAGCCACTTGGGTTACACGGACGTGGATCCAATGAGGCACCCTTGTAGTTGGGTTTTTTGCAAGGGCTCTCTTTAGTTTGACATCCCTCTGTTTGAATATAACATTTTTACTGTATTAGTTTGAGGAGGAATGCTTAACTAAAGGGCGCTGGGTGCCCTTGTGAAAACTCAAGTGCAAGGCGACCCCATTGGATCCATGTCATCCAATTGAATTCATAAAGGCTGTAAAAATACAAAATTAGTGGAAAAATGGTTCATGCCAGCCAAAGGTGAGACATACTATGTCATAGTGAGTGTGTGTGCCTTCATTGCATTACATTGAGGGTGCACCCTGTTGAGGCATTCCTCTAATGGTGCTAGAATCACGAATAAAATCATCTGATGATTAATAAAAGAAATTTCAGTAATAAATAGTTAGGCTGAGGACCGCTTCAGTAGGACGTGAACTCATTGCAATACAATATGGTGAGTCCCACTACAGATCAATAACCTCGATTGATTCGAACTCTCTACTTCTCAGGCCGGCCTTTGCATCTCTTATGGCCTAAAGGTTATGTAGATCATCCAACTCTAACTTGAATAAAAGACCATCCAGGCGATTTCCCGAAAGCTCAGCACCCCTCTTTTTCAGGAGAGAAGCGCCACCTACATAATGATTTAAGGATATTAAATGGAAAACTTAAAATCAGCTATACTGCCAAGAGGCAATACGGTCAGGGTGCTGCATAACCCGAGCTTACCCATAAAAAAAAAAGCTATATTGCCTAGAGACACTCCTCTAATAATGTAAAAAGGGCGGTCCAATGCACGAGGCTCCCGCCATTGCAGGGTCTCGGTAGGGCTACTTATAATGTGTGTGCGTGTGTGTTTTTATCAAGGACTGTTAAAAACTACTTATACACAAAGAAAAATGATATGGAGACCGAGAGTATCACCATGAGGGGACCTACAATGAAAAATGTTCAGTGTGTCCAAAATCTTATTACTTTTAGTTGATTTTCCTAGACTTAAGCGTAACCAGTTGGGTCACGTCATTTGTGAGGTTGTGGCTAGAAATCATTTGTTAGGTCCCCTGCTCAATGGTACTCTCAGTTTCCTTAGCATTACTCATACACAAATTTCCTACAAAATGACAAAAGACACATTATTTAATGTTTGCAATTGCATGATTAGCTCGATTTTCAGGATATCAAAGATGTATTGATTGTTTGGATTAATCAAAAGTGAAACTTACTACGGTGGTACGGTGTTAAATAATTGTAGCATTCCTGTGATTAGGATCATCCAACTCTTAATAATTAGGGATTTGCAAAGTCCATAGCAAATCCCTAATAATTAACTTATGGGTCATCCCTATCTAAATTATGCCCCACAAAAAATTAAAGATCATGATTAATATAGAACCACATAAAATGAAATGACACTAGCCCAAGGCTCAAACTAACATAAAGGGCATTAGGGCAACATCATGGATTTTCAAGAACACATGGGACACCTTTTCTTCTATTTTCATTTTTTATGGTTCTTTGAGCAATTGCATAGAAGTGTAGGGTCATTTTCTCGTACCTTATCCCTACCGTATTCCTAGGGGAAGAAAGCCTAGTCGAGTGTAGTAATAAGATAGAAAAATCCGTCCCTCCCCTCTCCCCTTACCTAGTCCATCTTCTCATGTCTCAACAAACGTGACCTTTGTCGCTTCCTTCTCACCCATTTCCTATAAATACCCCCCCTTTCTCCTCTGCTCATATCAAACCCTTCATCTTCTTCTCTCACTCTCTTCAAAGTTCCAGCCTTAAATATGCAGCTAATTAGTTGTTAGAGTTCTTATCCTTGATGGGTTGTCTTTCTTTTCTTTCCTTATCTCTCTCTCTCTCTCTCTCAATCTCTTTTATTCACAGTTCTAGCCCCAAATATGAAGCTAATTATTTATTAGAGTTCTTACCCTTGATGGGTTTTGTTTATCAAGGAAGATGAAAGGAAGTTGTATTGAAGAATCTTTAAAGCTCAGGAGGGATAGCGCCAATCCATGAACAATTTGGTAGAATTATGGGTCTTAATTAATTTTGTTTGTTTGTGTTGTTTGCGCTATCTATCCTGAGTTTTATGGTTTCTTCTTTACTCATATCATGTGATCATCACGGCAAAAAGGGGTACGGTCAGACTCTCTCTCTCTCTCTCATATAAGTATATAACTGTGTAATGATCTATTTTCTTCTTTGATGGGTACATTAACATGTGAAATGTTGCAGGTAGGTTTTTTTAACTTCTTTTCAGATCTACTTGCAGGCATTGGAAAGATGCAAGATGGGTTGTTTTCCATATTCAATTTAAAATTGATAATGGGAAAAATGATATCTTCACCTTTCTTCTTAGCCTTTCTACTCCTTTGTTTATCTTTGCACTTCCTTCTTTTTCCTATCATCTTCTGAAAATTAAGTGACTTTGAGCAAAAGAGAAACGAAAGGGGTGGGAATGTTGAGAAAGAGGGTGTAAATAACTATCATTTCCTGCATTAGATTTTGGAATGGTGACTTTGGGAGGCGAGAGATTGGCCACTATAGACGTTGACTCTGTTAGTATTTTAATACTAAAATTTATAAAATATTCTTTTGCTTTTATGAAAAGATTCCTTTTATTTTTTAACTTCCCACCCAAAATTTGTAGTTTTCAAATTGATTCTTTCTTTTGTACTTTTCCTACTAAAAATTTGAAGCCTGTGGAGTGTGCTCTCTTTTCACTTGCGAAGTTTAGTCCAAGATGGGAAAGTGAGAAAAATTCTCCCATCCATATAAGATGAAGTGTTGAGACAAAGGCTTGGGCCTTTCAACGTCATTTAATTTGTTTGCCTTGGAAATTTTAAAAAGAATAAATAAACACACGCGCTTCGAGCCGAGCCATGCCGTGATGCGGGCGCGTGTGTGTTTGGGTTGGGCTATTCTAAACAGATTTTTTATTTTTAAGAGTTGTAGCTCTACGGGTTTTAAACGGTATGTACGTTTCTTAAAGGGTGTCTTTAACAGACACGTTTTGCTTATAAATTCAGATCATTACCAACGTTTTTAACACACAATTCTCTCTGTCTTTTCATTCTGTTCGTAACAGAATATTGTTTTCTTACTATTCTTAACAGAACGGTGTTATTTCTTTCTTCTGTTCTGTTAAGAACAGTATTTTCTCTCTGTACTTCACACTATTTTGCCTTCTTCTATCTTCTGTTTTAAATGGGTAATCAGAGTGTTCATCGTGTGGTTCAGATTTATCTGATCTTGCACTTCAGATAGATATCGAAGGTGTGTCGGGCTGTTGTATCCTGAGGGTGATTGCATTTTGATCTGCCGCACTGAAAGTTCTTCCGCAGATGCGCAAATTCACCTTAAAGAGAGCGACCTAGTCCGTGCCTCATCTCGCCGCATCGAAAAGGTTCTACTCATCAGTTTTTCGTTTCTAATTTTTTGCAGAAATACAGGTACACCATATTTATATTTGGAGGAAAATTAAACAACAGACTCTCGTTCTTAACTTTGTGTTGGTTACGGCTCAAGTCGTTTTTCCACCTCTAGATGTCTCAATCTATAGCAAATCAAGTTGATGTAATCAGATTGGCTCAAGTCGTTTTTCCACCTCTAGATGTCTCAATCTATAGCAAATCAAGTTGATGTAATCAGATTATTTTAATTTTATTCTAATGCTCAAGACAAATGCAGAGAATTTGTTCTCTTGGTCACTTTTAAATCGTTCTCCAATCTAATGAATTGTCCATTATTTGAAGCTTTTGGGTTATTTTATTCAATTATTATTATTATATATGGAAAGTGAGTTTTTTTCATGGAACTGAACAAAATTTGGGAAGGAATTCTAAAATTTAGGGCTCTGGAGTCTGGCCCTTAAGATAGTTTATTAGTTTTGCTAAAGTTTTGAGTGCTTAAGCAGTGATGATAACCGAAAGTTTAGGCTTTTTTCTAGAAATGGAGCTTGTCTTCTCTTTAGCCACTAGTCTTTCTATCCGTACAAGGAAGTGGGATACAGAGAAATGGGACGGAGGATATGGAATTTCCAGCTGCCACGTAGACATATTTGATATTGCCACCCATGTTCTTGGATAAAAAATAGAGTCCTCATTCGCCCCCTCCATACCTTTTTAACCAAGGACACTCCACTCTTTAGCCCTATGATTCACAGGGTTCTCTCTAGGGCTGCAACTCGGGTCGGGCGGGTCTTGTTTTGGAGAACCCAACCCTATCCGAGAAATATCTCAGGTCGGGTTTTTTTTTCGGAAAACCCACGATTCCCAAACCCGGCCCTACCCATGATAAATCTCGGGTCGGGTCGGGTCGGTTCGGGTTTTTTCACGTTGACGCAATTTTTTAAGGAAAATTCTTGTTTGGCATGGCAACTCAACTCATAGAAGCAGAAATTACACTTGAATCAAACAATGATGTAATTACACTCACATTACACTTGAATCAAACAATATTGTAATTACAATCAAACAATGCTGAATCAAACACTTGAATCAACTCAACTCATAGAAGCAGAAATTACACTCACACGCAATAACAGTGGGTGCGTGGGTTTTCACTTTTAACTTTTAACTAACAATAGAAAAAAATGTACATACTATAACTTATGTAACTCGGATCGGCCCCCTTCAAACCCGGCTCGAGTTGCAGCCCCAGTTCTCTCTCCAATAACCCTTGGTGGGGCCTACGTGTGGACACCATATGAAGTATATTTTCAAAAAAATAAAACCTCAGTTGGGCCTACCTTGTTAAAAGATCCAAACCATTCATTTGTTGGGCCCCAGCCTACAAAACTCTGCCCATAAAATCATCTCCATATGATGATCCTAACACTCAGATTGTAGGCCCATAACACCATATTTAAACCTCTATGATCTGACAGTTAGGATCATCTTGTGGAGGTGATTTTCGATAAAGGCCTATTTACATCGGGGCCCAACAATTGAATGGTTTATATTATGAAAAAGGTGGGCCCAGTGATTTTTCTAATAAATATGCGTCATATGGTGTTTTGTACGTTGGTGTTGTCCAATGAATTTTCTAATAAATGTGTTACATGGCCTATGCTCTTTATACGAGGCTAGGTGCATGCATTTTTTAAGAGAATAGAGTGAGGTTCACTTTGTTCAAAGTTCTAAACCATTCAGTTGTTTTGTGTCCAATGTAAATAGGCCATACCTCGACAATTATCTCTGTTTGATGTTCCTAACTGTCTAATATGTGGACGAACTACATCATATCAAAATCTCTACAGCATTAGGATACTGTGGAGATGATTTTTTGGGACACAACCTATTTTCGTTGGGTCCTAATAGCTAAGGGTGGCAAAATCAACCGAACCGATTCTGAACCGAAACCAAACCGATTCAAATTTCGGTTTGGTTTCATTTCGGTAGAACCAAACCGATATCGGTTTGGACAATGATAAATGTGCCCCTTTTCATAGGAAAATGATAAATATGCCCCTTTTCATCGGTTCGGTTCGGTTCGGTTTGGAGTGTTTCGGTTTCGGTTTGGGGGTAAACCGAAAACGAACTGTTGCCACCCTTTCTAGTAGCTGAATGGTTTGGATCTAATTCAAGGCATAAATCCTTTCGGTTCTGTTTTGGTTCTGGGAGATTTGAGGAGTATCACTTTAGCAGACTTTTAGCTTCCACTTCGAAATCCAGAGTTAGTTCGGTAGGAAAGGGGTTTGGCCCAAAGAGTATGCTCATTAGAGAATCTTCTCAAAATCTTCTCAAATGGGCAGAGCTTTAAAGTCATAATCGGCCACTCTCCCTGCTGTCATGAAAAAATGACCAATATGCGAATCTCATGAAATAGAAAATTTATAAAATAATCATAATGCCCTTATCTCTTGGAAAAATAAGCAAAAATTGGGAAAATGGACAAAAAAATCCTAAAATACCATGTCATAGAAAATGACCAAAATACCCTTATCTAATAGACAAAATGAAAAGAAAATAGATTTTTTTTAATTTATAAAAATTGTAAAATATCTATATATGATATATCTTGGAAAATGACAAAAATGCCATTATCTCATATAAATTAATCATAATGTCCTTATCTCATGGAAAACAAGGGAATTGGGAAAAAGAATGACAACTATAAAAAAAATCCTAAAATACCCCATGTTATGGAAGATAACCAAAATACCCTTATCTTATGAATAATGAATATGGCCCATGTACCCTTGTCATGGTTTTAAATTTCGGATTTCGGTGAGTACCGAAACCGTAACGTTATGAAACCCAAAACCGACGAAATGTACCAAATTTCTCTGTTGAAATTCTGAAAATTTCAGGAATTTCGGCTAAATTTGCTATAAAATATTAATTTTTTATTACGTCTCTCTAACGGAATTGCAGAAATTTCGTCCGAAAAAACGGCATTTCGTTAGCTAGTATGGAATTTCAACTGAAATTTCATTTTCGGATAAGTCCGAAATTTTAGCCAAAACCAAAATTTAAAACCATGGGCCCTTGTCCGATCAACAAATGAAAAATAGGAAAATAGAAAATAAAATAAAGTAAGAAAAAAATCTAAAATACTCCGATGTCATGAAAAATGATAAAAATACTCATATGTCATGAAAAATGACCAAAATACCTTTTTCAAGAGACAAATGAAAATATATTAAAAAAAAAAAAACTATTCATAAAAATGACAAAAATGCCCTTATCTCACAAAATCATCAAAATAAAACAAAATCATAGCAATAAATCATGAAACACCTTATGTCGTGGAAAATAACCAAAAGAGGGATGATAGATGCAAGGACCTTCTTTATGCAAGGGCCGGAGAAGGGCCTTTGAATAGATCCATGTTAGTTTAAACGTTGGTTGAGAAACTGAATTCGGTTGCACTTAATGACATGGATCTATTCAGTGGCCCTTCTCTAGCACTTGCATAAAGAAGGCCCTTGCATCTATCATTCCTCTAACCAAATGCCCTTATCTCATAAACATAACGAAAATCCCCTTATCTCATAGAAAATCATGAAAATCCCATTATCCCACTAATAAATAAAGGGAAATGGTTTCAGCGCTCAAATGTTTTGATAAACATGCTCTCACTTGTTTGTCGTGTAGCATTTAAAGGGCTAAAAGAGCCTTTTGAGAACCGTGATATCCTCTGACACCCCTTTAAATACTACACGACAGACAAGTGGAGCGCATGTTTATCAAAACACTTGAGCGCAAAAATCATTTCCTAAATAAATAGGAGCAATGATAGATACAAGGGAGCCCTTGCATAAAGAGCTGCAAAAGGGCTCTTCATTGGATCCATGTCATTTTTAGTTACATTTTAAAATCGGTTGAAAAAGTAAGATCAGTTACATTTGATGACGTGGATCTAATCAAGAGCCCTTTTTTAGCTCTTTATGCAAGGGCTCCCTTGTATCTATCATTCCTCAATAAATAGTACACCGATGTTAATCTTGATTAATTGAATATTAGGTCTAACGTAGATGGTTCTTCAAAATTGTAGCTAAGAGAAGAAGCGGACTAGCCGTCGTCTTTTACTTCTCGCCCTTCTTCCATATTTCCAGGTTTTAGAAATCTCAGGATGCAGGAGAGATTTTTAAAACCTGAATTTCTCACTTAAAATCCAAGAAACGTTGTTAGGACAGCATACAAGAGCTTGATTATGAACCCTCTTTTACATTGTTTTCAAACTAAAAACCTGAATTCTAAAATCCGCGTATCCAAACGACCCCTTATTTATTTATTTGGATTCGCAATCCGGGACTACAAACTCATTATAGTAATGGTGAAAATTAGAATGTAAAACTCTTTAGAACTTTACGGTCCTCCCATTTCTTCACAACTAGCACAAAACTCTAAAGTCCCTACTTGATGAGTCCCAGGCTTTCCACCGACAATCCGCCGGACTTAGAGTGACCCACAGTCCAGGAAAGTTCCGAGGAACCCCCATAGTTTGTCTTGTACAAGGCTCATGAGGTCTCGATCCATGATCCCAACTGGTTCGATTATGTCCCACAAGTAGTGAAAGAACACAATTTGGATCTTTTTGATCAACGGGCAAGAATTACATCTCAGTTTAAGGCCCCACACCACCACCACAAACCACTTAGTTGGCCCACGAGCAACCAAAAGAAACAGAATAAAGGGTTCGTCCCCTGCCCCTCCATAACCCTCCTCCCCAATGTTCCGATTAGCTTCGACTCTACTGAAAGAAAAAACGAAACAGCTACTAGAAATCGGAAATTTTCCTTCTCGTAAAACCCTAACCCTAGATTCTCCTTCTCTTAAAACCCTAACCCTAGACTCTTTTCTTTCCCGCGGCAATGGAATCGAAGCTTCCTGTCGCCATTTCTCTGCCTCAAGCCCTAGCCTTTCAATCTGGAGGAGGAAGAAGGAGATGGGAAAGGAAGGACTGTTCGTAGTTCAGGAGCTCAAGCGATTGAAATCCGATCGAATTCGCCTCGAAAGATTCATGAGAACGAACGTCTCTCGTCTTCTTAGATCTGATCTCCTTGCTGTTCTCGCCGAGTTCCAGCGCCAAGATCATGTCTTCCTCTGCATGAAGGTCAGTTACTGATTTGATTTCACTTTTTTTTGTTTCTTCTTTCCATACCTTCAATCTCATGGCGCTCTGAATTGGATTATATGTGTAGATTTTCTTTTTCCTGTTGTTGAATTTCCTGATTTTGTGATCTTTATATCTATCTCTTGTGGTTCTGTCTGGTTTGAGGGTACATGAAATAGAGACGAGAGGAGAATTAGGGATGTGAGTTTGAGTCATGAATTAATGCTGAGATTTATTTATCGTTTTCTGGAGATTGGGCGCGTTTTTAGAATGTGAAATGAAGTTAGAAGAGGATTTATATAACCTTTGAAAATCAACTATATGTGCGGCATTCATTTGTTTGGTAGTTAGAAGTCCAATGTAATCCTTTAATAGCCTGAGGGGGGGAGAAGCTCTGAATAGAACTCTCTTTAAGTCTTGTAACTCAGATTAGACTGGAATTTGTTGGAACTATTTATATGCTCTGAGGACTCAAAATGGGTGGATTAAAGCCCTCAAGGTTGGCTAAATCGAAGTTTCGATGGAAGAAACAATGTTTTGCAAGGCATTTACAAAATTTCAGGGAGTCTAGAATAAATGATGCAATCTTTGAGAGCTCAGAATCTGTTATTTGCTTGCTTTAATTGGTGAATATGTGTATGCAATTGAGACTGTACTAGACTAGACTACATGCTATGTGGTAGCGTAAGGTTACTTAAGTGGTTTAACCCTTACAAAGCATGAATTAAAATGAATTCTTCTTTGATAATTACTTGGCTTGGACCCACATCTCAATTGATAGGTGCTTCATATCTCAACCACCAGGTTGTGGGTTCAAGCATACTTACCTATGAAAAAATTTACTAGGCTAAAGAAGATATATCCCTTCTTGCAGGGCTTTAGAGAAATGGATCTCAATTTGAGTTCCTTGTAAGTGTGGCCTTCTCCATACATTCTGAAGGGAAGTCTTTGGCTGATCGTGTTGCTAATTTTTTTTATAAATTGTTGTGAAGTAGTCTCTGACCCCAACTAGTTTGGGACAAAGGCTTAGTTGAGTTGAGTTGAGTTGAGTTGAGTGTTGTGAAGTAGTCTATTGGCACTATCTTTCAAAAAAAATGGTCTCACTCTTGTTTGGGGCTTTTGATGTTCTTCGTTACCATCTCTCTTGCTTTGGTTGAAACTTATTCACGATAACAATAAAAAACTAGAAATGGTACATATTGTTGAGTTTAGAATGTTGAAATTTTCCGGGTTGAAATCCTCGGTCTTCCCGTTTGCTTTGAATGAAAATTGCAGCCATTCAAAAAAAAAAAAAAGAATGTGTTTTGTTGTGAAGTAGTCTATTGGCATTATCTTTCGAAAAAATGGTCTGACTCTTGTTTGGGGCTTTTGATGTTCTTCGTAACCATCTATTTTGCGTTGGTTGAAATTTATTCACGATAACAATAAAAAACTAGGAATGGTACATATTGTTGAGTTTAGATTGTTGAAATTTTCCAGGTTGACTCCCTCGGTCTTCCTGTTTGCTTTGAATGAAAATTGCAGCCATTCAAAAAAAGAAAAGAAAAAAGAATGTGTTCTTAGTGGTTAAATTCTAACAGTTAGTGTTGAGTTGGGTGTCTTGAATTCAACCCGGTTGGGGTCCGAAATATTGTGTGCGACTCGGATGCGGCCCGTTTATTCGGCTCAGTCCGTTTTTAAGTATGTTCAGCCCGATAAGAGTAAGCTTTGGCTTGCTTTATATAAAGGGGCTTTTAGGGCTTATTTCGTATTCTTGTCTTTGAGAAGAGGGTTGAGAGCTCAAGAAGGGAAAAGGGGTGTATTAGGGTTTCTCGTGGGTTAGGTTGAGAAATACTGATCTTCTCTTGTAATCTCTTGTTTCTATAGTGGATTTTCTCGTCGTCTCTGCCGTGGACGTAGGCTTTGCTGAACCACGTAAATCTTTGTGTTTTTGTGTGATTGCTTGTGTTATATGGTTGCTTTCGTTTTGGTTCGCCATTGAAATCACAGATCGCTAAAGAAGTGGGGTTTGTCACAACAGTTAGTTTTATGGGTTTTGATGTGGGCTATGATAAAGCTGGCGCCCACTATCATTAGACATGGATTTCGTGGGGTTAGTTTAACAACACTACAACATTTTTTTTTCTTCTTTTCTTTTCCTTTTTTCCTTCTTTCTTTATCCTCTATACTACATCTTGTAACATAGTGGTCATTTTGATGCAAAATGAGATGTTACTTGAAGGACCTGTGCGTTTGAGCTGCATCATCATACCTGTAATGTAATGGTAATACATGCCAAATTATGAATAAATTTTTATAGTAAACCATATTTATTCCCGTCAAATCTTTCTACCACTTGAAGGACCTGGGGTATTCACCGTCAAATCTTTCTACCACCACCTTGATCCTAATTTTTCTTAACTCGCAGCTGGCCATAGTGTGGAGTATCCCAAGTCCCAACCCTTCCAAGAGTTTGCACGTTCGGATGGACATCGGTTCAGAATAAGACCCAGACTGGATCATCTTAGAAACCGCTGGATGTTTATAATTGATCACGTGCCTTCTGTTTTGACGCAGGAGATTCCGTAGACCATATTTTTTTACATTGCTGGTTCGCCAGAGATATTTGGATTCTCATTCTAGGGACATTTGGGCTTCCTGGGTTTTTCCAGAGCGGCTGGTATATCTCTATAATCATTGGATGTTCGATCCTTGGAGGAGTAGGGGGAGAATATTATGGAGAGTGGTGCTGTTGGTCACGATATGGGTCATCTGGAAGGAATATAATGATAGAATCTTTAGAGGCTTGGTTAAAAGATCGCATTACTTGTTTATGAAGATTATCTCGCTAACCATTATTTTGGCAAAGATTCTCTCTTGTTTCAGGTTCATAAAGAGCTCCGATTTATGGAGATACTGGAGAGGGAGTTGCATTTCTGGGGATGAGGAAGAAACTCCTCGTTGGTCCCCTTGACCAAGGATTTTTGAAGCTCAATTTCGATGGATCGAGCTTAGGTAATCCCGGCCCATCTGGTGTAGGAGGCTGATGCAGAAGTATCTCCTGAAGACGAGGTAGCGGAATCCATAGCCGAGGAAGTGCATCGAAGTCTAGATATTTTCTGTTACACTAGTTGTCCTGACTATCTCAGTCGCGTCGCAGGTTCTTCTTTTTTTCTTTTTTTAAATAAAGGATCTTTTTGCCATTCAAAAATAAATAAATTAAACCATATTTATTCCCTCATTAATATTTTACTTGGGGAAGCTATGATTTTATAATACTGATGGAAAACTAGTGAAGAAGAAATTTAGATGGTTGGCAATTTGGCATGAGAAATTATGATGTAACATTTCCTTTAGTGTGGGTGCCTTTTTTTTTTTTTTTTCTGTGTCAGAGAGATATTTCAACACACATGCAATCCTGAGTCCTGACTCCACTTGAAAAGCATACATTATGTTTTATCTAGACTTGAAAATGCTGGATTGCCTATGCCTACAGTCACACCCACCCAAGTGACATGCATGTCTGAATATCCCCTTAAACTAAATGGTCAATCATGGACAAAATGAGGCTGAATTGTTGACAATGAAAGCAGGATACTTATCTTATTCATCTAACTCTTGAAATATCAAGGAACAAATTAAGGAAGATATACATTTTTCAAATGCCTCAGGCATGAGGCTACCCAATAACACATGTTCTACATCTTATTCAGCTGTTTATAGGTTCAGAAGTTGATTTGTAGGAAAACCCAGGTATCGATATTTAGAATCAGTTGTAGCTGAATGGAACAAGTTACATCTCATTTTGAATCAAATTGAGCACTATGTTGCGGTATAAAAAGAGAGCACAACAAAACCTTAAATGGGATATTGGTACTAGATGCTGATACTAATGTCTTCTTCCTTTCTACAGATATATGACTCGGTTCGTAAAGAAATATGGTACCGTCCGGACATGTTCTTTTACAGAGACATGCTTATCATGCTTGCAAGAAACAAGAAGGTTGACGAGGCAAATCGGGTCTGGCAGGATCTGAAGAGAGAGGAGGTTCTGTTCGATCAACATACTTATGGAGACATTGTCAGGGCTTTCTTGGATAGTGGCTTGCCCTCCGTAGCTATGGAGTTTTATGATGAAATGAAGCGGTCTGTCGATCCGCCTCTGTGTTTGCCTTATCGGGTCATCTTGAAAGGCCTCATCCCTTATCCTGAACTGAGGGAGAAAGTGAAGGAGGATTTCTTGGATCTGTTTCCTGATATGAGTGTGTATGATCCACCTGAAGACCTGTGTGACGATCAGCAATGAGGATGGAATGCGGAGCTAATCTAATCACCGATTCCATTCCCTTGCGGACACTACTCTCTCCCCATGTTTTTATATCAGAAGCATTTTTATTATGTACAGCACATTGATCGGAATGCTTGGTTCTTGTGAACATGGTGGACTAAGAACGATCTCAGCTTACACCTGCAACATCATGAGAGACATTCATAAGTACCTTGAAAATATTTGAAGATCTGTCAGCTCACCTACCTGCGTGTGAAAGTTGGGCCAACAAATCCCTTGATTGTTTGCAAGTCTTTTGTCTTGTGGATGACATCTCTGTTAGCACTGAGACTTGGATTCAGTTGATTCTTGACTGCTAATAATTCTCTTAATCCTTTGAGTTTTGATGCCAGGATGATGTGGCCTTTTCATTTTTATCATTCCGTTGTATATATACACTTTTAATTGCTTCACATGCCGGACTCTCTGGTATTACAACACTTTCTAGGGACCATCGTATGAAGGCTGTTGCATGTGAGTGCAGCTACGGATTCTATCTTATTCATTCAGTTCATCTGAGGTGGATGCCCTCACATGCAACAATCAGCTGTGAACTGCCTCTCTGCGGTTGTCCTTAGCAAATCCAATACCTATGATATGTACTAATTGTGAATCGTGGATCTATTCAAGGGCCCTTCTCCGGCCCTTGCTTAAAGAAGGCCCTTGCATCTATCATTCCTCTACTTTTTATGGAAAATTAGAGGGAGTTGACAGGCAATGTTTACAATTTCGGTTTCGGACCCTGGAATTTCAAAATTTTGGGGAGTTGACAGGCAATGTTTAAAATTTCGGTTTCGGACCCTAGAATTTCGAAATTTTGGGGAGTTGACAGGCAATGTTTAAAATTTCAGTTTCGGTACCGGTTTCGGACCCTGGAATTTGAAATTTTGACCGTAATTTTGAAATTTCAGTCGAAATCGGGTACATAACCCGAAACCAATATTTTATTTAATATTAAATTTTGGCCGAAATTACTGAAATTTGGGTAAAATATTAAAATAATATAATAAAAACAGGTTTTTTAGTCAAATTTCGGAAAAACCGAAATTTCGGCCGAAATAAATGACCCAAACACATGCATTGGGGTGGGGCTCGCCGTTTTGATCGGGTGGGCCACCATCTCCACCCAAACCATTCCTATCATGTTTTGATGGTTGAATCCTACCATCTCCAGCCAAACCCATCCATAGACATAGAGTGGGGCTCGCCATTTATAAATCTCTTGCAGCCTTGCTTGTTATTCGGTGGGGCCCACCAAAACAGCAGTCCAAATAGCCATACCAAGGTATTCCTTTTCCTCTTTACATCTTCTGTTCTACCTTGTAGAACTTGATTAAAAATACATCTAAAATTTCATCTTCCCTCTTTCTCTCTATCTTTTTCCAGTAATGGAGGATGAAATTTCCGCCTCATTTCGCCGCATTTCGAGCCGAACGCGCAAGGTCGCGCCGAAAATGGTTGCCGCTCTAGCCAGCACCGATAATCGAACTCAGGTCGCCTCTATATCCCTAATTTACAAACTAAATTATAACCATTCATAAGAATTTATTATTTAACTGAAAACCATTGGTAAGCAGTGTTTGGGTGTCTAAAATCCTGGATTCTACAATCCAATAACTTGGATTTTAAACAAAGAATCCAGGTTTCCATCCTAAGATTTTCAAACAACAGCGAAATGTGTGAGAGAGATTCATTGAAAACTAAGGATTGAGGCAGATCAGTAGATGCACAATAGATGTTTGAAAAAATGTGTGAGAGATAGAGACTGAATGGAAAAAGCAGGGATTGAGGTGGACGAGGTGAGTGTAGAACCTTGGAGATGCAGTTCAGTCCTCTGTATTAAGTCAAAATTCTAAATCCACTATGGAGGGTTGGTCATAATTTCCAACTAATTTTATTTACTAAGAAATTAAACATTGAAAACCCAAAATCAGTATTTGTAGAATCCACAGTTGCATCCTTGAAAACTAGAGGATGTTCGCTAAACAGTATTTTTTAAAATCCAAAATTTAATAATCAAGATTTCTTTTATCCTAGTTATAAAAAAAACAAGATTTCTTTAATCCTAGATTTTTAAAAAATCTAGAATTTTAAAATGATGGTATCCAAATGGCCCTTATGGTGTGTTTGGATGAAAAACTATATATATTTGCAATTAATAAAAACTGTAAAAGACTGTGTAGTATCCTTATAATTTAGGATTTTAGGAAGCTGTGTTATTGGGTTGTTTGCAATAAACCCAATAAAATTGATGGTTGATTGAGTTTCAAGAATGTGGTCAACTTGGCTGTTCCTGACTATGAAATTTGGCGTAGGGAAATGATATTTCCACTCCTTTTCACAGTATCTCCACCTGAAAACGTTTATCTTCAACCGAAAGAAGGTGAAAATAGAGGCATTTTTAGGAAAAGACAAACAAAATGGGGGTGAAAATATGATTTCCCTTTGTCAAATATGATAGAAAGAGGATGCTTAAGTAGGTGCGTCCTTATTGTAATACAATGAAGCACGATCCCTATAACACAGTGGATTCCAATTTTGAATTATCTGAACCATCCATTTGGTAGGCCTATATTTGGATCTCCCAGTCGCCTGTGGCCTAAAAATCACAATAATCATCCAATTCCATCAACTGATAATGTGTATTTTTTTCTGTGAATGTGAACTATTGCCTTATGTAGTTTTTGACAACATTCAACGACAAAAAATGCACATAATTGGGTGTTAGGATTGGATAATTTGTGTGATTTTTGGTCCATGTTAGATCCAAAGCAAAGCATATTAAGTGGCTAGTTCAGATAAATCAAACGTGGGACCCATTATGCTGTAGTGGGTGCGCCTCTGCCTACTGTACAACCCAGTGTAAGGTGATGTGTGATGAACTACGATCTTAACTTGTCACCAATGACCGAATGTCCTCTTATGAAACGGTGTTCTTTTAGGCAGCTCTTGCTCGTCTCGAGGCTTTGGAAAATGACAATGCCAGAGTGGAATTGGTAGAGATTAATGATGATGACGATGCTTCTCTCGATGATGATGATCAAGGTCTCTCTCTGTCTCTTTATGCTAATTTTGTTCATTTATTTATGGATTCATTTTCTTCGAGAAGATTATTCGTTCTTCCATGTTTTCTTGTGAAGTTTAAATAGTAGTCTTTAAGAACTGATGATTTCTGACAACCCAAACTTAAATATTTGTGGTTATAAGAGTGGAACATTTTTTTAGTTATGAGCTTGCATTGATTGCAATTCTCATCGGCGTTTTCTTCCACACTTTTTGTAAATGTTGCATGTTTGTTTCTTTTATTCTTTTAGAGGCATTGAGTGTTATATCAATTGAATATCATCTCATTATAAAAAAAATCAAATGAATATCATCTTTTAGATGAGATTTTTTTTTTGGTATTCACACTTCTATGTTTTCTTGTGAATATTTAGTTATTTGGAAGTAGTAACACATTGATATTTGCCAATATGTTGGTACTCAATTGAAATGTCTTTTGTTGTGTGATTAAAAATGATATTTTAGTTTCAATTCATTACATGCATGCTTTCATCACAAATCTTTTGTTAAGCATTTGCATTAGTATCCGTTATTTGGTTTCACACACATGCAACTTTCATCGTGGTGTTGGAATAGTTCATCCAATCCCTTTTGTCTAAGTATGTTCTTTAGTCACATTGTGGTCTTATCCTTTTAAATCCTCATGTGCATCAACTGGCCATAACGAGTGTGTTAATTGCTTGTATGCTCTGTTATAATACTTGAAGCAGAATATGATGCGCTGCTTACACATTCTAAAGCCCTAAGTATGGGCAGATATACCACAGTCCATACTCCACAACATGCTGATTAGAGCCTCTTGCAGAGTTGTGTACAATTGTCTCGGTTTGATTCGAGTCTCTTTGGATCAGATTTAGCCTTCCTGATTTGTGCTTGAATCGGGTTCTTATCATATTTGGTTTGCAGCTTCTCCTCAAATGAAATTGGACCAAGCTAATCTTGGCTTATAGCCTTGACTCGATGGATGGATTTGGGTTTGGATGCTTCGATAACTTCAACCATGTTTCTCTCTCCCCTTGTACCATTTAAAGTTACCCGACCCAGGGTATTCTCATCTTAGATTACTCAGATCTTGTGAGGGAATGAGAAATAGCTTAATTGGATGTGCTGCCCTACTCTTACTTCCAAACTTTTCAAGAATCAGTGCTAGAACTCCTCCGGATGCTTCGACAATAAACTCAAAGAGTTCAAATTTCAAAATATATGGATAAATCCACAGTCAACAACTTTATAAAAGTGGCATTGGCAAACCTACCGGTGTACTTTATGTCACTTTTCAAGATACCATCAAAGGTAGCAAGTAGAGTGGAAAAGCTACAACAGGATTTCCTTTGGGAAGGAGGAGAATCAAATAAAAGAACCAAGCATCTCATGAAGTAGTAGAACGTCTATAAATCAAAGAACCATGGTAGACTCGGAATTCGGAAGTTAAGATTGAGAAACAAAACACCTCTAGGAAACTGGCTACAGAGGTATGGAAAAGAAAAAGATGCCTTATGATACAAAATCACCAGGGAAATATATGGGAGAGAATGGCGGGATTGGACTGTAGGAACCCACCAGTAGGTTAAGGTTTAGGTGCATGACAGTCAATGTGTGGTTCAAGATTCCTTTATGACTCTAGAGCTAGATATAGGATGGGAATGGGGGAGATTGCTAGTTTTTGGGAGGATTTATGGTCAGGATAGCCATCACTATCACTATGGCATGCATTTTCAGACCTATATCTCTTAGCGACCAATATAGGGATGGGGAGATGGGTCAATGAAATGAGGCATCAGACATGGGAGAAACCTCAAATAAAGCGGAATTTTCCCTTCACTTCGGGATTCTTAGTAAGACTTACATTTCCTGCCACGAATCCGATAAGAGGATTTGACCCCCGACATTCAAGGGGTTTCTCCTTCCCATCTTACTTTAACACTTGATTGGTATTGGAAGGGGAGAAATCTCTACTTGGAAGAATTTGGTTGGCTACCGCTCCACTTGGAAGAATTTGGTTGGCTACCGCTCCACTTGGAGTGGTAGCATTTGCTTGGATGGTAGTGGCTAGGAAGATCAACAATTATGACTAGACTCAAAAGAAGAAGATTTCTACTAAGCTAGTAGATGCGTTCTTAGTAAAAGGATGAAACATTAGATCACATTATGTTTTCTTGCGGAAGCTATGATAATGCCATCTTAAAGCGCTTTGGTGTTCCAACGGTGTTCCCACATTCAAATAAGAAAATAATTCTTGATTGGGTTGGGAGTCCCTTCGAAAGGGCCGGAAAAGTCCTTTGGAGCCGTGTTCCTTTTGTCTTAGTTTGGCAAAAATGAAAGGAGAGGAATAATAGAACTTTCAATGATAAGATAAGAGATTGGGGAGGTTGTTAATGTAAATAAATATAGATTCTTCGGTAAAAACAATAGCAAGATGCCACCTCACTTGACTAAGGAACTGGAGGAATATCATATGAGAAAAAGGATAAAAATCAATCGCCAAAGAAAAGAAGTGGGCTCCCCCTTCTGGTTGGATGACACTTCATCTTGATGGAAGCTC
The DNA here is from genome assembly GCF_043159265.1 of Tasmannia lanceolata. Taxonomy (NCBI): domain Eukaryota; kingdom Viridiplantae; phylum Streptophyta; class Magnoliopsida; order Canellales; family Winteraceae; genus Tasmannia; species Tasmannia lanceolata. The sequence goes on from NW_027518679.1 coordinate 45,360,292, forward strand.
AAAGGAAAGCCATGTTTGGGGCTTTTTCGTGACTCAAATGGTCACCATGTTACAGGCTTTCTTTGTATCTGCCTGAGAGTGATTCAAATGAAGCAGAAGCGTGGGTATTACTTTGTGGTCTAAATTCATCATTTCTTAGTGGACAATTACTTCTCGAAGGATAAACAAATGTGATAACGCGGACAAACAGGAAATCAACGGACAGTGGAAACTAGCTGGGATCATTTTTGAGATATTAGATCTTTGCACCAAGATTTTAGATACAACAGAATTTCTGATCTGCAAACAAGATGGCGGGCAAGTTACGAAAGGAAGCTTTAGAGAGGGAAGGTCTAATAATCGGCAATTCGAGTCCACTTTTTTTTTTCACAAGATACAGTTATATACGAACATAGAATCGATTCAATTCCTCTATAGTGTTTTGTTTTGTTTATTTTTTTTTCATTGTTTTAATTGAATACAGATTCTAGGACTGTTGGGAGGCATTACGGTCCGAATGTCACCTGAAACATTTCATAAAATGGTTAGTTTGAGTTAGGATAGTTGGTACTGATGTATCCTGGACAACTTGTCCCGTTTGTTCTTGCTGTAATCTGCATTTCTTGTGCAATAAAAGTGAATTTCACCGTTAAAAAAATGAAACAAAAGCATTCTAGAATAAATTCATGGGAAATCTACTCAAAACATAGGGAATCCACTCCTAAAGTTGAGCAATTCATTGTATGAGCAGAAAAATTCAGAGTATCTCCTCAAAACAACACCACAAAAGCTCATTCCAAAAAAAAAACCCTCCCAAAAGCTCTAAATAACCCTAAAACTAAACCTCAAGATTCCTAAATATAATTAGAAAGACAAAGACTGGCTCCAAATTGGAAATTAAACCTTTTTTTTGCCAGTAAATTGGAAATAAAACCTAACATACTGTTCACATTATTATTATTTGAACCCGCTTATTACTAACTTAAACCCATTCTGAATTTATTTAAAATTCACGAAAAGTTCTCTGGCCATGTTTGGATTGCAAAATAAACATTCTTGTGGAAAAAAATTTCGTCTCCACAATTTAAAAGGAAATGATTTAGTTGTGGCTTATTTATAGGGATATCATTATAAATGAATGTCCCCGAAAATAAAACTTGAACTGTTGTGGTTGAAGTTACTTTTTTCATTTGTAATCAAACAATGGAAAACTAAGAAATTTTGGAAAAGTTTCTCATTTCCAAACTTTTTCAGCAGAAATTCCTGCAAGCCAAACAGGGCCTAAACGAATGACCATGAATGCAAATGTTCAGCTTGAACTGTGTCTGTTTCTTTGGAATTATCATGTTCTGCTAGTTTTAAAGTGATATTAAGAAGATACATACATAATGCTTTATGTTGGTTATCTGGCCTAAATAGTTTTCTGTCTGGAGATAACATCTGCTTCCATTGTAGCATATATACAAAAGAGACAATCCAAGAATATGAAACGGAAGACTAGGCAGGCAAAAGCGCTCGAGAATGCCAAGAAGGCGCCCAGAAGTTTCATAGAGCTGTTACATGAAGTAAGGAAAGAGTACATATATACTGCATGTTTGAATATCCCTTAGGGCTGTCCTTGCTGATACATTACCTTCCATTCCTTGTCCCCTAAAAACAGGCAAACCTCGAAGCCTTGCCACCACATGTGCCCTCCTATCTGAGAGCCTCGGTTGGACCCCCAACCTCGTCTTCTCATAGCCATTTTTGCACAGTTTGCGGCTTCACTGCCAACTATACATGTGTGAGGTGTGGGATGCGCTTCTGTTCGTGCCGTTGCCAGGTTATACACACCGACACCCGATGCTTGAAATTTGTCGCTTGATGAAGCCCTTGCTTGCAGTCATAAGCTTCTCTCTGTTGGGTGGCTTGGTTCGGTTTCACCACATCACATGATCTGGAGCCATGCTCGGAAGATTTGCTGTCATTAGGCTATTTTGTAGAGAAGTTATGCCAATCTATACAATATACAATGCACACAGGATTTTTTTTGCATTATTCAATACTATATGATATAATTGTTCTTGGTATGCTCAAATATTCCTACTTACTGATAAATTGATTAAAATACTATCAGAACTATGCTCATAGAAAATTATGAAATGTACTTTAAAAAAACCTTAGTACAGCTGGTGAGACTGTCTTCCTCATTGAACAAGGGGGCCCCACTTGTACTTTCTACCCTGCATCCATCGTATGAAAACCCAATGATGAGATTGGTCACTTCTGTTTTGATAATGTCTTATATCATCAACAGCCAATCCAGAAAGTTTATAATAAGTAAGGAGTGCCGTTATCAAAACAAGGATTGTTGATTTCATTTTCCTTGTACAAATCGCGATTGCTTCCTTAAGGCTCTGTTCACTTGCCTTTTTGAGAAAGGAAAGGAGAAGAAAGTAAGCCAGATTTTCCCGTGATTGGACATGATTTGACCTTTTTCGCCGTTCACTTGTTTTCTCGGGAAAGCGGAATTACACAGGTGGAAAATATAAATAATGACGTGGAAAACCAACTTTCTTGCACTTTCCCTCTAAATTTTCTCACCAAAAGGATGGGAAAATCACTTTCCTAAGAAAACCACTTTGCCTCCATACTTTCTTTTTCTTTCTCGGCCAAGTGAACAACGGAATTTTCGCACAGTTTCTTTTCCTTTCTTTTCCAGTGTTCCACGTCAGATTCTTTTCCTTTCTTTTCTTTTCCTGCAGCTAGAAAACAAGTGAACAGAGCCTAAATCATTGAGAATTTGAGTTGTTTCTCCATCAGGCTGGATGATTTTCTATTCAGTTCACCATCTCCGTCATACATTAGGTGGGTCCAAAGCAATCTGGACCATCCATCCAAATTGGTAAGAAATCAGACTGTCCATTTTTTGTTTTAATCACCTGTTTTGGAAGCTGATTTTGGGTAGGCCAAATATTTATCTTCTACTATGGACCCCCACCATGTGACACTACTAGTCTAAGAATGCAAACATGAATAGCTGAATTGTAACAAAAAAACAAACCAAAAAGAATGCCTTTCGATCAAGCGGCTATGATCGTCTAACCAAAGGTAGGACCAGTAATAACATAACCAAGATATCAATTGTAAATTTATTAATGTAAAGATGGTTGAAATTTTTTTTATAAAACACAAAATATTCAGGTATCACCTGATAGATTTCTAGGTTTCGGATTAGTGGAGTTATATGAAGTCATTGTGTACTCCAAGAGAGAAAATGGGCAGCTAAAAGAGGGGACAAAGGGAACAAAACTTGGCTCCGCAATGTTGGGGAGGACTTCTTCCTCAACTCTCGCAGGAATCAAGAATCGGTATGGACGTCATCGCATTCCAATCCTATTCCAATTCCCACCGTAAACGGAATGGCTATTGTGATTCGAGTGTTTGGGGAAGCATTGAAATTCAACAGGGGAATCAGCCGCATTCTGATTCTAGCGTTTGGTAACTTTCAGACCAATGTTGGAACCTAATCAAATTTTTAATAAAATTTCCATTATATCAACAATCAATAAAAGTTGATTTTTTTTTATTCCTTTGCTAAGCATCAGTAGGACTTTATCTTATTAAACTCCAAACATTATTCTTAAAATTTTAAATCCAAGCATTAGGGCAACTTGAAAGGTATTCAATGTAAAAAAGATATAAAATAAAATAAAATGGGACCAAGACAGTGGCTCGAGCTCAAGAACTTGTTCCATTTCAATTATACTCAGTCAACCTTGTTCCCTTTAGTCACCACATCTATCTTGATCCCAATGAAACAATGATCCAAAGATTGGGTCCAATCCATCCTTGCACGGATGCTACCAGTCGATTGTCTATCCATCTTTTAAAACTAAGCTCTCTTAGATTCATAACATCAATTCAAAGTAGAAGATTCATATCAAGAAACTAAGAAGAAAGGTAGAACCTAAAATGCAAGTAACAATGAGTAGATTGATCATGCTCCACTTTTATCATATGGCCAATATTGTAAGTAACCTACTCCTATTGAGGTATAGGTGAGCATGAGCCGTAACATAGAAGAAGAAACACTGGAACAACCATTTCTACCGCAAAATAAAAACATATGAAGTAAAGATAGATAATTACCTCCTATATTGCAACCTTTGGCAAGATGGAGAGGGTAAGTCATTATAGCTACGTCTTCCTTGATTTAGGATAATGTTTGACTGGATGACAATTATTGTTTAGCTTTGTGCTGCAAAATAGCCGGTATAAGATTGTAATTTACTCTATTGTAATTTCAGTATCTTTTAGTCAAGTGTGTTTATGGATGCTAAATGGGTGCATTTGTTGCAACTTAGGTGATGCTAGATGGCCTTTCAAAAGTGCTTCAGTTTTATTTATTAGAAATACGACAGCATCCTTGGGCTCATGAAAGGTTGAATCAAGTTCCGGGTGGATTAGTGCAGGTTTAAATCAGGTTTAGGATAATATTTTCATCATGTTTAAATCAGATTTAGGGTGAATTAGAACGAGTTTAAAAAAAGATATAGTTTTGCATGAACCTCAATGCGAAAATGTGAAAAAACCCGACCCGGCCCAAAATTTTAGAATCTTGGATAAGCGGATTTTAGAATCTTGGATTTCCTCAAAATTGTACATGGGAGCATGGTTTTAAATTTCCGTTTCGGCTAACATTTCGGACTTATCCAGGACCGAAATTTCAGCTGAATTCCTCAAATTTCTGGCAAAATTTAGTACCAGCGCAAGAGACAGGGGTTTTTGGGACGAAATTTCGACTGAAATTCTTTTAACGGAGTAAAAAATTATTATTTTATCACAAATTTTGATGAAATTCTCAGAATTTCTGAAATTTCTGATGAAATTTTGTAAATTTTGGGGATTTTGATTTCAGTACCTTTATGTTTCGATCCTCACTGAAATCCGAGATTTCGTTTGAAATTTAAAACCATGCATGGGAGACGAAAGATGAAAGAGACCGGCCGTTGTTTTCTGATTTCTCACCCTTCTTTCCCTTCTTTCCAACCGCAAGAGAGCAGGAGATCCTCCTATGTTTCCAAGTTTTAGAAATCTATGGATGGGAGAGATATTTCTAAAACTTGAATTTCTTACTTAAAATCTAAGAAACAGCATACAACAGCTTGATTACGAACCCTCTTTTACACGGTTTTCAAACTAAAACCTGGATTCTAAAATCCGCGTATCCAAACGGCCCCTTAGAATGTGTTCAGCTTAAATCTCTGACATGTTTCTCCATCAGGCTGCATTATTTTCTATTCGTTTCACTGTCTCTACCATACATTAGGTGGGTCCAAGGCAATCTGGACCATCCATTGAAATTGGTAAGAATACAAACTGCCCAATTTTTGTTTTAATCGCCTGTTTTGCATAGGCCAAAGATCTACTATGGGCCCCACCATGTGACACTATTGGTCTAAGAATTTGGGTCCCATCTGTTATACTATGGGCTGCAAGCATAACTGAACTCTACTCAAAATTTAAAAAACAAAAAAACAAAAAGAACCATTCATCTGAGAAGATTTTAGGGATCTAAACAATTCTTTTAAAGGAGAAGATTTTTTGGGGGGCGTCCCGGTCCCATACTCCCATGACCCATCTATGGTATGAATGGTTTGGATAATTGAGAAAGCAGTCTCGCCCTTACTTTTCTTATCATTGAGAAAGCAAGATGAGGTTTATTTTGTCCATGGATAGTTTTGCTATCTATTCAACACTCATAGTAGTGACTGCATGCCAGGAGAACAGCCTCGCCACCACATTTGCCCTCCTATATGAATGGGCTAAATAGGGCATTAAACATGTATTAGTCAGATAGCTTACTATTATAGTGTAAGTTAATCAATCGATTGCAATCCAAGGAGAATAAGCTTCTTTGGAGAGTGTACGTTAATCCATCTACAATTAAGCAAAAATATAGTTAGCATTCGTATTATCATATGGCCCTCGGTGGAGGTGGAGGTTAGAGCGTTATTCTTCCGGCTTCGTTGGTTCCTTAATCATAATTTGGGGCCCCTTATTGTGGAAGGCGATTCAACCAACGTCATTGCCTGGACGGCAAATAAATATACTGGCCCTTAGCAGCTAGCAAATGGGATTGATGAGATACGGGATCTCGTGGGTATCTTACATCCGTCGGTGACACTGTCACCGAAGGCATACAGCTAATACAGTAGGTAGCTGATCTTTTCTCGAAGGAAGGAGTGGGCTTACCAGTTGTGAATGTTGTATTTTATGTTCCTGGAGCAGGATTCCAGTGACCTATTGTATTACACGGGGACGTCTTGTCTAGGGCTGCAACTCGAGCCGGGTAAAACCCGACCCGCATCGACCCGACCCGAAAATAGCCTGGGTCGGGTTCAGGTTTCATGGGTTTCGGGTCGAGCCGGGTTCAGCATTCAAAAGCCCGCATGAATCTCGGGTCGAGCCGGGTTTGAAGGGGCCCGACCCGACCCGACCCGAGTTACATAAGTTATAGTGTGTACATTTTTTTCTATTGTTAGTTAAAAGTTAAAGGGATAATTACATTTACACCCCCTCTAATTTCTGACACATCCACTTCCACCCCTATAGTTTAAAACGTGACAAATACACCCTTGTAGTTTCAATTTGTTTAAGGTAGGCCCCCTCAGCTGAAGGTTCGTCCATAGATTGAAGGGTTAGGATGATCCGATGGAGCTGATTTTTTTGGCACACCCTAACTATGTCAGGACTCATCAAATGAAAGCTTTGGATCATCCAAACAATGTGGGCCCCCATTATTTGGATGATTTTTTGGTAGTGTTTGGATTCGGGTAGGGGCCCACATTATTTGGATGATCCAAAGCGTTCATTTGATGGGTCATGACATAGATATGGTGTGCCCAAAAAATCAGCTCCATCGGATCATCCTAACCCTTCAATCTATGGACGAACCTTCAGCTGAGGGGGCAAACCTTAAACAAATTGAAACTACAGGGGTGTATTTGTCACGTTTTAAACTATAGGGGTGGAAGTGGATGTGTCAGAAACTAGAGGAGGTGTAAATGTAATTATCCCAAAGTTAAAAGTGAAAACCCACGCACCCACTGTTACTGTATGTGAGTGTAATTTTCTGCTTCTATGAGTTGAGTTGATTCAAGTGTTTGATTCAGCATTGTTTGATCGTAATTACAACATTGTTTGATTCAAGTGTGATGTGAGTGTAATTACATCATTGTTTGATTCAAGTGTAATGTGAGTGTAATTTCTGCTTCTATGAGTTGAGTTGCCTTGCCAAACAAGAATTTTCCTTAAAAATTTGCATCAACGTGAAAAAACCCGACCCGACCCGACCCGAGATTTATCATGGGTAGGGCCGGGTTTGGGAATCGTGGGTTTTCCGAAAAAAAACCCGACCCGACCCGAGATATTTCTCGGGTAGGGTTGGGTTCTCCAAAACCCGACCCGCCCGACCCGAGTTGCAGCCCTAGTCTTGTCCCCCCTATATGTAATCATATTATATGGCAATAAATAAAGGGAAATGTTATCAGCACTACTGTATTTTGATGAGAGCACTCCTCACTTTATTAAAAGTACAGTATGACCTGCACCATAGGATGATCCAAACCGTCCATTAGATGGGCCACAACCTATCCTAACCCTCCGATCTAAATGTTAGACGGTTGATCCTAACCCTCTATAGATTGGACGGTGAGGATCAACCTATGTAAATAATTTTTGGGGCACAACCTATTTAGGCTGTGGCCCATCTATTGACGGTTTGGATCATCCAATGGTGCAGGCCAAACTGTACTTTTAATAAAGTGAGGAGTGCCCTCATCAAAATACAATAGTGCTGATAACATTTCCCTAAATAAATTGTTATCTTTAAAAAAAAAAAAAAAATTATCATCTGGTAGCAAGAGTGCAAATCTTCTTTTGAATCATCTCATCATCAAGAAAAAAAAAATTAACCATTCTATTTCAAGACAGAAAAAAAAGGAACCCCAGCACTAATTAAACCAGCAACAAAATTCAAGAATGAAAGAACATGTCCCACCACCCCTCCCTTGGAGAGTGTAAGTTAATCCATCTACAATTAAGCAAAAATATAGTTAATGTCCTTTTTAATCCCGTCATATTATAAGAATTAGAGACCTTGTCACTATAACATGATGAGGCTGAGATTTCGAAGGGTGGTAGACTAACATTAAAAAGGGAAACAATATTAGAGAAGCAATATCCAATAGTGAAAGATGAGCTTTCTACAGGACAACTGCATGCCAGCAATATGACTCCTCGATTTATGCACATCAGATCTTAAAATTGTACAAAAGCTTGTGCTAGACACAACTTCACTTTATGTAAAGATAACTACTTTTCATCAAGTCTTAGTTGTTTCCCTTTACCACGATTAATATGTTAAGGATACAGGAGAGATATAATCTTCTTTAAATGCTTTAGTTAATAGAACTTCGACATTTTAACCTGATGAATATGTAAAAGATGTAAGAGAATAATCGACTGAGGTGGTCACAAGTACAGCAAAAATGAAAGACATCCTTGGATTACAATCAAGAAGAAGAATAAGCTTCTTTGGATGATCTCTGCAGTCTAGACACACCATCACAAGCTCGAAAATAAGCTAAAGAATTTGTGGATTGCAGAATGTAATTGAAGGATATTTGGCTACTTGTGATGGAAGTAAAGAACCTCTCTTCAATGGCATATATCCACGCAACTCGAATAAGAAAACCACCTTGAATTGAATTACAATGAATTGGCAGTCAACCACGGACCACAATTAGACGCCCAAGGAAACCTGATGTCAAGAGTTCAACACCACCTCAAGGGGAGGGGTTCTCCAACAAGCAGTGGGAATATCACTCACAACAGAGCTATGATAGAAAGAAATCCCATGCCCTACATAGATCACAAGTGGGGGACACAACCAAAATGCTAACTTTAAGTAACCCATTGGATCACAACTAAAGCAAGTTCTTCAATGAGTCAAGATCATTTGATTGGTGATGTGGATCGGATCTTGGCATGAGTTATGTCTCGGCTTCCACTCAACAACCAGTGGATCCTTATGCAACAATAATGGTGTTTCACCTGAATCCTCTTACCTTGTAGACCATCAAAATCAATACAAAAGGATACAAGTTTCTTGACAATTTTATTAGATCTAAGAATAGTAAACAATCAGCAAGCAACTTGTAAAAGGTGAGGTTACTGAAAATGAATAACGTTGGTAGCAGAATTTGCGCATTCGATTAATCGAAAGAAACCAAGAGTTGGATCTGATCATTAAAGTGGAGATCATTCAGGACTATGGGCAAAAGATCAATTAGCGAGGAACAGAATCTAGGTGAAAATAACTGAATATTAACAACAGAAGCTAAGCTGATTTACAGAGAACTTAGAGCAAACAGTCTGACTCTGATGAGAACAGAAAATGAATTGATTTGAAACAAAGGTAGAAATTGAATATGAAACGTAAAGAAATATTAGAATATCACGAAATAGTAATAGCACCACATAGGATTGGAAGTAAGACTCGTTCAAAAGAGGATTTGCAAGGACGAAGAAGATAAGTGACAAAAAAAATACTTCTTTTCTATAAGGACAGTTTTCGAAACATGAAGAGAAACTAATTTGATTGAAGATCCATTAGAGCAAAAGGACAATTGACAGTCAAGATGAAAGAACAATGAAAGAAAAATTATGGAAGGTAAGATGATCGTACTTGGAAGATCATTCTATCTCAGCCAAAGAAAACAAAACTCAACACTTGGAAATGGCTTGGACAATCATCCTCTCGCTCTCTCTCTCTAAGGTCTTACAACATGCCCACATATTCCCCCTGATTTTGCATTAAGTCTCACTCCACTACCCTCTTTTTATTCACATATTACAATGATACCCTTATCTATCTCCCTCATCCTATGCATACATACAATGATACCCTTATCTATCTCCCTCACCCTATGCATACATACAATGATACCCTTATCTATCTCCCTCACCCTATGCGTACATGAAAAAAAAATGCTAATCTAGGCTAAAGATAAGCCCATACTCCTCGGCCGTCAGTTTCCACATCAATTTGCCTCTCAAAATTCTTCTATTAAGGCCCGTTCAAACGAACAACAACAAAAGCATGGAGTCAAAAGTCTCCATAATACCTTACCTCCAATCGACCAAAGTAAAAAAAAACCAATGGCTTCCTGGGATCAACAACAAGCTCCAAAGAGAAGACATATGAAACTCCAAAGATTAGAAGCAGCATAGCACACTACATACTGCACCAGTTTGGGATTCGAAACATGAATAACAGCTATTATCACTATACTGTCGGTAGTGGGAGTGGGTGTCTTATTGGGCTGGGGAAGGAGTGAGTTATTTCTTAGTGGGGAAATGGTGTGATTGTTATAGTGTTGATGTGATGCCTCGTCCTCCATCATGTATTTCAGTTGATGTTCCCCTAGCCCGGAGGGGAACATTGTGCAGCATGCACCCAACCCTAAACTACTTTTTAGCTATTATCACTATTCATAGACTATCCTTCTCTTCCCCAAAGCGCCAAAACTACTACTTTCTTAACAAAGCTTATTCAGCATCTCAATCTTTTTTTTAATGGTATTCAGCATCTCAATCTTATAGTACTGATTTCACCATCTTCCTAAGATTTTCAAGCAAGAACCCAACTAACGAGATCGAACTTCATTCTTCTTTATTATTCTACATGAAGTTATTTTGACGTCGATCCATTTTATCGATGCCTTTCTTTGTTACAAACCAACTATGGACTTTTTCATAACACCACACAAACAGATTCTTATTCCATCTTCAAAACTACTCTCAAAATTGAGCTGCTCTCTCCTATTTATAGGATGAGCTGAAAGTTCTAGAAGAGAACATCTAGCAGCTAGCTGTGTAGGCTGAGGTGGCAGTAACAAGCTGTCACTCTATGACTTGGCAGCAAGTATTTTTTGTGGTGGCAGCTTCCATACTCCACTTGGAAATGGCTTGGACGGTCAGCCCCTCTCCCTCTTCTTAAAGTCTTACAACATGTCTCACACACACACACACACACACACACACACACACACACATATATATATATATATATATATATATATATATATATATATAGAGAGAGAGAGAGAGAGAGAGAGAGAGAGGAAAAGGATGGTGAGCTTGAGTGCACCATCCTTTGGCGAGCTTGAGCTCCCAAACACATTGGTCCCACATTTTTTGTGGTGATCCAAACCATACATTTACAAGGCCCTATCATAGATAGGATGTGTACCAAAAATCAGCTCCATAGGATCAACCTAACTCATCCAAAAATGGGTGGCAAAATGGACAGACACTGTTTGTCCACAAATCTGCCCTTTTTTACCACCCACTTTTGGATGGGTTAGGATGATCCTATGGAGCTGCTTTTTTGTACACACCCTATCTATGATAGGGCCTTGCAAATGAATGGTTTGGATCACCACAAAAAATGTGGTATCCATGTGTTTTGGGAGCTCAAGCTCGCCATAAGGCTGGTGCTCAAGCTCACCATCTTTTTCCTCATATATATATATGTATATATATATATGAGCTTGAGGAAAATGATGGTGAGCTTGAAGCTCATACAGCTTATATGAGCTTGAGGGCCCAAACACATGGGTCCCACATTTTTTGTGGTGATCCAAACCATTCATTTGCAAGGCCCCATCATAGATAGGGTGTGTACCAAAAATCAGCTCCATTGGATCATCCTAACCCCTCCAAAAGCAGAGGGCAAAAATGGGCAGATTTGTGGCAAATGGTGTCTGTCCATTTTGCCCTCCACTTTTGGATGGGTTAGGATGATCCTATGGAGCTGATTTTTTGTACACACCCTATCTATGTAAGGGCCTTTCAAATGAATGGTTTGGATCATCCTAATAATGTGGGCCCACATGTGTTTGGGCCCTCAAGCTCATATAAGCTATATGAGCTTCAAGCTCACAATCATTTTCCTCTATATATATATATATATATTACAACATGCCACATACTCCCCCCGATTTTCTCCATCTATGACCAAATCCCATCTTCTCTTGAATGAAGTCAAGGAATGCCCAGTCCACGTGACCATATGCCTTAGCTAGGTCGATTTTGCAGACTATTCCTCTTTCCCCTTCTCTTTTCCTAGAATAAATGGCTTCATTTGCTATCATCCAATATCTGTCTCCCGTTCAAAAAGGCTCCTTGAAATTGTGATATAATGTTTTCCATTACCTCTTTAATTCTCCTTGCCAGTATTTTTGCCAATATCTTATAGATGCTATGTATTAAGCTGATGTTTCTTAGCTCAAAAGCTAAAAAAAGTAGCTTAAAAGCTCAAAAGCTCCCTCCTCCTTCTTTGGGATTAAAGTGATGAAAGTAGTATTTGATTCTTGCACAATCTTCTTCTCTTATGGAATTCATCAGAAAAAGTTGTTACCTCCAACTTTATGACTTCCAAATATTTTTATAAGAGAGCAATGGGGAAACCGTCGGGACCAGGAGTTTTGTCCTTTTTCATGGAATATGGCCAATCTTATCTTCACTTCTGAGAATTCCCTCTCCATCCATTCGCTTAGGTTTTGGGATATTTTCTTGAATTCCATATCATCCATCTTTGGCCTCCGTTTAGCATTTTTCCATTGGAAAAACTAAAAGTTCAATTTTATACTCATTAACAGAGTGGTTTCATTTTCTAATGTATATTACACAAGTAACATGAGCCTTAGTACTGATTATAAAATCTGACTTTTATCCCATCAAATTACAATACACATATATGGCTCCAAATAGGGGTGGCAACGGGGCGGGTCGCGGCCGGATGTTGGGGTCCCCTTCCCCTTCCCCTCTGCGGGGAATTTTCCCCCTCCCCTTCCCCTTCCCCTTTGCGGGGAATTTTCCCCCTCCCCTTCCCCTTCCCCTCTGCGGGGATGGTGGGGAATCCCCCTCCCCTCCCCGCGGGGAATATCTAATCCCCTTCCCCTCCCCGCATCCTTCGGGGACAAAATCCCCGCCCCGCCCCCTCTTTGGAACCCAACCAAACCAGCAAACAGAGCTTCTTTCTTCTACGTCCATTACAGACAATATTGTGATGAATGCTATGATTCTATTCATGTGATCAACAAACAGATGGACAAAATCAGAAATGCATGGATGAGACAACAAACATAAATAACAACAGGACCTCATCTTTCAGCAATTTTCTGCATAAATTATGGAATGATAAATAGGAAATGAGCACCAGGATTACCTTCATTAACAGGCAGCCAATGTGCAAAAAGTAACTATTTCAGTAGTCACAATGAACTTTAAAAGTCCATAAGTGGGCGCTCACACACGCAAAATAATGTTCATTAGTTCATTCTGTATAGCATGTTAACCCCCAGATGAGCATGAGAAATGAGAATGGAGAAAAGAACAAAATCAACAAATGCCTTATTTCTTTAACTGCAATTCAGTCTAGTGCTGACATGAAACAAATTTCTAGTAGCTAAATTTTTCTTGTTGAAAATTAAAACCTGCAATCCAACCCTAAAATTTTGTTGGCACTACGATTTTTTGATAATTGCATACACTCAGCGTCTCAGGCTCTCAGCTTGTCTTTATTATTTCAACATCTGTGAAAAGGTTATTATAGTTCCCAAAATGCTCTCAGAAGCTAATTAAAAGAAAAAGACAAGCTAAGTTTATGTTTGGGGGAATCTTGTAGCCGATCCACAGAGTTTCTAGTAGTTTTCCTTAAAAAAAAACACTTAAAAATTTACAAAAAAATGGCATTGATTAGCGGGGCGGGGACAACTCCATCCCCTTCCCCTTCCCCTCCCCGCACCGGGGAATTTTTATATTCCCCTTCCCCTTCCCCTTTCAAATCGGGGAATCCCCTCCCCAAACGGGGCGGGGCGGGGCGGATCCCCGCTTTTTCGGGTGAAATTGCCAGCCCTAGCTCCAAAGGAGTCACTAAATCTATGATGCTTCTAGTAGAAACAAAACCACGGCAAATAAATTGCTTAACCCCAAGTTTATGGGATGAAAATATCAACATTTGACAGGACAAGAAATATTTCATTGAAGCTTCCTTGCCCCAGGGTCTGTCAGGTTGCCCCGCTTTCTGCCGGTTGCAGTGGCGTCAGGTTGCCCTGCTTTTCTCGCGGTTGCAGCGGCGTGTGTGTGTTTATTTATTTATTTATTTTTATTTTTTTTAGGGGAGGGGGGGGGGGTGGGTGGCAAATTTGGAATTTTCAGCCATGTCTTGTGGTTGGTAGCCAATTTGAAGGGGAAGTTAATTCCCCTGTGGACTGAGCTGGCATAGAAATTGGCACCCTCCTCTCAAATTGAGAGAGAGTATGTCTTGATGAGAATGGAAGTGAAGGGAAAGGAATTGGCAAAAAAAAACTTCTATAGAGACGAAGAAATACACTTATAAAGTGGAGGATCCTGGCAAGACTAGTGGCGGCAGAAAAAGAAGGCAAGTCCAAGATATTTTTTAAGAAGATGTGGCAATTTGCCTCCACCCTTTCGAACCATTCCTAATATGGAAGGTATTCCCATGTTTCGGGAATTTGTCAGATCAGCAACATTTTACCTACAACACGGTACTCTGGGGATTTGGGTACATATGATCAATTATCTTAGATCCGATTGGATTTCTCGCTATCTGACAGCGGTTGAGAGCATGGTTGCCCTCATATGCTGGCATGAAGATGACAACCAAAGTGAAGACTTTGATGATGACGACCATCATAATTCCTAATTCTCGAATTTCTAGCTACTGATTTCTTTACATTGGAATGTAAAGAAACATTCTCAATGCCCTTGACCAAGAACAACAAACCCGGGTTCTTGGAAAGGGCAATCGAGATCAAAACCATTGTTGGAGGATTCAAAAGATGTGAAAAAGATTGGGTGCAAAAGATGTGAAAATTTTCTCAAGAAACATCAACGACCGTCTAAGATGTAGCATGCTCCTTGCTAATCATCTCATTCCCAATGTGAACCCCTTCATCTAATAATGCTTTCCTTAGGATCGATGGGTGGACACACATCATGAACTTCTATTTTAACCACCCCAAAACCATACTACAACTCGAGACAGAACTCAGTGACCTGTTCTGCAGGTTCACGATTGGAGATTTGCGGGATTATTTTGCCAAGGTCGATGAGTTGCAGGGGAGATGATTACAAAGGACATAATAGAAAAGGGAAGATTCAGTGATAGTGGAGCTGTAGCATGTGGTGACGAAGATGAGAAGGGAGGGTGACAATGGTATAGAGGAGTTGGTGAAGTCATCTTGAGGCCCAAAAAGAATGGTTTGGAGGAGACGTTGTAGAGGGCGCAGATGATCTTCGGAGTAGCAAAAATTGCAAAAAATTTCAGGAGGAGGATGTGAATGACAATCCCTTATTTTGTAAACGACACACCCTTGTTTTGTTAATGACACGCACCCTTCACTTTCACTTTCCCTTTACAACGAAACACTCCCCTCCGCACTCCACCTCCACTTGGATGTCATGTCACAACCCTGGTATTTTCATTCTTTTCCATAGTGTTATTTCAACCAAACACTCTTTAGATACACCTTCACGGTGCCATAAACTTCTATACACTTGTGATAGAGTGAAAAAATGACAATAATTGCCATTACATTCTTTGGTGCAACATAAAAAAACTGCAAATATCTCGATGTCTTATCTCTCTTATGGAAACGTTCATCAAAATTTAACCGTGTAAGCCCAAGGGTTCAACCCTATCTATGTTTTGATGATTTACGTACTCAAATTGATTATATGACGCTAATGGCTTTGCTAGTGTTGTGATTTAGACAGGTTTCATTCATATCAACACTTGAAGCAAGACGAATAAGGGCTAGTCTTGGAGAAAGTCAAGTCTTGGTGGTCAACCTTCAAGCCGTATGGTCTATCGAAGAATCAAGGGAACACAAGCGCAAGAGCAAGTTTGAAGACAATTTCAAGACAAGGAAAGGTTCATGCAAGCGCCCAAGAAGAATGAAGATCAAGAAGACTCGAGGTTCATATATTTTAGAATGCATTGAAGTCCTCTTGGCATTTAGTGTTTGCATGTTTTAATGTTTTCAAATCATCTTGAAAATCATTTTTCATAGTTCATTAAAGTATTTGAAAACACATGTCTAAAGCCCAAAGACCATGGCCCAAAGTCCCTTGAGCTCCATGTTTAAATCAAGTTTTTAAAGCAAGGCCGGTCGACCGCGAGATTATGCCTGAAATTCCAGGATCAACCGAAGATAAGCGGGGCGGTCGACCGGAGCAAGCCAGTCGACCTCAGACGGAGTTTCTGAAAATTCAAAAACCATCCAGGAAGGTCTTGGCGGGCGACCGAGCTGACCTGGTCGACCGCGGAATGTTTTTAAGCAAAACTTTTAAATCAAACAGATAGCCCTTGGCGGGCGACGGCACAACTTCGGTCAACCGCGCTATGTTTTAAGCCAAATGTTTTATCGGACAGATAGCCCTCGGCGGACGACCGCGGCCACCCCTGTCAACCGCGGCGATTTTGAATTTGAAATTAAAAAAGAGCGGGCGACCGCCGTACCCCGGTCTGGCAAAAGAGCCGTTGGGGCCTGCGCATGTTACTTTTCTTGACCCAGAAATTACTATATTGCCCCCAAACGGCCATAAACTTGTTAGGGCTATATAAACCCCGTAAAAGACCTTCATTAGAACCTTTTGAAATATCATTTATCAAATTCTAGAGCTTTTAACTTTCTAAATCAAAATAATTCTTCCTCAACCTCTTGTGCATTTAGAGTTGCATCCAATACTTGTCAAGGAGATCTCCATAAGCATTTAGTTTCAATCATTTGAAAACTTTGTGAGCTTGAGAGTTGTATTTGCCTATTAAGAGGCTTGAGAGTGCTTATTTCTTTTTTTGCTTCCATTTGTTGTAAAGAGGGTTTTACGCTTCAACCCTATAGAAGAAGAAGCTTGTTTGTAGAGAGGGTCTCACGCTTTAGCCCCTGAGAAGGGAGAAGCTTGTGTGTAAGGGATTTTACGCTTTGGCTCTTGAGAAAGGAGAAGCTTGATTGTAAAGGGTCTCACGCTTCGGCCCAAGAAAGGAGAAGCTTGGTCATTGTAATTGGCTCATTGATCCGGCCATTTGAAGGAGGATCGAGATAGTGAAACTCGCGTGCGGACACAACGTGGAGTGTGGACGTAGGTCTTGCTCCGAACCACGTTAAATCTCGTGTTCATTATCTCTCTCTCTCTCTCTCTCCTGGTGCAATATTTGTGGTAGCATCTTCTACTTGTTTATTTATCAATCAACAAGGGCTAGTTGCACTTTCAATTTCTAGGGTTTAACTCCCCCCCCCCCCTCTCTCTCTTAGTTTGCCTATTGGGATTTCAGTGATGATATTGTCTATGAGTTATAGTTTGCAAAAAAGAGATAATGTAGCTACTTCTTAGAATGATTTGACAGTGTGATCTGACGAATCAATGCCCATTGCATACACCTACACATCGGGTTAATCAAGAAAAAGACAAATGGTTCAAAAACAAGTACACTATCAGTAAAAACTGAATATCCAAAAACAAAAGGGTAAAAGATGGAAAGAAAGTAAGAATCCAAGGACACCTTGCTTTAAAACTCATTAATTATACCACCCTTCCCATATAACAGACTGCTTTTACAATAATCACAATGAACAAACAATAAGAAATTGATGTTTCCTCAGTTTCTGCAAAACTAGAGGCAGAACGAGGTTATTGCTTAGATCAACCAGATATTGACAGGGTTGAACCTGTATGTGCGTGTGTGGGCCTTTGGGGATTGGGGAAATAGTGGAAACAAGGACCCCTCATCTAGATCCCTTAATCTTGACACCAGATGTAATGGCAATGCATTCAGGGAAATCCCAAGTATAACAATGGAAGAAAAAGAAAACCAAAAAAAAGACAGATCTACAAGATGTCAATTGCACCTGTCCATAAATAGCAATAAAAACATGAGCACAAGTTTCAAAACTAAGATCTGATCTAAAACATAAAGACTTGACCATCCCGACTAAAATTGAGATCAAACAATTACCAGTTCCACAAATTTTGTCAATCTTAAGAGAGGAAATATCACAGCACACTTCATCAATAACTATCCATAAACCAATGCTCAAAGAAGATCCATAAAAAAAAAAATGGCCATCCATCATCCCCCAATCAAAAGTCACATGAATTCGACATAAACCAAAAACAAATTTAAAACCAGATCTAAGATTGTTGGTTCACCAGAAGTCTCAATTACATGTATTCCCACCCCGATCTACACATGTATATAGAAAGGGGAAACCCTAGAAAAAGATAACCGAAAAAAAACAATTCCATGAATCATATTTTCCTACCAAATAAGGCCAAAAAAAAAGTACAGACCAGATCAGATCTAGACCGTTAAACGCGTGCGGCAACAGCAGGAGCAGCGGTCGCAACAGCGGAAGATGCAGCACCACCAAGGAAGGACAGCAATCCGGCAGCCGCAGGCTCCTGATCATCAAGAAAGAGATCTTCAGGGGTCCTAAAAGCACCATGAGCAGCAACAACGGCGAGACCGATCATGAGAGCAGAGACAAGTATAGATCCAACAGAGGTAAGAAAGACGACAACGATGGTGGAGACGATGAGGACGCCTAGGGTTTCGCGATCAGAGAAGGTGCGGCCGAAGAGAACGAGAGGGGAATCGGAAGGGCGGAAGAGGTAGAGGAAGAGCCAGGCGGCGAGGAGAGCGAGGAGGACGAGGAGGGAGATAGGGTTGGTGAGGAGGGAGAGGGCGAGGACGGAGGCGATTAGGGAGAGGTAGTTTACGCGGAAATAGGAGGAGTTTTTGCGGAGGCGAGAGGCGGCTTCGGAGAGGGAGTCGGGACGGGTGAAGGCGGAGCGGTCGAGGAGTTCAGACCACGGGCGGCGTTGGGCGAAGCCTTGCCGGACTGTTTCGGTTAGGCGGGAAGCGAAGGCTTGGAGGGCCGGTGTGGCTAGGGTTGTGGTTGTGGTTGTGGGAGGGAGGGTTTGGGGGTTGGAGATTGGGAGAGGAGGAGGAGTTTGAGCCATTGTTGTTTCTCTATTTTCAGGCGGTGGATGATTTTTTCTGAGAGAGCGAGAGAGACTTTGCAGGCGTTTGGTTAGTTTGACTGATGGTGAAGAGGCTTAAAATACACGGTTAGGGCCCTAGAGGAACATGTGGGAAGGAGGGAGGAACGTGAGGCGAAGGTTCACCTCTCTAGTATAAGGGTTATGTGAGGCATGAATGAGAGATCAACACCGTTGATCTTGTTGAATATGATGATATTAAGAGAGATGATGACTTCAAAATTCAAGGGTTTTGCTCTTCTTGTAAGGAAATCTGAATGATGCGTGATCTAGGTTAGATGGATCTAGGGCATAGGATCATCCGATCAAGGCGATCTTAATGCCATTTGTTTTGCCCTATTGTTCCCATGTAAAACAATTGATACGATGACACAAACAAGGCAGAAGTTGGGTAAATCAAATGTCTTTTATTCTCACCTAGGGAAAAGAAGAGAGATTGGACCTGTAGCTCAAGTGGTTGGGGCATTGTATCTCAACCCTGAGGTCTTAGGTTTAATCCTAGCTTACTTACCAAAAAACACACACCTAGGTCCTTGTCTCCACCAATCACACGAGAACCAAAGTATTTGTAAGTAAATTGGTACACTCAACAACCAAGCATATCTGCAAATTTGTATTTGTCTTCGTTAGGAAGACAATCCATCAGTTCCAACTTGTCAAAGTTTTTTTCTTTACCCCATCACAACCTCGTGACATTGTATTAAGGCATTCAATTTTAGAACTTTAGGAGCCGTTTGGATATGCGGATTTTAGAATCCAGGTTCTAGTTTGAAAACAGTGTAGAAGAGGGGTCATGATCAAGTTGCGGGGCACTGTTTCTTGGATTTTTAAGTAAGAAATCCAGGTTTTAGAAATCACTCCCCCATCTTGAGATTTCTAAAACTTGGAAACAGGACTATCTACGGCTCTCTGGCTTAAAGGAAAGAAGGGCATGAAAACAGAAAACGACAGACAGTGTCCTTTCTTCTCTCTTCTTCCATCCAGGATTTTGAGGAAATCAAGGATTCTAAAATCCGTGTATCCAAACAGCCCTAAAAAGCAAAGTGTCATCAACTTATTGAAGATGAGTCAAGTCCACCACTGAGTAACCGAGTTTAAAGCCTTTGGTGAAATCGCACCCCCTTCCCTTTTCAAGCATTCTACTTAGTGTCAGCCAAATAATAAAAAGAAGAGAGATATCAGGTCTCTCTGTCTGAGATTGTGAGAGGATTTTAAGAATCCTTTAACTGATCCGTTGATAAGAATAGAGAACCAAGTTACGAAAGGTTTTTTTTAGAGTGTTGAGAAAGTTGCCTTATTTCTCACCCACCGTGTGTTACTTTGGTGGGAAGGCAAAGGCAATTTGGAAAGTGTCTTTTTTAGGTTTTTTAGAAAACCTATCTATAAAAAGTAAAGAGGGTGATTTTTCTTTGTGAGGCAAAACAAGAGAGGGAGAGAGAGAAAGAGATAAAGAGAAAAGAGTGAGAGAGAAAAAAAAAGGGAGAGAGAGAAGGAAGGAGGAAGTTGGTTCTTCTTTGGGTTATTTCTTGAGTTCCTCTTGAAGTTTCTTCTAGGACTTTTCTCTTGGGATTATCTCTTGTGGGTTTCTTTTGGGTTACTCTTGTACAGTCTTGGGTTTGAGGGAGCAAGGAAAGGGTTGCAACATTGTGGGTTTGTGATTAATCCATTATAATCCTCGTATATTGTTTTTCTCATAGTGGAAGATCGCGTTTCTCGCCCGTGGAGTAGGCATGGCCGAACCACGTAAAATCTTGGTGTTCATCTTGTGGCTTGTTTGATTACTTTTATCTTTTCCATTAAATTCCTGCACGAACGGATTGGTTTAGCCCGATGGATTTTTCTCAACAAGTAGTATCAAAGCTGTGATTGGAGCGATCGTCGAGGCCAAGTAGAGTAATCTTGGGTGTTGTGGTTGGATCGCGATTAGAACGATATTTGGGATTAGAAAGATTGGCAAAGAAAGATGCTCGTTCAAGGTGGAGCGCTACACCGTAAAGGGCGGAGTAATCTGAGATGGAGGTAAAATCAAGTTCTACTCAGTTCAACACTGACAGATTTGACGGAAAGGGCAGTTTCACCCTATGGCAAATGAGGGTGAAGGGCATCCTAGTTCAACAGGGATTAGCTAAGGCTTTGAAGGGTAAGGATGGGAAGCCAGAGAAGATGACAGATGCCTAGTGGGAAGACATTGAGTCGAAGGCGGTCAGCATGATTCGACTATATCTGGCAGATAGCGTTATGTTTAACGTTATGGAAGAAGAAGATGCGCCTAAATTGTGGGAGAAGTTGGAAAAGCTTTATATGTCAAAAAGTTTAGCCAACCAGTTGTATCTAAAGCGCCAATTGTACGGGTTGATGATACAGGAAGGAGAAAATCTTTTGGAAAGCATCACGGTGTTCAACGAACTTGTGGATCAGCTCTACAAGATTGACGAAAAGTTGAAGGAAGAAGACAAGGCCCTTTTGCTTCTTACTTCACTTCCAGATTCGTATGACAACCTGGTGACCACTTTATTGTATGGTAAGAATACGATAAAGATGGAGGAAGTCACAATGTCACACTTATCGAATGAGAAGAAACATGTTCTTGGTATAAGTGAAGATAATGGGTTGGTTGTTCATGATGGGAATCAAAGAAGAAGGTTGTCTGGAAGGGGATCAGGAAAAGGCAGGTCCAGGGTCTATGGAAAGGGTGTGCAATGTTACCGTTGCAAGGAATATGACCACATTAAGCGGGATTGTCCGAACTGAGCTGATCAGGAGGACAATGGTGCTATGAATACTGTGGTGACGGTAACAGATGAACAGAGAAAAGAGTTTGGAGACGTTCTCACGGTCTCCACAGGTAATCACACTTTTTCTCATGATGATTGGATTTTAGATTCATGGTACTCTGTTCATGTATGCTCCAGGAGGAAATATTTTGATATGTTTCAAGAGACAAGGGCGGGTGTAGTGTCCTTGGGTGACGGGTCTACTTGTGACGTCACAGGAGTTGGGACGGTGAAGATCAAAATGTTTGATGGAGTGGTTCATATTTTGGGTGGTGTGGCGTATGTCCTAA
Organism: Tasmannia lanceolata; assembly: GCF_043159265.1. NCBI lineage: Eukaryota > Viridiplantae > Streptophyta > Magnoliopsida > Canellales > Winteraceae > Tasmannia > Tasmannia lanceolata. Next base: position 45,382,472 of record NW_027518679.1, read on the forward strand.
AGATGTGAAAGAATCTAGTGTCTCTTGGCCGGTTGGACTCCAGGGGTTGCAGATTTTCAGCTGCAGGTAGAGCCATGAAAATCACATGCGGCTGTATGGTTCTGATGAAAGGAGATGAGTGTGGTGGATTTTATCGTCTGGTTGGGGACACGGTGACTAGTGTTCCTAAGAAATCGATGGTTAGTTGGAAACGGAGTGATAACGTGCGCACACGTAGGGTCTCTTTTGCAGTTGGTGCAGAGACAGGTTTCTGGGGTTGCGGATGATGGTGAGAGGATGACAGTACCCGCGTTGGGGAGGATGGATCGAGATCTCTCTCCAAGGTTGACTGGGTGAGTCAACGGGTTGACAGCTACACATGTGCATTGGTCGTGTTGATCGAATCGGGAGGAGTCATAACCAAGGTGATTTGAGGGTGTGTAGCTGGTACTTCAGAAGGCCAATGACGGTTTGCGGCAATAGCGGACCGATGGAGACATCAACGAAAAATCTTCAAGTGGCTGAGAAATAAGTCAAGGTGGAGATTGTTGGGAAAATTGCCTTATTTCTCACCCACTGTGTTACTTGGGTGGGAAGGCAAAGGCAATTTGGAAAGTGTCTTTTTTAGGTTTTTTAGAAAACCTATGTATAAAAAGTAAAGAGGGTGATTTCTCTTTGTGCGGCAAAACAAGAGAGGGAGAGAGAGAGAGAGAGAGAGAGAGAGAGAGAGAAGGGAGAGAGAGAAGGAAGGAGAAAGTTGGTTCTTCTTTGGGTTTTTTCTTGAGTTCCTCTTGGAGTTTCTTCTAGGGCTTTTCTCTTGTGGGTTTATCTTGGGTTACTCTTGTACGATCTTGGGTTTGAGAGAGCAAGGAAAGGGTTGCATCTTTGTGGGTTTGTGATTAATCCATTGTAATCCACGTATAATGTTTTTCTCATAGTGGAAGATCGTGTTTCTCGTCCGTCGAGTAGGCTTGGCCGAACCATGTAAAATCTTGGTGTTCATCTTGTGGCTTGTTTGATTATTTTTATCTTTTCCGTTTGTAGGGGGGAAAAGTGGACACAAATCTACACATTTTTCCCCTCTACAAATGGAAGGGTTAGGATGATTCAATGGAGCTAATTTTTGGTACACACCTCATCCATGACGAGGCCTTCCAAATGAATACTTACTTCCACACCAACCATCTAGCGTCCAAACCCATTCTGTAGTCTACACAAACCCCATTTAACTCTGTCACACGCCTTCTATATCCACTTTGCAGGCAAGGCCTTAAAGATAATATCCCTCCATTTCATTGGTTATCAGCTATCATTAATGTAGTTCGAGAAGATGTTGGCTGCTAGTTTAGTTGCTCCCTGTCCATTTTACAATTACAAATTGAAGAGAAAGAATCTCGTCCATTGGGAGTTAATTTTGATGCATGACCCATCCATACCAGATTAAGGGTTTGTATCATTCAACAAAAAGCCTCCACTTGTATTTTGACCTCCTCTCCATCATATTCAATCTTCATTTAAGAGGGAACAAGAAAAAAATGGCATTCGGCAAACTAAGTGGCTTCCTCACTTTTGCTAATCTCCCATTCGTGACCAGGATTTTAGACAAAACAAAGGAAAAAAAGTTGAAATTAGGACCCAGAAATTTCAAACCTCATTACTAAGAACTTGCCTCTCCAATTCTTTCATCCCCACTTTGTCTATTAGATAGCATTCATCCTTGGGCCCCACATATACCGCGTGGACTTTGGTCGAGTCCTTTCTCATTCCGCCCACCTTGATCAGATGATCCTAGCCCTTAATCTGGCCACATGGAGTGTCATCGAGAGCAACGGTTCTGATTACACAAGCATTCCCTGTGTTTGGGATGCTTGGATTGGACATCCGAGCCACCTGAAGATAACAGCTTTTGTCTCCATCCACAAGGTGGCTGGTCTGAAATGAGACAGACGAGAGCCGCCCGCGCGAAATGCCTTTTGCAATGGACGCTAGCAATTCCCTTGTTGATATGGATGAGCCATTATGGAAACAATAACCAGTAGAGACTACAGTGTAAAGTGACAAAATTCATGTTTAAAAAGAGAGAAATTGATGCGCTCCGTAGGTGGGCCACGAGTAAAAAATAAAATTGATTAAGTAATATCAACCGTCGGATCAACGGAAATAAATCAAAGATCTGCAGTGGGCCCCACCTCAAAGTATTGATTTTCTAAATCTCTGCCCACAAATGATAAGGACACCCCTCAACACACTGCAATAAAAAATCTATATATATTATATCCAGGGAGCGAGGGTCAAATTCTGGCAAAAGCGCCCCTCGTTTTTTCAATATTTGTCGTCGGACCGTCTTTTTCAAGCCATGTCGTGTACCCACGCCCGCCTCTCCTTCTCCTTCTCCTTCTCCTCCCGTTTACTCTTGTTTTCTTTCATCCCCCTCCCACTGACATATTATTTACAGAAAACGCGTTCTTTCTTCATTAATTCCTTTTCTCCCCTTCTCTTCTCTCTTTCCTCTCCAACGCAGATCACTATACCCTATTTTCTCTGTGAAAATCTACAACTGGAAAAAAAAAAAAAAGAAGAAGTAGGAAGTTTGAGAATTTTTCATGGAGGAAAACGGGGAAGAGAAGCTGATCGCAATCGCAAGCCACATCGCGAAAACCCTTGGCAACACAGAAACCATGGCTGATGACATCCTCCAAATCTTCTCTGCTTTCGACGGACGATTCTCCAGCGACAAGCTCTCCAATAAGATCAAAGACGACGATCCGACGAGTTTTCTTTCACTCGAGCAGACTATAAACTCTCTCGATCATCGGATCTCTCGATTCCTCTCCTCCGATCGTCCGATCTGGTCAGACTCTACAGATTCATCAGCATTTCTTGACACCGTCGACCAGCTGGTTTCTACAATCCATGATTGGGATCCGATAACCGTCGAGAAACCCATCGCGGTGATCCTAGACCGAGCTGACGATCTTCTTCAACAGGCAATGCTCAGACTCGAAGACGAGTTCCGAACTCTGATCGAACGCAGCGATTCGAATCAGCTGAGCGAGAGATCTGATTCCCGCACAAATTACTCTTTCGACACCGATTCTGACAGAGAAGATCAAATTCTGGTCGCGTATCCTCTCCCCGACTATGATATCCTCATCGACGCTCTCCCGTCCGGATTGATCTTGGAACTTCACAAGATCGCGAAGCGGATGGTGGTTGCCGGATTCGGTAAGGAATGCGCTCACATCTACTCCGGCTACCGGAGAGATTTCCTCGATGAGAGCATCTCAAGGTTAGGGTTACAGAAGAGAAGCATTGAAGAAGTTCAGAAACTCTCATGGTCTGAGCTCGAAGACGATATCGACCGTTGGATCCGTGCAACTTATGTTGCTCTCCGGATCCTCTTCCCCTCGGAGCGTCGCCTCTGCGATCGCATATTCTCTGGTCTATCCCCCTCAGTTTCTGATCATTCCTTCATGATGGTCTGCCGCTGCACCGCAATTCAACTACTGACTTTTGCTGATGCGGTCGCGATCGGGAGCCGATCGCCGGAACGTCTCTTCCGTGTGCTCGATCTGTTCGAGACGATGCGCGATCTGATGCCGGAATTCGAATCGGTGTTCTCCGATCAGTACTGTTCGTTGCTCCGGATCGAAGCAGGTGCGATCTGGAAGAGATTAGGCGAAGCGATTAGATGCATTTTTATGGAGCTTGAGAATCTGATTCGTAGAGATCCAGCTAAAAAACCAGTATATGGAGGTGGCCTTCACTCGATTACGAGGTATGTGATGAATTACCTACGCGCCGCCGGCGGTTCTCGCCAGACTCTGGAGCAGGTCCTAGAAGAGAATTCCTCCGAGAGGTCATCTTCTTCCTCGTCGTTATCAATCCAGATTGAGTGGATCATGGATTTGTTAGAGAGCAATCTAGAGGCGAAATCAAAGATCTATGGAGATCCAGGACTGAGTGCGATTTTCCTGATGAACAATAACAGATACATCGTACAGAAGGTTCGCGATAGTGAGCTAGGGATTTTACTCGGCGAGTATTGGATAAGGAGTCAGACGGCAAAAGTCCGGCAATACCAGGTGAATTACCAGCGATGTGCGTGGGGGAAGGTAATGGCGGCACTTAAGATGGATAGCGAATCATCGTCTCCGGGAAGGTTGAATCAGAGGGTTGTGAGGGAGAAATTGAAGGTGTTTAATGAGTATTTGGAGGAGAATTGCGAGGCGCAGAGGGGATGGGTTGTGGTGGACGATCAGCAGCGGAGGGATGTGAGCATATTGGTTGCCGGAAATGTGGTTCCGGCTTATCGGAGCTTTTTGAGTAGGTTCCAAAACCTTCTTGAAGCAGGGAGGAACGCAGAGAATTATCTCAAGTACAGTGTGGATGATGTAGAGACTCTGATTAATGGGCTTTTTCAGGGGACGACCACAGGTGGCTCCCTCAAGTGAGTACAGAGAAGAAAAACACACACACACACTCTCCCTCTTTATGGGTTTGCAAGGGACCATAGCAGAAGGCTAAGATTTGTCTTATTCATTCAGTTCACCTTAGGTGGCTGCTCTCACATGCAACAGCCCGGCCACGATATGCCTTCTCCGATAGTACCTACCAAATCCTCTGCTTGCTGAGTCAAATATCCTTACACAGTTGATCTCCTACTACTGGCAATCATGTTGATATAAGATTTTAGCATTTCCAAATTTATATATTCTTCCAAAACAAATTATTGCAGCTCAAACTCAATGGGTGTTGGATTTGGGTAATACTCCAATGTCTTACCATATAATATTATATGTCAAGAACAACTTGTACAGATCTTTTGCAGTTCAGTGTGTGATGCTTTAATCACAGAAATCTGTCCTGATCTTTGTTTGAGATAGATTCTAGAGGATTTCTGCATGTCTTGGTTGGAATCAGATTACAGAATTTTTTCTGTGTATTCTTGCGATATGATGTTCGATTGATTCAATGGTAGTGGACTAGTGGGTATTTGCCAATTTATGGATATATCAGACAAACACTACCTATATCGTTCATTTCATGGTATAATTTTCTTGTGTTCATCCCCAAGTAGTGATAGTACTCCTTAAATGTATCACTTGTTCATCCACTTTCTCTTTTTTTGGCACTCCGTTAGTGAAAATGAGATAAGATGGTTGGAACTACACTCTGTAGTCAATTGACAATTAGGATCTATCTCCACATCGATGAGTCTTGTGCTAAGAAGTTCACACCTGATAGATAAAAAGAAATAGCAGCGATGAAAAACGAAGTAGCCGAAACACATAAAAAGAACTCAAATTCCAGCGTCAGGTCGAAAACACTTCGTCCTCACTTATTTTTTAGCAAAAACTATTGCTTGTGTGGGACAATTTCAAATATTTTAAATAGAAAAGTCAAAGATGCTTTTGCTTTGTGTTTAAAATTTGGAGGGAAGATTCAAATTAAAGTTCTCCCTCTTTTTCTTTGAAAACTAGAATCAATTGTATGAATGGGGACTTGAACCCAAGACCTTGATATGTGTGTGAATGTTGTGCTCTCTAAACCAAGGCAAAATAAATAGTCCCACATAGGAGCTTGAGAGAAATTTTCTCATCCATGAGTTGGAGAAAGGCTTGAGCCTTCAAGGGGCTTTAGAATTTGTTGGGTCTTGGGCTTTTAGAAGAGCACAAGCCCTTGTGTAAAAAAAAACACACATGCGCGCGCGCCTCGCCGGGCTGTGCCCGTGCCCGTGGCCCGAGGTCTGGGCTTGGGTTTAAATGAAAAGGTTATTTTTATTGCAAAAACCGTTTTGATTTTTACCATTTGGTTTTGATATGGATACACCACTTTAATTGCAAAGAACCGTTTAAAATCTCAACGGTCACAAAAATTTCAAGATGTTTTTTGCACATTCTGGAATTTATAACTCAAGGCTTTCTGTTCTGTTCTTCTTCCTCATTTGTTCCGTTCATTCTGAGCACAGTTCCGTTGGTGATTCTGGGTGGACCAGTCAGCGAGTGCACGTGGACTGGGGCCAATTTCGGCTGTTTTATCTTGGAGCGTCGGTTCGCGAATCCCGGTTGCACTGCTAGGGGGCAGATATGATTCTTAAGGAGAGTGACCAGTGGCACGACTCAACCTTATTCTTTTCAATCTGATTTCCAAAGGGTTTTTAACCAAACAGATAAGTTCTATTTTATTTCTGGTTTCCAAACAGAAAGAGTTTTTTTATTTCAAGTTGCAGTTTTTTTGGGTTCGAATAAACCATAGATCAGATTCATTATTTAACTTTTCCAACAGCTTGCCATTTTGGAATTTTCTCTATTTTTGAAATTTCAAGATTTCTTTATTTATTTTCATCATTTCTTCACATTTGGCACGCGGTCATTTATCGATTCTTCACCATCTTTTCAATGTAAGACAAGGGTGATGAGTGTCGACGCCCATCTTTGAAGGAGAATTAAGTGGTCGGACCGTAGACAGACGAACGACATTATATATATATATATATATATATATATATATATATATATATAGATCCCCATATCGAAGAGTTAGGATCATCCTATATATGTGGAGATAATTTTTGGGGAAAGGCCTAGATTAAAAAATGATTATTTTGGATCTTTCAACAAAGTAGGACATAGTGATTTTTTGTTTAAAAAATGTACGTACGTAGGGACACCATATTGTGTGTATTTGTTAAAAATTTATTGGACTCCACCTGGTTCGAAGATCCTAACCATTCATTTGTTGGGCCCCAACCTAAATAGGCCTTTCCCCAAAAATCTTTATAGGATGATCCTAACTCTTCGATATGTAGAGGTTTATATATGGAGTTGTGCATCTATAAATCGGAAGGTAGGATGATCTCATGGCCAAGACCTATGATGCTGCTCAAATCCGTACTTGAGTGTGCACAGTCTAGATCGGTGATCCTTCTGCTGAGCGGGGTACGTCGACCTGTATCCTGCACCCACAGATAGGGGTTACTGACCACCCGAAGTCGGAACTCTAGGGGACCCTTCGACACTCAAGCCAGATCGAAGCACCAGGAGGAAAAGGAGAATCGGAATGCAGAGGGTGGTGGCGCACCTGGAGGGGTCTATCTTACCCTAACCTTGACCCTTGGATACCAAGGGTTTTCTGTGTGTTATGGAGTTCCCTTGTGTTTTTCCTTGTTGCCTCTTGAATAGGTCCCCCTTTGTATAAGCGGGAGTTCTGGTATCATGGGCGTGATGTTATGGTGACATGGACCGTGTATATCGCTGGAGATGTCAGTGTGGCAGTGCATGCGTGTATGATCCTGGAAGATGATTCAACATGATAGGAGATCTGGTGGTGACAGCTTGGCGGCTGGCTGAAATAGGCTTAAGTACGGCGAAACTGAGATCTAGGGCAAACCCTGGCAACGTCAATTCATGATGGCGGTGCGCTGTTAGGGAATGTTCTTGTGGAAGACTCTATGTTGTTCGGGAGAAAGGAGTGGAGGTCAACCAGAGTTGGAACCGGTTGTGGAGACGGCCGGTGCTAGGGCATTGGTGCAACATGTCACGATTGGGGAACTTCTTCATATCCGCTCTTGTGATATGGTGATGCGTTATCTATGATGTGGGCCGGATCTTGCACCATGTGGCGTGATCGAACTTTAAACGGCAACAACCTGCCTAACAAATTATTAGGACAAGTTTTAGGCTCAAGTGACTTTAAAAAAAAAAATATTTTATGTGTTATTTAGGTGCACATATTTTTTTTAGGATTTGCTAGCGTCCATCAGCCATCGCTTAGGTGCACATATTTTTTTTGGGATTTGCTAGCGTCCATCAGCCATCGTAGATGGCCTGTTGCATCTGATAGCAGCCACACTGTAATGTTCTTTTTGAAGAACATTGATTGAGCGTCATGGATCAGATGGGGGTGCAAGGTTTGGGCTGACTGTGGCCCCTTTTTGTGTGTTTGGGCATCATTCGTTGGGTCGGATCATGTAGAGGTGGCCCACTTACAAGGCCTATGGAGTGGGAGTCCCTCTTTAACTCGTGGGGCTAAGGAGCCATCTAGCATCCAAAGGAGCCATAAGATGACCATCTTTTGTACTATTTCTCCTTGGGGCAAAATTGATATGAGCACCTTCTCAAAAATTATGTCAACACCATCTCTCCTTTGTACTAAAATGATAGGGGCACTCATTTGTGAGTGTGTCTAAGGGTGTCAATTTTGGCTCGGGCTCGGAAGCTCGCTCGAGCTGAGCTCGGCTCGAAAAAAGCTCGGCTTGAATCCTTAACGAGCCGAGCCCGAGTTAGGCCCGGCTCGGCTCGGCTCGTTAAGGCTCGTTAAGAATTAATTAATTAATTTATATATATATATATATATATATATATATATATTATATTAATATATACACTAAAAGGGTTGTTTAGGGAGTGAAAGGGGGAGGCAAAATATGTCACTTCGTTTTTGGAACCCCATTTGTTACTTGGACCACCCCTAGTGTAAAAAGAGTAGTAAAAAAACACTAGATAGGGCTGTCCAGGGAAGATGAGGGGTGTAAAATTAATATAATTCGAGCTCGATAAGGCTCGCGAGCCTGACCGAGCCGAGCCGAGCCGAGCCGAGCCTGGTTCGAGCCCGAGCCCGAGCTTTTGAGCTTAATGAGCCGAGCCGAGCCTGGTTCGAACCCGAGCAGAGCTTTTGAGCTTAACGAGGCTTGGCTCGGCTCGGCTCGTTTACACCCCTAAGTGTGTCCATCGTTTGGCAAAGGCCACTCCCATTTGGCTATTTTCACCAAGCATTGGAATGATATTGGCATCCCCTATGAGTGAGTGAAAGGTTTTGATGATTTGAGCCATGAAGCACTCATTAAAGCAAGGGCCCCTTTGGCCAATCTCATGAAGGGGCTCAATTGATATTGGCACCCACATGGCATTTGGGTGGGCATTTTGCAACCAAATATAAGATGGGCTAAGTGAGAGAAGGGGTATGTTTTTATGCCATCTTTAAGTTCTGTTCGTTGTGTTACCTAGGGCTAGTGAAGCCAATCAATAAGTGGGTAGTGTATCCCTTACTTGCAATTGAATGCACTGAGCATTCCTCTTTGACATTCCATATCGCAGTCCAGCCACATTCCACACTTCTCCAACAGCCCACTTTCTACCGTTTTGTAAATCTTGTGAAATTGAAAATCCCAATACCATTTCTGATGTTTAATGAGGTTAATCATGTTATTTCCTTGTAATGTTGTAGCCCCACATAGCAAGGGTAAAGACTTTTGTTAATGGAAGTAATGAATGTCAAACTCAATATTAAGTTCTGTTTTTTCCTCTTTTGTTGTGATGTTAATCTGAGATGAGTGCTGTGATTGCAATGGTATAAACATAGAAGGAAGAGATTACCAAGGGTCATTACACACACCATAAATGAAGACAAAACCTGCCGGAAAGTGAGCTGGTGTGGTTGCTATCAGATGCAGGCCATCTGCGAAATGCCTTCTACGATAACAAATCCCTATTTTTTTTTAAAATACACCAAGGCCCATTGTTTGAAGTTCTAAAACCATTGGCTCTGTTGAATTTTAGAGCGGTGTGAATGTGGACCCGTTGGGGCGAATTTATTGGCACCATTTCTCAAATTTAAAGCACAATTTTGCTTCGTTAAGGTGCATTGGAAATGATATTTTCCACACATTTTCATACAGAAATCTTAAAATGGATGTAAAAGTCTGAAAATACGTGTAAAATGATTGGAAATATCATTTCCAGTTCACCTTAACGGGTGCCCTCAGGGCCTCCTTAGCAAAACTCCTTGATAAATTATGTCTCGTTAAAATAATATGGGATTTGTTAGCTTTCGTATATGAACTTTCCCATAATGAAATTTCGTGGCTGGCACGATTTTTCAGTAGTTTTTTTCATATTCATTTTATTCAGCTGAGGTGGCCGCTCTCTCATGCAACAGCCATCCTAGAAATGTCTTTTTGCGAAAGTCCCTAGCAAATCCCTAATAATATATAGTTTTAGCAATATTTTTTTTTTGGTATAAAAGGAGAAAAGGGATTTGCTAGGGACCATCGCATAAGGCATTCGTTAGGTGGGCTGTTCCATGAGTGAGCAGCTGCATAGGCTCAAATTTTGTCTTGATCCTTTTAATTCATTTGAGGTGGCTGCTCTCTGAGCTGGCCCACGAAATGCCTTATGTGTTCCCTAGCAAATCCCAAAGAAGAATAATTACTCCGACCACAATAATTTTAGGGCCCGTTTGGATACCTCAGATTTTGTATTTGGATTTGGAATTGAGTTTTCAGTACAAAATGAATAGATCTGGCAGCTCATGTTGAGGGAGACAGAGAGGAAAGGGGGTAATTCCTGCTGCAAGGGAGATTTTCCACAGCTTATTTGGAAAATCTGATTTTTTTCCACTGTCAGTCGTTGAATTGGAAATTCAAGGATTTGATCGGGATCCAAATGTCAATGCAAAAAGGGCTGCAAATGTGAGAATTCCAAATCAAAATCTTCTCGGCATCCTAACGGGCCCTTAGGGAAGTGATATATCCGCCCCCAGGGGCGGAGCCATGAATTTACACTTGGGGCGGCCAGACTAATATACACTTGCCTACATTGGTCATTGGGGGGCCATGACCACTAAAATAGCTAAGCCACTAATTTTTTATCCAAGGAATCAGTAGTGTGTAAAGAGAAATTTCAAGTCATTGGGGGGCCATGGCCCCCCTCATGCTATATGTGCCTCGCCCCTGTCCGACCCGCTTGTTTTACTAGGGAGAGTAATATGTCTATCCCTAAAGAAAAGGGGCGTATTTATCATTTCCCTAAGGGCCCGTTTGGATACCTCATATTTTGTATTTGGATTTGGAATTGAGTTTTGAATACAAAATGAATAGATCCACCAGCTCATGTTGAGGGAGACAAAGAGGGAAGGGGGTACTTCCTAAGGAGGGAGAGGTTGAGGAGAAAGATGGTGAAGGAAAGTGTAAGATCTGTGGCTTTCCAATTACTTATTTCCACAGTATATTTGAAAATCTGATTTTTTTCACCGTAGCTGATTTGGAAACCAAAGGATTTGATCTGGATCCAAATCACAACATAAAAGGGCTGCAAATGTTAGAAATCCAAATCAAAATCTTCTCGGCATCCAAACAAACGGGACCTAATTTTACAAGGAAAACACTTCCAAAACGGGATTTCTTTTGAGAAAATAAAGACGAAAGTCGAGGACTTAGCCCACCTATTTGTCTTCTTGCGCATGTGTTCAGCCCCCCTCTTGTCATTTTGTATGAAAAACCGAAAGACAGTGAGAGGAGAGACCAAGAAGAAAAAATAAACGGAACAAGTACCAATCACCCACTCCACCATTTTCCTTACTTTCTCTCAAAACCTCTCCCATGGAAGCTTCATCTCCTCTCCCTCTCATAAACCCAAAACTCACAATACAGCAAACCCAACAACATGAAGCTCCTACCCCTTCCTTCAAAGAAGACACCCACAACGTTTCCCAGCTTAAGCCTTCAGAAAACAAGGCATTGAAGGAGCTGAAAGAGAAGCTCTCTGTTTCATCTCTCGACTCTAATTCCATGTGGGGCATTCCACTTCTAGGGGAAGACGAGAGAGCCAATGTCATTCTCTTGAAATTCCTCCGGGCCAGGGATTTCAGAGTCTCAGACTCTCTCACAATGCTACAGAAATGTCTTTCCTGGAGGAAGGATTTTGGAGCTGAAATAGTGGTGGAAGAGGAGCTGGGATTTAAAGAGCTAGAAGGGGTTGTGGCTTACATGCATGGGTCTGATAGAGAAGGGCACCCTGTTTGTTATAATGCTTATGGAGTGTTCAAAGATAAAGAAATGTATGAGAAGATTTTTGGGGATGAAGATAAGTTGAAGAGCTTTCTGAGGTGGAGAGTTCAAGTCCTTGAAAGGGGTATAAATTTGCTGCATTTCAAACCAGGTGGGATAAATTCCATTATCCAGGTAACTGACTTGAAGGACATGCCCAAAAGAGAGCTCAGATTGGCTTCCAATCAGATTCTCTCCCTGTTTCAAGATAATTATCCAGAGATGGTGGCCAAAAAGGTAAGTTTTCTTCCTGTTTCTAAGGCCTAAATTGGTAAAACAGTATCTTGATTTCATTTAGTTACTTAGTCCATTTATTTGTCGAATGCTTTTGATATCTATTTTTCAGGTTTTTATCAATGTTCCATGGTATTTCAGTATGTTATATTCGATGTTTAGTCCATTCCTTACTCAAAGGACTAAGAGCAAGTTTGTGATTACTAGAGAAGGAAATGTTACTGAGACCCTTTACAAGTGAGCCCATCTCTTCCTAACCTTTTTCTTCAACCCTAAATCTCTATTCATGGTGGCATTGATCAAGAATCTGGAATGGGTTTTGTTAAAATTGCATATTATGATTGCATTGGTCGAGAATCTGAAATGGATTATGGTGTTTTTTTTTTTGTTTTTTTTATTTGATAGAAATTATTATTATTTTCCTCATAATGAAAATTTATTTTGCATTTCTCATTGATATTTAGTTATTATTATTTTTTTATTTATTTTCCTTTTGTCAGAGTGATAGAAATACTGAAGTGGGTTTTTGATTTGTTACTTTGGTCAGGTTCATAAGGCCGGAAAACGTGCCGGTTCAGTATGGGGGGCTAAGCCTGAAAGAAGATTTGCAAACTGGTCCACCCAGGCCAGCATCTGAGTTTACAGTGAATGGAGGAGAGAAAGTATACCTAGAAATCGATGGGATTGAGGTATCTCCTTTTTTCTCATTCTCATTCTCATTCTATCATTTATTATTACTTATTTCATCCAGTTCTTGTATTTTAAATTCTTCATTATATTATTTCTGTTCTTTCTTGGGTTTGATGCAAAACCAAAGAAATTAAATATTATTACCACTTTAAATAGGTAATGTGTTTATTATTTAGTTGATCAACAACAAATTCTAGTTTATTTAACATCAGATCATATCCTGCCTGGGCAGGGGATGTTTGGATGAAAGGAAAATTTTTCTTGAAAAAATATTTCCCTGGAAAAAATTCCGGGTCGATTAGGATTAGAATTTTCCTTCAAAACAGGGAAAAATTTCTATTTTGGAAGAAAAATTACATGGAAAATGAGTTTACAAACCACTGGAAAATTCAGGCTACATGGAATATTTTTCTAGCCCCCAAAGGGCATTGCTCTCTAATATTTCTCCACCATTACTGAATGCATCGAGTGGTATTCATTACATCTAATCATTGTCTTTAATTAGACAATATTATGTAATACAACGAGTGATTTTCCCTTATGTGTGAAGATTTGGTTAGTTTTATATTTGTACTATGAATATTCCAGTTGGCGCACCATCCAAATTAGGGCTTGGATCAATGGGCTTGAATTGATCCAGGTGCTCATTTAATTTCTTGTATAAAACGAGTGACCCATTTCTTATCAAGTTAATTGGTGCCCATAACAAGCTGTTAGCAAAGTTTCAAAACAGAGAACTGACACTAATTAGAGTCTGATGATTATTTGGTTTAAGGATGGAGCTACCATAACATGGGATCTAGTAGTTGGGAGCTGGGATTTGGATTACAGCGCTGAATTCGCGCCATGCGCCGAAGGAAGCTACACGATCGCGATCGAGAAGACTCGAAGAATCGCCGCGGGCGAGGAACCCATTCGTAACTCCTATACTTCGAAAGAAGCTGGGAAAATGGTGCTCTCCATTGACAACACCAACTCTAGGAGAAGGAAAGTTGCAGCTTATAGATACTTGGTGCTTAAACCATCCTCTACTTAAGATAATACCCATTTATAAAAGAGAGGATTTTCCTTTTGAGAGAAAGCTGGTTTTTTATACTATAGAGGGTGGTTGTTCTTTTTGTTTTCTGGTCTTTGATGGGTTGTGTATTTGGAAAATTTGATGTAATGAACAAAGGAGGTGTTGGTCTTGCTTTCTCTTTTCTTTGTGTTTAATTTTTCTCTGTTGGGCTTTGAAAAGAAGAAAATGACTAGTCTGTGCCCTGTGGTGATGTTGTTGCTGAATTGGTAGGCATTGGTGTTGGTATCATCATCTCTATAGCGTGCTCTTGCCTGTTATTGTGTCTTGTTACCCTTTACTTTTTGAAAAAAATAAGGCATACATAGAAGTAAAGAAAATGTCTTGGCATGTTGATCCTGTGGGCCACCACACGATCATAATTAAATAATTGAAAATTTTCACGCGGGGAAATGATATTTCCACCTCTTTTTATTGGGGCGAATGTTAGTAGCAATCCTCTGGAAAGTAAGAGCTCATAGTCATAGCACCAACTTTTTGAATTGCCCAAAGAAAATGTTCAGAAGTTTACGAAAGTGAAAGATTTGATTCCAATTGACATCTGCCGTTTGTCATATTTAGAAAGAGAAGAAAACAGAAGATTGTTTCATTCAAAGAAGAAAAGCTAAAAGGAACATAAAGTCTGGCAAGAATATCTCTCCTTCTTAGGAATTTTTGGGTGGAATTTGGAGAAAAAGGTACGAGAAATCTGCGGCAGGAAATATCTCCTCCTCTCTCTCCTCACCTGTCACGTCAGCCACGAAGGCTTGACAGGTTACCGAGAGATCCGGCCTTGTTGCTCCGAGCACCGGCAACGGAATCCGGCGGGTGCTCACCGGCGGAGAGATTCCATCCCGATCCGGTCCCTGTTTCCGAATCCGGCACCAGAGATCCGACCCCGGCGACTTCCAGACGGCAGCCGTACTCAAGACGCTGGGCGGATCGCCGGAATTTGCTTTAGATTCCGGGATCGGAGTTCCGTCAAGGATCCGTTCACAATATTGGGAGAGCGACACATTTTGCTGGGTGGTGGAACCTTTGGTGCTTTATATGAACTCCGGCGGGATCAGCCGTGTAGTGGGGGTGAACTCTAGATGGGCAACTGGGGCGAATTTAACCCCGCTTGGATTCCGGCGAATCCAACATGAACCTAGTCATTTGGGCGCCCGGACGGCCTGTGGGCATCCGTTACGGTCTGGGCCTACCGATGAGGTGAGCCTCCGAATTCGCCGAGCTGAAGAGGCGGCTTGGATTCCCGTCCGAACCAGGAAGACCAGACGTCTGGAGAATGCCTTCCACCGAAGACAAAGTCGAGCTTTGGGAGACTGGAGATGCCACAGGTGTTCTTTTCGGAATTTTAGCAGGAGGGCCAGCTGCTGGAAATGTCACAAAGCTTGGTCCAGTTTGGACTTCAATTTTCCCGGTCGACACTTACAGAGAGCGGCTCCGGTGGTGAGTCGTCCTCCTCAACCACAGGAGCTCCCTGCGGAGACAGTTAGATCGGAGGCTTTGCTTCCTGCGACTTCAGAAGGGGTAGCTTTCAGCATGGAGGTAGTCCCCCTTAAATCTATCAGTAATGCAGACTTGGGACTATGGGGGAAGATGAAGGAGGGTTGGGATGGTGATCTGGATGCCTTGGAGATATGGCTTGTTCAGAATAGCAGACAAGGGAGTGAAGCAGTGGTGTATAAAATTGCTCCTCTTGAACTACACATTGCCATCCCTGCAGGTGCTAATCGTTCGATTTTGATCAGAGACTGGAGTTCTTCATTCGATTCTCCTTTGGCAGACCTGCAAAATTGGGATCTAAAATTTCCTAAGGGGGGGAAATCGTCCTGGTGGAAAATAGAAGGCGTTCCGCCTGATGCTTGGTGTGCAGACAATTTTCGGCGCATCGGTAAAAAATTAGGCCAAGTGGTGGAGGTGGATGTCTCATGCTATGCTGGTTCCGGATATGGGGTGGGTAGGTTGAAGATCGTAACTGCAGGTCGCCCTGGAAATGAACTCTCTATCCAGAGCTCTATCGATGGCACCATTCGCTGGATTCTCGCCTCCCGGGAAATTGACGAAGGACAAAAGCACTGTGTCAATTTATCAGCTATTGATTCAAATGGGATGCTGGTTGAGGAGGAGGAGGTAAATCATCATCTCATTACTAACAACATGAGTGTTATCAATGAAGACCCACCGTCCATCAACGAAGTCCAGCATGCATTTAATGCATCCATTGTCGTCCCAGAGATCCTCTCAGAGTCGGCCTTCAATGTCGCCAACCCTGGAATGGTGGAATCTGCGCTCCCACCAATCGCTATTCGGGCTCAGCAGGAGTTGCCGGATCTCAACCTTTCCTCTGAGGCAAATGTTCAAATTCAAACAGAGGGTCCCACACAGGAACTCAGGTGGCACAGTGCCGATCGGCCTATTCAGGGACTTCCCTATTCCGATTCTCCGTACTCCCAGGTCAACAGCTATGCAGATATTATATCCATCTTATCTTCTCCGTATCAAAGAGACTCCTCTCGAGTGGGTGTCAGTCTCGTGCTCGCTTCGGAGCGCGAGGAAATTGATGCACAAGGGGTTGGCGATAAAGTCAGATGGGATTCTTCGCTGGCGGATCTTGGGTCCCAGGAAGGGGAGAGGGATTTCGAGCCTCATCACGTATGTCCTGGCTCAACCACCCCCTCCTCTTCGGCAGTTTTGAGCTCTACCCAGAAGAGTCTTATTTCCAATTTCAGTATCTCGGGTAACAATCGATCTTATTATTATGTGACAGCAGAGGAGACTGGGGTCAGCCAGTTGAGAGGACCTAAGACAATAAATCCCACCAGCAGATGTTTCTTTTTACCTAGAGAAGACTGTTTTTCCCTTCAGTGCCGGGTGGGGCTAAGGGTGGTGCTATTTGACAATCGTTGCTGGGGTGATATGCGTTCTTTATTCTACGGTACCCCTAGGGGGCGGCCCTTTTGTTCACTGGTCCAGGTTTCACTCGGCAACTACTCCCATCCTCCTTCTCCAAGATGGTGTAGCAAGGCAGTCCTACAGCCCCTGCTTTGTGCCCCATCACTCTCTTCTTTTCGGGTTGAATCTGGTCCAGTTACTATCCATCAGGTGATTGAATTGATGGTGGATCATACAGTGTCTCTCAGCTCACACTTGGGCCTAGTTTATCCGGGGCCGGCTGAAGATTACCGATCCAACATAAAGGCGGCAGAATTGAGGGAGGTCGATGGAGTGTCATCTCCTGCTCCTATATCCGATGCAAATCTGAAACGTACGGAGAGAGAATTGATACGGCTCCACTCAGATATCAATTATGACTCTGGATCGCATAGCAGTGGTCTCAAGCGTAAGACAAAAGGAAGAAAAAATGGAGTTGGGGAGGGGAGGATCTCACTGCACTCTAGTTGTTGATGAAGATTCTATCCTGGAATATCAATGGTTTGGGCTCTCGGGAGAAACGAATTCAAATAAAAGCAATAGTTAAACACCGGCGACCCGAGGTGGTGTGTCTACAGGAAACTAAGATGGAGCAAATCAGTTCCATAGATATGAGTAGCATGGGGTTCAACTCTGATTGGAATTTTGCTTTCGTAGCATCCAAAGGAGCTTCAGGGGGTATCTTGGTGGCATGGGATACAGTCTTGTGGGCCAGCTCGGATGTTTGGCGAGGGGTCTTCTCACTATCTGTAGCCTTCTGCAAATGTAATGATCAATCAGAATGGTTATTCACAGGCGTCTATGGTCCTTTCTCCGCTTCCGACAAGTGTTCCTTTTGGGAAGAATTAAATCAGAGGCGTGGCCTATGTTCCGCTCCTTGGTGTATTGGGGGGGATTTCAATGAAGTTCTAGATTCACGAGATCGAAGTGGGGGTCAGCGCATTACTGTGGGTATGAGAAATTTTGCTGATTTTATCGCAAACAACGAGCTAGTCGATTTACCGTTGGGCGGTGCATCTTTCACATGGGCAAGAGGTACGAACCGGAGCCGCCTTGATAGGTTTCTTTTATCGGGCGACTGGTTGACAGGCATCTCAGAAGTTTACCAGCAGGCATTACCCCATTCTGTCTCCGATCATTGCCCTCTTCTTTTGTCCCCTAAAATGGAGTCCTGGGGCGCCCCTCCATTCCGATTTGAATTAGCTTGGCTGGAAAATCCCCTCTTGGAGGCTCAATTAGTTCGATGGTGGGCGGACTGTGCCTTCTCGGGACCCAGTGATGTTGTCATTGGCAAAAAATTAAGGTTCATCAAAGGGAAATTAAAAGCATGGGCTAAGGAGCAGAAAGAGATTGCCCTCGGCAGGAAGAGGGTCCTTGAGGACCGATTGTTGGAGATCCATTCATTGGCTGATCGTGGATCGGCAACGGCGGAGGATTTTGAGCAACAAGGAAGGCTCATACAAGAACATAAAGAGTTGTTAAGGCTTGAAGAAATCTCATGGCGGCAAAAATCCCGAGTCAAGTGGTTGATGGAGGGGGATAAAAATACAGCCTTCTTTCATGCCATAGCCAGTGCTCGCAGACGAAGGAACCGAATTGAATCTTTAGAGGTGGAAGGGGCTGTTGTCTCGGACCGGGAGAGGATTATTGCGGAAACTATTGCATTCTACCGATCTTTGTACTCCGATTACGGGCTTGTTCGCCCAATACCCCAAGACATCTGTTTCTCAAATTTGAGTCTGGAAGCTTCTGCTGGATTGGAAATCCCCTTCTCCGAGGAGGAAATCAGAATCGCTCTATTCTCTCTAGCTCAGGATAAAGCCCCTGGCCCTGATGGATTCTGCTTGGCTTTCTTTCAGACGTGTTGGGACACAGTCAAATCGGATCTTATTCGTTTCTTCCTAGAATTTTTTGAGGGTGCTATTCTCGACAAGGGGACGGGGGCGACTTTTCTAGTCCTTATTCCCAAAATTGATGGAGCATCCAAAGTATCAGATTTTCGTCCGATTAGCTTGGTGGGCAGCCTATACAAGGTACTTGCGAAGGTGCTGGCGGACCGTATCAAAGTAGTTCTTCCATCCATTATCTCGGTAAATCAGAGTGCTTTTCTAGGCAAGCGTCAAATTCTTGATTGTTCCTTAACAGCAAATGAGGCAATTGACTATTACCGGCGGTCAGGGGAAGGCGGCATCTTATGTAAGCTTGATATGGAGAAAGCATATGACCGTGTGGATTGGGCCGCTTTAGATTATCTTATGGGTCGTATGGGTTTTGGGGAAAGGTGGAGAGGGTGGATCCGGAATTGCTTATCATCTGCATGGTTTTCTGTTCTACTCAATGGTTCAGCAAAAGGATTCTTCAAATCCTCTAGAGGATTGCGGCAGGGCGACCCTCTATCTCCATTTCTTTTCTTGATAGTGGCCGAATCCTTATGCAGTATACTGAAAAAGGGTAGTGACATGGGGCTATATAGAGGATTCCTAATTGGGACCAGTAAGGTGGAAGTCTCGCTGCTTCAGTTTGCGGATGATACCCTCCTGTTCTGTTCACCGGTCCTCTCCCAGCTTCTCAACCTTAAAGCCATGCTTCGGTGTTATGAGATGGTCTCAGGTCAACGATCCAATTTTGGCAAATCTCGGTTGTATGCGATTAATGTATCTGAGAGCGAGGCTTCATCCTTCGCCGGAATTATGGGGTGCGGTCTAGATGTCTTTCCTGCTACCTATTTGGGTCTACCTCTCGGGGTGGGCCGTCCGAGACACAACCTATGGGCTCCTATTATACAAAGGATTGAGCGTCGGTTGGCCACATGGAAGCGCCGTTTGGTTTCCAAAGGAGGTAGATTGGTGCTTATAAAGGCTGTTCTCTCTAATATGCCAATTTATTTTCTATCCCTTTTTCATTGTCCAGCTTCTGTTGCTAAGCGCATAGAGCAAATTCAGAGACGATTTCTGTGGGGTGGTTCAAGGACTTCCAAGGGGGTCTCCCTTCTTAAATGGAGTCTAGTCTGCTCTCCAATTAAAAACGGAGGTTTGGGTATCAGGAGAGTCCAGCTCTTTAATCAGGCCCTTATGGGCAAGTGGTTGTGGAGATACGGAGAAGAACACTCCTCTTTGTGGGTTCGGGTCATTGACAGTAAGTATGGTTCATCTCCTGGGAATTGGGACTCCGTTGATACTTTCAAAATCAAAGGAATCACAGTATGGAGGGACATATTGCGTTTGAAGTCCTTTTTTGCCCCTGGAGTTCGCTTCAGAGTCTATAGGGGGGATCGAATTCGGTTTTGGCAGGACCCTTGGTGTTCGTCCCATTCTCTTCAAGTTTTATTTCCTGACTTATATATTGTATCTTCTCAGAAAGAAGCTTGGGTATCGGAATGTTTCGAACGGGTCCAAGGGCAAGTGGAGTGGATTCCCAAGTTCCGTCGAGCCTTTTTTGTTCGGGAGTTAAGCGATTACAGCGCCCTTATCTCCTTATTAGGCTCTTGCTTCATCAAGTCTTCGGGCTTAGATCGTCGTATTTGGATTTGGAATCCGTCGGGGATTTTCTCTGTTAAATCTTTTTATCTCCATCTGATCCCCACTCTAGTGGAGCACGCGTCCTCCGCGGTTTGGCGCCTCGCATGCCCTCCAAGAGTTGCTTTCTTTGGGTGGTCGGTTAGCTGGGGACGAATTCAGACGATAGATTTCTTACGGAAGAGAGGAATGTGGCTGGTGGATCACTGCCCCCTATGTCTATCCGCCGGGGAATCCATCGACCACCTATTTATACATTGCCAGGTTGCTTCATATATTTGGGGTCATCTCTTTTCTAGATTTGGAGTCAGTTGGGTTGCTTCCAATTCTATGGCCGAATTTATTAGGAGTTGGGACTGGGCTCCGTGGAAGAGGAAAGGTAGAATTTTGTGGAAGATGTGTCTCTTAGCCTCCTGGTGGTTCTTGTGGAAAGAGCGGAATGCGCGGGTCTTTGAAGGGAAGGTCAGGTCCCCATATTGGATTTATATACAGGTGGTAGCAGCGGTCATCTCCTGGGCCCGTTCACTTCCTCTTTTTCGGTTTGTTTCTGCGTATGCCCTTTGGGAAGGGTGGTCAACCATATGCATGGAATCGGTTAACAAAGTGAAATCTCGACCCTCATGGTCCCCCCCGCCACCGGGGTCTCTGAAGCTCAATTTTGACGGTTCCTCTATCGGTAACCCAGGAGCGGCTGGAGTGGGGGGGTTATGTCGGAACCATAAAGGGGAAGTCATTTGGGCCTATTCGGGGCCTCTTGGATATGCCGACTCGTCTGAGGCGGAGGTTCGAGCCATTCACAGTGGGATTCTTTCCATGCCTCGCTTGGAGTGCGACAGTCTGATTGTCGAAGGCGATTCCGTAAATGTTATTAGCTGGCTTTCGGGAGACGCTTCTCCCCCTTGGAGATTTGTGCACTTCTTTGAGGAGATAGAGGATAGAGGAAAGGGCTACTCCATGGTCTTTCAGCATGTCCGGAGATCGGCCAATGTGGCAGCCGACTCTCTGGCTAAGAGTGGTGTTTCCCGGGCCGAATTGGAGTGTTTTGACTATCTCCCCCCTTGAGTCATTGTCTTGCTATTTTATTTGCTCATTGTTCCGACAGGACCATCTCGGTTCTGCTTATTCTTATATATAAATATATATTCTGTTGCTTTCTTCAAAAAAAAAAAAAAAAAAAAAAAAAAAAAAAAAAAAAAAAAGAAGAAAAGCTAAAAAATAACAGCAAAGCACAGCGATAGCAAGGGATATTAGTATATTACTTTCAAGCCCCAAGGTCTTGAACTGAAAATTTCTGAACTCCTCTCGCCCTTGTCTTTCCCTTCTCAACATAGAAGTCGTGCAAGGACGAAATAAGGGATGTTCTCAGAGAATACAAGGAAGGCGCTATTTAACTTGGTATTAAGGAGGTGAGCAAATGCTTCATGGAAGTGTTGGGGTTCCACGCAAAAGCAAAAGTCCCACATCGGTAAAACTAAAGAGATGTGGATGGGTTATAAGGGAATGGGCACTCCCTCGTAATGGCTAGCTTTTAAGGGTGACCGAAATCCAAAATTTCGGGTTCCGCTGAAGACCGAAACTGAAATCACACGTACCCTGAAATAGTGATTTATTTCGGTCGAAACTTCGCTTATCCCAAAATTTAAGGGATTTCATCCAAAAATCTCAGTATTTATTAATTATTTAATATCTTCCCCAAATTTCGGCCAAAATTATGTATGAGACAACATTCTTTTAATTGATTTCGTTAGATTTTGGCTGAAATTTTGGTTTCGGTGAGGAACGAAATGCATTCCGAAACCGAAATTTGAAACCATGGATAAGAGTCATGTCCACTATTACACAGTAGGCCTCATCTTTGATCTATCTCGCCTTTCTATCAGATAGATCCTATGTTGGGTCTTACAATGAGGCAATAAAAAGAATGGGCCGATGGCCTATCCATTCCAAACACTACTTAACACTATTCTAAGAGGTATGTTTGAAGTATTTCTAAGGCCTGTCTCCTCCCTGTTGACTACTTAAATTAAGGCTCCGTTTGGATGAAAATAGTTGCCCTGTAGATTAATGGTATGAGTAGTCAATATGGAGGAGGCAATCATTTGTAATGTTTGATCTACCTAGGATTTACTTGGTAGAATAGTGATAAGAGTCATGTCCACTATTACACAGTAGGCCTCATCTTTGATCTATCTCGCCTTTCTATCAGATAGATCCTATGTTGGGTCTTACAATGAGGCAATAAAAAGAATGGGCCGATGGCCTATCCATTCCAAACACTACTTAACACTATTCTAAGAGGTATGTTTGAAGTATTTCTAAGGCCTGTCTCCTCCCTGTTGACTACTTAAATTAAGGCTCCGTTTGGATGAAAATAGTTGCCCTATAGATTAATGGTATGAGTAGTCAATATGGAGGAGGCAATCATTTGTAATGTTTGATCTACCTAGGATTTACTTGATAGAATAGTGATAAGTATTGTTTGGTTGCCAATCTCGTAAGAATAATCCGAGGGAGTTGCATCACCTGTATAGAAAGAGAAGAGAGAGGGGGAAGAGAGAGAATAAGAGAAAAAGAGAAAAAGCAAAATTTTACTTGATCAATTCCACCAATGTAGAGAAATGAGGTATGGAAGGTACAAGGAGAGAAAATGGGTGCCACATCACTAGAAAAGCAATAATTACTTATGATTCTTGTCTCGTAGTCTCTAGAATTATGATGCTAAATTGGCAAACAAACACCATAAAGTGCATTTCTTTACTCGGATTATCCTCGAGGATGCCAAGAATGTGGCAACCAAACATAGCCTAAGGTGAAGAGTCAAGACAAGTTGGTTTGGTGTGAAAGCATGAACAGAAGAAAAACAGAGTGCGTCTCGAGGAAAACTTTTACGTGTGGTAAAGTTGAAAGATGTAATGACATAGGATTCTTACTATAAAATCTAGTAATGAGATAGAGCTAGTTTGACTAGGAAAGCCATGTTCTCCTACAACCCTAGTGATGTCGTTAGAACATAAATCTTACATTACATGTACCCGTTGTGAGGTTCATCTAGGAATCTTTCATTGTTAATTACATGAGAAAAATGCTCTGAGAGCTTTTACCATAATCTTTTACCTTGAGTCAGCGATGACGGCTGACTTTACAAAAAGGAGACATCTTCCTTCGAGTTGCGTTCTGATGGGTATAAGCAGATTCTGCCTGGGATGATACAAGTCGATTAATTCAACAAAAATTAAAGACTACTGATATTCCCACTACCATGTTTCACCCTGTTACTGAGACTTTTCGGGGAATTGTAAATTTGTAATAGCCTTACAGTTGAGTAAATAATAAACTAAAAGTGACTTCGCCTCATTATCAAAACATAGTAGTGCCAATGTCTATAGCAAAATTAAATACTTAAAGTTATTGAATTCCTGTGCTATTGGACACACACAGACACACACACTAGTTTTGGTATCATGTCCGTGTATAGCTGCAAATATTTTTAAAAAAGGTGCTGCATAACCCTATTTGTTAGCTAATCCAATCCATTCATTTGTTAAGACCCAACTCAGATAGGCTATACGTCGAAAAATTATTTCCATATGAAGATTCTAACCGTAATCAGTAGAAGGACATAATAGAAAGCCCTATGGATTGGAGATAGATCATAAACTTTTCAAAAATTCAATTTACTATAAAATATTCACTGAACTAACAATCTTTTTTTGACTGTAGATAATATTCATAAAAATAGGCTATTGACAGGAGTGAGACCATGTTTTGATAATGGGGCAAACGAACTAACAACAATTTAAATCAACAGAATTATTCCTCTTAACAAACCCAGCAAAGAACCTGATATCATGAGCCATATCAAAGAACTTACATTGATAAATGGCCTGCGAATTCAATTTGGAAATGCACTCTACAATTCAATACACAAGAATCTATTCTAACCCACCAAAAATTGGAAGGTAAGAAAATTTAAAAAGGGTCAAAATGGCACTATACAACACCCCTCTGAAAAAAAAAATTATACGTTTTTTTCAAGAACCAAACCATTTTCGACATCCTGTAGTGGCATGTCAAGCACCGGTTGTGGATTAACCTGCGACATGCGCAACTTGGCATGCTGTTGCACCACCAACACTGACACAGTCCCCCCAAAATCCGACGACGACAAAATGTCTCCAATAATCCCCAGCTCTGGGTGCTCATTCCATTCGGTTAAACCCCATGTGAGTGGACTTTCAGTCTGTTGTCCCTTCCCCACAATAAAAAGATCATAAGCATCGCGTATGGAACGAATTATGTTAATGGTAGCTTCGCCATTATCGACAACCTCTTCTTGATACAAAATCCGTTCGCTGCCTGCGGCCTTAAGCCTAAAACTGCTCACCATCTCATCGTTGAGCTTCTTCTCTCTATCATTAAACTCCTCCATTTCTTCCTGTATAACGAAACGCACCAAGGTGAGCCCAGTGTTTGGATTCTCCCCCATACGCATTCCATATGCCAGACCCTCACGATCGTCGCACCCACCCAAGAAGAGCACCGCTACATTGTGTGAAATTTGGTTTGTCAAAGTACTGGATGTGGATCCTCTTGATAAACCTCGATTGATCAAGACCCCAACAGAACAGGGGGCTGAATGGAGGACATGGCGATTCACGAGTTGGATAACTCGGTTTGCGGAACCCATGGTGGAATCAACCTGTTTTTGCTTGTGGAATGGGAGGAGGATGAGGGAGACATGCTTATTGAATGCAAGTGTGCAGATATCATCGTGCATGCTCTCAGTGGGTGCAATGGAGGTGAATGGGTGAACTGATACTACACCTCGGTTGTGTTCTTCGTAGTTTTTGAAGGCGTTGACTATGTGTTCGGAGGGTTTTTGATCAGAAGAAGAGGACTCATTTTCTTCGCCGTGGGCAAAAAGCATGGGGAAAACTCGGCCACCGAGCTGGACAAGGTGGAGAAGGAAGACAGAGATGGGGCTTTGCTTGGTAGGATGGGAGGCTTCAAGGAGGCTGATCATGGCAGGGACATGTCCTTCTTGGTGGGCACATGCAAGTATGCGGAACTCAGCATCGCGCTTGCTGTGTTCAATGGTTCGTCTCTTGTAAGCCATGTATCGGAGGGAGGGTCTGTAGAGGAGTGCAATGATGGGAGTGGTGGTTGCAGACACCAGCCCCACACCGACAACCGTTATGGCGAATGTTTGGTCGTCTAGGACCTGCACACAAGACCCATTTTTAGATTTGCAGATTAAATGAATTCAAAACTCGTCCCGCTCGTAATCTTAGTTTCTTTCTTTTTTGGTGGGTAAGCTGGGGTTTAGCATGGGCCCCTATCGGTTTATAAATGAAAAGAAAGATGATAAAATTTAAGTATGAAAACCATCATCCCTATTCTCGAGACAACAAGCTTAGTTTCTTGAAAACCTAGCATCCAGATTGAGAAAAAGGAGAGTTGTATGGCTAAGTTTATAATAGGTTGGATTCATAACCTGTGATGCAGCTACATCTAAATAAGTATTGATAAGGTGAATCTTAGAGGGTATAAAGCTAGGAGAAATATTCAGCAATCCTATTCATATTTTGATAGGGTGCATATCAGTGTTTAAAAACTCTTTGACTCGACAAGGAACTCGCCCGAGTCGACTCCTTTTTGCCTTATGTTCCGCGTTGCACCACATCCACGTTTCACATTTTGCCTTACAGAGTCAATAAACTCCTTTGATTCTCCCGAGTTATGAACGCATCAACCGCATTCTTGGCCGTGTCAGCGCCGAGTCGACAAGGATTTCTCTTGGCCGCGTTCCGCGTCATATCTGCGTTTTTAAACACTGGTGCATATATATGGAAAGAATGGGATCTTAGTTTGCCGACTCAATACATTAAACATATTAGAATAGGTAATTTAAAAGACATGTCTAGGACTTGGGTATTGTGAGCCAAATTGATTGGTTCATTGTTTATTGATATATATTCATCTTGTTTTTTCAAACACTGTTGTGTTTTAACAGATGTTCACAAATCTTCAATATCTATGTATCTAAGGGCGAATAGTAGCGAAATAAATAAGCATATGAAACTACAGAAATGCAGTGTACCTTATATTGCTTCCAAATGTAGAGAATGATGAGTTCAATTAAGCCTTTGGAGTTCATCATGAAGCCTAGGGCGAGAGCCTCACGAAATGGAACCTTGCAGTAGAGGGCAGACAGAAAAATCCCTGTGATCTTGGCAATGCTACCCATTAGGAACATGAGCGCTATGACGGCCACTATTTTCCGATCATGTATGGCAAAAAGATTCAATTCGAAGCCGACGAGAGCAAAGTAGAGTGGGAAGAACACCCCTGAAATAATGGCATCAAGTCTTTCCAATATGGCATCCCCCAAGGGTGGTCCATCTGGTATAACCAATCCCAAAACAAATGGCCCGAATACGGGCTGTTGGCCGATGGATTCACTGATGAACGCAGTTATCAGAACTCCTACAAAGAAGAAAAAGATATAGATATCTTTCACATATTGTCCTTCTCTGCTCTTGGAGATGACCCACAATGCTATCGGTCGGAAAATGACCACACAAAGAAGGGCTAAGGCGATAATGGAGGCAACAGCATATACCATTATCATTGGTGAGCGAGCTTTTATTCGAAGAGTGACGCTAACTGTCGCCATGGTCATACCACATATGTCACTGATTATTGCTATAGATATGCAGAGACGGCCGAGCTCTGAACCAAGGATCCTGAGGTCAGCGAGGAGGCAAGAGATAACAGGGA
Organism: Tasmannia lanceolata; assembly: GCF_043159265.1. NCBI lineage: Eukaryota > Viridiplantae > Streptophyta > Magnoliopsida > Canellales > Winteraceae > Tasmannia > Tasmannia lanceolata. The sequence goes on from NW_027518679.1 coordinate 45,409,488, forward strand.
AGCATGAGACCGCCAACATGCCACAGAGAGAGGGTATTATGGCGGTTCTCTGGAGGTCCGCGGGGATAAATTTCCACATGACCATGGTGAGCAAAGGGAGTAGAACTAGAGGAGGGACGATGCCCGAAATAGCGATTCCAAATGCTTGTTTTCCTGATTTCTTCATCATGCTTAGGTCCGTCCTCACTCCAATTAAGAACACAAAGAAACTGGAGCTCATCATTGCAACTGTGTTAAGTACCATGGCACCTTTTGGAGGGAAAAAATTGTCTTTGAATGATTTGTTCATCCCAAGAAGTGAAGGCCCCAGGATTAGACCACCCTATTACACACATGAACCAACATAATAACAATCATAAACAAGTTCATTTTTTCAGGCTGTGGCAACCAAATGAAAATATTCTACACTGCTTGTCCCCCATCGGACTCCATATTGGATATCCAATAGCCTGAAATTCGCCCTTTCCGGAATGACCTTAACCATTAAATCCTGCAGCTTGTGAATTGGCAGTTAATACAGAAAATGTAATAAATGATATTCGTTCACATTCAAGTCCTCTAATCTAATGGATAGGATCATTCCATGAAAATTTTCTACATGGTGGGCCCTTATGAAATTAGATTATGTCTTTAGATTATTTAAATTTCATGTTGAATAATTACCAATATATCAGCCACAATTCTAGGCTGTCTGAGAGGCTGAAGGAGGAAGCGAACTGTCCTGGTGCTTATGAAGACAATTGTGATCTGCATCATGAGGAGTGGAAATGCAAAGTTGAGAGGGTTGTCATGGAGCCAGATGCCACTAGAAGAGATCTGTGTGGCCGCAGCGCACACTACCGGAAAGTCGTCTGGTACTCCGGCACGGAGGGCGGGCGGAGCCATGGTAGTCATTATTTTTTAGAGCTAGCCCAGGTAAAAACAAAGCTTGCAGAAAGAAGAAGCAAAGAAAAAAAGCATGAGATGCATGGGAGGGAGGAGAGGGAAGAGGAATTATTTTTGGTCAACCTTTGATCCTTCATCTTTGGGTAGACCCATTGTAGTGAGAATGATGTGGTGATGCACAGAAAAAGGAACCGAAAAAGGGTTACTTGTGGATGAGGAATTATATGGGGTGCATGGTTTGTGGATCCAATAAATTCCTTCTCGTGGCCTAATTTTTGGGCGCTGATAAATTTCGCCCCCAATCAGTCCCACCTTGTATAGTTATATGGGCGATGGTTACATAGTTGAACGGATGAGATAATCCAAACCGTTGGACCCTAGGGGCGCCAACAGATCCAATTTGGATCGGATTCAACTATTTCGTAGTCATGATCCAATTCAGATCATTCGGATCTAGGATGTTCCATCGAATTTTGTGGCTATGTCTAGGGCCACTATCCAAAATCATTTCAGATCTTATCATATGGATCCAATTATTAATTTGATATGCCCAAATCCAGTCATTATACTACTTGGGTAACATCAATTTGGTTTTCCTGAAAATTGAATTAAGGCACTGTTTGGATTGCAGGAATGTTTTTGGAAAAGTTCAAAAAAGAAAAGATTGTTTAGTTTATATTAAGATCCTCAATTTATGATGATATATCCCTTTAAATATGCATTAGCCATAGCATTCCTCTCTAAATCATGTTATGGGAATGGCTTCAGTGAAATACAACCAAAGTTATGGATACTAGCATTGCCTTCCACTCCCCTATCTTCACGAATGAAGGCCTAAAGAAAGCAGGTTTCACTGAATTTGAAGAAGCCAGATCCAAGTGGGATAACTGCCTCATCGGATATTTCTTAGGCAAAAGACCATATTATTTGGCCCTGAGAAATCATCTCGTGAAGACATGGCAGCTAAAAGGAGATTTCGAAATGATGGCCCTTCCTAACTGCTTCTTCCTTTTCAAATTCAACCTTGAAGAGGACTATTAAAAGGTCCTTGAATCTGCCACGGCATATGGAGGGAGAGCTCTTATCTTGCAGAGATGAGAGCCAAATTGTGCTCTGGAAAAAACTAAAGCTCACATCCATTCCCCTTTGGATAAGATTCCTGGCTCTACACCTAAAATACTGGACTACTACAGGCTTGGGAAAGCTTGCTAGCCTCATTGGTAATCCCTTATACATAGACTCTTAAATGGCTGAGGCCTCTCGACTCAACTATGCCCGAGTTTGTGTGGAAATCTCGCCTGATGATCCTCTACCTGAAACCATTCATATTGAAACCCCTTCTGGAGATGAAACCCAGGCTGTTGAATATGACCGGAAAACCAGAGCTTGCAGCCTCTGTAAGGACTTCAGTCATAATACAGAAAGGTGCGCTCAAAATGCTAATATCAGACTTCCCCATACTCAGAAAACAAAGAAGCAATGGGTAAAGAAAAACTCCACTAGGGCAGAAGAACGGATTAAGAGCTCAAGCAATACAGAATTTGGCATAGAAGAGAATTCCCACCTAGAAGAGGACTAAACAGTGCACCAGGTCGAAGATAATCAAAATCAGACAGGACTGCCAATCAACAATATTTTCAGTGTTCCAGAATACCTAGAATCGGAGGAAGGTATGGAAAATGAAGAAAATCTGAAGCACTCGGACTACGAAGCCATACAAGACAATGTAAACCAAGATTCAGATGGAAAGACGAAAGACGAAGAGAGCGACAAAGATACTGGATCAGAAGACTACTTCGACCCTGAAGAGACTCCCTCATTTGCTTATTTTCTAGAAAAGGAGGACGATCAAACAAGCATAAAAGGCCCCAGACCAAAAAAGAAGGTATCCTGGGTGGAAGAACGCAATCAAGTTCACCTGATTCAAGTCGAACATGAGGATAACGGCGAAGAGGAGACCCTAGATCTTAGAGAATGGCAGGAAGTCCCCAAGAAAATCTGGCCAAAATGCTTTCAAAGAGCCCATCACACCCCTTCAAAATTAGATGACTATGTAATTCAGAAGTATTGATCTGATCATTTTGTTCTCTTAGGCTTAGTGCTTGATGCTCATACATGAAGAACCTTGGTTCCCCCTCTCGCTTGTTCCGAGTTAGGGTTGGTTTGTGATCTTATTGTATCATCTTCTTCTATTCTAATAAATCGGTCGGGGTCCACGTTAAACCCCAGCTTACCCAAAAAAAAAAAATGTTTCCAAGGTTCTCCCGAACACAAAATAATTGCCAAGAAAGGCTCGTCAAATATTTTTCTTCCCTCTTTTAAACCCAATCTTCTCACAAAAACTAATCACCAAATTATGGAATTTTTAAGCAATTTGGTCATTACATTTTTGTTTGATATCGTTATAAATCTTAGAAGCCAGTGGTCCTCCATTCTTCTGTTCTCCAATCGATCCATGAAGCTGTTAAAAATTAACTTGTATTATTTCCGCTTGTGCTCCTAGATTTTCAGGTCTAAACTCTACAATCTTAACTAAAACCCAAAGAAGTATGCCTTCATTATCAAAACATGAGGTTAGAGAAGTTGCAGACTTAATTCCTGATGTATAGTGTTTTTTTAGCATCCCTAGCAGTATAAACCAGAAAGTTTCAGAGTTCCTGATTGCTACATATCCTCAAAATGTGCCCTAATAGGTGCGACCACTAACCATATAGTGTACAAGTTCTTACGGCTAACAAGAAAAATTAGAACTCTCACTGCATTTCAGTATGAATTTTAAGCTAAGTAACAAATTGCACATTTAAAATAACTTAGAACTCTTACTGCTCTATTCTGTTCATTCCTACTGACTTGCAAGTGCTTTTATCCATATTTCATTCTTACACACTCAGCAAAGCAATCATATGAGAAGCCCAAGTGCACAAGTTTAATCTGTTCTGCAAATATCCGTATACAATATATTCTTGTTACTCCTTACACATTCACTAGAACTTTGTCATTGAATTTTCAGATCATTTGCCACTAAAAAAAATTCAGAACAAATTGCACATTTCCAATCTTCACAGACTGACCCAATTTGGCATTATAAAAATATAAGAGATTCCAAGGAAAGATTAACAGGGAAACCATCCCTAGTTCAGTACATCTTGTGCAAGTCACTCACATTCATACTAGCACAAAACCCTAGACCTCAACTTCCTTGCTTTGATTTCACATTTAATGGTATCAATATATTGTATCATCACTGCAAATGCTCAAGGGATGTGATCCCAAGAGATGCAACAGACTAGGTGTAAGCCCAAGGGTTTCCATGAGTTAATCATTCATCTTTCCTTCTTGTTTTGATGCTAGCAAACTCAAATTGATTAGCATTTATGGACTAATATGTTGCTTTGAAGTGTTGTGTTATATACAGAAACTTCAAGTCATAATCGTCATTACACAACTATTCTCAACACATGGCTTGTGGATCAAGGATCAAAGGAACCAAGAGCTTGCACCTACATTGGAGACATCATCATTGGAAGATATTCAAGTCAAGAAGCTCGAAGATGAAGATTCCACAAGTTCCTAGCAAGTGTCAATAAGGAGCTTGGAGTTGAACATGCCATGATGACACCTCATGTACCATTCAACATGCATTGAAGATTGGAAGAGAAGTTACATGAGCCATATCAGGTTGAAGATGTTCACTCAAGCCGAAGAAGTCCAAGGAAGTGCAAAGGAGCTGATACAATCCAAGACGACTCATGGTATACACTTTTAGACTGTATTTAGAGTCCTCTTAATATTTTGTAAAATGCACTTTCAATAGGTTTTCAAATGATTTTCATACCTAAATTTTTACATCTTTGGAAATCATCAAAACACCCAAAAATGTGTTTGAAAACCTAGGACTTAAGCTCAAAGACCATGGCCCAAAAGCCCTTGATTTTTAAAGTTAAAATAGAGTTTTACACAGGGCCGGTCGACCGGGGGTGTCCCGGGCACGGCAAGCTTGCTAGAATTCCAGCACTTCGGAAAAATAGCGGGCCGGTCGATCGGGTTATATCGGGCGACCGAGAAATAAGTTCTGTTAAAACAGAACTATTCCAGCATGGTTTGGGCGGGCGACCACCGTGGGTCGATTGACCGCGATAGGTTTTTGAGCCGAATTTTTGAGCGGACAGGTAACTCTCGCCGAGCGATCGTCATGGGGCTGGTCGACCGCAACGGTAAGAAATTTAAAAATAAAACAGAGCTCCAGATAGGGGCGGGCGACCGCGACAGTCGGACAAACTAGCCGTTGGGGCTTTGGCACTGTTTATTACAATTTTACCCCCACACGGTCCTATTTTCAAATGGGCTATATATACTTCATAAAAACCTATCTAAATAAGCTTTTGAACATTTGAGAAAGATCAAAGCCCATTTCTTTGAGCCAAAACCTTCTTATCAAAAGCAAAACCTCTTTGAACTTGTATTTTCACATTTTATCAAGATGATCTCCATACGCTTTACATTTGTATCTATTCCTTGGAGAGTTTTGAGTGCTTATCATTGTTATACGCCTACCAAGAGGCAAGAGAGTTCTTTTTCTTTTCTATTTCTTCTTGTATTCGAGGGTCTCCGATTCGGCCCGTTAACAAAGGTGAATCGTTGTAAGAGGGTATGTTCCCTCGGCAAGGCTTCGTGCAGAAAGGGTGTGTCCCCTTTGGAGTTGGAGAAGCTGGTGTAAGGCTTGGAGATTCACCCTTTGAAGAATCTCATTATTTTTAATGGAACGCCCAATGAGGAAAACTTGAAAGAGTGGAGTAGGTCTTGAGATAGACCGAACCACTATAAATCTTGCGCCTTGTTGAGGCTTTTTCTTCTCCTTCTCTTTGCACATTTTGGTGATTGGTAATCTCTACCCTTGACTTGCTTTTATGAGTTATTGAATAAGGGTTAGAGCATATAGTCTTAAAGTAGCATCTAAACCCTAGATTGTTTATCTTGCATAGTTAAAACAAGGGTTAGATTAATTAGTGCTTAATTAGTATTAATTTTAATAATTCAACTAATCAAGCCCAAAATTTTTAATTAACCAATTCACCCCCCTCTTGGGTTGTCACACCCGTATTTCACTAGGCCCTGTTCATTTTGGATTTTGAGTACAAATTGTGAGTACAACACTGATTATTGGACTCAAATTTACATTTAATTTCGAGTCCAATAATAAGTATTGGTCATAATCGGTTTTGTACCGAGAAGCTGCCCGATGCAAGAGCTCTTTTTTAGCCACACAAGTGGTTTTCATGAAGTTGGAGAATTCCAGTCAGAATGTAGAGCTGAAGTGAAAGATTCAAGAATAAAGAAAACCTCATTTGTTGTTTCTAAAACTTTCTTCTTAAGCCCATCTCAGTGCATTAGTGGTTAAACAATCTTACTCTAATTGACTTCTATTTCTTGAGTGACAGCAGTCTTGAACCAATTGCTAGCCACTGAGCTAACACATACTCTGTTTTGGTACCCAAAATTCATCTACTCTACTCTGTTAATCTGTTTTGGTACCAAGAATCAAGAATTGTAAAAATGACATCATTCTGGAAATTACCATACCCACTTACCTATGGTTCATCTTCACCGCTGTCTTCAGAAACATCTTCACTACTGTCTTCAGAAACATCTTCACCGATGTCTTCAAGATCATTGCCTCCAAGATCATCCTCATTACCTCCATGATCATTGCCGCCTCCATTACCTCTAGGATGACGGCCACCTTATTCCGCCAATAAAGCCTCAAAGTACTGGTTTACAACTAGAGGGAGGCCCCCTTCTCCAAGAAGCTGGTTAATAAACTCTGTGACCGCGTCTGGCATGGGATGAAGAGGAATTGGATAAATGATAGGAGGCTCTCCTTCAATAGGCTCGTTTAGTGGAGTGCTAAGGGTATTGGTCATAAATTGCCCAATACCAACCTCACCTGCCTCCTCTTGCATCATCTGTTGTACCCTACCTCAAACAAAATCCAAACAATTTTCTATGCGGAGGAACCTTCCCTACATGCCGCGTATAGGGTAGTCGAGCCATGCATCGGTTTCTTCATACGTCGCCCTCATAATTAAAAGTTGTTTTGCTCTGGTAATTCCTGGACATAGCAGACGTTTTTTTATTGCAATTTTTCCTGATTTACTATAAGCTGCTGAAAATTCTTCCATGTCAGCCCTTGGAATAGCTCTTTTGTAAGTACATGTCGCTCTCGGGCATATTTTTCTTAAGATGTGGCAAGCCCCACAGTTGGAGGCCATCGAAGCAGTCTGAATCTCTTCATCAGTTGGCATTCTGTAGTAAACAAAAAATAAAAAATACTTGTTTTCAACACCATCACCAACATGACATTTTCTGAAGAATATTTGTTTTCTCTTTACTCTCTTAATGTTAGTGGGATTTATTTACAGCGAAAAAAAATTAACTTAGTTAACATTTACCAAAGAAGAGCAAAAAAACGTACAGGACATGGGAGAATTTGTGGAAAAAGAACGTCGCCAAAAATATAACATTCTTACTTTTATAATAGTGAGGATTTTGTTTATTGAATTTAAATCAAACACAAACTCTTGTCAAACAGAAACATATTCACAACTGTCTTCACAAACATCTTCACCACTGTCTTCAGGAACAACTTCACCGTTGTCTTCATGATCATTGCCTCCAAGATCATCCCCATTACCTCCATGATCATTGCCGCCTCCTTCCGCCAATAAAGGCTCAAAGTACTGGTTTACAACTGGAGGGAGGCCCCCTTCTCCAAGAAGCTGGTTAACAAACTCTGCGGCCGCATCCGGCATGGGATGGAGAGGAATTGGATCAATGATAGGAGGCTCTCCTTCAACCGGCTCATTTAGTGGAGCTCTAACGGTATTGCTCACAAACTGCCCAATACCAACCTCACCTGCCTCCTCTTGCATCATCTACTATACCCTACCTCGAACAAAATCCAAATGAATTTCTATGCGGAGGAACCTTCCATACATGCCGGGTATAGGTTCGTCGATCCATGCATCGGTTTCTTCATTCGTCGCCCTCATAATTAAAAGTTGTTTTGCTCTGGTAATTCCTGGACGTAGCAGACGTTTTTTTATTGCGATTTTTCCTAGCTTCCTATTAGCTGCTGAAAACTCTTCCATGTCAGCCCTTATAATAGCTCTTTTGTAAGCACATGTCGCTCCGGGGCATATTTCTCTTAAGATGGGGCAAACACCGCTGTTGGAGGCCATCGAAGCAGTCTGAATCTCTTCATCAGTTGGCATTTTTCAGTAAAATAAAATAAAAAATACTTGTTTTCAACACCATCACCAACATGGCATTTTTTGAAGAATATTTGTTTTCTTTTTGCTCTCTTAATATTAGAGGAATTTATTTACAGTGAAAAAAACATAAACTTAGTTAACATTTCCCAAAGAAGAGCAAAAAAACTTACATGACACAGGGAGAATTTGTGGAAAAGAACGTCCCCAAAAATATAACATTTTCGCTTTTATAATAGTAAGGATTTTGTTTATTGAATTTAAATCAAACACAAACTGTTGTCAAACAGAAACATCCTCACCACTGTCTTCAGAAACATCTTCACTACTGTCTTGAGAAACAGCTCAACATTGTCTTCAAGAACATCTTCACCACTGTCTTAATGATCATTGCCTCCAAGATCATCCCCATTACCTCCATGATCATTGCTGCCTCCATTACCTCTAGGATGATGGCTGCCTCCTTTCGCCAATAAAGCCTCAAAGTACTGGTTTACAACTGGAGGGAGGCCCCCTTCTCCAAGGAGCTGGTTAATAAACTCTACGGCCGCATCCAGCATGGGATGCAGAGGAATTGGATCAATGATAGGAGGCTCTCCTTCAACAGGCTCGTTTAGTAGAGCGCTAAGGGTATTGGTCACAAATTGCCCAATACCAACCTCTCCTGCTCCTCTTGCATCATCTGTTGTACCCTACCACGAATAAAATCCAAATGATTTTCTATGCAGAGGAACCTTCCATACATGCCGCGTATAGGGTCATCGATCCATGCGTCAATTTTTTCATACGTCGCCCTCATAATTAAAAGTTGTTTTGCTTTAGTAATTCCCGGACGTAGCAGACATTTTTTTATTGCAATTTTTCCTAACTTACTATAAGCTGTTGAAAATTCTTCCATGTCAGCCCTTGGAATAGCTCTTTTGTAAGCACATGTCGCTCCAGGGCATATTTCTCCTAAGATGCGGCAAGCCCTGCAGTTGGAGGCCATCGAAGCAATCTGAATCTCTTCATCAGTTGGCATTCTGATGTAAACAAAAAACAAAAAACAAAAAACAAAAAATACTTGTTTTCAACACCATCACCAACATGACATTTTCTGAAGAATATTTGTTTTCTTTTTACTCTCTTAATGTTAGAGGGATTTATTTACAGCGAAATAAACATAAACTTAGTTAACATTTACCAAAGAAAAGCAAAAAAACTTTCAGGACACAGGGAGAATTTGTTGAAAAGAACGTCCCAAAAAATATAACATTCTCGCTTTTATAATAGTAAGGATTTTGTTTATTGAATTTAAATCAAACACAAACTCTTGTCAAACAGAAACATCTTCACCACTGTCTTCACAAACATCTTCACCGTTGTCTTGAGAAACATCTTCACCGTTGTCTTCATGATCATTGCCTCCAAGATAATCCCCATTACCTCCTTGATCATTGCCGCCTCCATTACCTCCATGATCATTTCCGCCTCCATTACCTCTAGGATGATGGCTGCCTCCTTCCACCAATAAAGCCTCGAAGCACTAGTTTACAAATGGAGGGAGGCCCCCTTCTTGAAGAAGCTGGTTAATAAAGTTTGCGGCCACGTCCGGCATGGGATGAAGAGGAATTGGATCAATGATAGGAGGCTCTCCTTCAATAGGCTCGTTTAGTGGAGCGCTAAGGGTATTGGTCACAAATTGCCCAATACCAACCTCACCTGCCTCCTCTTGCATCATCTGTTGTACCCTACCTCGAACAAAATCCAAACGATTTTCTATGCGGAGGAACCTTCCATACATGCCGCGTATAGGGTCATCGATCCATGCATCGGTTTCTTCAGACGTCGCCCTCATAATTAAAAGTTGTTGTGCTCTGTAATTCTCGGACATAGCAGACGTTTTTTTATTGCAATTTTTCTAACTTACTATAAGCTGCTGAAAATTCTTCCACGTCGGCCCTTGGAATAGCTCTTTTGTAAGCAAATATCGCTCCAGGGCATATTTATCTTAAGATGGGGAGAGCCCCGCAATTGGAGGCCATCGAAGCAGTCTGAATCTCTTCATCAGTTGGCATTCTACAGTAAACAAAAAATAAAAATACTTGTTTCCAACACCATCGCCAACATGACATTTTCCGAAGAATATTTGTTTTCTTTTTACTCTCTTAATGTTAGAGGGATTTATTTACAGCGAAAAAAACATAAACTTAGTTAACATTTACCAAAGAAGAGCAAAAAAACTTACAGAACACTGGGAGAATTTGTGGAAAAGAACGTCCCTAAAAATATAACATTCTCCCTTTTATAATATAATAGTAAGGATTTTGTTTATTGAATTTAAATCAAACACAAACTCTTGTCAAACGTAGAGTTAGGATAGAAAAGGGTGTCCATTGATCTTAAATCCTAAAGTTAGATGACATCTTCTTTTTAGAAGGAGTTAAACATGAATTACATAAAGTGGGTCCCACTAGAATGGACAAATTCCAATTGGATGACATCTAACCCATGTTAACCGAGCTTCATATTAAAACATAATCCCTTTTATTTCTTTAACAAACCTCAAAGCATTAGTAGACCCCCTTCATATCTATAAATTCGGGTAGAAACTGTGTGCGTGACCAACCCTCAAGGTGTAAATGGTGGGCTGCACTTGATTTAGCCGAGTGCATATTTGACCTTTTCTTCTTCTTTTAATTAATGTGGGCCCATCTTGTATGGCCGAATGGTAGAAAATAATGTGACGGGCAAACCACATGTTGCTCCACATGGTGGTTGATTCAATATTCCAGAGAACCATACAAATGTTTTCAAGGTTCTCCTGAATACAAAGAAATTACCAAAGAAAGGTTGATTCAATATTTTTCTTCCCTCTTTTAAACCCAACTATTGATATCTTGAAGTAGAAGCATCTTCTCACAAAAACTAATCACTAGATTATAGAATTTTTAAACAATTTCGTCATTACATTTTTGTTTGATATTGTTATAAATGTTAGAAGCCAGTGGTCTTCCGTTATGTTCTCAATTCCATCCATGAATCTGTTAAAAATTAACTTGTACTATTTCCGCTGATGCTCCTATCTTTTCAGGCATGAACTCTACAATCTTAACTAAAACCCACTGAAGCATGCCTTCATTATCAAAACTTGAGGTTAGAGGAGTTGCAGAGTTGGTTCTTGATGTATCGTATTTTTTAGCATCCCTAGCAGTATAAGAAATTTTTAGAGTTAGTGATTCCTATATTAGCTCATAATGTGGTCTACATTTACAATAAATTAGAACTCTTACTGCTCTTTTCTGTTCATTACTACTGACTTGCAAGTGCTTTTATCCATATTTCATTCTTACACAGTCAGCAAAGTAATCATATGAGCAGCCCAAGTGCACAAGTTTAATCTGTTTTGCTAGTATATACAAGAAATTCCTTTTACTCCCTACACATTCACTTTAATGCTCTGTTTGGATGGTGGTAGAAGTTGGGGGGATTTAGAGAAGAAGAAGTCAAAGGGAAATCAAAAGGAAATCAGTCAACGGGGAGATTGTGAGCAAATCTCCCCGACATTGTTTGGTTGGGGGTAGGAGATGTGTAGGAGTTTTTTTACCGTATTTTTTAAGATTTTTTTGGGGAATGTTATCAGCACTACTGTTTTTTGATGAGGGCACTCCTCACTTTATAAAAAGTACGGTGGTATTATCCAAACTGTCCATTAGATGGGCCATAGCCTAAATAGGTTATGCCCCAAAATTATTTCCATTGGTTGATTCTAACCCTCCGATCTATAGAGTGTTAGGATCAACCCTCTAACATTCAGATTGGAGGGTTAGGATCATCCTATGGAAATGATTTTTGGAGCATAACCTATTTAGGCTATGGCCCATCTAATGGACGGTTTGGATCATCCTATGGTGTGGGCCATACCGTACTTTTAATAAAGTGAGAGTGCCCTCATAAGAAAACAGTAGTGTTGATAACATTTCCTTTTTTTTTTTTAAGGAATTTGCTAGCAAACTTCTCCTATGCCACTTCTCGGCATGTGGCCATCCTTGTACAAAGATGGGGCACATGGGCAAAGGTTGCTAGCAAAAGCAAAAATAAGCAAAAAAAGTAATCATTACAAAAAAAAGTAAAATAGGAGAAGTTATAAAGTTTTAAATGAAAAATTACCTAAAAATGATTATAAAGTTTGAAAATTACGAAAAAAATACCAACAAAATGTAATAAGATATGACAATTACGGAAAAAACTACAAGCAAAAGTAGAAAGTTATGACAATTACGGTGAAAAAGAATTTCCCTGAGAAATTCTTCCATTTTTCCTTCGATTTGGAGAAATTCGTCCGGCGAATTTCGACGGTTCCACGTCACCCGACAAGCGCCCGACATAACCGGCGGTCAAAATTCCAATTTCTGCTAAATCCCTACCAAACACCCCTCAGGTAATTAAGAGAATTACATTCCCTGCTATTTTACTCAAAAAAACGTAACCAAACAGAGCATAACTGTTTGCCATTGAAATTTCAGAACAAGTTGCACATTTCCAATCTTCAAACACCCACCCCAAATTTGAAATTATAAAAATATCAGAGATTCCAAGAAAAGATTAACAGGGAAACCATCGCTAGTTCAGTACATATTGCGCAAGTCGCTCACACTCATACTAGCACAAAACCCTAGAGCTCAACTTCATTGCTTTGATTTCACATTTTACATACTAGTATAAAACCCTATAGCTCAACTTCATTGCTTTGATTTCACATTTTACTGCTATCAATATGTTGTATCATCAAAAGAGGAGTCGGGAGGTGATTCTAGAGGCGAAAAAAGGCGATTAGTCCTCTCTCTCTCTCTCTCTCTCTCTCTCTCTCTCTCTCTCTCTCTCTCTCTCTCTCTCTCTCTCTCTCGTCATCTCCCTCTTTCCATGAATTTTGAGCCTCGTCCTCTCTTTCTTGTCTTTCGCCATTGCTGGCCCTTTCTCGTATCTCTCTCTTCCTCTGTTGTTTTAAGTGTCGCTGTCTCTTTGTCGTCTCTCCCCATTGCTGGCAAACTTTGAGCCATGGAGGCCAGATCGGGAGTATGGCTCTTCTGTGGTGGCTAGATTTGGGGCCGTGGAGGCCATATCTGAAGCTGTTGAGAACGGATCTGGAGTTGTGGAGGCCATGATGTTGAATTTGGAGCTGAGGAAATCCGCGGAGGTTGCCGGAGGCCGTGAAAGACAGTGGGTTGCTGGATCCTGAGTCGTGGAAGGCCAGCTATGCCGGATCCGGTGGTTGGCTATCATGCACGGTGAGGGCGCACAATAGCTCTGGGCTTTTGAGTGGGATTTTTGAAAATCGAATTCGGGATGTGGTGGAGAAGTCGGTGTGACGTGGCAGGTCACGATCTTGACTTAGGAGGCCCCACAATATGGCATTTTTATTGGATTCGATAGAATTAAGGCTATTGGGTGTTGTAAGGGGTAATGGGTTTCCTTTTGGGCCAAGGAGAATGCTCCTGGGCAATTCATACTATGTAAATCTGGTGGGACTACTGGTCCCATTGTAAAATTTGCTAGATGAATATATTTGTCAATTTAAAATAAAAATAAAAAATGTTGTATCATCAATGCAAATGCTCAAGGAATGGGATCACAAGAGATGCAACAGGCTAAGGCCCTGTTCGTTTTGGATTTTGAGTACAGATTGTGAGTCCAATACTGATTGGGATCACAAGAGATGCAACATGCTAAGGCCCTGTTCGTTTTTGGATTTTGAGTACAGATTGTGAGTCCAATACTGATTATTGGAATCAAAATTGACATTTAATTTTGAGTCCAATAATCAGTGTTGGAGTCACGATCTGTTCTCAAAATCCAAAACAAACAGGGCCTAAGTAATTGGACCCAAATTCCGTGTCTTCCGAGAGAAGCCACGGGATACCACAAGGACAGAGATCTTCAGTTTCACATCCCTCAAAAATCTTTAGGGTATATGAGAAGTGACTTAAACATCAGCTAAGAGGAAGGATGAAGGAGTTAATTAGATTCAGAATACAAACAGCTGAACCAATAGGCCTCAGCAGAATAGGCCCAATTAAGTATGATTGAAAACTTGACAAACATACATCATGGCCAAACATATTTATATGCCTCTGTTTTCTCTCAGTAGTTCACATGAATGGATATTAAATTCAAAACGCAAATTATGGAACCCACTACTAATATAAGCACACCATGGTTTGAACAGAGGACTGTCGTGCAATGCATTAAACAATGTTTCAGTCTTTTAGGAACAAAGATCAAACATCTCTTGTTTCTGGTGAACAAAAACATGAAAACCTACAGAATTCATCCAAAAATAGATTTGGAGCAAGATCGTCCAAATCAGTAGGCTCCGATGAGAACTCGAATGCTTGGTGTGGTCAGAGTTTTTATTAACCCAGGTGAGTCAAAGGAGTTTTGATTCACTTGGTAGGGAAAATTTCAGACTAGGACAAGAACTCGAATGATTGGTGTGCTCCAAATGCATCAAATCCAAATAAACTGCAACTTGAATCTAAGAATATGTCAACATGTTTAGATATTTGGCATCTTCCAAAAAGCCTTACTGGATTGGGAAGGAGAGTAGATTTTCATCCCAATTTGTTCCTAGTCTCATATGCCATAATTCAAAATCCCAATTCTTTGATCAGATGACTGTTAGGGTGTGGTCAAATGAGGGTCCACACACATACAAGCTGTTCAATGAAGATGGGTTGCTATAGCTGTGAACACACCACTACGTAAATTCGATGTGGTCCACAATACATCGTTGTTATTCACATACATCCAGACCAATTCATAACCCAACTTGTGCCCAACTTGTGCTGATATTTTTAGCTTAACGCAGAAGACACCATGCCTCTTGTTTATTCACTTTCTATTCATTGTTCAGCTAAAAGAAAGTAGAATGCTGGCAGAAACCATTAAATTGTATGAAATAAAGATGGAACAGAATCTCAGATACCCATTACGAGAAAAAGAAATTCATGACTTTTCCATTGATGGATGAACAGTAAAAAAGGAAACTAAGGAAAAAGGATACAAATTTGCAGCTGTAAAAAGAAAAAAACTAAGAAGAAATGGGAAAAAAAAAAAAAGAATCATAAAGAAAATATTATTGTTTTTGTTAGCAGTCACCACCATTGATGAACAAGAACACCACTATCTCTGAGAGAAGAAAACAACTCCAAGCACTGCCCATAAGTCTTCTGATACTTAGAACTCCTCTCTCCAGGACAGCATTTCTGCCATCTATTATAATGACATTCAAGGAAAAGCTCATCTATCAAACAAATCGCACCCGTCTCGAATAACCTCGGAATCAAATCGAATTCAGTCCCTTCAATATCCATCTTCATCACCACGAAATCCTTCTCCGAAACAGTATTCTTCAGCCAATTCGCGAAATCAAAACCTTGAATCCTATCCACATTCCCATTCCCAATCGATGAATCAACCGGCCTAATTCGACCCATTCCCCTGACTTTATCTTCTTTAGTCTTACCTGGGTCGCGATTAATTTCAAAGAACAATGTCTCATTCCTTACCCACGCCGCGTAAGGCAAGAGATTAACCCCTTTCTTTTTCCTATACTCATCATGGAAAACTCGGTCTGCTTCAATTGCGTATACTTCGAAAGTCCGATTCTGTTTCGGGTATTGCTTTTTAAACCAGCTCCCAATGCTCGATCCATAGCTCCTAGCTCCCACATCCACATACACATATCTCGGCTTAAAGCTTATATTCACCATTGATGGGAGATATTTTATGTTCTTTATATTCCTCTTCAATGTAATCCATGGTTTCAAAGGCTCCTCTGCAATCAGAGGTTCTGCTTTCTGAACCAATACCCTGTTGTGCCCTGGCACAGAGCACTTATTAACAGAACTGCCATCACGACCATGAATCATGGTCTCCTTCTTCATCACAATCTCACGTGAAAACCCATCAATTTCGCGCGATCGAATCAACCTACAAGAATTGAACAAATCTAGTAATGAATTCAGACTATACTCATCATTGGCCAAATTAGTATGAACTACCAAAAACCCTTGGGGTTTTAGGGTTCTTGTAATTTCTGATGCGAATTCTTCCAACCGATTCTCCCTAGAGAACACAAAATCAAAGGTATTATCATCGAAAGGGAGGCGGTGGGGCTCACCGGAGATAACCAAAGGCGGCGAGGGTTTCTTAGAAATTCCAATTGCGTCCACCACGCCTATCTCCTTTAAAGCAAACACCTCTTGCCCAATTAGGGTTCCAACACATAGGGCTTTTGAAGATGGAGGTAAAAACCCTTCAACAATCAGCTCTTGAAACACCGATGAGTAAAAATCAACGGTCTTCCTCCACTCTCGGCTCGTCCATAGATCTCGGACTGTAGTTTCGGACCCATCGGTCCGAATATAAGAAGCCCTTGAATCGATAACCGCACTACCGGATTTAACAAAGTTGAAATTCTCCGGGCCGCGGATCGTGACTACGTAGACCAATCGGAGGAGGAAAATGAGAACTCCAAAGAGAAGTGTACGGACCATAAGGTTTTTCAGGGAGCTTGGTTTTGTTGAAGGATCCATGAGAGAGGAAGAAAGGGAAGAAACCCTAACCCCAAATTTAAGGGTTTGTTTTTGGGTTGTTTCTATTTTGAGAAAAAAAGGAAACCCTAAAAAGAAAGTTACTAGCGAGAGCAGAAACGGGCGGAGGTGTGATTGGCTCCGATTAGAGGATGGGATGACGTGAAGGTACGAAAATACAAGGAAATGTGAGGGTTAATATCGTAAATATTAATGGTTTTTTTGGGAAAATAGGATTTGTTGTTGCCTCCTGTTTCTCTCATATCTCTCTCTCACTCTCTCACGTCTTCCTCTCCATCTGTCTATCTGCCTCTGGTTCTTTCTTTGTTTTGAGAGGAATAAAATACAAGGACGGTTATAACAAGGGTGGCGAGGATATACACGCGGTTACGTGTTGGGATTTGACACTAGTTTTTTTACATATTACGAAAATACCAGTAGTCCGTGTAGGTGACGGTTTTGGGTTCGTTTCTTTTCGTTTCTGACGTTGAGAGATTCTTTGGTACGTCTCGTCGGGAAGCCTCGCCTGGTATAAAAGTTAAGTAGCTGAAATCTTGGCGTTTAACTAGCAGGCCCTTTTCTAGGGGACCCACCGGTGTTTCTCTTTTGAGTAATTATGGGTGAAACTCGGGTCGGGTTCAATCCCAAAAAAATGTCGGGTCAGTTTGAGTTCGGGACGGGTCGGGTTGGTGGAGGGTTTGGGCAACCTGACCCGAGTGAAACCCGACATTTTTTATGAATTTCTTTTGTAAGCTTAGAAACTCGGGTTGGGTTGAGTTAACTCGGGTCGGATCGGGATCGGGATCGGGATCGGGTTAGAAAAGGGGGTTCCTCGGGTCGGGTTGAACCTCATCGGGTTGGAAATCGGCTCGAGTCGGGTTGGCCAACATGAGCAGAGTTGCGCCCCTACTTTTGATCCAATGCAATGCATCCGTAGCCCCATCAGTTCACAAGTGGGTCCCATAACTCCTGTGATGAGCTACTGATAAATGCGAAGTGATAAATTCTACCCTTCACTATGGGTGCAACTCGAGTCGGGCGGGTCGGGTTTTCCAAAACCCTACCCTACCCTACTTGAGAATTATCTGGAGTCGGGTCCGATTTTAAAGATTGTAGGAAAAAAAAAATTTCTTCAAACCAAAAATCTCTAAATTTATCTCATCAAGTGTATAAATTTAAGAAGGACACTATATTTTCACATAGCAAACATGATCACCTCAATGAAAACAATTGTATCAATATATTGGAAAATAGTTTGGTATATTATCCAAGAGATATTTAAGAAAGTCACAGTACAACCATTTGAGTGGGGCCGGGTTTTAGGTTTTTTTTTTTTCTTTAAACCCGGCCCTGCCCAAGATTGAGTCGGGTTTTCAAATTTAAAACCCAACCCTATCCAGGATTTCTAAACCCAGCCCATGTTTTTTTGAGTCGGGTCGATGCAGGTCAGGACCCAAGTTGCAGCCCTACTTTTTACACTTAAATGGGTGGCCCCAAAAAAAGGGGGGGGGGAGGAATATATCATTTACCAAAATTTGTATAGGACCAGAGTCATCTCATATGCACATGCCACTTTATAATGATAGGAGCTGTTGATCTAAATGGATTGCAATTGTTTGTTGTCTTGATGGAAAAGAATGCATTAAAATGGAGAACTGTTGGATTTCTATAAGTAAGGGACGAGTGGTTTGTATAAAATCATCTTACATTGAATGCAATTTTCAATTTCATTAGGGATTTTTTTAAAAATGGTGAGATTTTAATTAAAGAAAAGCCTCGGCTAAGGCAGTCATGTTCAATTTCATTAGTTATAAAATATGAATATATGATAGTTATATTCAGTAAGAAATAAAGACCCTTAAGACATGATTAAAAGGATTGATTTTTTGACTATATGCTATGTAAGGTAGAACCTACCACGTGAATTGTTTATCTCAATCAACGCATGTCCCATGTGCATGTGCATGATACGACTGAGGTGCATATTATTACAATGCGCATAAACAAAGGATGTCATTATCAAAATCAATGGAGTGCGGTTTCATTTTCCTTATCCTATTTATATGTTGATATTTTCACCCCCCCTGCATTACATGCATGCTCCCCTTTTAACCTGATTTGACATAAAGTTGGGCGTTCATATCGTCTCCCAATAATAATTTGGCAAGACCTTTCCTCATATAATCATGGTTTTGAATTTCAACCTAATTCTGAAACTAAGGCTTCTGTCCAGACTGAAACTGAAATCAGGTATACCTGAAAACGTTACAAAATTTAGGCTGAAATTTTGTCTTTCCTGAAATTTCATCCGAAATTAAAAGATTTTCACCCAAAATCTCGGTTTTCTTTATTATTTAATATTTTCCTGAAATTTCTGTAATTTCGGCGGAAATTTCGTATTAGATAAAGTATCAGTTTAATAGACTTTGTCAGATTTTGACTGAAATTTTAGTTTTGGTGAGGACCTTAACGCATTCCGAAACTGAAATTTGAAACCATGCATATAATTTCTCCACTTTCTACTTTCCACAATAAGCCATGGAATGGAGCTACGTTAGGTAGGTATTTCATCATCTAGGGGACGGCTCTGTTATTTGCCACTAGATGTAACTTTGGGCCAGATCCTCCCTTGTTTTGGTCACGATCCTTTCGAATTCCTCAGGGTCTGATCCATTTTTTTGCGCCTTTCCAATATTACATTTTGAATCTCGTTTACAATTCATTTTGAATCGGACCGTCCATTGGAGTATCCTTGATCTTACTCACAAAGGAGTACATAGTTAGGGCTTAGGGCTACTGAAAGGAAGAGGAAAGAAACTCAAGGAGGGGAATCACGAGAATCGTCTTTGAAATTGAGTAGAATTTTTAAGATAACAAAAATATTCCTGTTGGATAGAAATTGAAAATGTAACGGGTATTTTCGTACATTGACACCCACCATTCAGGTCAAGGACCGCTCCTCATATTCTGTGGCTACACCTAGGTCGTGTCCCGATCCGAAATAATTTTGGATCTCATGATATGGATCCGTGGACACAATCGGATCCAGTGATGTACCCAAATCCTGTCCATCGGGTCCAGCCGATGAATTCCAAGGGCAATTTGACAAGATCGGACCTTACTTCTAGGTCTATTGACACCCTTGGAAATCAATGGTAGCTCCGTTATTTTAATGAAAAGTTATGGCCTTTTAGGTAGTAACAGGTGGGGCCATGCATTATTCGGTGAGAGTTAGGTTGGCATAGCTGGAGTACGCAAGGCATGCCTACATCTTTCTGTTTATTTTAATTTTAAAAAGACATGATGTTGTTGCCCCTGTTTATCCTCTGCCGCTCCCTTAGTAACGTGCCGTGCGGCAGGTAAAATGGGGGCGGAAAAGGAGAAGCGGTACCTGAAAACATAAATATTTTCATCATTTTTTTCTGGGGTGATGATATTTTCACCCCCCCCCCCCCCCCCCCAGCAGTATTTGTACACCCCACTTGTAAAGGGATTTGAAATAAAGTTGCCCTCTTTTCACGTCAAATCGGGTTATAAGGGGGGTGTGCACGTAATGTAGGAGGGTGAAAATATCATCTCCCTTTTTGTGTTCTAACAAATCTTTTAACTGACGTGTAACGCCGGGAGGCCTCAACCGTTTCCCATGTGGGGAGTCAAAGATGGACCCACATCTTTATTGTGGATGGCCCCCACTGCTTCTCGAAGACAAGAACATCCACCTCTTCTCCTTGAAGAAATCGTTACTCAGTGGGCCCACCTGTTTCCTGATTTACGCGCAATTAGGGGTGGCAAAATTGGCCGAATCGAACCGGAACTGAGCCGAAACCGAACCGAAAATTCGGTTTCGGTTTGGTTAAACCAAACCGATTCAAATTTCGGTTTGGGTATCAAACCGAACCGAAACCGAATATTTGCAATTATTATGAGTAAAGGGTGGCAAAATTGGCGGAACCGAACCGAAACCGAACCGAAAATTCAGTTTTGGTTCGGTTTTGGTTTGGTAAAACCAAACCGATTCAAATTTCGGTTCGGTTCGGTTTGGGGGTCAAACCGAACCGAAACCGAACCATTGCCACCCCTACGCGCAATACTTCTCAAACTATTGGCCCCACCAGGAAGTCGAGCACGGCTCTTACAATTGGATTCCTCATTAAATAAGTTGAACATGTGGGTCATGTTTGAAAAAGACTAAACACAATTATTAAAACAAGTTAACTAAAGGCAACCCTTATCCCCATTTGGGTATCTGCTCTTTATTGCAAAGAGGCATCTGATTCATGAGGGTGGACCCTCCACTTCAAAACAATGCTTTCGAATCCTAATTTTGTTCAAAACTTCAGCCCAATGTTCACATTCCTTTATTACGAGGGATTTGCTAGGAAATTTTGCGGGAGAACAGCCAGGCAAGCTCCTTTTATTAGTAAAATTTGTCTTACTCATTTAATTCATTTATGGTGACTGTTCTCTCCTGGAAAAGTGAGCAGCTACCTGGCTTTCCACAAAATTGCCTAGCAAATCCCTTTTATTTTGTGTAATGATCAAAGTGATCATTCATCCCATTAGAAAAAACAGGGGACAAGGGGTTCCCAAATAGCTTTTTCTAGGGGTGCAAGTTTGGCCCTGTCAGCCCTAACCCGCCCTGAGCCCGAACAGGGTCAGAGCTGGATTTTCCAACCCTGAGGGCGGGTCAGGGTTCATTTTTTTAGACCCTGACTCAAGTCGGGTCGGGTTTTGGGTTAATGCCTCGGGTACCCTGACCCGGCCCGACCCTACGTTTTCTATTATAGAATTGAACCATCTGTGCATGTTTCTTTTGCTAATGTTTTCTATTTTCTTGGATAGATGTTTCTTTAGATTATTATTATTAATTGTCTCTGTTGCCCGTCATGTTGTTGAATTCATATTGTCTTATTTTGTTCCCTTTCTCTGTTTATTGATCATTTGTTCTATATGATAAGTGGTTGCTTTATTTTTGGCACTCTTAACAGGTATTTGCACCAGGGTCAATTAGGGCCAGCCCGGCCCTGCTGAATAAGGCGGCCCAGGGCCAGCACTAAGCCCTGTAGGGCGGGCAATGGGTTGAGGTTTTTCGGCCCTGACTCAGGATCAGGGCGGGTCAAGGCCGAGATAATGGGTTCCAGGGTTGGGCTAGGGTTTTGAAAAACCAGACCCAACCCGACCCTGTTGCAGCCCTAGCCTTTTCCATTCTTACATACCTAACAAAGAAAGTTGTCAACCCTGTGTACTTCTGGCAAAATACTGGACTTGAAGCCCTCACACCATATAAACCAGCCCTACGTACTTCTTGAAAAATAATAGACTGTATGCCCTCAAAACATTTTATGTAAACCTCTGTTTGGTTGCTAAACACTCAACATTCATTGGAGTCAAAAATTGCCAATGAACTTTTAGACTTCTTCTGATTATTGTTTGGTTGCCAAATTTGCATTGAAACTCCATTTGACTTCCAGACATGTTTGGGGCATCATTATTGCCTTTTTTTCTATGTGGCGCTAATGTCCCCTTCCTTCACCTTCTAATCAAATTCTACCAATATGGAGAAATTTAGAAGAAAGAAAAGTGGAAAATGTCTCCTTATTCTCTTATTCTCTTTCTCTCGCTTCCCTATGTCTCTCTACCAAACTCTATATTAGTAATGACCATCATTACATTTTCCACTACTCTTCTAGAGGATTGCCGTGCACCCAACACTACTTACCACTCTTTCAGTACTCTTCTAGACATCTTTCTTATCTCTCTACTCTCCCAGCCACCTTTGACCAACCAAATAGGACAGTTAGGATCACCCTATCTAGATGATTTATGGGGCACAACCGATTTACGTTTTTGGCCCAACACATGAACGGTTTGGATCATCCTATGAAGTGGGCACCATTGTACATTTTTTAAAAATACTAACTTTTGCGCCCACGCATCATATATATTACCCTCTATCAGAAATTTTATACGTGCAGGGACGTAAAGTTTAGTATTTTTCAAAAAAATATAGTGAGTTCCACTTCCTAGGAAGATCAAACGTTTCATATGTCGGGCCAAAATGTAAATATGTTGTATCAAACAATTGTTTCAATAGGATGATTCTAACCCTTCGATATGTTAATGGACTATACATTATGGAAATGTCTATGTATTAGACGGTTAGTATCATCCTATGTAGATCATTTATGGGGCACAACCTATTTATAGGGGTGTCAATGGACCAAGATCGGACTATCCAAATCCGAACTTAAATGGACATGATCTAGACACATTATTAGGATCCATGGACACATTTCGGTACTTTGTCATAGGATCTGAAACTATTAACTATCAGATCAAGACAACTAAGAAAGGCCCACGGGACAAACTTAAATCCAATTTTATTATACTATGTTACAAAAATACCCTCTAGTTTTTTTTTATAATTTTAAGTGTTATTTCAAGGGTATTTTAGTAAAAATAAGCCATATGCATAGGGGTGTCAATGGTTCCAGAGGGTTCGATGGATCCTCCGAATCCGAACGTTAATGAACATGATTTAAACATATCACTAGGATCCATGGGCCTATTTTGGATCATCAAATGTGGGATCCGAAGATTTTCAGATTGGATATGGGCTTGTCACAGAGATCCATTGGATAGTCACGATCCGAATCGTTTTACCACAATACCCTCCAAATTTTCATAATGTTAATAATTCTTTAAAGGGTATTTTCGTCAAAACCTCTAATTAATGAAGTAGCTGCGATTTTACGACTCAAAAGCGACTTTCCGCCTGTCGTGTTTTAGGGTTTTTTTTTCTTTTGCTGTGAGATTTCAAGAACAGAGAGGAGAGGAGAAGAAGAAATCTCGAGCTCCTCCTCCGGCCACTGATCCCCTCCACCATCTCCCCCGATATGCCACTTCCACCACCTCTTCTAATTCCCAGCCGCCCCTCCATAATCGCCTCAAAATCGCAGCACCACCATTATGTTTTCATTATGCTAGTCTATTGAACATATATGCTGTCATGAATATACTATCAGTTCATCATTTTGTTATTATATACATAGGGTTGGGATCATCCTATGGAGCTGATTTTTTGTGGTCACCCTATCTATGTGAGGGCCAATCAAATGAATGGTTTGGATCATCCAAACAATATGCTCTCCACTATATTTTAAGCTAGTGTGTAGATAACTTATCTACACTTGTGTGTAGAAACCGTTCATATATATATATATATATATATATATATATAGAGAGAGAGAGAGAGAGAGAGAGAAAACATTTCCTACACACTTGTGTAGGTAAGTTACTTACCTACACACTAGCTTAAAATACAGTGGGGGCCCACATTGTTTGGGTGATCCAAACCATTCATTTGAATGGTCCTCACATAGATAGGGTGTCCACAAAAAATCAGATCCATAGGCTATGGAGGCAAAAAATGGACTAATTTGTGAAGGTTTATACACGTCCATTTTACCTCCACAAATCGTAGGGTTGGGATAATCCTATGGATCTGATTTTTTGTGGACACCCTATCTATGTGAGGACCATTCAAATGAATGGTTTGGATCACCCAAACAATGTGGGCCCCCACTGTATTTTAAGCTAGTGTGTAGGTAACTTACCTACACAAGTGTGTAGGAAATGTTTTCTCATATATATATATATATAGAGAGAGAGAGAGAGAGAGAGAGAGAGAGAACGGTTTCTACACACAAGTGTAGATAAGTTATCTACACACTAGCTTAAAATACAGTGGGGGCCACATTATTTGGGTGATCAAAACCATTCATTTTTAAGGCCCTCACATAGATAGAGTGTCCACAAAAAATTAGATCCATAGGATCATCCTAACCATTCGAACTGTGGAAGCAAAAAATGGACTAATTTGTGAAGGTTTAAAGATATACATTTTACCTCCACAAATCGTAGGGCTGGGATGATCCTATGGATCTGATTTTTTGTAGACACCCTATCTATGTGAGGGTCTTTAAAATGGATGGCTTGGATCACCCAAACAATGTGGGCCCCCACTGTATTTTAAGCTAGTGTGTAGAGAACTCTCTACACATATGTGTAGGAACCATTTTCTCATATATATATATATATATATATATATATATATATAAGTTATCGACACACTAGCTTAAAATACAGTTGAGGGCATATTGTTTGGATGATCCAAACCATTCATTTGCATAGATAGGGTGACCACAAAAAATCAGCTCCATAGGATGATCCCAACCCTACGATTTGCGGAGGTAAAATGGACGTGTATAAACCTTCACAAATCTGTCCATTTGTTGCCTCCATGGTTCGAAGGGTTAGGATGATCCTTTGAAGCTGATTTTTTGGGCACACCCTATCTATGTGAGGGCCCATCAAATGAATGCTTTGGATCACCCAAACAATGTGGGCCTCCACTGTATTTTAAGCTAGTGTGTAGATAACTTATCTACACTTGTGTGTAGGAACCGTTCTCTCTCTCTCTCTCTCTCTCTCTATATATATATATATATATATATATATATATATATATATATATATGAGGAAACTGTTGGTGAGCTTAAGCTCACCAAACTTATGGTGAGCTAGCCTGCCCAATCACATGGGTCCCACATTTTGGGGAGTGATCCAAACCATTCATTTGCAAGGCCTTATCATAGATAGGGGTGTACCAAAAATCAGCTCCATAGGATCATCCTAACCCCTCCATTTGTGGAGGACAAAGATGGGGCAGATTTGTGTCTGTCCATTTTTGTCCTCCACAAATGGAGGGGTTAGGATGATCCTATGGAGCTGATTTTTGGTACACCCCCCATCTATGTAAGGGACTTTCAAATGAATGGTTTGGATCATCCTAACAAAGTGGGACCCATGTGATTGGGCAAGCTAGCTCACCATAAGTTTGGTGAGCTTAAGCTCACCAACAGTTTTCTCTATATATATATATATATATATATATATATATATATATATAGTCTGTAGCTTTAAAGTCCAGTATTTTCAAAAAGTACATTGGATGGGGCCAATTTCATAGGATGATGCAAACCGCTCATTTGTGGGCCACAACATAAATGGGTAGGAATGTAAGTGGATCCACTTCGGATTGGATCCACCTATGTCTTAGTCACGATCCATTTAAATATCTTATCGGTTGGGCCAGATTCGGAGTATTCCTACTTCCTATGTCATAAGTCACGATGCATTCAGATCAAACTGTCCATCAGAGTGCCCTAGTAGGTCATACTTACATTTTTCATAGCTAAAATTCTCAGAAGAGGCGAGCGCAAGCTTGATTGGTAGCTGAGAGGGTGAGATGCAATGGCGAAGAAGGGGGCTAGGGACTTAGGGTCAGTGGTTAAAGAGGAAGAGTAGATAGTGACTTGAGACTTGAGAGAGATGAATGAAAAAAAAAAATACTAAAACAGGAATTGTTCGATCGGATTCGGATCGGATCCACCTATGTCACAGTCACGATCCATTCAAATTCTTTATCGGTCGGATCGGATTCGGATTGTTCTTTGGATCCTACTTTCCACGTCACGATCACTTTCATATATCATCATTTCATATTCTGTGTGCTTTTAACTTTAAAGGGCATTATCATTACATAATCTGCATGCTTTTGACTTTAAGTTGGTTTGAGATTATGACAACTGATCGTGAACCCCGGATTATGGAACATAAAATTTCATTTAATTTTGAGTCCAATAATCGGTGTTTGGTGCCCACACCCGGTTGTCACAATCTAAAAGGAGCAGGATATAAGCTTTGTATAATAAAAAATTTTAAAGGTAAAAAACGGTAAAGTTGGTTCTTTATAGGTATAGGTGGTTCTTTATGGTTTAAGGAAGCTATAATGGCAAGACGGTTATTAGTAAGCCAAATAAAGGATTTGGGCTTAAGTAAGTCAAGGCTAAAATGCTGAGATTGGTTGGCCTAATTACACCTAAGACACAAACATTCTACTCCTTTTCTTTTGTTTATATAGGTGCGTCACATATCACCTTCTAATTGTCTCAATTGAGCTTTGGATATAAGGATTTTACAATCTAGGATTGTAAAATCCTTCATTTTATAAGCTAAAGCATGGCCCGTAGATTTTCAGCTCGTAAAATCCAGTTTTAGCTTGTAAAATTCAGGATTTTACAATCCAGGATTGAAAAACCCATGTATCCAACCGGCCAGGGTTGTACAATTGTATGATCAAAATTATATATATGGTTTGGCCCTGCCAAGCTCGATTAGACTATAAACTCAACACCCAATAGATTTCACTAAACTAGTTGCCTAGTTTAGGATTTCACTAAACTTTGATATATTACAAAGAAGTCAATCGGTGCTTATAAAGAGTACTTACATGATAAACATAGAATCAAATCTAATCAAATCTAGATAACTACGGAAAGATATTATTCCACCTCAATCTAGTTGCCTAATCTATCTAGATTACCCAAACTAACCAAATTGCCCAATCTACCTCCAAGATGATCCAATGGTTAGACTTTCTCATATCAGATCTGACAAATCTTAACACGCCCCCTCAAACGTATATAGATTGAAAATCAATATACGTTTGCTTACAATAAAAATTCCCTAATTGATTACAATAAAATGTCCCCTACACATTTAGTGGGCATGATGCTAAGTCTTCTTGTGTAATGCACACCACGCAGATGAAGAAGGTCTTGATTGATGCTTCTTGCCAAATGTACGCCAAAGCTGGTTGCCGAAAGGAAGCCACAATGGGCTAGATGTGACTCAAGGCCTCGATGGGCGAGTCTACATAAAACGGGTCACAATGGACCAATGCCACAATGGGCAAAGAGATGGATCGACTTTTGGGAACTATCCACAAAGAAGTTGAAGACTCTCTCATGCACACACTACATAGGTCCGACACATATTACCTCAATAGGGCTGAAGTACCTCAATTGAGTAGAGTATCTACTTTTTCAGGCACGCACCCCAAAGGTCCGAGACATTTACCTCAATGGACCGAAGCACCTCAACTGAAATAGTTTGGAAAAAAAATGAAAGAATAAGAAGATAGAGAAGAACGGCAACTAACGGCTTAATGACAACGATTATTGGCAAACATAAGATCATATGATTTTAAAGGCAAAACGGATAGTGGGTAAAGGAGAGGATAAAGACATAGGGGTGCAATGATCAGTATGAGAAGACTGGTTTATTGCAAAAGACATAAGAGGGATGCATGATAAAATGGAAGGGCATTCATGGCAATGGAAAAGTAGGATAATGTAAGGGGTGACATTATCAATACCTAAGACTGCATTATTTCGTAATAAAGGAAAGAGACTCTTAAAATTAAAAGGAGTGCCATTATCCATAGGTAGAGATGCATTTATGGCAATAGGACTTTTTAGAGTCAAATGCTAAATCATTGCTTTATGCAAAAACACAGATACGTGTAGGATGAGGATGCCATAAAAAGAGACATAGTTTCTAGGGCTTTGTACTGTTGCACTAACGACGAAAGAATGAGGGTGGATGGAAAAAGAATAATATAAAATTTTCAACCTTTTCTGGCCTTTTTACAAACCCAAGAAAAACATCTTCTTAATGGCATTCTCTTTTGCATTATTGCAGAACAATTCTCCAAAACTCATTTCCATCTCACCCCAGCTATGGTTGTGAGAGGAAGAAAATGAAAAGAGATGAATGACACATTTCAACCATTTTCTTACATTTGTTGGTTAAGCTTCTGACATGCAACTTGGGATTTTTCATAGCTTGGTTTTTTTTGTGGAGAAGAAGAAAAATCAGCAGCATGAAACAACATTCATAGGCCTAGCCAAAGGGAGAAGGATAGATCCGATGGCCATTGGAGGCGATGAGGAAGAAGCTTCGGCAACCAAAGAGAAGGAGAAATGTAAACCCTTCTAATTCCTAACAGTGGCTGGTGGGGAGAAGAGTAATGTAAGCCCAATGGTTCCCACATTGGCATTCCCATCTTATTTTGATGATTCCAATACATAAGTGATTTAAGATCACTAATGTGTTTGCTTGTCTAAGTTGTAGATCATAATTATGCTAAGACAAGATTGCTTGGATTGAGGCCAAGAAGCTCTCATTGGACCACTTATGAAGGCCAAAGACACCAGAGATCCAAGACGAACGAAGAGTTAAAGCATCGCAATTGAAGATCGAAGTCATGTTAGATTGTATAAGATCCAATCCTAGTTTAGGATTTTAAGAGGCATAAAATAAGTTAATCTCACACACCCTAAATGTTTAAGTGATTGTCCTTGTGGTGTTCCAACACTTTGGAACCCTCATAACAATCCCAACTTGGTGTAAAGTTGGAAGCCCAAGAAACAGAATTGAAAATCTGCTGCTGATAGGCTTCTCGGAACTCCGAGATAATTCTCGGAGCTTCGAGATTTGGACTAGTAGAAATTTTCCAACTTCTGTTTGTATTCCCGGAACTCCGAGAGAAATTCTCGGAACTCTGAGAACACTATAACGGGAAGAAATAGAGCCGTTGGTATTTTTGCCAAAATTACCACTATGCCACCAAACGGTCATATTTGAGTTTTTCTATATATATATGAGTATTCCCAACTTCCCAATTATCAATCCTAACACTCTAAAACTCTACTTGAATATCCTAGGAGTGAATCAAACTTGTTTATGCCTCTCATCCTCTAGATTTAAGATTTGGATCATTAGGCTCAAATTTGTACATCTTCTACAATTTGTAAACCCTTGTGAGTGATTGTTTTTAGTTCTTTCTTTCTTTATCAAGATTGTATTCGGGAGAGTGTTCGGAGAAGCGGAGCCCACTCTCCGTGGTGAAGATTGCCACCAAGGTTAAAGGCATTCGGAATTGTAATCGGCATTGATCTTGGCCGAAGTTAAGAAGATCAAATAGTGAAGCCATCAACGAGTTTGGTTGGTGGAGTGGAGTAGGCCTCACGTTGGAGGACCGAACCACTTTAAATCTCGGGTGCATTCTCTTATACTCATGCTCTTAATTTGCATTTGCACTTAGGATTTAACTTGTGTGCTTCATTGTCATTCTTGATCTCTTAATATTCTAAATTTGGGTTAAAGTTTTCAAAAGCTTAAAACTTATTAGCAACCTAAATTTTCCCTCCTCATAAGTTGCCGTACTAGGAACTACCTTTGGAATTTCAAGCAAACAGGAAAACGAAGGAGAAATGTAAACCCTTCTAAATCCTAACAGTGGCTTGTGGGGGAGAAGAGCAAGTCGTGCAAATTTTATTTTTATTTTTTTAATTGTAGCGGCTGTGGAGATAGTGATGGAGATTGACGGTGGCCCGGCGGACGGCTATATCGGCCATCCGCCGGAGAACAAAACTCTGTGCGTTGTGAGATCAAAGATCGGTCCGATCAAATTGCTCTGATACCATGTTAAATTTAGCTAAACTTTGATATATTACAAAGAAGTCAATCGATGCTTATAAATAGCACTTACATGATAAACATAGATTCAAATCTAGATAACTACGGAAAGATATTATTCCACCTCAATCTAGTTGCCTAATCTATCTAGATTACCCAAACAAACCAACTTGCCTAATCTACCTCCAAGATGATCCAATGGTTAGACTTTCCCATATCAGATCTGACAAATCTTAACATAATGATCCTAGCCATCCGCTCATCGTTCTAAATGGGTAAGATATTAAAAAAAATAAAAAAAATAAAAAACCAAAAAACACTTCTCTTGTGCTAAGAAAATTAAGCATAAAAATGATAAAGAGATAATTACATTTACACCCCCTCTAGTTTCTGACACATCCACTTCAACCCCTATAGTTTAAAAAGTGACAAAGACATCCCCTCTAGTTTCGTTTTGTTTAAGATTTGCCCCCTCAGCTGAAGGTTCGTCCATAGATTAAAGGGTTAGGATGATTCGATGGAGCTGATTTTTTGGGCACACCCTATCTATGTCAGAACCCATCAAATGAACGCTTTGGATCATCTAAATAATGTGGGCCCATACCTGAATCCAAAGCGTTTGGTAGTGTTTGGATTCGGGTATGGGCCAACATTATTTGGATGATCCAAAGCGTTCATTTGATGGGTCCTGACATAGATAGGGTGTGCCCAAAAAATCAGCTCCATCGAATCATCCTAACCCTTCAATCTATGGACGAACCTTCAGCTGAGGGGGCAAATCTTAAACAAAACGAAACTAGAGGGGATGTCTTTGTCACTTTTTAAACTATAGGGGTTGAAGTGGATGTGTCAGAAACTAGAGGGGGTGTAAATGTAATTATCCCAATGATAAAATACCTTGTTTCTTGTCCTCTCTACACAAGTTATGCATTTGTTGGGGCATTTTTTAAGGGGAAACACATTCCTATGAAGGCTCAGCCATTGTAGGGCTCCCCATATTGAAGGTCTTCACTACCTGTGCAATGGTGATGTGCGCCGAATATTAATATAAATATTATTATAACTTCATCTCCTATCTTAGCTATAAGTATTTGTGATTGTGTGTGAAGTAAGAGGCACATCGATGTCCAATCCAGACATTTTTTTTTGTGGGTGCAGGAAGAGGTTTATCGAGGTCCGATCTAATCGTGGAGGTTTAAAGATCAAGAAAATAATGAAAATACTCCTATAGCTCAATGTTAAGCAATCCCAAGGAGATACTTGTTCATGCCGTTCTATATATATGGACCTGATTTTCTTTGCTCCACTATGGGTGGCCATGGTGTAAAAATCCCACTAATTGGATGATCCTGACCGTTTCATTTGCGGCCTACATTCAGAACTGAGCATTCCCCCTTGTCGGAGACAGCAACAAAAAGTCCACATGCTTAGAGGAGGTTTGCACCTCCCATGAAGAAATCTCTTCCGGAGACACAGGTCTCCTTAAGGGTGGCACTCTTAGGCTAGATATAGGCCCTCTTTCAATTTCAACCCCACAGTACTTTGATAGTTGTGGGACACTAAGCAGTTACAGCCTCTAAAGTATGCAGGTGAATAGGGCTATTGCAAGATGAAGAACAACATTCACCATCCTTCTCGCATTGAAAACTTATAACTTGCTCTCAAATCATTCTAATGTTACAGGGAGTAGGGGTGGCAATGGTTCGGTTTCGGTTTGGTTTGACTCCCATACCGAACTGAAATTTGAATCGGTTCGGTTTAACCAAACCGAAACTGAATTTTCGATTCGGTTTCGGCTCAGTTTCAGTTCTGTTCGGCCAATTTTGCCACCCCTACCCTAGGGAGTTCCTTTTGAAGAAACTTTCTTATGTTGTAAGGAAAAGTTGAGTGCCAAACTATTGATCATCCTCATATTGTGCATGAGAACTAATGGCCACATGATCGACTAGAGAAGGCAGGGGGCCATCATGTGTAAATTGGGATGTTACACGTTATAAGGATGTAAATGTAATTCCAAAGTAAATGGCAAGTATTTGATTTAGGGGAGTGATAAATCGACTCCTATGTGTCTTTCTCTCTCCTCTTGGCTAAAGAGAGAAAGGGGAGAGAGATAGACACATAGGGAGTCCATTTATCACTGCCCTTTGATTTATTGGCAAAAACCCTGTTTTTGTACGTGTACTTGCAAGACTTCTCGGAGGAAAGCTCGTGCTTATCACTATCAAACGTCACATCAACTAAAGTAAAATATTATATTTTTAGGGAGCCGATATTTCCGCTCCACTTTTAGTTGGAGTGGATTAGTCTAAAAGTGGAGCGGAAATATCCAAAGCAAGTTGGAGTGGATTGGTCTAAAAGGGGAGCGGAAATATCAATTTCCTATCTTTAGATAGTAAAATTATATTAGCACAACTATATTTTAAAATTTACACTAATTCATCTTGTCTTTTATGATTTAAAGAGCTGTCGAGGGTCATTACAGTTGCCAAAAAGCTCTCTCAAGTCTCAAGCAATTAGGAAAGAAAAGACAAACTAGATTTGTGCATTTATTAAAACATGGTTGTGCTGATATAGGAAAAGTATCTTCTTTCTTTCTTTCCATATCACGCTCTCTGCCACGTCGTCATATGGATTAGACCAGTGACGTGTCTCATTCACACCAGATAACTACAAGAGTTCACTTACACGTGTCAGTCGACAAACGGAGCCGATAATACTGTGGGTTCTGAACGTAAAACCGGAACCTAGTGGTTTCTGAGAAACCAGAAAACATAGTGACCAAAGTACCCCTCACTTTTTCAAAATATTACACTAAAAAAAACTTTAATGACCAAAACATCCTTTCACTATCTATCCACCTACGAACCTGAACCCTCTATTAAACACTGGTGTCGTATTCGTAATTTCTTCCAGATCCAAGGGCTATTCGTTTCCTCTCCACGTATATATAGACGCTCAAAACGTTTAGACACCTAGTGTCCATCTGAGTTTGTAGTGGCGAGTCGAATCGTTGGAGACGAAAGTAGAGTTCTGTATTCGAGTGGCAATGGACGTAATATCGCGGCAATCATCGTCTGGTCTGAATCCAAACGCTCCGCTATTCGTACCGTGGGCGTATCGGACGGTGGAGGATTTTTCAGATCAATGGTGGGAACTGGTGCACTCCTCATCCTGGTTCAGGGATTACTGGCTTCAGGAATGTTTCGAAGAGCCCGAAATTGACCTCAACGGTGTAGGAAATTACGAACCTGTCCTTCCTGAGATAGAAGTGGTCTTTGATGGATACAACCAAGGTAAGATAACTCGGTATGCCAACTCGTTAACTCGGAAACCATCTCAGACCCTACCCCTCTCAGATCCGAGAAATCTGAACCATGGGTTTTGCTCACGAGTTTCCCTTGTCAGTTTTCTCGCTGAGCCAAGTCTAAAAGCCTAAACTCGGAAGCCATGTCAGACCCTCCGAGTCGACTCTGAGTCGACCCGGTGAGTCCGATGGCACTCCTTTTTTAGTGAAATTTTATTATCTTACCCGGGGCTTGGCTGTTGGCTCCAAGAAATCTGAACAATGGGTAAAGCTTACGAGTTCTCTTTTTTTCTTCTATTATTTTGCTAATATTAGATCTAGGCCGTTCATCTAGTGGGCCCGTCAGGATATAATGATTTGGTGGTGAATGATTGTGCAGATGAGGAAGAGAAAGGTTATAAAGAAATGGTAACAATGGGGTCATTGAAATGGCGAAAGCCTCGGTTTCTGGTGGAGCCCAGCAACAAGCAGTGGGAGAAAGCGCCCAAGATCGTCAACGTTAAAGTGAGTCCACGGACGATTCAACAGCCGAGATAGATGATCCGACTCAGGGTTTTGTTCTTGCAGTCTTGTAGATAGAGAGAGAGAGAGAGAGAGAGAGAGAGAGGCACCTTATCCAATGTTAATACACCTCTCTCATTTGTAGCTTATTTATGCGTAATGTGTACATGTTTTGTTGTCTTTGGGCGTTGTTTTTCCCCTTTTTACCCGCAGCGAAGAAGGAAATAAAATAGCTTAAAAAAAATTTAAACGCCCCTTTCTTTTGTCTTTTACCTCTTCTAAGAGAACGTGAGTGGTAACTGTCAAAGTTTTGGGCCCCACATGTATGTACGAAAGTTAAAAAAGAGAGCAATTGAAGGCTAGATTGATATCTAACGGTCAAAGTTTTGGGCCTCACACTAACTAATACAAGTCAACTAAAGAAGCTCACCTGTATTGGAGTCTGTCACAACCAGGGGTATAAACGAATCGAATTCGGATTACCGTATACACTATTCGGATTCGAATTTGACGGATATTTAATATCTATTACCGAATTTGTATCCTCCGGATATTGTTCGGATTCGGATATTATCCGTTTCCGTTTATCCTGTAAAATCGAACATTTTTTTGCAACACTTTATCTTTCTTCTCTTTCTTACTCCTCAAATGAATTTTTCAAATCCTAAAACCAGACCTCTACCTTCTCTTCACAAAATTAACTCTTAAACCCTAAAATATATGAGATCCTCTTCTTCCTTTTAAAACAAAGGCAGAAAGAGAGGCGGTCGGGATGGATGATGGTGTTCGTAGTGGTCTTTGGGTTTTTTCTTTGTTTTTTGTGTGTGTATATGATGGAATGGGTTGGCTATTTTGAACAGGGGAAGTGGGGGTGCTGACTGTGAAAGATGAAGAGAAATGAGGATGGGGATGGAGATGGAGATTGGGTTAGAGATGAAAGTGACTGGCGGTGATGGAGGTGGTGTCTCAGCCTCCTCATTTCTCCTCTCTCTTGTTTCTCCTTTCAAACCTTAGAAGTCCCCTCTTTTAATTACATTTTGGGTTTTTATATAACTATAAGTTGGAAAATTGATATGAGCCGTCCATTTACCATCAATGACTTAGATGGCCTTTTTGCTTTAGAATTCTCTAGAAACTATGACATCTTCTTTCAATCATCATCATCCATTTGTCTCTTTCATCCTACAGGCCACATTTGTTGCTTCATAAAGAAGCCATGTCAAACTCCAAGAATGCCTTTAAAATGAGAGATTACTTCATTTACCCAAAACACTTTTTTTTTGTTTTTCTAAAAAGAAAATTCACTTTTCTTTTAGAAACAAAAGATAGTGTGTCATTACTAAAAATAAATATTAATGATATTATTAATAATAAATAAAAATGATTTACTTCTCGGATTAGGATGTTAACCGGATCGGATATACCATTTACCAGATTCGCATCCGCTAAGAGCCTGATATCTCATAAACGGATTCGGATAATATCCGCTTGAAACGGATCCGGAAAATATTCGCTTTAAACGGATTCGGATGCGGACGGTAATCGAATTTTCGAATATCCATTTACACCCTAGGACTCACAATCAAGTTACAGATTGACATCATAGACCATCCGAAACCCTAGAAGCTTTTATGGTTGAAACAAGGAAGCGAGGTAAATATATTAAAACGGTGTGTTGTGAATTTTCGATTGGTAAACGTTATTCTGATAGTGTATGGTGTGTGTAACGAGAGAAGTGGTATACGAGAAAGAGAGGAGTGGTATATGAGTGTAAGATTTTGGAATATAATATTCAAAGAGAAGATCTCTCTCTCTCTCCTCTTTGTGATTTGTGTTCGTGGATTTTCGCTTCTTGAAATTTTGCTTCTTGCTTGAACTTTGTTTTCAGCAAGTGTATAGGCGAAAACAACATCTTCGAGGTATGTGATGGAGTGTCTCTTGAAAAGGTAAGAGTGACAGCTAATGTACAACAATGGTTTTAAATTTCAACCGAAATCCAAAATTTTGGAATGAAATTTCAGTGGAGACCGACACTGAAATCACCAAAAAACCGAAACGGTATTTTATTTCGGCTGAAATTTCGATTTTTCCGAAATTTCACCCAAAAAACCTGTTTTTTTTAAATTAATTTAATATTCCACCGAAATTTAATATTGAATAAAATATTATTTTATTTGTTGTACCGGATTTCGGTCAAAATTTCAGAGTCCGAAACCGAAATTTTAAACCATGCTTACAACACACGAGTTGAAGATGAAAAAAAGGAACAAGAGAGTACTTTTATTTATTCTCCACATCGATGCAAGAGCTCTAGAAGCCAAGTTAAAAATACAACTTTAAACTTTACAACTCAAACCCACAAGAATAATTTATATAGAGTTCTAAAAACCAATTTTTTCTAACTACGTTCTAAGAGAACTAAAATACTAAAACTTTCTAAACAACACTCTAACAACCTAACATAAACTTTATCCAAATTCTTAATGGATCTCATCTCCAAGGTACAAGTCCCTGATTTCATGCACTCTTTTGACAACATCTTTCATCTCCATTCGTCCTCTAGGAGATTCTACTGAACAAGAGAGACCAATTTTGAATATCGAAACCAAGCAGTCATGCACTTGATTCCTCTTTTCACTAGTATATGTGCCATTCAGGATTTGTTCTTCTTCTTCTTCTTCATCTCCTTCTTCTATGAATAATTGAGGGTCAATAATATTTATAACTTGCTCAGGCAATGCCAACTTAACAAATTTATGAAGGCTTAGACCATCCTTGAACATGTCATCAACGGGTCTTCTTCCTGTAAACATTTCTAACAGAAGGATCCCATAGCTGTACACGTCTCCATGTGTAGCCACCTTATCACCCATACCATACTCTGCAATTCATACATCTTATTCGTTAAAATGACGAGGAAGTAAGGAAACACTTTAAAGCAACACTCTGATGAGAAAACTTTGGAGGATTTGTGCTTCCCCATTGATGTGTTCAATAAGACCTATGAAAATGTCATGACAAGTTGGTATTTATGTTGGTTGTATCATATTTATTAGAATTGGTACATGAGGATTGAATTAAATATCTAAATGATAACCTATAAGTCATGATTTTGACAAAGTGACCAACTATAGGGTGGGATTGGTTCCTAACCCTGTTTTTTTCGTAACTGGAGAATGTACATATTCTCGAAGATGTACGCCTAGCTAGCTTTATAGTCATTATTGGGTTCCTAGGTTCATTAACCTACACTACATAAATTGTCTTGCCCATTTGGGCAGTTGGCAATGATCATGCGCGCCTATTACCTATTGTTCCCATTCTGATTTAGTCATCCTTGCCAAATAATTTGCCCTTGATCAAGGTGATTAAGAAGTCAGGATCCTTCAGATATGGAAGGACCAACTGTGGGACTGTACTATACTTCTAGGAAGGTTTCCATCTTATAGAGAAAGATGTCACGATCCTATTTGTGTATCCTTCTAAACAACTTCTCTAAGTAGTTGTTGATTGAAAAGACAAGGAGTTCCAAACACAAGTTTTCTTGTGGAATCTAATTGGATTGTATCGTGCAATTTGTGAATAAACTTGGAAATTTAACATTTTTTAGATTTACACATAATTGCACCCAAAATACAATTAGATGGCACAACCAAACTAGCACCGAGCTTTGTATAGGTATATCAAACACAACAAATCTATAACTAAAGGAATTAAAGAAAATGATAGAACTTATTACCTGGAGCAACATATCCAATCGACCCCTTTAACCCAACTGAGCTGGTTTGATTTTGAGAGGAATCATCAGCAGCACGAAGCCTTGCTAACCCAAAATCTGCCACATGGGCAGTCATGTCTTCATCAAGAAGGATGTTACTTGGCTTTAGATCGCAATGAATTACGGGTATTTCGCAATGATTATGAAGATAATCTATTGCAGAGGACACATCAATCGCTATGTTTAATCTATGAATAAGGCTCAAATTCCACGATTCATGCTGCCGTTCTTCATTTGGATGCAGCCACTCCTCTAGACTTCCATTAGACACGAACTCAAAAACTAGAGCTTTAAAATCGTTGCCTTTAAAATCCATGCTCGAGCAAGAAGTTAAGATCTTAACAAGATTTCGATGCCGGATGTTTCTCAAGGCTTCACACTCAGCCATGAAACTCTTTGAAGCTCCTCGCCTTTGAAGGTCGAGTACCTTCACTGCAATAACAGTTCCATCATGATCCAAAATTCCTTTATACACGGTCCCAAAACTTCCTACACCGATCAAATTGGCCGAAGAGAATCCATTGGTTGCTTTAAAAAGCTCAGAGTAAGAAACCTTTGGAAAACTATCCTTGAAGGAAGACGAGGAGGGAGGTTTCTTTCTTGACTTTCTTGCAAGGGAAGCGAAAAAACAGGATATTATGATTAGGCATAGAACAGAGCTGATGAGTGGGATCATTAGTTTTAGAGGAAGACGCCTTCGTCGCTTCTTAGCAGGTTGAGTGGGGCAAGGAGGTAAATTTAGTTCAGTGATACCCCCACAGAGCTTATCATTTCCAGATACTGAAAATGCTGTCACATTTCTAAAAACCCCATCTTTTGGTACTTCACCCTCAAGATTATTGAATGATAGATTCAGATTCTCCAAAAAGGAAAACATCCCTAGATACTTGGGGATTTGCCCAGACAAGTTATTGCGCGATAAATCTATGTTCCGAATTCCCTTTAAGGTACTCAAAGATGGGGGAATGGTTCCTTGGAAGAAGTTGCCATTCAAATAAAGCTCTTCCAAGCCAAGACAATCCCCTATCGTGCTTGGGATTTTGCCATACAATTTGTTTTCTGAAACATCCAGTATTCCAATATTTATCAAGTTACCTACCTCCAATGGCAGAGAGCCGGTCAATGAATTACGAGCCAAGTCTAGATAAATTGATAGAGAAGAGAGGCTAAAAACTTGTTCGGGTATTGTTCCATTAAGGTTGTTATCAGAAAGATCTAATGTTGTCAGATGCTGCAAATTCCCCAGACTTGAAGGTATGCTTCCTTGTAAATCATTCTCATCTATATTCAGTTCACTCAGCAGAGTGATGTTACCCAGGGAGGATGGAATTTGCCCTGAGAATTTGTTTCCAAATATAGACAGTTGTTGCAAGAATGGAAGCTTCCCAATAGCAGTAGGAAGGGTACCTGTTAGAAGGTTTTTCTCCGTACCCAATTGAATTAAGCTTAGGAGGTTGTCAATACCTGAAGGGATGCTTCCAGATATCATGTTTGCTCCGAGAACGAGTATTTGAAGCTGGGTTGAGAGATTGACTATGGAGTTTGGCAACACACCTCTGAATTGATTGTCATCCAGAGCCAATACTTGAAGCTTGCTGCAATTAGTCAAAGAAGTGAGAAAACTCATGTCATCAGCTTCCATACTTCCGAGCTGATTACGACCCAAATTTAGGATACGGAGACTTTGCAAACTCCCAAGATTCGCAGGTACCGATCCCGTAAAAGTATTAATTACAATATTAAAATGTTCGATTCTCGAAGCATTGGATAGTGAAACTGGGATGTGTCCTGTGAACTGGTTTTCTCCTACAGTGAGGTACTGGAGATTAGGGAGAGTGAGGCCAATGTCATTTGGAAGGCTTCCATGCAATCGATTGCTCGACATGGTGAGAATATGGAGTAGTGAGAGATTGTAAAGGGAGGGAGGAATTGAACCTGATAGTTCATTTACGGAGACTTGAAAGAAAATTAACCTCGAAAGTTGGCCTACTTCATCAGGAATGCTTCCCACGAGTTTATTTTCTGATAGAGAGATCTGGGTGAGAGAGGAAAGGTTCCCGAGCGAAGGTGGGATGCTTCCAGTAAGAAGGTTAGCAGTAAGTCCCAATAGGACAAGCTTCGATAGAGAGCCAAGTTGGACCGGAATGTTTCCCATAAGCTCATTATTGGAGAATTCTATGAGTTGAAGATTTGAGCAATGGGATAGATTGGATGGAATTTCACCTCCGAACGAGTTTTGGGTGAGGTTGAGATATTGAAGGCGGAGCAAACGACCGATTTCTTGAGGTATTTGGCCATGAAATTTGTTGTTTCCGAGACTGATTCCCCTTAGGAAAGTGAGGTTTGCTATGTGAGGAGAGAGGGAACCCACCAAGCTACATGCGTGAAGGTCTAAGACCGTGATCCTCTGATGCCGCCGACCACATCTGATACCTCGCCATTCGCAGAAATGGACAGTATCATTCCATGAGGTCAAGGCTCCGAAAGGATCATCGGTTATGCCATCTTTGAAGGCAAGCAAGGCGACCCGATCGGTTTCATTTCCCAATGGAAGAGCCGTAGATCCCAACGTGCACAAAACAAGGCTGATATAGAGCAACATTGAGCAGGACACACTTGAACAAGTAGCATATGAGAACTCCATTAATTGGGTTACAGGAAGAAACCTTGTGTATGATTTTTTTTTATAGCAAGTAGGAGAAGGAATTCAATGTTTTAACAAGAACTTGGGCCCCCACACACTCGAATACAAAAAAATAGTAAAAAATTCGTCATTCCCTTTCTTTCTTAATACCCACGAATGAGAAGGAAGCAAAGTGATTTAATTCCGTACATATAAGTCACCTAGTGGGCCAATGCTTCTGTAGAGCATGACCCCACTGTGATACAATGACAATATAACTTGGGCCCGAGAGACTAATCAAACTTCATCAGTCACTTTCTTTCTTTCTTCTCTTACACGCTTGTGAGTGGGTAGTTTTGGAAAGGAAATGAGGGAAAGAAAGCTCATAGAACCTTCCCTTTGGAAAGAATGATAATGAAAGAGAAAAAAAAAAGAGCAGAAACTTAAGTCTCCTTCAGTAGTTACTATCAAAAGTGCCCCTATCACTGCCATTTGATTTTTTAAATCTCTTTTCCATAAAAGCCAACATCTGAACGACAGTTCCTATCGTGGGCCATTTACCGCACTTCATGATACTGATCTTTTATGTCCAAATATTCCTCCTTGGAGAATGCAACAATTTTCTAAGATCTCCCCACTGTGTGAGGGATTTGGGTTAAAGAAAAAGCGATCTACCCTTGTCGATTTCTCCTCAAGTCTATGAGATTTCGGTGCTCGGTGGAAGAAAAGTCAGAGCATTCCCACTGTCATCCTAGTGCATTGTCCATTTTTTACCTCCCCACCGTACCAGATGAAAAATCTGTTCTTATTTCCAGGAAGTTTCTATCCTTCCCCTTCATCATGTAACAAACCGAGAATGGGGAAGTTCAGCTTACCTTGGTGAGATGGGCTTTGGCGGAGACCGGCCCCTACCGGTTTATTAGATAAAGAGAAAGATGATACATTAATGGCAAAAGGATCATCGTTGCGGACAAAAACGGTTGATGATCGAGCAAGCGAGCAATCCCGTCGATGAGGATGGGAAATTTCCAGAGGTCATTATTAGTCAACCTTGATGATAAGGTTAAAATTATGAACAGGGGAGTGTTACAAGGGAAATGATAAATGCGCCCCTTTTCATTACTTTGGACACCCAGCTGCAGCATACGTGGCATTCATGTCGGTTGAATCCTTCCCATGTGAAGCACCTCAGCCCCTCTGCAGTCATAGGTACATTGCATCTGGGTGGGTGTCCCAAGTAATGAATAGGGGCGCATTCGTCACTTCCCAAGTTACAATTGTCTCCTTATTTAACTTTTTCCACATTGTGCACCTATGTTTCCTTATTTTCTATTTGTTATTATGCCGAGTTTTGTTTCCTATTTTGCTTCTATGATTTCTATAAGCAAAATGATATGGAGACCGAGAATAGGACCTAACAGGGGACCTCACGTCACTTGTGATGTTGTGGCATGAATCAATTTGCTGGGTCCCCATGTGAAGCACCTCAGCCCCTCTGCAGTCATAGGTACGTGGCATTCATGTCGGTTGAATCCTTCCCATGTGAAGCACCTCAGCCCCTCTGCAGTCATAGGTACATTGCATCTGGGTGGGTGTCCCAAGTAATGAATAGGGGCGCATTCGTCACTTCCCAAGTTACAATTGTCTCCTTATTTAACTTTTTCCACATTGTGCACCTATGTTTCCTTATTTTCTATTTGTTATTATGCCGAGTTTTGTTTCCTATTTTGCTTCTATGATTTCTATAAGCAAAATGATATGGAGACCGAGAATAGGACCTAACAGGGGACCTCACGTCACTTGTGATGTTGTGGCATGAATCAATTTGCTGGGTCCCCTTCTAGGTCCTATTCTCTTTCTATAAAATAAGATGTAAATGTTGTATGGCCATTATCAAGGAATAATCACAATTAGTGCAATTAGCACATTGGAGGTTGAGTTTCCTCAAATTAACTCATTGGAAGCCTGGGTTTCTCTATCATCATCCTCTTCTATTTTCTGTTTGGGAGATGCACACCCCCCCCCCAAACGCATGCACTCCCCTTATAAGATGATTTGATGTCAAAAAGACTTTTTGACGTCAAATCATCTTATAAGGGGAGCGCATGCGTAATGAGGGGGGGGGGGGGGGGGGCTGAAAATATCATCGCCCTTTCTATTTTTGATAGAACAATGTTCAATCATTCAACTTGAACCAAGGACAGG
The DNA here is from genome assembly GCF_043159265.1 of Tasmannia lanceolata. Classification (NCBI taxonomy): domain Eukaryota; kingdom Viridiplantae; phylum Streptophyta; class Magnoliopsida; order Canellales; family Winteraceae; genus Tasmannia; species Tasmannia lanceolata. The sequence goes on from NW_027518679.1 coordinate 45,452,011, forward strand.
GATCATGAATCCTCAAGAAATAAATACAACAAACAAGCTTTAGAAAAGAACCTGTGAAAGGGTGTTAAAGGAACAACAGTGTTGCCACTCCAATCGATGCAGGGAGCGTAGCGGCTACACAAGATGGAGATCAACACAAGCAACAACTAAAATAATCTCGTGCGGGGTTTGAAAATCCATGCCACGGTTTTGAAGAAAAACTCCAATATAACATGTGAAAAGAGCGAAGCTCCTTCACCCACGTGAATGAGCCAATGCTCTCTTCAAGGGTGATGTCCCGTAAAGAAACCTGCATGAGTTTATTTTAGTTGCTGCATGTGTTGATCTCAAACTTGATGCCTTAAAGCTTTCCTAACAATAATAGCAAGCCACTTGATGCAATTTTTGAGCCTAAGTATCTTTCCAAACCTAGGTGATTTGTTTCCAACTTGAAGGGTTGCCTAAATGCAAGGCCACACCTAAGGTTAGCAAGTCTCTAAGATAGAAACTTCTAACACTAAGCCCCATATTGAAATTTGCTTCCACTTCACATTATGATTTTGTTCTGACCCTTATTCTAATTCGACCTTTGTTCCCTTGGCATGCTTAGACCCTGCTAGATTAGAACCATATTACTTCTCTGAGCGTTAGCTCACCCGTGGTTTATATTTTTCAAATATTAAGATTTGTCATATGCAAATAGTTGGAGTGGGAGCATAGCCTTGTTTTATTTGGTAAAAGTACTAGTACATTGGATTTACCCTTGAGTGAGTATACATTTTTAAACAGTATTTATAGATATGGACATTTTAGTTTTAGATTGACTTTAGCACCCTAATATCCGCCTGGGTTTATTTTGGAAATGTGATTGTATTGCTTTTGATATTGAATGCCTTGTATGCTTATAGGGTTCGCTTTGCAGGTGTTCGGTGTTGTCACGTGCGAGGCATGGATTCCGGGTTTGGGGTGTGATATTAAGTGTGAAGAACTTGATCATAAAGCATTAGATTGTTGGAGGGTAAATTGAGAGGGCAAACAATTGCTTATCAATGCGGACAAGGAAGGTCAAGACGAACCCACCTATGATGATTACGAAGATGAGGAGAAAGTAGTGGAATTGCAAGGTGACATTGGGGAAGCCTTAATTATTCGAAGGGAGGTGATTTTGCCTCAAGTCAACTCTATGACTGGCTCAGAAACAATATTTTCCATACTACGTGTACGATAGCCAGGACAATTTGTTCTTTGGTAATCGATAGTGGGAGTTGCGAGAAAATCCTATTGGAGTCTGCCACAACCAAGCTACAGATCAATGCCACAGGCCATCCGAAACCTTACAAACTTTTATGGTTGAAACAAGGAAGTGACGTAAATATTTAAAAAACGCTATTCTGATAGTGTATGGTGTGACGTGGTTCGTATGGACGTATGTCATATTCTATTGAGTCGTCCATGGCAATACGCCAGTCAAGCCCACGCACACACACGAGTCTTTCTTTTTTTTGAAATAGCGATTTGCATTAAATGAAAAGGGAGCACCTGAGAAGGGGCAACCCAGAGAACAAAAACAGGAAAGAAGAAACAGAAAGGAAGAAGAAAAGAGACAACAAAAATTACAAAATTATACTACGGGGGAAGATGATCGAACCAGAGAATACTCTCCCCCCCAACTCTCTGCTTGGCTAACACATCCGTCTTTTTGTTTGCCGACCTCCAAACGTGTTTAAACACAATAGCCGAACCCGCAACAAAATCCTCAATTTCATCAAATAACGCCAAAAATCTCCAAGGAGGAGCTACTCCATCATTCAACCACCGAATGACATTCAATGAATCCCCTTCAACGATAATATGGTCTAAGACTTCCTTACTCAACTTCATGATCCCAAAATATGCCGCTTTGACTTCCGCCTCCGAAGAATCACACACACCAATAGGGCCAGAAAAGGCCCAAAGTATCTCACCAAACTCATCATAACAAAGTCCCCCCCACCCCCGCCTCCGAAGAATCACACACACGAGTCTTTCTTAGTTTAAGCTAGGAGCTATAATTTGGAAGTTTCTACCTTGGTTTTTAAGTTGTTAAAGTAGGTTGCATTTTTTGTTTTGATTTTGTTTTGTTTTTCATATAGCATAAGAAAGGAAATGTCCTCATGCATGGTTTTATCAAGCGGTAGCTAGAGAAAGACGTTATATTTGGGTTTTGAAAGTGAAAGGGATATTGGATGCTTTGTGTTTAAAAAGGCAGCAATGCCAAAGTGTGTAAAGAGAGAAGTGGTATACGAGAAAGAGAGAAGTGGTATATGAGTGTAAGATTTTGGAATATAATATTCAAAGAGAAGATCTCTCTCTCGTGAATTTTTGCTTCTTGGAATTTTTCTTCTGGCTTGAACTTTGTTTTTAGCAAGTTTATGGGCGATAACACCATCTTTGTGGTATGTGATGGAGTCTCTCTGGAAAAGGTAAGAGTGACACTTAATGTACTTACAACAATACTTTTATTTATTCTCCATATCGATACAAGAGCTCTAGAAGCTGAGTTAAAAACTACAACTTTAAATGTTACAACTCAAACCCACAAGACTCGTTTATATAGAGTTCTAGAGACCAATTCTAATACAATTTTCTAACTACGTACGTTCTATGAGAACTAAAATAGTAAAACTTTCTAAACAACACTCTAACAACCTAACATAAACTTTATCCAAATTCTTAATGGATCTCATCTCCAAGGTACAAGTCCCTGATTTCATGCACTCTTTTGACAACATCTTTCATCTCCATTCGTTCTCTAGGAGATTCTACTGAACAAGAGAGACCAATTTTGAATATCGAAACCAAGCAGTCATGCATTTGATTCCTCTTTTCACTAGTACATGTGCCATTCAGGATTTGTTCTTCTTCTTCTTCTTCATCTCCTTCTATGAATAATTGAGGGTCAATAATATTTATAACTTGCTCAGGCAATGCCAACTTAACAAATTTATGAACGCTTAGACCATCCTTGAACATGTCATCAACGGGTCTTCTTCCTGTAAACATTTCTAACAGAAGGATCCCATAGCTGTACACGTCTCCATGTGTAGCCACCTTATCACCCATACCATACTCTGCAATTCATACATCTTATTCGTTAAAATGATGAGGAAGTAAGGAAACACTTTAAAGCAACACTCTGATCACGTTAAGAGAAAACTTTGGAGGATTTGTGCTTCCCCATTGATGTGTTCAATAAGACCTATGCAAATGTCATGACAACTTGGTATTTATATGAAAAAGGAAAATGGCACCCGCTTGAAGATTGTCCCAAACATCCACCCCTAAAGTTAACAAACAATACTAATTTTCTAGACATGGCAAAATCAGGTGGATGTTTGGGACAATCTTGAAGCGGGTGTCATTTTTATATTTATATAGTTTATGTTTTTTATTCCATTTATGTTGGTTGTATCATATTGATTAGAATTGCTACATGAGGATTGAATTAAATATCTAAATGATAACCTATAAGTCATGATTTTGACAAAGTGACCAACTATAGGGTGGGGCAAGTTATTTTAGTGAAATTTGAAGTCTCTTGAGTAGTATAACAACTTGGGCTTTTTCCTTTGTGTGTTTGGTATCAAGAGAACAATTTTCTTCTCTTGAATCACATCTTCTTCATTCCAACAGGAAGAACAAACCCTATCTTTTTGTGTATGCATGTATGAATATATAAGCATCAATGGGCCTAATATCCGCTCGACCATGTTTTGATAACAGGAAAAATCACCTTGTTTCACTTTTTATACCAATAGTAAGAAGCTATTACAAATCCCAAAATGCTCTAAGCAACCAACTAGAGAAGTGTAAAATAAGGTGAAGCAGTTTAAGGTGACTCGTCTCATTATCAAAAAATGGTTGCGCAGATATCAGTCTTATATAATACAATTGGCGCTCTTTTATTTTATATTACCGGTGGCATCTTTTTATATAAAATATTAGAGAATATTAAGTATTAGAAAATACGTCAATTATTACAGTCATTTTCTTGTCCGAAAACACATGATTTCCCTTAAAATTACATATAAATAGATATTTCCTTTTATTTGTTTCTAACAAAAGGCATTTTATCTGTCTTTCAAGTAATCTAGGCCAGGAGATGGATAGATTTAACCAGAGTTTTCGTTTCTACAATAGTTATGAAATTTTCCATCATCTGAAATTCTCTATAAATAAGAAAGAACAAAGTTACAGTTAATTCACCTCAAAGCTTGTATCTGTGACAATGGCGAAGGCTTGACTTGAAAAGAAGATCACTTGTAGTCAATCAGGCTTGGATATAAGATAATGATAAGCAGAACTGAAACTATTTCTAACAATTCAAACCCAGTCATAAGGCCAATATGTCACCTTCAACTGGGTGAACACCAACTTTTGGTAGATGAATGCTTGGTTCACAGATGAAAATGAACTGTTACAGTCCATGATGAAAGATCAGTTAGGAGACTATGTTGCTGAGGTGGTTATTGAGACATGTGATAATCAAATTCGTGTTAGTGGTATGAAATGCGATTGATGGAGGACATCCGAGACATTTTGTTAGAAACATAACACCCTCCAATCCTTTCATAATGTCAGTGGTGATAAGGATGTGTGAATTTTAACACTAGTTTTCTTTTCCATTTTCCTTTTTTCCATTCCTTCTCCTATGTTGTACCTACATATACTATTGTAAAGTATGTGTACTTTGAACAGCATTTTCTAATAATGTACTCTGTTATATCTTATATCACAAGATTTTTCTATTAAGTATTGGAAATAAGAGATTATAAATTACCAACGTTATAAATTACCAACGTATGAACAATTTCGGTTCCTCATCTAAGCATAAGATATAAGAGATTATAATTTTATTGAGCATTAATTAAGAGAGCTCCAACTGTATGTATGCACGTGTGTGTGCATTTTAAACCTCCACAAATCAAAGGGTTATGATGATCCTATGGAGGTGATTTTTAGGCACACCCTATCTATAACAGGCCCATCAAATGAATGGTTTGCATCACCCAAACAAAGTGGGCCCCTCTCTGTTTCAGGTCGATGGACCAGATAAGTCGACCAGAAACACTTTCACACACACACGCACACACACACATGTGTCAAGCAGATAACAGTATCTGCTCATTCAGCCAAAAACATAGTAGGCCCACATTTTTTGGGTATTGTTCCAAAGCATTCATTTGATAGGCCCTGACATAGATAGGGTGTGCCCAAAAAAATCAGCTCCATATATCCTAACCCTTCGATTTGTGGAGGTTTATACCCTTCCATTTTAACCTCCACAAATCAAGGGTTGGGATGATATGAAGCTGAGTTTTTGGACACACCCTATCTATGTTAGGGCCCATCAAATGAATGGTTTGCATCACCCAAACAATTTGGGCCCAACTGTATTTTTGGCCGACTGAGCAAATAGTGTATCTGCTCAACCGAACAGAAACATTATTCACACACACACACACACACACACACACATATATATATATATATATATATATATATATATATATATATATATAGAGAGAGAGAGAGAGAGAGAGAGAGAGAGAGAGAGAGAGAGACGCCTTTACACACACAATAAAAGAAACTGATATTTCCACCTCCTTTTGTTTGTGTTTTCCATAAACTGATGTTATATTGAAGAAATGATGACAAATGGGGGGAGGTGCAAATGAGCTCACTGTCAGGAAAACAGAAATAAAAGGGGATGGAACTGCTAAAAGTGGGGTGAAAATTCAGTTTTCCATATATTAACATAAATATAGTTTTACGCATATAAAAAAACATAAATATAGTTTTGCTATGTGACCTGAAGAGCCCTCACTAACATAAATTGTCTTGGCCATTTGGGCAGATGGCAATGATCATCCGCGCCTATTACCTATTGTTCCCATTGTGATTTAGTCATCCTTGCCCAATAATTTGCCCTTGATCAAGGTGATTAAGAAGTCAGGATCCTTCAGTTATGGAGGGACCAACTGTGGGACTATACTATACTTCTAGGAAGGTTTCCATCTTATAGAGAAAGATGTCACGATCCTATTTGTGTATCCTTCTAAACAACTTCTCTAAGTAGTTGTTGATTGAAAAAACAAGGAGTTCCAAACACAAGTTTTCTTGTGGAATCTAATTGGATTGTATCGTGCAATTTGTGAATAAACTTGGAAATTTAACATTTTTTAGATTTACGCAAAATTGCACCCAAAATACAATTAGATGGCACAACCAAACTAACACCGAGCTTTGTATAGGTATATCAAACACAACAAATCTATAATTAATGGAATTAAAGAAAATGATAGAACTTATTACCTGGAGCAACATATCCAATCGACCCCTTTAACCCAACTGAGCTGGTTTGATTTTGAGAGGAATCATCAGCAGCACGAAGCCTTGCTAACCCAAAATCTGCCACATGGGCAGTCATGTCTTCATCAAGAAGGATGTTACTTGGCTTTAGATCGCAATGAATTACGGGTATTTCGCAATGATTATGAAGATAATCTATTGCAGAGGCCACATCAATCGCTATGTTTAATCTATGAATAAGGCTCAAATTCCACGATTCATGCTGCCGTTCTTCATTTGGATGCAGCCACTCCTCTAGACTTCCATTAGACACGAACTCAAAAACTAGAGCTTTAAAATCGTTACCTTTAATATCCATGCTCGAGCAAGAAGTTAAGATCTTAACAAGATTTCGATGCAGGATGTTTCTCAAGGCTTCACACTCGGCCATGAAACTCTTTGAAGCTCCTCGCCTTTGAAGGTCGAGTACCTTCACTGCAATAACAGTTCCATCATGATCCAAAATTCCTTTATACACGGTCCCAAAACTTCCTACACCGATCAAATTGGCCGAAGAGAATCCATTGGTTGCTTTAAAAAGCTCAGAGTAAGAAACCTTTGGAAGACTATCCTTGAAGGAAGACGAGGGGGGAGGTTTCTTTCTTGACTTTCTTGAAAGGGAAGCGAAAAAACAGGATATTATGATTAGGCATAGAACAGAGCTGATGATTGGGATCATTAGTTTTAGAGGAAGACGCCTTCGTCGCTTCTTAGCAGGTTGAGTGGGGCAAGGAGGCAAATTTAGTTCAGTGATGCCCCCACAGAGCTTATCATTTCCAAATACTGAAAATGCTGTCACATTTCTAAAAACCCCATCTTTTGGTACTTCACCCTCAAGATTATTGAATGATAGATTCAGATTCTCCAAAAAGGAAGACATCCCTAGATACTTGGGGATTTGCCCAGACAAGTTATTGCGCGATAAATCTATGTTTCGAATTCCCTTTAAGGTACTCAAAGATGGGGGAATGGTTCCTTGGAAGAAGTTGCCATTCAAATAAAGCTCTTCCAAGCTAAGACAATCGCCTATCGTGCTTGGGATTTCGCCAGACAATTTGTTTTCTGAAACATCCAGTATTCCAATATTTTTCAAGTTACCTACCTCCAATGGCAGAGAGCCGGTCAATGAATTACGAGCCAAGTCTAGATAAATTGATAGAGAGGAGAGGCTAATAACTTGTTTGGGTATTGTTCCATTAAGGTTGTTATCAGAAAGATCTAATGTTGTCAGATGCTGCAAATTCCCAAGACTTGAAGGTATGCTTCCTTGTAAATCATTCTCATCTATATTCAGTTCACTCGATTGACTGACATGGTGAGAGTACGGAGTAGTGAGAGATTGTAAAGGGAGGGAGGAATTGAACCTGATAGTTCATTTACGGAGACTTGAAAGAAAATTAGCCTCGAAAGTTGGCCTACTTCAGCAGGAATGCTTCCCACGAGTTTATTTTCTGATAGAGATATCTGGCTGAGAGAGGAAAGGTTCCCGAGCGAAGGTGGGATGCTTCCAGTAAGAAGGTTAGCCGTAAGTCCCAATAGGACAAGCTTCGATAGAGAGCCAAGTTGGACCGGAATGTTTCCAATGAGCTCATTATTGGAGAATTCTATGAGTTGAAGATTTGAGCAGTGGGATAGATTGGATGGAATTTCACCTCCGAACGAGTTTTGGGTGAGGTTGAGAAATTGAAGGCGGAACAAACGACCGATTTCTTGAGGTATTTGGCCATGAAATTTGTTGTTTCCGAGGCTGATTCCTCTTAGGAAAGTGAGGTTTGCCATGCGAGGAGAGAGGGAACCCACCAAGCTACATGCGTGAAGGTCTAAGACTGTGACCCTCCGATGCCGATGACCACATCTGATACCTCTCCATTTGCAGAAATGGACAGTATCATTCCATGAGGTCAAGGCTCCAAAAGGATCATCGGTTATGCCATCTTTGAAGGCAAGCAACGCGACCCGATCAGTATCGTTTCCCAACGGAAGAGCCGTAGATCCCAACGTGCACAAAACAAGAGTGATATAGAGCAACATTGAGCAGGACACACTTAAACAAGTAGCATATGATAGCTCCATTAATTTGGTTACAGAAAGAAACCTTATGTGTGAAATTTTTTTTATAGCAAGTAGGAGATGGAGAGGGCAGTTAACAGAAGTTGCTCTACTACTTCGGAATTCAAGGTTTTAACAAGAACTTGATTAGTTGTTACATGGATTGAACGAATCTAACCTTGCAATCAGTAATTGCTTGGAGACAAACACTTAAAGTAGAAACAAAAAAATGATAAAAAATCAGCATTCATTGAACATGACACTTGTTTTCTTAATACCCACGAAATGAGAAGGAAGAAGAGTGATATATATAATTCTGTATGCGTCACCTAGTGGGCCAATGCTTCTCTAGAGCATGACCTCATTGTAATACAATGACTATTACTAGGGCCACGAGAAAGATACCAGTCAAACACTGTTACTCTTTATCAATCCCTTTTCTTTCTTTCTGTACTGCCGTGATATTTCTTGGTAATTAACTTGTACCGTCTTTGAAGATAAAGAGAAAGGAAATGGCTAATAAAAAAAGACTCACAGAACCTTCCCGCAGACAAGTCTCCTTGGATAGTTTACTTTCAAACTGCTCCCTAAGACTATGTCATGTGATTTTCTAAATCTCTATTTCATAAAAGCCAACATCGTCTGGGCCACAGATCCGATCGTGAGTCCTCCTCGGAGAACACGAAAAAAAAAGCCAGTGTGGAAAATTTGATGTGCTTCTTGGGAATGAAGCAATTTTCTAAGATCTCCAAGTCAGAGCATTCCCACTCTCATTCTAGTGCATTGTCCATTTTTTTCCCTCCCTAACGTACCAGATGACAAATCTGTTCTCATTTCCGGGAAGTTTCAATCCCTTCCCTTCATCATGTAGCAAACGGAGAATGGGGAAGTTAGCTAACATAGCAAACTAGTTCACGTTAGCTAACCGGGGCGTGTGCCCTTATTGAATTACTGTGATTAGCAACCCGTTGATTCTCCGGCCAATATTATATTACCAATTGACGAAGAAAAGGAATGGTAGATGGTCTTTCTATGAAATTGGCAATTTTCTTTATCATTTGTTTTTTTTTTCTTTTAGTTACTATTTAAAGTGCTTTATTTTACCAACAGTAACGTAAAGAGACCCATCTTTATATAAGTGACTGCTGGAATAAGAATTAAGGAGAGATTTTGACAATTGGAATATTGAATGAAAGTCTTGTGTAGACCTGGCAAACGGGTGGGTCGGGCCGGGTCAACCTGCGGGTGATGCGGGTGCGGGTCGGGTGAGGAAATGACCTGCATTTTTGCGGGTCAAAATTTCAGTGACCCGCGCGGCCCGCGGGTGGGCCGGGTCAACCCGCGGGTCACCCACAAATATGCCGCAAATATGGGATTGTAATAATTATTTTGATTTCACAGCATCTGTTTTTCCGGTAATTGTCATAACCTTTTATATTTTATTAGTATTTTTTTCGTAATTTTACAATTTTATAACCTAATTTTTCATTTAAAACTTTATAAACTTTAGCTTTTTTACTTTTTTGGTGTAATGATTACTTTTTTTCGTTTGATAGCAACATTCGCCATGTTATCTTTGCGCACCACGATGGCCACTTGCTGAGAAATTGCCATAGGAGAAGCTTGGTAGCAAATTCTTATAAAATAAAAAAACAGATGGAAATATTATCAACACTACTGTTTCTTATTAGCGCACTCTCACTTTATTAAATGTATGGTATGGCCCACACCATAGGATGATCCAAACCGTCCATTAGATGGGCCATAGCCTAAATAGGTTATGCTCCAAAAATCATTTCCATAGGATGATCCTAACCCTCCAATTTGAATGTTAGAGGGTTGATCCTAACCCTCTATAGATCGGAGGGTTAGAATCAACCAATGGAAATAATTTTGGGGCATAACCTATTTAGGCTATGGCCCATCTAATGGATGGTTTGGATAATCCTATGGTGCAGCCATACGGTACTTTTTATAAAGTGAGGAGTTCCCTCATAAAAAACAGTAGTGATGATAACATTCTCAGAAAAATTAAAAAATACTGTAAAAATGCGGGTGCCCGCGGGTTGACCCGACCCAACCCGTGTTTTTGCGGGTTGGGTCACCCGCGGGTTAGTTTTTGAGGGTCACTAAAACTTAGACCCGTGCCCGCAAATTTGCGGGTGGGTCGGGTCGACCCGCAGGCACGGGTCGCTTTTGCCAGGTCTAGTCTTGTGGAGAAAAGGTGTTCTACACTTCTTCCTTGGAGTTTCCCTTCAACGTGGGTTAGCTTTTAGGCATCACAATTATCTTTTTATAATTTTTGATTGGATTGTCATCGCCGTTGTAGATCGCGCGTCCGTTCTGCGTCACTTTAGATGTCCTAGCAATAATCAAGGGCTAGGATCAAATGTGAAAAGATGAAGCCAACTGTTTTGAGCAGGGGCGGAGCCAAGAATTTTCTTGAAGGGGGGCAAATTTGCTTGAGGGTGGGGGCCAAGAGGATGTCTGTTGTAGCACGTTAAGGGCCCACTGCTTTGCGTTACACTTCATATTTTGATGTAATGCCCCCCCCCCCCCCCCCTATTTACACCATGTGTGGGGTCCACTATTTTACACCTATGCATGGCCCAAGAATGCTAGTGATTTAATAAATTCCAAGCCCCCCCCCCCAAAATAAAATTAAATAGAATTGCTTTTTACTTTTAAAATTTCAATAATTCCTAAGATTTAATTTTACATGGGGCGGTGCACATGTGAAGCACTATATTTTTTAAAAAGGTACTATGGGGCCCACTTTATAGGATAATCCAAATCGTTCATTTGTTGGGCTACACGTAACAGGCTACACCATGTAAATCATCTCCACATGATCATCCTAACACCCTATGATCTATAGAGGTTTCTCTACCAGGCAATCCAAAGCACTACATATTTACACAACATATATAAAATCTCATTGGGGTGATAGCAAAATGGGATTTCATTTTCCAAGATAGAGACGAAATTCTTTGTTGTGACACCTGCACAAGAGAAGGTAGTGAACTCGTATCCTCGAAAAATGCAAAAGTACCGTCCCTGTTTAACTAAACCTATCAGAATCTTAGGGGCGCAATTGCCCCCGACCCCCTAAGATCCACCCATGGTTTTGAGAAAATAGATTTCGTGAGTTTTGAAAATTGAAAATGTAAACGAGAGTTGAGTGGGAGATCGTCTGGGGAAAGTTCGCACCCTCTATAAGAGATCCTCAAGGTCTAGTACTTGCACACCATAAGTTGCATAATCTCTCTTTTGTTATCCGTATCAAAGGATTTATTGAAGCCGGTTCTCAGAACTGATGGGACAATGTTGGCACAAAGGAACTATAGCACACATCTTTCTTAACAAAGTGACACCGATGAACTACAAATCAACTGATATGCTTGTGGTCTGCACTCTGCAATAAGAAGCGGGAAGGAAGGAGAAAAATGATTGATACTAATATAGTTATGGAGGAGTTCTAAATTGAAGGCTACCCTTGCAATATAGCAATGAAAGGGTGCCCCCATTGGTTGTACGTCACCAACACATTAAATTGGTTGAAAAGTCAGAGATCATTAAATGCACGTTGCTGACATGCAACCAATGGGGGCGCCTTTCATCCATATTTTACAAGCGCGCCCTTCAGTTCAGAACCCTTTTATGGTTATTCATAAAACAAGTTTATAGCCATCATGGGTAGGGGTGTAAACGAGCGGAGCTAGGCCGGGCTCGAGCTCGGCTCGGTTAGGCTCGGCCAGGCTCGCGAGCCTTATCGAGCTCGGGTTATATTAAGTTCACACTCCTCATCTTCCCTGGTCAGCCCTATCTAGTGTAATTTGACTACTCTTTTTACACCACGGGGGGGGGAAGGGTGATCCAAGTAACAAATGGGGTTCCCAAAAAGAAGTGACATATTTTGCCTCCGCCTTTCACTCCCTGGACAACCCTTTTAGTGTATATATTAATATATAATATATATATTTAAATATATTAAAGTTTTAACCAGCCTTAACGAGCCGAGCGGAGCCGAGCCTGGCCTAGCTCGGGCTCAGTTCGGCTCTTTAAGGATTCAAGCCGAGCTCGAGCGAGCTTCCAAGCCCGAGCCAAAATTGACACCCTTAATCATGGGGATCTAAGGGAGGAACACTTATAGAAAATTAAGTGGTGCGCATCGGTACTAACTTTTTTAAGGTTGAAGGATACTTGGATCCAAAATTGGCAGGTGACCCTAATACTAGCACGGGATCAATCACATGTATCCTAGGGGGGGGGGGGGTGGTATCTTAGCTAGCCACTATAAATACATCATCTCCCACGTTGTTTGGCGCATCTAATCCATTCATTCCATAGAACTTGATATAGATAGGGTGTTCCTAAGAAACCATCTCTATACAATCATCCTAACGGTTCGATTGTACAGGCACAAAATGAACCAATTTTCTAGACGTCCATTTTAAACCTCCACAAATCAAGTCTTTCCATGATCGTATAGGGACACCCTATCTATGATAGGTCCTATATAATCAATATGTAACATGACCCAAACAACATAGGCACCCACCCTATTTAGAGTCTCTGGCTACCCTGGAGAGCGGCAAGAAGCCTGAGTAAGCAAAGCACAAGGCCCCTCTCTCTCTCTCTCTCTCATAATCTTTGTGCGATTTCTGCTGTGAGATGTCGACGAGTTCTACTCGCTTTGCGATCCAGGTGAGTTTTTTGCATGGCTCTGTTTTGCCTCTTTCTATATTTTATTAGAGTTCCATCTTTTTCATATAAAGAAACTAGGGTTCTCTTTCTTCTGATCTTGTCTCCTGCCTCTCGATTTCTTTATTATGATTTTCTCCTTTGGGTCTGTATTTGGTGCATTGGTGGGTGGGAGAAGAAGGAAGAAAGGAGAATCTGTGCCTCTATGGACACCCGAATGACACCTGGGAGGTCACTCTTCCCGCAGAAGAAGTTCCACCAGAGCCCGCGCTGGGTACGGAATGAACCCCAAGGATTGGCTTTCATTTCTTGCCCTACACACCGATTCTTGGTTGCTCTCTGTTGCTTTCTATCTTGGCGCAACGAAAGGTATGGGCATTTGCAATTTCTAGTTCTTGGGGTTGATTATGAGTGTAGCTAGTTCTAGAAGATGCTATAGTTGCATTGTTTTTTTTTTTGGATCTATTTTGATCATATGTCTAGAGTTTTATCAAAATGCATGTGCGGAAAAACCCCGCCCGACAACCACAAGAATCACAAGAGAGCAACAATACATAAAATCCAATACAATAACACGATCAAAAGCAAAATAGAAATAACCACAAGAATCACAAGAGAGGAACAGTACACAAAGCTAACACACAAATTTGCGTGGTTCGGCACAATGACCTACATCCACGGGCCACGGGCGAGATCAACGTTCATCCAATATTAGGAAAAAGATATCAAGAGTACAAAAGGGCTTGACTCATTCCTGTACACCCGTAACCCCTCTTTTGCTCCTCCATGGAGATACTTCTCTCTCAAACCCCTTTTTCTATACAAGAAAGGAAACCCCCTTTTTCACTACAAAAAAAACCATGAGAGAGAAAATCAAGAACCCGCTCACCTTCTTCCTTCTTCTATGTGGAAGAATAAAAAAAAACCATGTGTGCTTCTTCATCACCTTTTCTTAAGAGATGAAAGTCATTTGGGATATGAGGCGAGGGAACCAGAACGGAGTCTGGGAGGACGGAAGAGGGACAAAAGGCACTGAATCCGTGATCGGGGCTAAAGTGTCGCGAAAAGGGGGGAGAGGGTACGGCAAAGAGGGAGGTGGGTAGGGGTGTCAGGTTGCCGTAAGGGAGGAGGAGGAGGAGGAAGGGGGGAGGGGGGGATGAAGTTACGGGTTACGGGTGGGGCTGTGTGGAGATGGGGTGCCATAAGGGGATGGGGATGGGTTTGGGGTTACGGGTGGGTTGTCGTGGAGAAGCTGGGTTGGGGCGGTAGATGGATTTGGGTGGAGATTGTGTTTGGCTTTGGGTGGAGATTGATTTGGCTTTGGGTGGAGATTGGTGGTGTCCCTAGGGATCAAAACCCTAGGGCTCTGATACCATGTTGGAGAGGAGATGAATTGGAGAAAAGTGAGTTGGAAGAGCTCCCCTCACTGATGTATTTATATAAAGATGAAATGTACAATGACCATTATACCCTAAGGTTAATTACCCATTCTAACAAAAGCTGACATGCATATATGATGAGTTCTTTTTTTTTAAATATAGTTTTTCCTAAACTTCAAAACCCCAAATCCATGAAATTCAAAATTTCATGCAAAAGCTATGTGCAAATGCATCAAATCAACAATTTGTTTGCATTTTCACCTTAACTCAAGAAACAAGCAAAAAAAAAAAAGTCACAAAATAAATGCTTTAACTTGAAAATATTAGAAACCTTAAGGTTTTTATGCACTCCAGCTACGAGCTTACGATTTCGACATGTCGACCGAAGTCCAGGATATCTTCCTCCCACTTCCCTCCTAGCCTATTAATATAATATGCATTGCTTGTATTTTCAGTCATTCTTTGTAGATGAATGTAGTTTGTAACTTTGTATTGTACAGCTAGTACTACAATACTACAGCTAAAGAAGAGAAGGTTGGCATTGTATCATTCTCTTGGCTAGATCAAAAGTTGTTCGGACAAGCCCGATTGTGACGATACTCAATGTCTGAAGCGCCTTGTCGCATCTGCTTCCATGGAAGCAGAAAATTCCCTTATTGAGAGGACGGAAATGCAAACACAGGAACAAAAAGCAAGCTCTCAAGTGGCACCCTCATCAGCAGAAATATATGCTTTAAGGAAAGAAATAGTCGAGCTTCTACCAGTGATGCAATTCATGTTCTCCTTGCCTTAGTCAACAGCTCTAATCCAAGGCACACTAAATTTTTTGCGTATTTCCTCCCGTAACTTTTTCAGGGGCTCCCTTGTACTCTGCCACCTAGCACCTTTCCCAGCTGGGGCCCACATCTTGTGCTATTGGGACGACCGGCCCACTCCTCCTCTTGCAAGATCGAGTCCAAATAGGCAGGACCAGTTTGATAGAGCAAATTCACATCGATTCACTGCTTCTAAAGAACCCCCTCCCCCCCCACCTTCCATACAAACACAAACTAAAAACAAAATCTTCGAGCATTCCTCTTCAATTGGGTGCCCTTACGTTAATGGCTTTGCGAGCTTTGCGGTCCCTTTGCGTCGTCTCAAAATGCCGGTTAGAAACAAATACAATCGATTTTCGTTATCAAGCAGACACTGAATTTATCAATCTGACTGATGAGGTGGACACGAGCGCGGATGTTCACGTACAACTCAGAAAACTTCTCTCATGCGAAGGGTCAGTTTGCATTTTGATGCAGGAGCATCCCCGGGGAAAATTGACATCGGTCCTTAAGTACTTAGAGTTGGATTTTGCTTTATTCCATTGGTTATAGGGCTAGTTTAGCAATTTTAGCCTTTTCATATCCATTTTATTCATTTCGTATTAAGTAAGGGTGATATAGTGTTTTGATAAATGTAACGGCTATAAAAGCCAATTCCCCACGCATTTTTCATTTAGATCTTAGAACTGTAATATTGATTTTCAAGGAGAAATAACATTTCATTTTTGAAGGGTGAATTTTCTTATCTTTGTAAGGAAGAAGATCCTTCTTGCTGAAACTTCCTCCCAGTAAGAGAGTCCTGAGAGCTTGGATTTAAAGTTCCTTGTTTCTTGGATCCAATCTTTGTTAGCAAGGAACTGATTTTACAGATTGAGTTGGGCATCTCCATGCTCAACCATTTCAATTCACATCCAAGAGCTCCAAAGAGGAAGCAAAAGGAACCCTACTCATGTCCTCTAATTACACCAGATCTCAAGCTGCTGGAACTCCTTGATCTTCCTAAGCAGAAGCCTTGACAATTTGGAGAATGATCAATGCATGTTGGAGTTCTGCATTAAGCAGAATTCTGCAGGTGCTATCTGTGTCCTGGATTGCAACGTAGAAGGTGAAATCAAAGTGTTTACAGAGAGCAAATCCTTCTCTGTTTATGCAAGCATGCGATTAAAGGCTGGAATCTTCGCTTCTTCCAATCGAATCAGTAAGTTTGTCCCAAACCTCTAATTTCAAGATGAGAGTATTTCCAAAAGATCTTGCATGTATCAAATTGGTAAGAGAATTGATGGTTTTGATTGAATTCCTCATGCCTTTTCAATCCTCTGTGGGTGATTTTCTCATTTGTGTCGAAGTCCTCTAAAGTTTTAGAATGTTGATCTAAGATGCGGACAGAAATAAAGAATCCGTGCTTGTAGCACAGTCACAAGTTTTCTCAGAAAACGGCTACAAACAGTGCTCAACACTTCCTGTTCTCTCAAACGAGAAGACTCATTAGATCTGGAGTACATAAAGCCATTTTCAATGTCAAAAGAGCCATTTTCAGTATCAAAACTCCAACTGTTTTTAGAGGACCGAGAGATTCTTAGGCCCTGTTCGTTTCAGATTATGACAACCGATTGTAACCCCAAAACCTATTATTGGACTCAAAATTACATTTATATTTGTGTCCACTTTTATAGCTCACAATCGTTTGCCATAATCTGAAACAAACAGGGCATAAGTGAAATCGTTTCAGATTCCATTATCTCTTAACGACCAGTTATGGCTCTCAGATTGGGCTGAATGGAACCTGAGTATGAATGTTGTTATGCCCAACCGAGTGTTTTATGTGTGGATCATGTCTGTCTGTGTTACCTAAATGCAAGATGCTCTACATGGTTGAGAGGAAACCTAGTACATGAGTTTTTAAGGCAGAATCTTTGCTACAGTATCTCATTCCAGATTTGAAGAGCATCATAGTGAAATTTCATCTTTAAATATAAATCATCCATTTCCTTTAGTACAGAAGTATCTGCCTTCCAGTTGACGATCATCCTCCTTGTGTTGTTGAGGAGTTTTGTCTTGTTTTGACACCAACGGAAGGCAGAAGTTCCAAGTTACTGATGGACATTTTCATGAGATCCTAAAATGTTTCAAGGACTTCTGTCTCTCCATTTTGTTTAGAAATTGTTTTCTCAAAACCATGGAAGCAGGATTCTTCCCTGGGAGCCTTCGATTCCCGCTTCGATTCCCGTTTCGATTCCCGCTCTGGCAACCTGAGTAGGATTTTTTCCTGGGAGCCTTTGATTACCGCTTTCGATTCCCGTTTTGATTCCCGCTTTTGATTCCCGATCTGGCAACCTTGCTCAAAACAACGGAACCGAGAGTCCCAGTAATATTTTTCTTTTTTTAAGCTTCTTTCATTTTCCCAAGGCAGTATAATCTAGTTTAGTGTTGTTTCAATTTGTAGTACTTGTGGTGTTTGATTAAAGTCCTCAATGAAACAAGGACTGTTTGTGCAAGAGCTCACTTGAAGCTACCAAGCCACCCTAAGTGAGTTTTGGAAAATCATAAACAAGAGCCATGTTTTTTACTCTCGGCTGCCACTGCTTCTACAAGTCCAGGCCTACCCATTCCCAACTAGTCATTTCTTACCTTGCAAGCTTTTATACTGCATCACATTTCCATCTAACAAATCTGATGTGTTTTTCCCAGAGAGAAATATCTTTCCACTAGAACAAATCCGCTGCGAGTTGAGTTAACAGCATTACTCAACCGAGCCGAGGCACTATTCACCAAGTGGAACTATTGTCTACTTTACCGATCCAAGCCGTACGCCCATGGGTGCAGGATAATAGCGCTGACCGACTCGGAGACCTGAGACCTGATCGTTCGTGAGACCTTGAATTCCCACATTCTGGTGTGCATTATGCCAGCCCCCCTAACCCATTCCCAACTAGTCATTTCTTACCTTGCAAGCTTTTATACTGCATCACATTTCCATCAAACAAATCTGATGTGTTTTTCCTAGAGAGAAATGTCTTTCCACTAGAACAAATCCGCTGCGAGTCGAGTTAACAACATTTATCAACTGAGCCGAGGCACTATTCACCAAGTGGAACTATTGTCTACTTTACCGATCCAAGTTGTACGCCCATGGGTGCAGGATAATAGCGCAGACCAACTCGGAGACTTGAGACCTAATTGTTCATGAGACCTTGAATTCCCACGTTCCAGCATACATTAGCACCCTCTCTCTCTCTCTCTCTCTCTCTCTCAGTAAGTAGTCACCCTCCGTCTTGCTTTTCATATTTCTTATTTTTTCACGACTCACAATATCGTGAATGGCTATGCCATATCTTAGGGATTCTACCTTTAAATCAAACATGCAACATAAATTCTTTGCAAGGGAACCTTTTTGGCTTGCTCTAAGTAGGGGGGAACTTCCAGTCTGCTCTACTATCCTAGGGGGCGTTTCGAACGTTATGGTCAAGTTGGGGTGGATACCATTGTCCTTCTCGCATTCTTATTGATTTGCCCCTGGTCGTTTGAATCGACTTATGTAAGGAAGGCTTCTCCGAAATCATTCGATCAATTGCGACTTTATTTAAGGCTTGTTTCAAATTTGTACCATCCCTAAATAGTAAACTATCCCATTTTTAGAAGTTCAACTTCAAAGGCAATTCAATTGTGCAACCTCAACATCGAAGCAATGAGTGATCAAAGAAGTTGGTTGAAGGTTGGTGAAACTAAGGAACTGACTTAGCTGTTCTACAAAGGGGAAAAGCTAAGATTACATAGTCACGTACGGTTTTAGGCCAGGATTTTGCAAGCCCATGATGCCAATCTCCCTTTTTATGAAGATTCTTTCAGGGAATGTGAGGGGTCTAGATGACCCTCAGCAAGGGGGGCTCATCTCAGCTCATCTATCACAAATAAGAAATTTCCTTCACCTTATACTACCATAAGGGGTTGGATCACATATTATTGGAGCTAAGAGACTGCGTCAACCGGTAAGGCCGAGGCAGAGAGCTGTTGTGAGGATTGTTGGACGAAGGAGGCTCAAGAGACCATGGAACCCTAATTGCATAGTGGAATCCACAGTTTGAATCTTCCATTGCGCCGCGTTTAATTCCCCCCCCCCCAACTCTTAATAAGTAGTCACCCTTAAGAGTTTTTCTTTTTTCTTATTTTTTCACGCCTCGCAATATCGTGAATGGCTATGCTATGTCTCAAGGATTATACCTCTATGCAGCAGAAAGTCTTTCAAAGGAACTTTTCTGGCTTACTCTAAATAGGGGGAACTTCCGGTCATCTCTACTATCCTAGGGGGCGGTTGAACGTTATGGTGAAGTTGGGGTGGATGCCATCGCCCTTCTCGCATTCTTATTGATCCATGGTCGTCTGAATCGACTTATGTAAGGAAGGCTTCTCTGAATATCATTCGATCAATTGCGACTTTATCTATGGCTTGTTTCAAATTTTTACTTTTAAAAAAAAAAATTTAATGGTAAATTTATACTATCCCCCTACATGGTAAACTATCCCATTTTTAGGAGCTCAACTTCAAAGGCAATTCAATTGTGCAACCTCAACATCGAAGCGAGGAGTGATCGAGGAAGTTGGTTGAAGGTAGGTGAAAGTAAGGAACTGACTTAGCTATTCTACAAAGGGGAAAAGTTAAGGTTACATAGTCACTTACAGGTTTGAGGTTAGGATTTTGCAAGCCCGTCACACCAGTCTCCCCTGTTATGAAGATTCTTTCATGGAGTGTGAGGGGTCTAGATGACCCTTAGTGAGGGGGGCTCATCTCAGCTCATCTATCACAACTAAGAAATTCCCTTTACCTTATACTACCATAAGGGGTTGGATCAAATATTATCGGAGCTCAGAGACCGCGTCTAGCTGTTGTGAGGATTGTTAGACGAAGGAGGCTCGAGAGACCATGGAACCCTAATTGCATAGAGGAATCCACGGTTTGAATCTTCCATTGCGCCGCGTTTAATTCCTCCTCCCCCCCCCCCACTCTCAATAAGTAGTCACCCTTAAGAGTTTTTCTTTTTTTTTTCACACCTCGCAGTATCATGAATGCCATTGTCCTTCTCGCATTCTTATTGATCCATGGTCGTCTGAATCGACTTATGCAAAGAAGGCCTTTCTGAATATCATTCGATCATTTGCGACTTTATCTATGGCTTGTTTCAATATTTTACTTTTTTTAAAAAAAATTTAATGGTAAATTTATACTATCCCTAAATGGTAAACTATCCCATTTTTAGGAGCTCAACTTCAAAGGCAATTCAATTGTGCAACCTCAACATCGAAGCGATGAGTGATCGAGGAAATTGGTTGAAGGTAGGTGAAAGTAAGGAACTAACTTAGCTGTTCTACAAAGGGGAGAAGTTAAGGTTACATAGTCACTTACAGGTTTGAGGTCAGGATTTTGCAAGCCCATTACACCAGTCTCCCCTGTTAATGAAGATTCTTTCATGGAGTATGAGGGGTCTAGATGACCCTTAGGGAGGGGGGCCTCATCTCAGCTCAACTCACAACTAAGAAATTCCCTTCACCTCATACTACCACCATAAGGGGCTGGATCAAATATTATCGGAGCTAAGAGACTGCGTCTAGTTCAACCGGTGAGGCTAAAGCGGAGAGCTGTTGGGAGGATTGTTGGACGAAGGAGGCTTGAGAAACCATGGAACCCTAATTGCATAGAGGAATCCACGGTTTGAATCTTTCATTGCGACCCCCCCCCCTCCACGCGCCAACACACACAGCTTGACCCCACTATCTCTCAATCGTTCCTGCAGACTGAAATACTCTACTAAAATGTATCGATGTCAGTAAAATTTCAGCCGATATCTTGTACCAATTTCACTTCCAATCTATTTCAATAAAATTACATGACATTTGAAACATCAAATTTTCATTAGTAAATTGTTGGCAATTATCTAATAGTCAAACCCTGGAGTAACTTAATAATTCTGCAGTATGGTAATTTTTTACCAACAGAAAATATCCTGAAATGTGATTATTCTCTTTTGATTTTTCATTAAATTAAACTATATACTAAAAGCTAGAATAGTTTTACAATTACTAATTAAACTCAGGAGAAAGTGACCTAAGAGACAAAAACAAGGATTGGTTATACCATTCAGAAAGTGGCTGTAGAAGAGGCCAGCAGAGCCTGAAATCCCCCTAGAGCTCTTAAAAAAGAGCTTGAAAACCTGTTAAGAAGAATTGAGAACTATGCAAAGAAGACACGATACTGCAGAAAAGCTAAGTGAGCTAATTTTCCGGTGAGTGGGGCTCGTCGTCCGACGCCGAAGCTAAGAAGAACATGGGGCTCGGACTTCTACTGGTTCTGTTCGGACTAATTCGCTGGGGAGCAGATGGGTTTTGAAAGGTTGAAAGAAAAGGTTCTGAATCGTGGGTGTCAGGTGTGGAGCGTCTTCTCCGGCGTATCCCAATCGTTCTGGTGAGGGGTCTCCTGTGGGGATCGTTATCTCCCCTCCCATTTCTGCTGTCTCTTCTTCTTCGATAGCTTCTGTTGTCTCGGATTCTCTGTTTGTTCCTTCCTCTTCTTTCTCATCATCTTCTTCCTCTTCATCGTCTGTATTGGTGGAAGTACTCTCTGTTTCTGAGTCTGACTCTCCTACAGTATATACTTCTGGTTCATCATACTCACTCTCAGTCTCTGAATCGTTACCCACTTCGTACTCTTCTTCTGACTCCGACTCATTCTCAGATGAGTGAGTAGAGAGCGGTCTGCACATTGTGACTCAGGTAAGATTGGTGTGGCTAAACTGATTGAATGGAGGAGTATACGAAGAATATGCGTTCAAATGGTTTGGAGAAGAGTCGATTTGCCTTCCAGCCCAGTTTCGGAAATCGTAATAACGGTGGCTAGGGGAAAAATACTACTTCACAGGTGGGGTTAGCTCAGACGGCAGCTGGAAAATTAAACGAAGTCGTAGAGAGGAGCGATTGCAAAGGATAATAGTCAGAAGAAAAGAAAGTAACCTGGGGGACTGGAGATGCTCAAAATGCAATTTCTTCAATTTCAGAAGAAGACCCGAATGTTTCAGATGTAGGAAGGTGTGGTCTGGTTTTGATTTCAATATCCCAGTTGGATTCCAAAAAAAAATTCCGTCAAGCTCAATCAGAACTCTAAAGAAGCATCTTCCCATATTTTGAATAAAAGTCCGGAGGAGGAGGTAGCAAGGAGCCCAGTAGAGGAAAATGGGAGTCAGCCGGTGGTAGAATCCGCCGCGGTAGCTCCGAAAGTGATAGACAGTCTCACTATATGCCCTGAAGAAATATGGGCTGAATCCATAGAGTTGGGCTCTAGATTTGGCCTCCAAAGAACCATATGGGGTAAAACTAAAACTGGAGCAGATAAAGACCCTATGGAGTTGAAGAGGTGGCTCGAGAAATCCTCGGGAATTTCAGCAAAATTCGATATCTTGCAGATTGCCAAAGGGGAGTTTGCTATAACTGCATCTCCGGATGCTTCGTACATTGACTGCAGGCTACGATGGTCTATTGCTGAGGATAACCCTTTTGAAAAGTTATGTGAATGGAAGGATAAATTCTTAGGAACTTTCACTTCTTCGTGGTGGTCGATTGAAGGTCTCCCTCCCCATGCATGGGTTGTTGAAAACTTCAGAAAAATAGGATGTCGAATCGGAAGAGTGTTAGCTACAGATGGTTCTTGTGATGAAGGTGATGGCTACGAGAAAGTGTTGATCCTCTTTATGACAACATCATCCGCTCCAGATTTTATCAAGCTTCCGGTATGCATTGATGAAACAGTTTATTGGGTGTTGGCGGCAAGAAATGTCACGCGCCCTTCTGTACACAATGTTCGACAATCAGAGGAAACATCAGCCTTATTTCAGCAACCATGGTCGGGTTTTCTCTGTAAATCTGGACAGGGGTAGTCAGAGAAGACGATGGCGCACGGTAGCAAACAAGGTGGTCTCGGGCTAACATGCGCTTCTCCTTCTTTTCACCTACCCAGCTACGTGTATCCTTTAGACAGTGATAGCGTGAGAAAATGGAAAGATGGGACAAGCGACATGCATGTAGTTTCTAGTCTACAGTGGACGGGTGTCGTGGCGTGTGGAGAAACCTCTCCCATCCGGCGGAAATCAGCTTTTCAAATCTCAATTCCCCATGTCGATGCATCTCCGTTGATTCGTTTTCAAAGCCCCCCTCCGTCGGATACATGTGTTCTGGATTCGTGGGCCCCTTGTAGCCCGCCCAATGCATTGGGCCGTTATGAAAAGGTTATTAATGGGCTTTCTCCTTTTAAAGTGGCTTGGTCAACGAAAAGGGATGAAGCCCATCACGGTTTTTTCAAAGTAGGTGAGCGTAGCCCATCTTCACCATTGATTCAGTTGTCGGTGTCTGCTGAGCATCTCAAGATTCCAGGCTCTAGTATTATTTTTCTTGGCGATAAATCCTCTAATAGAAAATCTCGTCTAGCGATCAATCTTACCGATGAATTTTCTGAAGCTGCCCATGATGGGCCTAGTTTCGGAGGTGATCTAGAGGGATACGTTCCATTAAAGGGGGGGTACCAGGATCAAAATTATGTGGAATCCACAGATCTGGGCAATCTTTCTCCTGTTTCAAGTGCTTCGATTCAAATCTTTGGGGAGGCACAAAGGGGTTTTGATTCAGGTAAGGAAGTAAGCCCTAGTCATCTATGGGTGGACTCAGCAGAGAAAGGCCTAAACTCCCTTTGTTCTAGCCAAACGATGGATGGTTCTTCTCAGATAGTTAGGTGGGAGAATATGGACGAGGCAGCTTGTAGCGGTGGTGGGTGTCCTTCCCGAGAAGCTTCAGAGAGGGACAGCCAAGCTTTAGTTATAAGAGTGGAGGAAAATATTAGACCCATTTCCTGGGTCGACCCTAAATCTGAAATATTGGAGATTTTTGTAAACCATATCATTTCCACTAGCCGAGTATTAGGGTTGACATATTCAGGGCCGGAAGATCAGCTGAGGTCTATGTTCAGAGTTGCGGAGATAAGAGAAATGGATCATCGGAATTCCTCAGATCCTTCCAGTGTGGAAGGCGTAAGGAAGTTGCTACGGGAGCTAACAAAACTAAAATCGGATGTGAACTATGGTAACTCGACCGTCAGAAAGCAAGCAGTTCGTAATGTGAGGGGTAATAGAAGAAATTGCCCTAGGGGAAGAGCATCGCGGTTGTCTGGTTCTTCATGAAGATAATATCATGGAATGCCAATGGTTTGGGGTCTTTAGAAAAGCTCAGGTTAAAGAAATAGTAAAAATTAATAAGCCGGTCTTAGTTTGTATCCAAGAAACAAAGATGGGGGTCGTCAACAGAGCTCTAGTTATGAATTTAGGCGGCAATGTGAATTGGGATTGGTTATCTCTGGATGCTGTTGGAGCTGCAGGAGGTATATTAGTCATGTGGGATCAATCAAAATGGGAGATCCAAGATTCTTGGGTAGGCCAGTATTCCGTTTCAATAGTTCTCAGAAAGGTGGGAGATGTGGATGTGGTTACTTTCTCAGGAATTTATGGTCCTCCAGATAGGATGGTGAAGGGCCAGCTGTGGGAGGAACTTACTATGATTAGAAGTAAATGGGTAAACCCTTGGTGTTTGGGGGGAGATTTTAATGAAATCAGAAGGGTCGAAGAAAGGCTGGGGTGTCGCAGAACTTCTCAGAATATGATCGATTTCTCAGATTTCATTGCTGAGAATGAATTGATTGATATTCCGCTCAAGGGGGCTCAATTCTCGTGGTCCAGAAATTCCAGAAAAAGTCGATTAGATCGTTTTTTGTTTTGCCCAGCTTGGATTTCTATGTTCCCGGAAGTGTGTCAGAAGGTGCTAGTTCATTCAGTTTCTGATCATTGCCCGCTCCTGTTGGATCCAAGATTGGATTCATGGGGGCCCTTCCCGTTCAGATTCGAGTTAGCGTGGTTAGAAATCCCAAAATTGGACGAGATGATGGGGGGATGGTGGGCACCACTCAAGGTTGAAGAGGCGGCTGATTTTATTATAGGGGAGAAACTCAGATTTGTTAAAAAAAGGCTCAAAGAGTGGAATTCTCTCAGATTAGAGGCAATCCATGAGAGAAAATTATGGTTACAAAATCGAATCAGGGTCATCTCTTTGGCTGATGAGGAAAGGTTAGCTTCAGAGGACAATTTGAATGAATTGGGAAAAGTCAAGGAGGAACACAAAGGCCTTCTCCTTCAGGAAGAAATATCGTGGCGGCAGAAGTCCAGAGTAAATTGGTTAAAAGAAGGAGATAAAAACACAGCTTACTTTCATAATATGGCCAGTGCAAGGAGGCGGAATAATAGAATCGAGGCATTGGAGGTTAAGGGATCCTTATCTTTTACCAAAGAAGCGATTACCAAGGAAATTGTGGACTACTACAGATCATTATATTCAGCGGAAAACATAGTCAGGCCTAGGCTGGATGAGGTGGTTTTTAAATCTCTTGATGCTAACTCTAACTCGGGGTTGGAAAGGCCATTTTCGGAGGAGGAGGTGGAGAAAGGGGTCTTCTCAATGAATCGTGACAAAGCTCCGGGGCCGGATGGTTTTTGTCTCGCTTTCTTCCAGGTTTGTTGGGAGTATGTGAAGGGAGATGTAATGTCATTTTTTCAAGAATTTTATGCTGGCATGGAGTTGGACAGAGGAACTGGCGCCACCTTTATTGCTCTTGTGCCAAAAGTTAAAGGAGCGGTGAAAGTCTCTGATTTCAGGCCTATTAGTCTGGTCGGTTGCCTTTATAAGGTGCTGTCAGAAGTATTGGCGGACCGAATAAAGATAGTCCTCCCCTGTATCATTTCCGAGAATCAGTGTGCCTTTGTTAGCCAGCGACAAATTTTGGATTGTTCCTTGGTGGCAAATGAAATGGTGGATTGGATGGCAAAATCAGGTGAGCAAGAGGTTATTTGCAAGCTGGATATGGAAAAAGCGTATGACAGAATGGATTGGCAATGTTTAGATTATTTTCTTGAAATGATGGGTTTCGATGTGAAGTGGCGGGGGTGGATTAGAAGCTGTTTATCTTCAGCCTGTTTTTCCATTCTTAATAATGGCTCTTCAAAAGGTTTTTTCAAATCTTCCCGAGGCTTGCGCCAAGTGGATCCCCTCTCTCCCTTTCTATTTGTAATTGTAGCTGAAGCCTTGAGCGTGCTGTTGGTGAAAGGAAGATCGGAGGGACTGGTCTCAGGGGTTAAATGCAACCAGAATGGGATTGAGGGATCGCATTTACAATTTGCGGATGATATGTTACTTTTTAGCTCCCCTCAGGCTTCAAAGATTCTCAACCTAAAGGCGTTTCTCCGTTGTTATGAACTAGTAACAGGGCTCAGATCCAACTTCTCTAAATCAAGATTGTATGCTGTGAATATCGATGAGGCAGAAGCATCTAGTCTAGCTAATATCATGGGATGTTCCTTGGAAAATCTGCCTTCATCCTATTTGGGATTACCTTTGGGGCTGGGTCGACCTAACAAATGTGCATGGGATCCCATTGTGGAAAGAATCGAAAGAAGACTAGATTCTTGGAAGAGGAATTTGGTCTCTAAAGGAGGAAGATTAACCTTGATTAAGGCAGTTTTGGCCAATATTCTCATTTGTCAGTTATCCTTATTTAAATGCCCCATGCATGTTGTTAAGCGTATTGAACAGATTCAGAGAAGATTTCTGTGGGGGGGATCGGAGAAGAAGAGGTCTTTGGCTTTAGTTAGTTGGGAAAATATCTGCAAGCCAGTCCAAGGAGGAGGTCTCAGTATTAGAAGGATAAAACAGGTTAATCAAGCCTTAATGGGAAAATGGCTGTGGAGGTTTGGGGAGGAAAAAGAGAGGCTATGGGCTAAAGTAATATCAGGGAAATATGGTGTTGCTCCAGGTAACTGGGTTTCTCTGAATAGCTTATGCAAACCTGGGGTGACAATTTGGCGGGATATTCTCTGTCTAAACTCCAACTTTGATCGAGGTGTTAGATACAGAGTGTACTCTGGCGACAGGATCTCCTTTTGGTCCATGAGGTGGTGCTCTAGTTCCCCCTTAAAAGTTTTATTCCTTGACCTATTTTTAGTTGCTGATGATAAGTCAGCATTAGTGAAAGATTGTTATGAGAGAATAGCTGGTAAAGTTATATGGAAACCTCTTTTTAGGAGAAATTTCTTTGATAGAGAACTGCCTTCGGTGCTTAATTTCTTTCAGGTCCTTGATCAGAATTACATCAGCTTAACAGGGGTGGACAGACGGCTCTGGGTTTTAAACTCGTCTGGATGCTTTTCAGTCAAGTCCTTCTATAATAGTTTGATGTCTTACGAGGAGAATCCATTGGCAGCAAGGGTGTGGAAAATAAAGGCTCCTCCAAGAGTTTGTTTCTTTGGCTGGTCAGCGTTAGGCAACAAGATCCAGACGGTGGACTTTCTGAGAAAGAGGAATATGTTGATTATCGACCATTGTGCTCTGTGTATCGAATCAGGAGAGTCGGTAGATCACCTCTTCATCCACTGCAAAGTAGCTCGTGAGGTATGGGGAAGGATTTTGGAAAGGTTTGGTATGAATTGGGTTTTTCCATCCTCTATTAAAGAATTATTTGAAGGCTGGCCATGTAATCCATGGGGGAAAAAAGGAAAGACTTTATGGTGGCTTTCATTGTTGGCCTTATTATGGGTGCTGTGGATTGAAAGGAATAACAGAGTATTCGAAGGTAAAGCTAAATCTTCATATTTTTTATTCATCAAGGTCATTGCACTATCTATTTCTTGGGCTCGGGCTCTCCCGCTTTTCCAATTTGTTTCGGCCTTTGATCTGTGGGAGGGATGGGGAGTAGTATGTAATAGTAAGGAGACTATTAATGTAACTTCTCAGGTCTGGCGCTCACCCCCCGTGGGGCTAGTAAAATTAAATTTCGATGGCTCCAGCTTGGGTAATCCGGGCCCTGCTGGGATCGGGGGTATCCTGAGAGACTGTACAGGTGCAGTCATTAAGGCTTTCTCTGATCCAATCGGAATAGCAGATTCGAGTGAAGCTGAGGTACGAGCAGTTCATCAAGGCATTCTGAGTATGGAAAGGAATAGATTAGGCAGTTGCATTGTAGAGGGTGGCTCGCTTAATGTTATAAGATGGCTTAGGGGCCCTTTGAGTCCTCCGTGGAGATTTCTACATTTCTTTGATGAGATAAAAGATCTATCCGAAGGGCTTTCGGTATTATACCAGCATGTGAGAAGATCGGCTAACGCTATGGCAGGTAAGTTGGCAAAGGACGGAGTTTCAAAGCAGGTTTTAGAGCTTTTTGATTTTCTTCCGCCCTAATTGAATATTGTGGGGTTGTAACTGTCTTTTGTGGCTTCTATGTATGTCTTTGTACTGTAAGGGGGACCTTCTCAGTCTTCTTTTAATGAAATCCGTTACCATTAAAAAAAAAAAAATTCAGAAAAAAAAGGATTGGTTAATCCAGTTTCCGGGTTCTAAGTTCAAAATGCTAGACAACTTCAAAAGTAGCTAGGAGAAACTTACTAGATATTGTTTAGGAATGGCATTGGCACTTGATCTTTTTTATACTGAATTGATCAATGTCTTTGAGACATTTTAGTGGTTGTGTTTGTACAATTCATATTTTTAGAACTGTGCATTTTTGCTCTTCTGGCATTACAGAATATTACGAGGAGCACAGCATATAATGGCTTCTTTTTCCTGTCCCAATTGAGGGGAAGGCCTTTATATTATGATCAATGATCTGCCAACTTTCTTTGGTGATGGAAAGGAAGCTGGTAATCCAGACTCTCAACGAAGGTGAGAACGACAATTTTTGTTTGTTTTTCATTTACGTTTTTTTGGATGAGATGCATGATCTGACACTCCTACAGCGATCGAATGCCAGGCAGATACAAAGCAATTCAAAGAGAGTTGATGATGATGATGACTATGAAGATGAAGATGAACACAGTGAGGCCTTTTGTGGAAGTTGTGGTAATTACAATGCAGATGGGTTTTGGATTGGTTGTGACATATGTGAGAGGTGGTTCCATGGGAAATGTGTGAAGATAGCACCAGTGAAAGCCGAGAGTATCAAGCAAATCAAATGCCCCTCTGTCAGTTCGAAGAAAGGCAGTCAGTAACTAATTTTTCATAGATTACCCTCTCTCTCTCTCTCTCTCTCTCTCTCTCTCTCTCAGCTGACATTGTATTAAACTGTATTCTGCTGTTGTGAAACTACTGTTTTAATGGGGGTGGAAGTCTTTCCTGAAGGCTCTACTTGTTATTCAGAAACATTAACGTTACCATACTAATTGTCCTGCAGTAATCTCTGTCCCATCATTCAACTTTTGTTTTTCTGGAATTTTTCTGAGAAATCTCTTGTTTAATTATTCATAGACCATTTTGTAATGCACATATTATGTAGGCCAACCCACACATCTGGTTCTATGCATTGACCATGGAAACATTAGCATATTCCATTGCAATAGATGAATGACAACAAGTGGAGTCAAACAAGAGATTGAATAAAAAAATTCAAACTAGAGGAGACATTTACAATTTTAACTATATTTTTGTCCCATAGAAGTTTTAAGTTATGACAGAATAAATCACATGTGGTTTCCCTCTCCTTCTCTGATCATGAAAGTGATTCCAGTGAGAAATCCAACACATGTTATTTGACTATTCTCACTGACATATTAGATTTATATTTTTAAATATATATAAAAATAAAAACTTTAAATATTTATCAATGAATTCTCAGAAACATTATAAAAATATGGAATCTTTTTTTTTCTGAGTGGTCAAAAAAATATGGAATCTAAGATTAAGGGAAACTAATTTTGGGTTAGTGTTTTGCTTAGATTAAGGTTCTATTAATTGAGGGTAGATTACTTAATCACAATTCTTTTGGATATAAGAGAATGGGGACTATTCATTTAGAGAAATTATATGATGCTAGACCGTCAAGTCACGTGAAGGTGGTACTTCAAAAGTACCACCCTTGATATTTGATCCAACAGCAGCATCTTAAAAAGTGGGCTGCTATCTAGGGCGGTACCGTTTTGACAGTACTTGACGGTCGGGCACCATATAAAAACTCATTTATAGGTGAGGTGTCTAAGGATATTGGCTACAAGTGAGAGCAAATTGATTTTTTATCACACAAAACAACCTCAGGGTTACTTATGGTTTAAGCATGAGAGAGTTTGCCTATGGGTAGAGGAGTAGTTGGATCAGTTTAAGCTTGCTTCATGGTTAAGGAAGGGGGTACAACCCACCTATTAATGCTAATAAAGTAGCAAAAGAAAAAATAAAGAAAGAACAAGGATGGACCTCGATCCTTGATTAATAAAGTGTCTTTAGAGCATGCCTAGAAAAGCTAAACCATTGATATTTGTGCATTGATCTTATCGTTGGAAATTGATAATCGAAATCAATCGAAATCAATGTTTATAATTTTGTGGAAAGTCTTTGGAGTCTTAAAGGTCATTGTATGTTTTCTAGAGTTCTCACTGTGTAGGCTAAATTATCAAAGAGTCAATGTGGATTTCTTATGATGTTCCTTGAGATTTCTAAAGGACTCATGGGACTAAAAGAAGGTGTTTAATGTATTGAGTTATTTTAGAAGTGTCTCAGGTTTATAAAAGTGAAGTGATTTGTGTAGAGATTGGAAGCTTAGAGAGAAACTTCAAGGGTAAAGGTTCAAGAGAGAAGAAGGGTAGAGATTCTAAGGGAAAAGAATACCGAGTCACTTGTAATTTGTTTTTGATATATAAAAGTTTTTATTTTTGATTTTGGTGTTTCATTTGTATCTTGGTGGAGCTCTACATGGGCTCTTTGGCTGTGTATATCCCAACCTCCCTATTCCTCCTATGATCACAACGTTAGATAATCAATCAAGCCAACTGGGGCCAACACTTATGATTGAGGGGTTTGTATGATATAGGATCAAGATCATATTACCTCATGAAAGATCCTCCAAACAAATGTTCTCAAGCACATGTCTTATTTGGGATCTAACACTGATTACTACCGCTGTACTTCATTCTTATTTTTCTACAAGGGAGCTATCAAGGACATGACAAATGCAAATCATAGGGTTTTGTGTGCTTGAAGGTGATCTGTGGGTCTTGCTAGAGCTTTGGTGCTAGTCCTTGGTTTGCGAGTCCCATTAAATTGTTCCATCCGTGCCCTTGATTCTCTCATTCTTGTTTGATCCGCTTCGATTAACTAAAAGATGATCTTAGGACGTTGATCAATAAGGTATCTTAAGAGCTCGTGAAGAAGAGCTAAGCCATTGATTTATGTCAGCATTGATCTTATGAATGAGGAGTTCAAATGATATGGGACCAAGATCATATAGATTGACCCATGAATCACCTCCAGATAAATATTCTCAATCAAATCTCAGTTATTTTGGATTCAAGTTTGATAATTAAGATTACATCTTAGCAATGATAGATTGGTTTAAGCTCTTAATTTTGACTGTAGCTATTTTAATCTAATAAAACTTAAGTGTCTTTTTTCTTCTGGAAAAGAATCAACATTAGTTAACATGGGCTGTTTTCTTGTCAAGAATATTCCATTGATAAACACACCTCTTATTGAGTTACATTTTCAAATGAATATAAAAATAGAATAGAGTTATCTCCAAAACTTAAGAATTGTTGCGAAAGCTTCGGGTGCGGTGGCAAATTGACGTTTCAATTCAGAATTAAATACTTATTAGAGTGTACAACGAAAGTAAACGATACTAGGACATGTTGTTAGGAAACATACCCACGTGTAGTGTTGAGAAAATCCGCTGGGCAAAACAATTCGACCGTGAACAAATTTAACGGAAAAGTAAAATAAACCAAGCAAGATACAAGATGAACACCGAGATTTTACGTAGTTCGGCCAAGCCTACTCCACGGGCGAGAAACACGATCTTCCACTATGAGAAAAACAATATAAAAGGATTAAAATGGATTTAACCCAAAACCCAAAATCCGCAACCCTTTCCTTGCTTCCCAAACCAAGACCGTATAAGAGAAAACCTAAGAAGAAAACCATAGAGAAAAACCCAAGAAGAAAAGCCCACTTTCTCTTCTTTTTCTCTCTCCTCTCTTTTTTTTTCTCTCTCCTCTCTTTTTCACTCTCTTTCTCTACCCTCACAAGAGACTCACACGTCTTCACTTTTATACTTGGATTTTCTAAGAAACCTAAAAGCAACACTCGCTATATTGGCATATCAACCAAAAATGAAAAAAACAAGAGAAATAATATACTTTCCCTTTTTACCTTCTTGCCTTCCCACCCAAGCAAATCATGTAGGTGGGAAATAAGGCAACTTTCCCAACAATCTCCACCTTGGTTTATTTTCCAGCCACTTGAAGATTTTCCTTTGATGTCGCCACCGGTCCTCTATCACCGCAAACCACCATTGGCATTCTGAAGTACCAACTACACACCCTCGAATCACCTTGGTTCTGACTCCTTTCGATTCGATCAACACGGCCAATGCACATGTGTAGCTGCCAACCCGTTGACTCACCT
Organism: Tasmannia lanceolata; assembly: GCF_043159265.1. NCBI lineage: Eukaryota > Viridiplantae > Streptophyta > Magnoliopsida > Canellales > Winteraceae > Tasmannia > Tasmannia lanceolata. The sequence goes on from NW_027518679.1 coordinate 45,484,841, forward strand.
AGTCAACCTTGGAGAGGTATCTCGATCCATCCTCCCAACGCAGATAATGTCATCTTCTCACCATCATCTGCAAACTGGAAACCTGTCTCTGCAACAACTGCGAACGAGACCCTACGTGTGCGCACACAATTACCCTATTTCCAACTAGCCATCGAGATCTCAGGAACACTAGTCACCGTGTCTCCGACCAGACAATATAATTCGCCGCACTTCTCGCCTTTCATCAGAACCACACAGCCGTGTGTGATTTTCATGTCTCCACCTACAGTTGAAAACCTGCAACTCCTAGAGTCCAACCGGCCTAGGGATACTAGATTTCTTCGCATCCTTGGGACATATGCCACACCACCCAAAGTATGAACCACTCCATCAAACATCTTGATCTTCACCGTCCCAACTCCTGTGATGTCACAAGTAGACCCGTCACCCAAGGACACTACACCTGCCCTTGTCTCCTGGAGCGTATCAAAATATTCCCTCCTGGAGTTTACATGAACAGAGCAACCTGAATCTAGAATCCACTCATCATGAGAAGTGTGATTACCTTAGGAGACTGTGAGAACGTCTCCAAACTCTTTGCTCTGCTCATCTATTATTGTCGTCATAACATTCGTAGCACTATTGTCTGCTCAGTCAGCTTGCTTTAGACAATCTCGCTTGATGTTGCCATATTCCTTATAACGGTAGCATTGCACGCCCTTTCCACCGACCCTGGATCTTGACCTGTCTTTTCCTGATCCCCTGTCAGACGACCTTCCTCTTTGATTCCCACCATGAACAACCAACCCATGCTTTTCACATACACCAAGAACATGTTTCTTTCGCATCTCATTCGATAAGAGTGGCGTTGGGACTTCCTCTAAATTTATTGTATCCTTACCATACAACAAAGTCGTCACCATGTTGTCATGCTAATTAGGAAGCGAAGTAAGAAGCAAAAGGGCCTTGTCTTCTTCCTTCAACTTTTCATCAACCTTATGGAGCTGATCCACAAGCCCGTTGGATACCGTAATGTGTTTCAGAAGATCCTCGCCTTCCTGCATCTTCAGCCCGAACAAATGCCGCTTCAAATACAATCGGTTGGCAAAGCTTTTTGACATATAAAGCTTTTCCAACTTCTCACATAATTTAGGTGCATCTTCTTCTTCCATAACGTTAAACATAATGCTATCTGCCAGACATAGTCGAATAATGCTGACCGCCTTCGACTCAGTGTCTTCCCACTCGGCACCCGTCATCTTCTCTGGCTTCCCATCATTTTCCTTCAACACCTTAGCCAACCCCTGTTGAACTAGGATGTCCTTCACCCTCAACTGCCACAGGGTGAGACTGCAAACTGCCCTTTCAGTCAAATCTGTTGATGTTGAACTGAGTAAAACTTGATTTTACCGCCATCTAAGATTACTTCGCAGTTCACGGTGTAGCGCTCCACCTCGAACGAGAATCTTTTCATGGACAATCTTTCTACTCCCAAAGATCGCTCTAACCGCGATCCAACCACAACACCCACGATCACTCCACCCGGCCTCGACGATCGCTCCACCTGAGCTCTGATACCACTTGTTGAGAAAATCCGCCGAGCAAAACAATCCGACCGTGGACAAATTTAATGGAAAAGTAAAAAAAACCAATCAAGCCACAAGATGAACAACAAGATTTTACGTGGTTCGGCCAAGCCTACTTCACGGGCGAGAAACACGATATTCCACTATGAGAAAAATAATATACAAGGATTACAATGGATTTAACCCGAAACCCAAAATCCACAACTCTTTCCTTGCTTCCCAAACCAAGACTGTATAAGAGAAAACCCCAAGACGAAAAACCCAAGAAGAAAAGCCCTCTTTCTCTTTTTCTCTCTCCTCTCTTTCTCTTTTTCTCTCTCCACTTTTTTTTTCACTCTCTTTCTCTAGCCTCACAAGAGACACTCACGTCTTCACTTTTATGAGCAGGTTTTCTAAGAAACCTAAAAGTAACACTTGCTATATTGACATATCAACCAAAAAGGAAAAAACAAGGGAAATAAGATACTTTCCTTTTTTGCCTTCTTGCCTTCCCACCCAAGCAAATCATGTGGTTGGCAAATAAGGCAACTTTCCCAACATGAAGAAATAATTCAGAATGGCATGTGGTGGATCCATTGTAAGTTATGCATGTGGAACCGTGTAAGTTAATTACCATCCGAATGATGGAATGAAGGGCGCCCTTGCAAAAATTATCTTGAAGGGCCCTCTTTTTTTTTGGCGCATTCCACTTTTTTAGGTGCTGCACTTTGCATAAATGAACCAATAAGAGGGCCCTGGAAGATGATTTTTGCAAGGGCACCCTTCATTCTATCATTCCTCTTATCCATTTTCATCTTCATTGACACCATCGTCATGGCTGTCATCATAACTTCATATTCAGGCCAAATGGCATCAGACCAAATCAGGTGAGAGAGAGAGAGACGTGGCAAAGAACCCCTTCTTACTTCCTCAACGTGATGGAAATCCAAGAATAGTTTTTGCTGGGAATGATGTGGGCAACCCAAGAAAAATTCCACAAAAAAAACCTGCTAAAAAAAATTCCTGACCGACCCTCCAAAACCAAACAAAACTCACTCAACCTTTAAAAAAATAAACACGTTCTCCCTTTACGTCCATTTCACAGCAGTAAAGAGAAGACTCCTCCACTACCTCAGAAACCCGTAACTCACTCAAACATTTTATTTTTTGTACTCTCTCCCTCTATTATATATATTGAGATAAAAAGATATGCTATCGTCGTACCCAACATATTTACCTTTTTTGTTGGGGTATTTCTTGGAAGCTAAACACTCGAAATGGATAGCCTACAAGAGTGGCCTGAACCGATTATCCGAGTTCAGTCCTTGTCTGATAGCGGCATCACTGCGATACCAAACCGCTACGTTAAGCCCCTCATCGATCGACCGACGGTTGGATTATTAAGCGGTTTTAACATCCCAATTATCGATCTTGGGGGTCTTGATGGTAATGAGACTGTACGTCAGATGTCGGGTGCTTGTAGGGAGTGGGGATTCTTCCAAGTGATCAACCATGGGGTGAGCCCAGAGCTAATTCGAAAGACGAGGGAGGTGTGGAAGGAGTTTTTTCACCTCCCTATTGAGCAGAGGCAAGTCTATGCTAACTCACCAAAGACTTATGAAGGGTATGGAAGCAGGCTTGGAGTGGAGAAGGGAGCCATTCTTGATTGGGGAGACTACTATTTCCTTCACTTGCTCCCCCTATCCCTCAAGAGCCACCACAAATGGCCTGCCATTCCTGCTTCTTGCAGGTCGATTCGTCTACCTATTTCTAAATTTCTTGTATATATATATATATATATATATATATATATATATATATATATATATATATAAAATTCTCCATGAGCTAGAAATTCACTTTGCTAGGTTATATTGTGTCATGTCCCGACCCCACTGTGTAAATATTGATCGGTTTTGGGTCTCGACTTGCCCTGGATTTGTTTTCCAGCAGCACTAACCGTGCCCGACTCACCCCGCGAGGATGGTGAAAAAGCATCTACATAGGGAGAAGGAGAGTTCACATATATAGCCTAGGAACTTTCTCCCCCTTTCTAACATGGGATTTTACATATTGTTTTTGAACACTACATGAAAGAATTTCGTTAATCTATATATACGAAAATTAAATCATGAGAATTAATGATTGTAAAATTAATTAATTAGCATCTTGAGGCGGGGTTGGATTAATACTTACACTGGTGAATTTACTTCTTCCAATCCCCAAAATAAAAGCAATTCAGTTATTGGGTTTCTATTGATTCTTATGTTTATCCTTCATTTTAAGGGTCTTAAATTCTGTGGTATATATGATTGGTTGAATACATGCAGGGATGTTATTGAAGAGTATGGCCAGCAATTGGTAAAGCTAGGTGGGAATATAATGAAGATGTTATCCAAAGGTCTTGGATTAGAGGAGGGGTACCTACAGAATGCATTTGGAGGGGAAGATATAGGGGCTTGCTTGAGGGTAAATTTCTACCCCAAGTGCCCGCAGCCCGATCTTACTCTTGGTCTCTCCTCGCACTCCGACCCCGGTGGCCTCACCATTCTCCTGCCGGATGATTATGTCGACGGCCTCCAAGTTCGCAAAGATGATGCTTGGGTAACCGTTCAACCCTCTCCCGATGCCTTCATCGTCAACATTGGAGATCAGATTCAGGTCTCTCTCTCTCTCTCTCTCTCTCTCTCTCTCTCTCTCTCTCTCTCTCTCTCTCCAGATTATCTAGCTAGAGAGATTTTATATATAATACATTTGAGCATAACAAATGATGCTTGGTTGCCCAATATTTCCTAATACATTTGACCATAAGAAATGGTACGAATACTTTCATGATACACATGAGATAGTCTCTCTCTCTCTCTCTCTTTCTCTCTCATGATGAAAACAATCTTATCCAATAATTCTACCAAAGGTGTTGGGAACATGCTACAGAACATGCCCCTTTTAGACTACTTGAGGTCGCTTTCTATCAGCTATCAACCGCTAAGAGACATGTACAAATACTTCACCTTCTTTTCATGTCATGGTAGCCAACTGATCAAAGAGAAATACAATTTATCAAGAGCTTTGTCCCTGCTGCTCTTTTAGCCTACACAATTCCTTTGCAAGTAAGGAGATCTTGGCCTTTTATGTTTCTATCATTTATTACAAGTTTGGAGGTTTCTTCAACGTTACTGTACCTCCAATCACTTGTCTAGGGATATTTTATTCCAACTAGACTGGTTTTCCCCCTTTACATATGCTTCAATTCCAAAAAAGGGGGCAACATGGCTGCACAGGGTTTTTAGATCTACCTTCTTATTTAGAACAAGTCTCCTTTGCTTTCTCTAGAAATAACATGATAATATTATCTTATTCCTTTGCCTATCTCTTTCAAATATCAAATAAAAAAATATTTACATAAGAAGTAGATAATCTCTTGTTGTTTTCTAATTCATGTAGCCAGATTAACATTCTTTTCTAAACTTATATGACATGTTCAAGGAACCAAAATAAAAAATGAAATAGCTTCAATAAAAACTAGTTTAATTGTTGTTAGTGGGAGACACACATTGAGTATTCATTAAATCAAATGATAAATATTTTTATATCTTGTGAACCAAAAATGGGTGATTAATGAATTAACTTATGGCGGTTGTTCGGTTGATATCAGGTGCTGAGCAACATGGAATACAAAAGCATCGAGCATCGCGTGATAGTTAATTCGATCCAAGAACGCCTCTCCTTGGCTTGCTTTTACAACCCCAAGAGTGATATACCAATCGGACCCATCCCGGAGCTTGTGACGCCGGATCAACCCACACTCTACCGACCAATGACTTTCAATGAATACAGGCTTTTCATCAGGCATCAGGGTCCACGTGGCAAATCACAAGTGGAATCCTTGGCTTCTCGTCGTGCCGCATCAGTCATTCAGCACTCGTGAAACATGTCTATTTGATGTAACATCAACTAAGCTCTTTGAAATCCATGATAAATCTTAATTTTACAATCGTAAACAACTACCTTAACTTTGCAATTGTAAACAATGAGCTTGATCAACATGTCATAGTAATTAAGTAGCAACATTGAAGTTATGGGTGTATCACACAAGAGACAAATCTCTCTCTCTCTCTCTCTCTCTCTCTCTCTGTGTGTGTGTGTGTAGAGAGAGAGAGAGAGATGTAACATTGAACCATTACATAGCCTTTTGTGGCCAATTATCTTCCTACAGAGGAAACGATAATATTAACAGGAGAATATACCAATCATTCATATCGAAAGGCAAGGGATTTCCCCAAACTGGAAATCCACGTCATTGTGAAAATCAAAATCATGCCCGACCTAATCAAGGTGACCGATTTAAAAGGCCCAATACCCAACAAGATGATCGATTTCAAAGTCGAGGCAGTCCTATGAAATGTCAGATTTAGAGGGAAAATGGCCATGAAGCTCTAGATTGTTGGAACCGCTAGGATAATAGCTTCCAATCAGAAATTTTCTTGAAAGCCTTAGCTGCAATTCAGATTTATGACTCGCAATACGATGAATAGTTTCGTAATACTTGAGCAACTTCCCATATGATTGAGAATCCAGGTAATCTTACTAACTTGATCTTATATAAAGGCTTAGATTCTATCATGGCAGGTCATGGAAATTAGATGTATATTTCTAATATTGGTTAGGAAAAAGATAGTTAGTGATAATAATACTACAATTCCCTTGCGAGATATTTTACTTACTCCAAATACTAAGAAAAACCTGATTTCCGTGTCTCAACATACCACTGACTATCCTTGCTACTTTGAATTTGATGAATCTGGTTTCAAGATAAAGGATCAGAGGACAAGATAGATATTGACATCAAAGGAGCAGGCGAGGTGGATTGTACGCACTAGATGGCATAAAAGTAGAGGCACATTTTTCAAAGCATTTTCATACTGTAGTTGAAGAGGTATGACACATGAGATTGGATCATCAAGAGAGTGCTAAATTTTCTTAAGAATAATAGATTTATTTCTGTTACTAGAAAATCTGATTTATGTACTGGTTATCAAATCAGTAAGAATGTTAAAACTTCCCTTCTTTGCCTCTAATTAATAAACTCTCTATTGAACCTTTACAAAAAGAGGTGCATTATGATCTTTGTGGACAAGCTCCGGTTAGATCAATTTAAAATTTTCGAAATTATGCTTTATTCGTAGATGACTATTCTCATTATATCCGGTTCTATAATTTAAAACAAAAATCTAATTTTTCAGATGCTTAGTAACTTTTCAGAAGATGATTGAAAGACAACTAGCCAAAAACTCAAAAAATTTCAATCAGATGTTGGAAGAAAGTTCTCTGATAAGGAGTTCCTTAATCACTTTGTTGAATGTGGGATAGTTTTATCAATCTTCTTGCCCTTGCCCTTGCCCTTGCCCTGGCACACCCGAAAAAAATAGTGTAGCCCTTGACATATTGTTGAACTTGGATTGGCTATGTTGTATCGGGCCACAATTCCTATACAGCTTTGGGTCGAGGCATTTTCTACGGCATTATTCTTGATAAATAGACTATTATCCCCTACATTGAACATGAAGTATCCCTATATATAACATCTTATTTCATAAACAACCTGATTACTCAATCTTGAAAGTATTTGGTTCAAGGTGCTTCCTATATCTTCGGAATTACACTACTTACAAATTTGAGCCAAGAACATTGCCTTCTTCACAAGGGGTATCGATGTCTTCATTCCTCGGCCGGTTGAGTCTATATTTCAATACATTTGGTGTTTAATGAAATTTTGTTTCGATATGCTATGTCTGCTAAGTCCTCTAATGCAAAACATGTTGAAGGAGAGTTGTCCATCTTCAATGACTGGGTAACACCTTGTGATGAGGATGACCAAGGTGATCTAGCTAGGCCCTTGGAGACACCCCCTTTGGAGATAAATGAATCACCTCCACTTTGGAGACAAATGATCTAGTTTGGCCTGTGAAGAGTGAACCTGACTCACCCCAAAGCAAGCATATATCAGTACCACTTGTCCCGCCAAACTCAACATCCATCATTCCTGATATTCATATTGAGCCAACTTCACCTCCATCTCCTCTTAACTTGATTGAGTCAAAACATATAGTAATTACTCTGTTTAACCCAAAACTACAAAATCTACTCTCAAAGACCAAGGATGGCGAGCTGCAATGATGGAGGAAATTGTTGCACTTACAGATAATCAAATATGGGAGCTTGTGCCACCCAGCCCGCAAATGAATATAGTTGGTCGTCGATGGGTATTCAAGACCAAGTTAAGGGCTTATGGTGGGTGTGACCGTCTCAAAGCTCGGTTTGTTTCCAAGGGCTAAAATCAACAATGATTGGATATATTGAAACCTTTAGCTTTGTTATTAAACATGGGAGTATTTGTGTGGTTCTCATAGTTGTTATGGTCAAAGGCTGACCCATTTGTGCCAAAAATGCCTTCTTACAGGGTACCTGCATGAGCCTGTTTACTTATGGATCAACCTCAAGGTTTTATTGATCATGCTTGACCCCACTATGTATGCAAACTTAAACGTGTTGTGGGTTCGAGCCCATGTAGGCCCCACATTCACACCGTTTCCTATTTTTAATAGGAAAGTAGAGTTTCCTACTTAAAATAATAAAAAAAAAGGGAAATTAGAATCGTGGGTGAATTTCTGATTAGGAAAAGGCAACGAGTGGTGTGTATGTGTGACGTTTTCTAAAACCATTAGAAGGAAAAAAAAAAAAAAAATTTTAAAAAAAAGGGAGAGAGAAGAAAGAGAAGAACAAGGGTTTCTTTGTGTGGTTAGAGTTTTGGCTTGGGACAAAAATCTAGGGCACTTTTTGGGGCGTTTCTTCTTGGAGATTTTCATCGCACCGTCGAATCCTCTCGTTTCACGGAGACTTCGCGAGGATTTGGATTTCTTCGACTTGAAGATCGAAGTGGGTAATTTTTTGTGAGAAAGTGGGTTTTGTTGTTCGCAACGAGGTAACCTTTTATCTCTCTTGTTTCTTGTATTGGCTCAAGTTTCGAGTGAAAACTTGAGAGAAAGACGTTGTATTACTTATTTGATTAGTGGATATTTCGTCGGTTTCGCCCCGTGGTTTTTCCTCTTCGTTGGAGGGTTTTCCACGTAAATCTTTGTGTTCTTTTGTGTGATTGCTCTCTTGTTGGTTTGGTTTCTTTAATCCACATATTTATTTGCTTCGTAATTAAAGTGGGTTTTCTTCGGCGAAAAACCCAACAAGTGGTATCAGAGCTGTGGTTGTTTGGAAGCAAAGTTGTTTGTGTGGATTGAGATGGAGAGTTCTTCAGGAACCATGATCAAGTTGGCTAGATCAAATTGGATGATTTGGAAACCAAAGATGGAGGATATTCTTTATTGTAAGGATTTGTATGAACCCATTGAAGGTGATAAGGCCAAGCCGACTGGCATGTCTTATAAAGATTGGCAAAAATTAAATAGAAAGGCTATTGAACATATTAGGCAATGGTTGGATGACAATGTGTTCCATCATGTGTCTAATGAAACATCTGTACGTTCGCTTTGGACAAAGTTGGAGGGTCTTTATGAGAGAAAGACTGCTGGGAACAAAGCTTTCTTAATTAGAAAGCTTGTAAACTTGAAGTTCAAAGAAGGTGGTTCGATTGCAGAGCATCTGAATGAAGTTCAGAGTATAGTGAACCAGTTGTCTTCAATGAAGATGGTGCTAGATGATGAATTGCAGGCATTGTTACTTTTGAGCTCGTTACCTGATAGTTGGGAAAGTTTAGCGGTTTCACTTAGTAACTCTGCTCCAGATGGTGTACTTACCATGAGCCAAGTTACTAGTAGCTTGCTAAATGAAGAGACTAAAAAGAAATTAATGGGTACAGACCATGCACAGGCTCTTATCACAGAGAACAGGGATAGAAGTAAAAGCAGAGGGTCATAAAATCATGACAAATCCAGATAAATGTCGAATTTAAGAGAAGAAAAAATGCTTCCATTGTGGCAAAGAGGGTCACATAAGGAAGAATTGTTGGGTTTACAAAAGAGAGCAAAAAGAAGGTAAAACTCAGAAAAATGATGATGATAAAGACACTACAGCTATCGTGTCTAATGAAGATGTGATAACACTCTCTTTTGGAGAAGAAGAGTGTTTACATGTTGCAGGTCAGGGTATAGAGTGGGTTGTTGATACCGGTTCTTCTTACCACGCTACTCCCAATAGGGAGTTCTTCACTTCATATAAAGCAGGGGACTTTGGTATGGTGAAGATGGGCAACACTAGTCTCTCAAAGATTGTTGGAATTGGTGATGTGTGCATAGAAACCAATGTTAGATGCACGTTAACTTTGAGGGATGTGCGACATGTTCCTGATATGCGCGTAAATCTGATTTCTGGGATAGCCATGGATAAGGAAGGTTATGAAAGCTACTTTGGTAAGGGAGCTTGGAAGCTCACCAAAGGTTCACTCGTTGTTGCAAAGGGGAAGATTTGTTGCACATTATACAAGACTTATGCAAAGGTGTGCAAGGATGTGGTAAATTTTACCAGAGACAGTTCTCCTAGCTTATGGCATAAGAGGCTTGCTCACATGAGTGAGAAGGATTTTGCAGATTTTGAGAGTGTTGAAAAATCTATGAGTGTTGTTGATGGCATTATTGATCTTACATCTATTCATTCTCCATTAGAGCATGTTACACATGGGAGAGAAGTACAAGAAGATGGTAGTGATCATGGGTCAGATGCAGGTAGTCATGATACTGTGATAGAACATGAGCAGGGGGAGCAGCCCCCACAGACAAAGATAGTGGAATCTCAAGTTAGAAGATCTACTAGAGAGCATTGGCCGTCAACGAGATATCCTACCTCAGATTATATATTGGTTACTAGTGAGGGGGAGCCAAAGAGGTTTCAAGAGATACAATCTCATAAAGGCAAAGAATATTGGGCAGTAGTGGAATTGATTTTCAGGAACCGATGGATCCGTGATGTGATCGAAACGCGGTTGGTGCAGTTGAAGAATATTCGTACTGACAAGAATTTGTTTGATATGTTCTCAAAGGAAAGCTTGAGCTATGCTTAGGCATAGCTGGCATGGACTCCAAGTGAGAGTCAAGGTTGGTGTCTCCTCTTCATGGGCCTGGAAGGGGAGATTGTTGTGGGTTCCAGCCCATGTAGGCCCCACATTCACACCGTTTCATATTCTTAATAGGAAAGTAGAGTTTCCTACTTTAAAAAAAAAAAAAAAAAGGGAAACTAGAATCGTGGGTGAATTTTCGATTAAGAAAAGGCAGCGAGTGGTGTGTGTGTGTGACGTTTTCTAAAAACATTAGAAGAAAGAGAGAGAGAGAGAGAGAGAGAGAGAGAGAGAGAGAGAGAGAGAGAGAGAGAGAGAGAGAGAGAGAGAGAAGAAGAGAGAGAAGAACAAGGGTTTCTTTGTGTGGTTAGGGTTTTGGCTTGGGACCAAAATCTAGGGCTCTTTTTGGAGCGTTTCTTCTTGGAGATTTTCACCGCACCGTCGAATCCTCTCATTCCATGGAGACTTTGCGAGGATTTGGATTTCTTCAACTTGAAGATCGAAGTGGGTAATTTTTGGTGAGAAAGTGGGTTTTGTTGTTTGCAACGAGGTAACCTTTTATCTCTCTTGTTTCTTGTATTGACTCAAGTTTCGGGTGAAAACTTGAGAGAAAGACGTTGTATTACTTATTTGATTAGTAGATATTTCGTCGGTTTCACCCCGTGATTTTTCCCTCTTTGTTGGAGGGTTTTCCATGTAAATCTTTGTGTTCTTTTGTGTGATTGCTCTCTTGTTAGTTTGGTTTCTTTAATTCACATATTTATTTGCTTCGTAATTAAAGTGGGTTTTCTTTGGCGAAAAACCCAACAAAACGGGCTTTATATGGCCTCAAACAAGATCCACAGGCATGGTTCAACCGATTTAGTGCTTTTCTCCTTGACTATGGGTATTGTTGCAGTGTAGCAGATTCCTCTCTTATTGTATATCGACACGGTGAAGGTAGTACATTCTCCATCTATATGCGGTTGATATAATTTTGGTTGGAAATATTCCATCTTTACTTGACTGTGGGAAGCTCTTTCTCAATGACATATTTGGGAGCACTTCATTATTTTCTCGGCATTGAAGTTCATCACACATTCGATGTCTTTTTTTTTATCCCAATCTAAATTTGCAACTGATCTTCCGGACCGCGCTATGATGAAATCATATAAGAATATCTCTACACCTATGGAAGCCAAATCCCGAAGTACGAAAGGAACTCATGAACCTCATTCAAACATTACTCAATACCACAGTATTGATGATGCACTCCAATATCTCACCATGACTAGATCAGACTTATCATTTGCAGTTAATAGTGCATGTATGCCAACATATGCACAATTCAACAGTTGCCCACTTTCAAATAATCAAATGAATCTTACGATATGTTCTGGGTACTATGCATCTCTAATGTTGATTGAGCTGGTGCCCCATTACTAGGAGATCCACAACCGGTTTTTGTGCTTTTCTTGACTCCAATTGTACATATTGGAGTGCCAAAAAGCAATCTACCGCCACTCGATCTAATGCGAAAGCCGAGCATCGTGCTATGGACTCTACCGTGGCTGAGCCAACATGGCTTTCTTTAATCCTTCAAGATATCAGCCTCCCTCACTCATAAGTCATTTACACTCTTTTGTGACAACACGAGTGCTCTTCACATGACCATTAATTTAGTCTTTCATGCTCGTACCAAGTTTTGGCTATCACTTTGTATGGGAGAAGGTAGCCCTCGACTCTTTGGTCATGAAGTTCGTTTCGTCCTAGAATCAACTAACCTATATATTTACAAAGACCCTATCTTGAGATGTCTTCATTAAACTACTTACCAAACTTGGTCTGTGGCCTCGGCCACCATCCAGTTTGTGGGGGAGTAACCTTGCATCATTATGACTTGCCTAAGCTGTCCTTTTGATTCAGGCAGCAGATCGATCTTGCATATAGTGAGTGCAATTTTACTCCCATTAGGCCCATATGTAATTAATGAGCCAATTACTAGTGGGACCGCGTATGGAATTTATGGACCAAGGGATAAGATAGTGATTAGTGAGTGCATTGTACTCCCATTAAGCCCATTTGTAATTATTGCTTGTTGGAGGGAAAAACTTGCGGTTCTCTGAAAAAGGTTTTACTTATAATTTTTTAAGGCTATTGATATTTGTAATACCATGTTTTAATTATTGCACAAACTCAGCTTGTTCTTTCTTGGCTTCTAAGAGCTTTCTGGGAGAACAGTAATTAATATTTAATAACCTTTGACAGCTGTTTAAATAATAAAAAGACAAGATGATCTAGTGCATTTATCAAAACATGATAGTGCCAAATTCAGTAGCCTTTTTTAAAGGGAGATGATATTTTCACCCCTCTACAATACTCATTCGCCCCCTTATAACGTGAACATGAGGCAACTTTAATGTTTTTTGACGTCAAATCACGTTAAAAGGATGGGGGCGAATGCGTACTGCAGAGGGGTGAAAATATCATCTCCCTTTTTAAACCATGGAGTTTTATATCATTGTGTTTCTAAATATCGAAGGTAGAAGTCTATAAAATAAATATTCTAATGGAGTATTTTCATGTGTGAGTCTCTAAGTCTGATTAGAACAAGTTGCAATTAGAGTTTATAGACTGATCCCAGTTGTTGATTTGATAGGCCATCACTAGTTCTAGATTGTGTTCAAATTAAGCCATAAACTTATTCATTATGGTGTGACCAAACTAGACTCATGCGGGGGGCAACTGGATCAAGGACCAGACCTAATCACCTGCCACATGTATAATAAGTGCCAATGGACCACACCCATCCAAATCAAATTCAAATTGCATAGTCATTCTCCCCAAAAGTTCTCTCCCACATTATTGGTTAGAGATTATTTTTTCCCCCAAAACAACCAAGTGCATGAATGTAACCATTTCTTTTCCTTATATAGAAAAGGGAAACAGAATAAAAAAGGGCCATGTGGAGGTTGATAGTTTTCTAATTGAATGGCTTTTGTGTAAAGTAAATACATCGTATCATATTATAATTCTTGTTCTAAATCACGTGTTCAATAGCACCTAGCTTTGGCCAAGGTTCCTTTATCTTTCAACTCAAAGCTCTAAGAGACAGGAAGAAGGTGATTTTAATGGTTTCAAATTTTGGAAGATCACTGACTATACATATAAATATAGGCCACGAGGAGAAAAATCCACTATGGGATGATTCATTGATTCTAGTTCTTCAATTTGTAGCCACTAGAATGAACGGCGAAATAATAATTAAAAATCCTTCTGTATTCATAATGAAAGCTTGTGCATCAGAATTATCCAATGGGGATCAAATTTGCTTCATGATGTATCCATAGAAGGCCTATGTTAATAAATTGTTTGGATCATTGGGCAGGTAACCCTTACTTATACTTTTGTCCAGACATATTTTTCATTAAAATACAAGTGCATCAATCATTAAGAACACAATTTGGATTTGAGGAAATTAATATTTTTCATAGAAAAAATATTCCATTAAAAGATACTAGGTATAGTAGGTTAGCAGTTTTCCTTGAAAACAATAACAAATTTTTTTTTTTAGAAAAAACCCAATGGAAATTAGTTTACCAAAAGTTGGAAAATTCATTCACCATGGAATTTTTTTTTTTGAAATAGCGTTTTAGCTTACGTTATTGGTTTGAGTTTGAGTCAAGGCTGCAACTCGGGTCGGGCGGGTCGGGTTTTGGAGAACCCAACCCTACCCGAGAAATATCTCGGGTCGGGTCGGGTCGGGTTTTTTTTCGGAAAACCCACAATTCCCAAACCCGGCCCTACCCATGATAAATCTCGGGTCGGGTCGAGTTTTTTCACGTTGACGCAATTTTTTAAGGAAAATTCTTGTTTTGCAAGGCAACTCAACTCATAGAAGTAGAAATTACACTCACAGTACACTTGAATCAAACAATGATGTAATTACACTCACATTACACTTGAATCAAACAATGCTGTAATCAAACAATGTTGTAATTACAATCAAACAATGCTGAATCAAACACTTGAATCAACTCAACTCATAGAAGCAGAAATTACACTCACATACAATAACAGTGGGTGCGTGGGTTTTCACTTTTAACTTTTAACTAACAATAGAAAAAAATGTACATACTATAACTTATGTAACTCGGGTCGGGTCGGGTCGGGCCCTTTCAAACCCGGCTCGACCCGAGATTCATGCGGGCTTTTGAATGCTCAACCCGGCTCGACCCGAAACCCATGAAACCTGAACCCAACCCAGGCTATTTTCGAGTCGGGTCGATGCGGGTCGGGTAAAACCCGGCTCGAGTTGCAGCCCTAAGTTTGACTATCCAAACAGAAGCTGTCCAAAATTAATTTAATCAATGCAGGCATTTTGGAGGGTCGGAACCATTGATTTAATGGGTGGCTAAGTAAAATAATATTATTGAACTGATTCTATCTTATCTGACACAATCAACTTTCTCAATCACTCGACAGATTAAGTTTACTGGAAGAGCGGAGGCTTTCTCAAAAGTTTTTTTTTCCAGGCCGGCAACTCGTGTGATGTTGGTATTATAGCATACAAGGCTTAGTGCAGGATGACCAAAACCTCTAACATGATGCATCCATCCATTATGGAGTCTGTTTCGGATGTGCTCTTTTACCCTTTTGGAGCTTCCACTACCTTGGCATGTCCTAGCTAGCCATTTTTTTCAAACAATATAATAATTGTTTGTCAAGGGAATCATAGTGGCATTGAGTAAAAAGGAGAGGAAAACGGGAAGAATATAAAAACGGGATACAGAGGTATTGCCATGTGGCGCACTCACAGAGTGCGGGATTCTGTTTTACTTATATATAGTAGTTGCAGACCCATGTGTTGCACGTGAATGAAAAATAAAGAAAAACAAAGAATCAAATGAAGCGAACTATGAAAAAAAATCAGAAGTTACTCCCTCACTGCAGGAAACCCAAAAAAAAAAAAAAATAAAGGGGGCGGCTTAGCGCACGAGGCTATTGGTGGGGTCTAGGGAGCGCTAGATGTACCCAACCTTACCCCTACTTTGCAGAGAGGCTGTTTCCGTGACTCTAACCAGTTACCACTAGGGCTAGATTAGCTGTTACAATTTCCCGAAGCTCTCAAATGCCTATTGAAGAGTGTAGTTAACAAAGTAAAGAGTTTTCTTATAAGAATAAGGGAGTGGGGATATCATTTATCGTTATTTATATTAAGGGATTTGCTAGGGACCATCGCAGGAAGGCATTCACGGCTGGCTGTTGCATGTGAGAGCAGCTGCCTTAGATGAATTAAATGAGTAAGACAAAATCTTCTGAAAAGTGAGCCTTGTGGCTGCTCTCATATGCAACAGCTAGCCGCGAAATGCCTTCCTGCGATGGTCCCTAGCAAATCCCTTAATATAAATAACGAGAAATGATATCCCCACTCCCTTATTCTCCCACCAGGATTATGGTTAGGACTGAATCCTAGGTTATATAACAATAGACAACATGTCCCACGTGACCTATGTTATTAAAGATAGATGGGGCCAATAGAAATGGGCTTATTGGCTTTACAGGTTAAATAGAAGGATTTTTCATTTTTGGGTCCTTCATAAAAGACATTGTACCTCACTTCTACCACACGAAAACACCATGAGACTGTCTAAGTGATTTTGAGTTCGCCTTCCTCAGATTATACTAATTACTTATTCATCAAGCATCAACCAAAACTCATTTAGACCTTTTTTTTTTGTTTTGAACTCTCTCTCTCTCTCTCTCTCTCTCTCTCTCTCTCTCTCTCTCTCTCCCTGTTAGCAACCATTTCTCTCTTAAAAAATCAAAATTCACCTTCAATACAAAAAAGAAGAGAGAAAAAACTGATTTTGTAATCCTTATTATTACTAATGGTATGTCCTCGAGATGTTCTACAAGATCCTCACAACAAATTATATGGTGGGCGGCCTTGCATGCACGTGCAGCCAAAAAATACAGTGGAGCCCACATTATTTGGATGATCTAAACCATTCATTTGTTGGGCTGGGCCCTGTCGTAGATAGGGTTTGCCCACAAAATCTTCTCCATAGGATGATCCTAACTCTGATATGTTGACAGCTACCTGATAACAATCTCTCTCACTAAGTACGCCCACTTAGAATAGAAAATGCTAAGCTCATTAGTTAGCTCCACCTTTATCATATAATGCAAAAACCAATGACATTTAATTTTTATACAAACGTGGTTGTGTTTAATAAATGTTGATTTCCAATAAGACAACATCAAAGAAAAGCAAAACACAGAGGCCATGGTTTGATCATTGGTCGTTTGCCAATCTTCGGCCGCGAGCTTGATTTGAGTTCTTCCCACTGATCCCAGATAGTTGCTTGAGGTTGGTAAGTGCATCCTGTGCATTCCTTTTGGTGTTGGCATTCCCATGCTTAAATGCTTCCACCAAAGCCTTCACCAGACCTTGATCAACTGAATACATCTGAGCATGGTTTTCCACCCTCAAGAACCTCTCCACCATCCATATCAATCTTTCTTGAAGCTCTCCAGGCCTAGACTCTGTAAATAGAGTGGTCACCATGTCAACAACATTAAGTCTATCGAGTTCATCAACGGCGTACTTTAGAGTCTGGCCATCTGATACAAGTGTCGACAATGCTTCCACTGCAGTTATTTGAACCTTGGTGTTTTCATCATTCAGAAGATCAGCCAATGGCTTGATAGCTTGTCCTTTAATCAAACAAAACGCACTATTCTCGTCACAGGAAACACCATGTACTGGACATGTTGCGGGAATCTTGGGTGTCTTCCCACACACAAACATGAGAGAAGCACAAAACCCATGTGGAGGTTGAGGTTCCAAGTCTCTCGCCGACGCCAATGTCCTCGCTGACTCTGATAAGTGTTTCAACCCAAGGGCAGATAGTTGCTTCACTTCTGATTGTGAAGAGAAGCTGAGATGCTCCCGGAAAATAGCCATAAGATTATGCTCTTGCACAGTGTCCAGGACCATTGGATCAGGACTCCTAGCAAAGTGTAATAAAATACCAAGAAGTCCCTCCATCATGCTTGCGGAGGGCCGGGGACTCCTTCCAACTAAGCTTCCCCGTTGCTCTTTAAGAGTAGTGACCGTCCATCGTATAAGACTCGGTCCTAGGATTGTCTTCACCTCATTGTCTGATATGGGAAGGTTGGCAAGTATGCACGCAGCTTCCGATCTCTCACCGAATGTACAATCAGTATCCAATAACTTTTCTTTTAATACGGGTATCTTGTTAGTAGCACTCAGCTCATTCGCCAGAACTTGCCCTAGTCTCTTGGAGAGGAGGCGTGTAAGCCTAAAAGCATAAATTCTGGGCTCAGCTTCTGGATGTTCAAGAAATGGTATGATGATCCCAATGCCATCACCACTTTTTATATGGGAGGCTGCAGAGTCTGCAAAAGAGAGGAATAGTGAGAGAGTGTGGATGAAATAGAGAATACGTGATTTAACTTTCGAAGCATCATCACTTTATGGTATGCTACAATTTTGCCACACATCCATCTATATGCTCCACATCAAGGAAAGATGGCCGGACGAATCAATAAGGATTGCCAGAAAAGAGATGAGGATGATTTGAAATTTCAGTTTCGGTCCCAATTTCGGCCTAGCCTGAAGCTGAAATTTCGGGTCAAAATTTCGGCCAGAATTTGGTACACCCGAAATTTCAGATTTCGTGAAATTTCGGTTTCGGTTTCAATCGAAATCCAAAATTTCAGACCGAAATTTTGGATTTCGGCTGAAATTTAAAACCATGGATACAAATGAAGTAAAATAAGAAAAGAACAATGGACCGCAAAATATAATAGAATTATTATAATCATAAAAGAAAATCCAAAACATGCAGAGAGGAATCATTACTTTCATAACACTGTAGATACTAGATAGAGACTCATCAGCAATACGGTAGAATATATAGAAAACTGACGCACTAAACAAACAACTCACAGTTTCTGTATAATCATTTGTCATCATCTAGAGAAGATCATTGAGGAATCACCAACACTGGTGCATAAATACAAGCGATATTCAAGTAGATTAATTTCCAAATGCGGATCTATGATGGCAGATTAACATTTGCAAGTCTTTCATTGGGATGCCCGTGGCAAAATGATAGGCATGTGATCCACGACGTAAAGAAAAACATGTACACTTACTGGAAGGATGATCTAAAAATTATTTTGGTTCTGTGAAAACAAATCAGCAACAAACCTCAAGTAGAGGAGGGAGCAAATCACCTTTCACTGAACCAATTCACAAACTTGATACATACTAAGCCATGGCCAATTTGAAGACATTTTTAGGAAGAGTTTTATTATTGATCATCGCGAGCATCTTTATGAAAAGCTGATCATATTCAAGTGGTAAAGGCCGCAACCCACAAATGGAAATACAAAAGAAAATTGATAAAATAACAAGGATAATGGGAAATAATAGAAAGGCAGAATCACTCGATGCCGGATAGGATGCTAGGAATCACTCAGACTAGCAAGGCGGAATCGCTCAACGCCAAAAAGGAATCACTCAACCCTTTAGAAGGAATATATATATATATATATATATATATATATATATATATATATATATATATATGAGAAAACTGTTGGTGAGCTTAAGCGCACCATTTTTTTGGTGCGCTTACGTTGTTATAACGCCTCCCATTGGTGCGCTTAAGCGGGACCCAAACATTTAAACGAATGGGAGGCGTTATAACAACTTAAGCGCACCAAAAAAATGGTGAGCTTAAGCGCACCAACAGTTTTCTCTCTCTCTCTCTCTCTCTCTCTCTCTCTCTCTATATATATATATATATATATATATATATATATATAGAAGGTACTCCCTATATATTCCTCTCTCTCTCTATATATATAGAAGGTACTCTCTCTCTCTCTATATATATATATATATATATATATATATATATATATATATATATATATATATATATATATATATGAGAAAAGCGTAGGTACTCTCAGGAGTAGATAACTTATCTACTCCCTAGCTTAAAATAACAGTTGGGGCCATATTCTTTGGGTAATCCAAAGCATTCATTTGATGGGCCCTCACATAGATAGGGTGTGCCCAAAAAATCAGCTCGATAGGATCAACCTAACCCTATGAACTGTGGAGGCAAAAAATGGACAGATTTGTGCAAGTTTATACACGTCCATTTTTGCCTCCACAGTTCATAGGGTTAGGATGATCCTATCGAGCTGATTTTTTGGGCACACCCTATCTATGTGAGAGCCCATCAAATGAATGCTTTGGATAACCCAAACAATGTGGCCCCAACTGTTATTTTAAGCTAGGGAGTAGGTAAGTTATCTACTCCAGGGAGTACCTACTCTTCTCTCTCTCTCTCTCTCTCTCTCTCTCTCTCTCTCTCTCTCTCTCTCTCTCTCTCTCTCTCTCTCTCTCTATGGAGGTATGGGATGGTATTTTATCCATATTTGGTATTCATTGGGTCTTTCCCTCTAGCCTTCAAGAATTATTTGTAGGTTGGATGGAAGTCCCATGGAGGAAGACATGTAAGGTGCTTTGGTCATTGTCGTTGCTGGCCACGATGTGGGTTCTATGGAAAGAAAGGAATGATAGAATCTTTGAAGGAAGAGCTAAATCATCCTATTTCTTTTCATCAAAGCAATAGCATTAACTATTGTTTGGGCCAAGTCTCTCCCTCTTTTCTGCTTTGTCTTGGCATTTGAACTTTGGGAGGGTTGGAGAGTGATTTGTAATGGTGTGGAAAATTGTCCTTTGGTTATACAATAGTGGCAGTCTCCCCCCGTTGGATTGTCAAAGCTAAACTTTGATGGTTCTAGTTTTGGGAACCCCGGGCCTGCGGGTATTGGGGTTGTTCTTAGGGATCCAAATAGGAGAGGTTATTTGGGCCTTTTCAGGTCCTATTGGCTCAGCGGATGCTAGCGAACCAAAAATTAGAGTGACTCATCAAGGCATAATGCTCTTGGAGAAGGAGAGTTTGTCTCAAATTATTGTCGAAGGATATTCGCTAAAGGTGATTAGGTGGCTTAGAGGTTCTTTAGTTCCTCCTTGGAGACTCGCTCGATTCTTTGATGAGATTAAGGATAGAATAACAGGATCCTCCATTACTTTTCAACATGTGAGGAGGTCTGCCAATGGGATAGCTGACAAACTTGCTAGGGATGGAGTAATTAGGCAGGGCTTAGAGTTGTTTGATATTTTACCACCTTGATGGGGATGTTGGATTGTATGTGTCGAATGTGTTTGTTTTCTTTTCTTTTTGTGCCATATTTTTATCATTTGGGAAGTCTTTCTCAGTCTTCCCCTGTTCAATGAAAGTTGTTACCATTCAAAAAATAATAATAATTGAAATCAAGGGCCACAATCATCTTTAAAAGGCATTCTTAGGATTTTTAATGTTCAGAATTGGGAAATACTAAATTTTTATCACTTGCGTGATAGAAACCCCACAAACTTTGTAAAAAAATCAAAAGATAATTGACACCAAAATTCACTTGTGAAATTTGCTTCGTAATAGATACAATTAAAAGTTAAGAATTTCCTCCCCTTAAGCATTTAAGGAAGTTCTCCTGCGAATAGAGACCTGGTAAATACATCCACTAACGACTGAATAGATTAATATGAACAAAGCCTATGAATTAATCATCCAGTTAATTCTTACTTAACATTATCTTACTCAAGTAAACAGGAACTTCCATTTGGAATGAGGAATTAACTGACAGAGTTCTCGACTTGATAAATCGAGAAGGATACAGAAAGCACCTCAGACAAATCAACATGCAAACTTTCACAGAAGGTAACTCAATTCCTTTTTTTTTTATAGAAAAGGTAACTCAATTCTTGTACTCCATTTTAGCAGCAAGTGGTTACAAATGTCATTTCTTAAAAAGAAACTAGGAATAATACCTGATGCTTGAGGAGAAGATAAAATTCCATAAAGAATCTGTAGAAGTGCCAATTGACATTTAGCAGATGCTTGAGACAGAAGACCCAAGATTCTATGGATAATGAACTCTGACCGCATGGTATGCCCTTCCTTACTTGCAAATGCTAGTTCCCAATGCCCTGGCTTTGAGACTATGTTTGCAATTGTTGATGCTGCAAACTCCTTGAGATATAATAATGGGTCATCATGTAATGGTTGTTGGAAGAGAATATTTGTAAGCGGTGGAAGCACAAGCAAATCAACAAGGATACTGGCATTATCATCCAAGGCCGACAGATTACTCAAAGCTCGCAAGCTTGCCGCCCTCCCCTCTAGCTTGGATGAAAGCATGTCAACAAGTACTTTACCACCTTGCCGAGCAATGTGTTCTTTACCATTGTTAGCCAAAGTCATATTTCCCACAAGTGAGGCCATCTCTATTTTAGTTTCTTCGGTACCTGTGTTCCAGAAAGGCTACACGGTTGAGTAAAAGACAGAGATACATGAAATTTCCAGAAGACAAACTAGGGCAGTTAATAGAGGAAACCTGAAGGATTCATTATGATTTCACAGTAAATATTCAATGCGCAACCAGTACAACAAGTTTATACCAGAACAAGATCAAAATTGCACTGCATATTGTTTCAACCAATGCCAACTTTTGCTTTCTTTTTTTCCTTGTTATAGATTAAACGTAAGAAAGGTACATAAATTAAAAGAAAATAAACTAGCCAAAACAATAGAGGACAGTGATCTTTCTTTCTGAGATCTCTCTTTCTCTTTCACGATTCCAAGCTTATAATTTTCTTTTTACTAGACGATCCCATCACCACATCTACTGGACCTTCCACTTTGGCTTCTGCCCATCAAGCACCCAATCTTTGCTCCATCTTAGGGCACTCCAACCATGAGATCTAAAATCTAAAAGGAGATGGCCCCCAAGATTCAAGTCTGGGGTCCAACAATAGAGGACAATGATCCGACACAAAGTGGGCCAAAGCCTTTTGGCATAATTCGGGAAACTTTTCCAGCTAGCTAGAACAAATAAGGAAACGGTCGATCCTGCTTCGCTTAGAATTCCTAGCCCAAGTGAATTGCGCTCCCATCAAAGGCAAGTCCATCAACTCTATGTGATGCAGGACAATATCTATTTAGGGAAAATCCTACACTCTTAATGGGATTAAGACTTTAGGACAGTTAAGGGCTTACGCAGAAAACTAAAAGAACACTTAACAACTAACCTAGGGCTAAATTAACCCCTAATTAATCTATGAACAACAATAATAATAAGGCCTAAATAACATAAATAATTGTAAAGATCATAATTAAGCATGAACTAAACCTTATACAAATCAATCAAAGCGATAAAGATTCATAAGATGAATTGATAATAGAAGGATTAGTCCGAAACTAGGCATACGCATGCAACCAATTAAAAGAACTAAAAGATAATGTAAGACCTATCAATTAGATGTAACAAAAGCATTAGAAATTAATAATAATCAATGAATAAAAAAAATGTCCAGCAGCAGGAATTGGGTCAAAACTGTCTAGATTTAAGCTGTAGGGGTATTTTTGTAATTTCTGCAAATCTGAAAATTGAAGGAAACTGCTGTCCAGATCTTAGGTAAGGGTTTAGGTAGATAAAAGAAAGGTAATTCTAGGGTTTAGGTTCTGATTTCATGATAGGTTTAGGCTATGGATCTTTATAAAGGGTTTCCGGGCTTGAAAAGGGTAAGAAATTGTAATAAGGTTCAAAAAGGTTTGAAAGTTGAGATTCTTGTGAATTTTAGGTGAGGTTTAATCACTAAAACAATCCCTCAAAATCTCAAAACAAAATCTTGAAGAACAAGGGAGATCTATGGATTCTGGGTTTTCTAGTTTTAGGGTTCAAGAACAAAGAAAATAGAAAATCTGATTTACTAACCTTGTCTATACTTATTTGATTGAAGAAATAGAAGATAATATGTGAGAGGAGAGGAGAGAAGATGGTTCCAAACCACAAGAAGAAGAGAGAAAAAGAAAGCCCAAATTTCTGGCTTCAAGCAAAACGTCAATTTTATTCAATATTCAAGAAATCCCTTACATTGCTTTCATAAGATGTATTTATAAGAAAATAAACCATAAAAGATAAATTATAACATAATCCACTAAACTCAACCATTCATCTAATCCAAAGTAAACTAAACAAAGTTAAAAACTTACCTAAAATAGTAATCCCATAATGTGGGAGCCGGATTTTCCCCGCCCTGATTATTCTTTTGGGAGGCGCGGGATCACCACGTCAGGTGCCGTGTAAAGACGGGCTTTTGCTGCAAATCTGGGATAAATTCGTTTTCGAGAAATCTTTCTGGTTTCAACAACCTAGAGAGAGAGATTGATAGAAAGAGAACAAGGGCTCTGGGACTCGTCATGAGACTCTTCCTCGCAACAACCTATCATTAGTTCCACCTTGACAAAATTGGGTGTCTACACGTAATAAACATATACAACTTCCTAAAAACACTCATAACTTGCTCAAATCACATCCAAATCATGTGATCTTGGGCTCATTGCATAGGTAATTGAAAAACCTTTCTAATAATACCAAAAACACACCAAACGGATGAGATTTGATGCCTAAAAAGCAGGATACAAATAAAATGACGAAAATAGAAAATAAATAATAAAAAAGACATCCATGCTAGAGTCTCCACCATCAATCTCGTCCACGTCTGCGCTTGTAAACCTTGAATCCAAGCCCATTGTTGATGTCCCCATCACTATGTTAGCAATGAAGTCTGCGAAAGCCATCATATTTTGGCTTAATTTGCTGCACCCTACTCTTTCCTCCATTGATGTTATTTCGTTAAAATCCCCCCTAAAAATCATGGGTGCAGCCATTTCCCTCTAACCCCCTCTAGCTCCTCCAATAAAAGGTTTCTATCCTCCTGGGATCACTGGGCCGTATACCACTGAAAAAGTCCATATTGAGTTATCACTTAGCTTTGTCGGAGTAAGAAGCAAGATGACCAGGCCAGATCTAGTGCAGAGACAGAGTATCGAGCTATGGCTCATACGTGTGGAGAGTTGACGTGGTTGAGGCCAATTCTATCTAAGATTGGTGTTCCCCATCTCTAGCGTCATTGTACTGTGACAGTAGAGCGGCTCTTCATATCGCCTCCAATCCAGTTTTTCATGAGAGGATGGATTGTCCCTTCGTTCATGAGAAGATCTAGAAGGGAGAGATTTGCACCATGTTCACTCGATCTAGGGATCAACTGGCTGATGTATTCAGCAAATCATTGAGGAAATCTAAGTTGAGTGACATTTGTAACAAGCTGGGGTTGTATGACATAAACACTCCAGCTTGAGGCGGAGTGCTCGAAAGGTATTTTAGTATTTACCATCATCTTGTGTAACCCTAATATATATCATATTACGTGAGAGGTATTACGTGAGGTTGATTATTCGACTCACTTCCCCATGTCTTTCTCTTCGTCTTCCTCTTCTTCTTCTCCATAAAAAATCATAAACAAATCATAGAAAAATAAAATAGATAATTATTCATTTTTCATCCAAATCTATAAAAGTAAATAGAAACTACTATGATTAGTTATTCAATATCATAATAAGAATTGCTTGTTACATACTTATATTTCAAAAGAATTATCACATACTAATCATATATCTTTCTCATCCAAAACCATGCGTATCAGATAATAATCTAAAAAAAAATAATAGACACAAAATCATATCAATTCTCAACGTCTGAAACATCACATGACAAAGAACAATTATAAAAACTGGTAAGTCTTCAATATTGTCCTCGTTATAGTCATTGCGCTCCTCAATGAAAGTAATGTCCTTAAGCACATGCATTGTACTTGAATAGGTCAAACTGGTTTGATTCATTCAAACTCCTCATTTGTCTTCATCCTTCTCAAGAGAGGGTTTTTGAAGGCTTCTTCTATTGCGGGAGAGAAATGAGGTCTGTCGAAAGAAAGTCCTATTTTCTTTAATACAAAACTTGATTAGGATAAATCACATTAATCGTATGAATCATAGCATTTACAATCGAATTGTAAGATTCAATCAAAAATCGCAAGATTCACACAGAATAAAAATCAATTATGAGATTCAAATCGAAATCCAAAAGATTTGATTGAATCATGTGATTTAACTCGTAAATCATAAGATTTTCAAAACAATAGTCTGCAGAATACAGTGTTTGTTCATCCACGGACTCGAGATGAACATGCTCCTAGTTGCTTTTGGAATGTGGAAGAGGTATCAACTAGCTTTCTAAATCAAAAGAAATTGCATAAAGCAGAATTTGTTCAAAAACTTCAGCTTGAGAAGCCATCTCTAGAGGGAGATCCATCAGTCGTTCCACATCTACTTCTAGTGGAATTGAATAAGGAAAATACTTGAGAAGTGATTGACAAAACAAGGGAGAGCAATACACGCATGTGCTTTAGTTGCGGAGAAAAGGATAAACGCCATCCAAGTGAACAAAGAGAAGGGGGTTGAGGGAGCCAAAGATGAAGCTGACTATGAAGCAGATGAGTTAATTGAAGAACTCAACAAAGAAGAAAGGGATTGCTAGCATATTGAAATAGGTTATGACCATTCAGAAGGATGGAGATGAATATGAAAAAAGGCGCAGCATCTTTCCATATGCAAGCTCCATTCAGCGGAAAAAGTGTGTACATAAGCAATTGATGAAAGAAGAAAGAAGAAGATGTTGTTTCCATGGACTTGGCTAGTAAACTAAATCTAAAGATCAAATGTTATCCCCATCAATATCTGCTTGCATGATTAATAGGTGGCAAAAAGAGAACAGTCAGTTCAATGTCTCGTCCAATTCTTCATCAGGAAACATCAGATGATGTGTGATGTGCTCCCAATGGACGTGGTCCATATCTTGTTGGGTGGAGCGTGGATCTCTGATAAAGGTAAGACCCATTCAGTGAAGAACACAAACTCATTCTAACAGGAAAGTAAAATGCTCATGATGAAGCCACTGTGACCTCCGGCTCAAGCGAAGGTAGGAGAGAAGGAAAGTTACTACGTACGTCGACTCACCAGTTTAGAAGAGTATGAGAAGAGGTAACAGAGAGTGGTAGGCGAAAGCAAATTGGATGATATCAAATTGTTGCTAGTTGGGAAGAGTTAATGTAAGAGCATCCACTCCATCCATGTGCAATGTTATAAGTTTTAAGGAATAGAAGAATAAAAGAAATGGCACTTTCATTAGTTACTATTAACAACTTAAGTGACTCAATTAATTGGAAGGCATATTTATTTCATATGTTTGACTATGAAGGGAGCTACTAAACGCATAAGGTTCACATGCATGAATAGTGTTTTCGG
Organism: Tasmannia lanceolata; assembly: GCF_043159265.1. Lineage (NCBI taxonomy): Eukaryota > Viridiplantae > Streptophyta > Magnoliopsida > Canellales > Winteraceae > Tasmannia > Tasmannia lanceolata. The sequence continues at coordinate 45,511,741 of NW_027518679.1, forward strand.
TTTTAGAGTTGTCTTTTGGGTTAAGTTCGGTATCTTTAGAAGTCTAAAATGAAGGGATAGAATTAAGTATCGAATAAGATATTGAGAGCGAGATAATTTTCTTTTGATGTAATTTTGGAAGCATTTTTTATGGAATGACAACTCTGCATGTTTTGGTCGGATAGACAAGATATGGTTGGAATGCGATGCTATAGTCCTTGTGAGGTAATTCTCATTTTTTAAAAAAACCTTTGAGTCAATCATTGAATTGCCCGAGTTGACACGGTTTTACCTTGAGCTAGTCCAAGTCCAAGTTTTGCCCCACTGAGCCAATTAGACTCACACGATTAAGTGGAAAACTAACTACCACTCATTGATTGCATTTTAACTAGGCTGCATTTTTATCATAGTACGAGTTTTATAACAGTAACAAATCCACAAGTCTAGAAGGGTGTGTTGTTTTTTTCTCATTCTAAGAAGCATGTTTCTCTGATATGTCTGTCGTGTTTCTTTAGCTTCGAATAGAGGACATTTATAATTATTTTTGCGGGTATTTTTCGCCAAAATTTTGAAGTGTCCATTTCAGTTGGAAAACTCATAGAAAAAGGATGTTTGCTTTATTTTTTATATTATATTGCAGGAAATATTTTCCTGACATTAACAAAGAAGCAAAGCACCTAACAATATGAGATAAAATCCAATGATGCAACATTTCATTGATGAGTATGTGGACCACAAATTTTGAGGTGTCCATTTCAGTTGGAAAACTCATGGAAAAAGGATGTTTGCTTTTTTTTATATTATATTGCTGGAAATATTTTCCTGACATTAACAAAGAAGCAAAGCACCAAACAATATGAGATAAAATCCAATGATGCAACATTTCATTGATGAGTATGAGGACCACAAATTTTGAGGTGTCCATTTCAGTTGGAAAACTCATAGAAAAAGGATGTTTGCTTTTTTTTTATATTATATTGGTGGAAATATTTTCCTGCCATTAACAAAGAAGCAAAGCACCAAACAATACGAGATAAAATCCAATGATGCAACATTTCATTGATGAGTATGAGGACCACAATGATGAATGATACTACAGAAGAAATTATTATTGTTAAAAATAAAATGCTTATAAGCATGAGTAAACAAAGAATTGGTAAAGGTTATTCAGCAAAAAAGAATACTTAATAAAATGTGCAGAGAAACCCAAAGCAAACAAATTAATGGGGAGCCCGAGGCAAATAAATTAATGAGGCTGTTAAGGATTCACATAAACTACCCATTTTCTGCAGAACAGATATTCATGCAAAAAGTGATTCTTCAAGTAATTTCAGACGGGAGAAATGGTGAAGCAGGTTTGGACATACCTTCACAAAGGCGACTAAGTAAAGGTCGAAATCTTCCTGCTGCTGCTAAATGTTGAACATTTCCCTCCACTTTTTCCAAGTTTTTTAAGACCTCTTCAGCAAGATTAGATAAAGTAGGGTGCTCTAAGTTTTCAGCCATACTTGATAGAAGAACTAGAGCCCCTCTCTGTGATGCCAAATTTGCACAATAACTTTCATCACTTGAGAACTCAAGTAATAACTTCACAGCATACTCTTTCTCCTTTTCCAAGCTCCCAGCAAGACTATGTATAGCTAATCTAGTCAGACCCTCTTCAAACATTATTACCTGTACAAAAAATAACCAAATTTATCAAATTTAAGAGCACAAAAATTTCTGAAATTACAATTGTCTAATGTTAGACAAACAAAACATTAATGCATAATATCAGGTTTATAACATCGATATTTTGAAAAGCATAACCAACCACTTTGAAAAATATGGCTCCTTATATTTTTGAGGGAATGGAGAGCGAAGGAGAACACACTAGGGAAGAGAATGGTGAGGAAGCTGAAGAAGAACACCGTGACACTGTGTGGAGCAAAGAAGCGAAGCATTATGAGAAGGTGAATAACGATTGAAAGGCTAGGAACTTGGGGGATTAGAGGTGTTCCAGGTGCTTGATCAGTAACTTCAAGTGTCAGGCTGCCTACTAGCGCTGTGGTAAGATTGGGTTGTTGCAGGACCAGAACTTCCTATGGAGGCCTTCTTCGGATGTAGACCAGCCCAAGAGATCATTCCAGCTTGCCAACGGCATACGATCATGTTGAATGAGAGAAGAGGATGAGAGAAGAGAGAAGAGATAGTGAGAAAAGAGTGAGTTGGATGTAGCTCCCCCTCACTTATGTGTTTATATAAAGGGAAAGGTAAAGAGACTAAAATGCCCTTAGGCATGCCCTCAAGCTGGAATGTATATATTGAGCATTCCAAGCTTGCTACAAATATCACTTAGCCTAGCCCTGCTTAGGTGCTTGGTGAGAGCATCAGCAAGCGCCGATCGAGTGAAAGTAGTGCATATCTCTCTCTCTCTGCTGGATCCTGTGTCGAATGAAATGGCAATCCACCTCTATGTGCTTAGTACGCTCATGAAAGACCGGATTAGTAGAAATGTGAATCGCTGCCCTGTTGACAAAGTACAGTTGAGATGGTGATGATGATGAAAATCCAATCTCAGATACGAGTGAATGTAGCCAGATAAGCTCACTGCTAGTGTGTGACATGGATTGATACTCAGCTTCAGCAATTGACTTGGTTACAACATTTTGCTTCTTGCTTCCCCAGGATACTAAGTTATCTCACACAAAGGTACAATAGCTAGTCATAGAGCATCTATCTGCTGGGGAACCTGCCCAGTCAGCCTTCTACTCTCTGATGGCCATGTCTTTTGAAAAGCAACCCTTTCCCTGGAGCGCTTTTCAAATATCGAAGAATCTGACTCACAGCGGCCAAGTGGGATGTACAAGGGGCACTCATGAACTGGCTAACAACCCCCACTGCATAAGAAATACAATGACGAGTAACTGTGAGGTATATGAGCTTCCCAACAAGCCTTTAGTATTTACCAAGGTCATGTAGTAAGTCATCCTCTTATGGGTGGAGCTTCGTATTCGGGTCCATGGGAGTAGTAGCTGGTTTCACACTCAGCGACCCTGTCTCATCTAAAAGATCCAACACATACTTCTTCTGTGAGAGGAAGAGGCTCGCACCCGAGTAAGCTACCTCAATCCGCAAAAAGTATCGAAGACAACCAAGGTCTTTTGTGGAGAATTCTTTCTGCATAGAAACCTTTAACCGTTGTATGCCAACTGTCCCTGTGATAATAATGTTATCCACATACACTATGAGCAGGACATGGCCAGCCCCAAACTGAAGACTAAACACTGAATAGTCAACTGCACAATGTCACATGCCATATCTCATGAGAGCCTCACTGAACTTTCCAAACCAAGCTCGAGGGGATTGTTTGAGATCATACAAGGATTTGCAAAGCCGACATACTGAGGAGGACATCTCCCTCTGAGCAACAAACCTAGAAGGTTGCTCCACGTAGTCAATCCAGGTTTTCATTGAACTCTTCTTACTGGGATTGTAATGGGGCTATTTCTCTACAATCTATTCCAGACTTCCACCGAGGGATATGGGGGAGAATGGCTTCGAGTATGGTTTTAAATTTCCACCGAAGCGAAACGACTGAAATGTTTCTTTTTCCATCCCCATCAAAATCGAAACCGAAACGTCCGAAATGTATAAACCAAAATCGTAAGAGTAATAGCAGTATACTTTATCAATATATATTACATAATTATATTTATATGAATATAATGCAAAATCTGGTGTATTTGCTTTGTATAAATATTTATATAAATAACATGAGAAATTTAGTATATACAAAATGATCTGACATGCGCGACAATGCATGTCACAAGATGTTTGATATTGTTAAAGCATTATAGATTGTTGTCTTGCTTATGTGATGGTTTCTAAGTGTGTATTTGTGCATATTCTAGCATTTCATAAAGTTCTATCTATAAATTCTATCATTTGCATAAGTTTCCATATGATTCCGTGATTTTATAGGATTTCCACCAAAATTTCCAACCAAAACCGAAACATTTCTGATTTCACAGCAATCGAAACCGAAAACGAAATTTGATATGGATGGGCCTGTGCACATCCTTGAAATTCAGCTGTCCGGAACGAGCGGCTTTGAAATGGGGTTCAGGCTTCATCAGATTGATGCCACAAATTCATCAGATTGATGCTTTTGTGGTAATCATGGTGCTCCCTTAGCAAACAAACCCGGAAGCTCTAATTTAGTTATGGCAACAGAAGTTAGAATCCCCTTTTGAAGAGCTCTCAGTGTAGTCCAAGAGGTGCATGGTGCACTCATCGCCTTTATGGTGAAAGACTGAAAGGTCTCCGGAATACCGACCCACGCACGATGCGAAGCAAACTTTCGAGCTATAGGGGTGCCGATAGGTCAGATTGACTGTGTTGACCCCTCGTGTCTTCTGGGCCGAGGTTACAAGTCAGGAAAACAATTGATCAAGGACGTCAGTGAGGTGACGTACCTTCTGGCTTTCCCATTGTTTATTGAGGCAGCCATTGTCTGGGTACCATGAAAATTCAGCCTGAAGTGTTGAATCTCACGGGCACATCAGCAACCAGGATTGAAGTGCCGGGAGATATTCCCTCTCAACCTAAAGATCGTAGCATCCAGTTTGATCCCGTTGCATCTAGAGTACCCCAATCGTCGAGTCCTCCTTTGATAGCTTTCCTAGAAACATTGCTTGTTCCTAACTGCCCATCCTGTCGTCGGTAGCCAGCTGAATCAATCAGCTGAGGAGCCAGCAGCTAGAGCTGGGGAGATGGAAGAAGGGGTGGCGCATGGTAGCGTTGAGCAATTTTTTGAATTGACTGTGCTATCGCGCGCCTCTGGTCATAGCCTTGATGGCAGTCGACACGTGACTCCTCCACCGCAAGAAATGTTGGAATCTCTTGAAAATGACAGGTTGGCATTGTTTTTGCAGACAAAATTGACGCCCAAGGTGTCTAGTGCAGGGCAGGTGGCATCGTTTCGCAATCCCGATAGGATGAAGTTTGTTTCTTGTCGTTTTCTACGGATCAGTCTGGAGGTCGGCCTGGCGTGAATGCTGAGGCCCCTCTTTTCTCATGTCCAACTGATCATGTGCCAGGCAAGCCCAGAATCTCCATGACTGCCCAGTCGACCCATCTAAGAAGGGAGGTGTACCTCTTCTGGCCTTGGGCCCAAATATGGCCAATAGGTTTGGAGCTCCGCCAGTGTGTTAGGATCCAGACATCTTCTCGAACAACAATGGAAATTCTCAAAGGTGTGTTACTTTAGTGAGGGTTTTTCATGTTGCTAAGACTGAATTTGTGTTTTTCATGTTGCTAAGGCTGAATTCGTGACTTCCTAACTTTAGATGAACTAGTGTGAAAATGAACGCATCATTATTATCGATCAAATGATGCCACGGCAGGTGGCATTGTTTAACACAATGTTACCTGGAACACGGTTCGTTCCAGTAGGCAATACGGGAATGGGTACGGGGTACGATGGTAGCCCATAATTTCATATATTTTTACAAGAATAACATTCCATAGCCCATAATACATACATTTAATAAACAAAATCAGAAAACATTCCATAGCCCATAATACATACATTTAATAAACAAAATCAGAAACTTCATGTATGCCATTCATATATATTCAAAATGAAAATTCTAGTTCCAATCCAATTCATAATATAAAAATTTGAAGATCTACAAATATCACCAAATTCATTACCAACATATATTGCATTATCAATCTTAAATGAAAGCAAATAAAATATAACTATCCAATTCTGAAATAGAAACATAATCCAACTAATAAACTATTGTGCACCTCTTTTTTCCTAGTCCACCAAAGTGTTCCCTCTTGCAAAGATGGATATGCGAGTTTGTTGTAGTCTGTGTCGACAAATTGATGGCCTGCTTGAACTTGGAGGAGTGAGCATTGTGCTAGAAGCCGGCATTGAAGCATACAAGGATGATGTTTCATCATATTTTTCTATAAAGTCGTCTGAAGCTACTGTGTAGTGGTCATCGAGTGATCTCGATCTCAAATCATCCAGTCGAACAATATAATCATCCTATTACTATGTTCTGGATCAATGCCCCATTTCTTAAAAGGACCGTCCTAAAAGTTTCCGTGAAACGTGATTGGAGGCTAATATTTGAACGGATGAAAACCAATTTATCAGCACCCAAGGAGTTTAACCTATTTCTCTTCTTGACACTATGAATAAAAGAGTACGTGTTTGATGATACCATTATTGGAGAAATTTTACAGTGCATGATCAAAAAATGAATGGTTTGGATCACCCAAAACAATGTGGGCCCACCGTTTAGGGGTGTGCATTAATCGGTTAAAACCGAAATAACCGACCGAACCGAATTCGGTCGGTTATTTCAGTTCGGTTACCAAGTGTAACGGTTCGGTTTCGGTTACCTTCCTTATAAAATTTCGGTTTTCGGGTTCGGTTTCGGTTTTCGTGCAAAATTATTTCGGTTTAACTGAAGAACCGAAAGTATAAAAGAAACGAGGGTATTTCATAATTCATGAGTGAATATAGTGTAACCCACAGCCTTTAACTTCTACTTTTACTAGAAAGTAACTATTTTATAATAAAGAAAGTATTATCATGCATGCCAGCTGTCTCTAACTTTTTCTTTGAGAAGAAAGTGCATTAAATTTCTCTGCAGCCAGTGACATAGGGATTTGACCTCTCATCTAAGTGGGCCCCATTACAGTCATGACACCCATCAAATACCCATAATACCCCAACTGTTTGAAGCCTTTATACACCCATCAAAAGTCTAGTTTCTTCATTAAGAAAAATCTAATTCTGGGAATCTGTTCTCCCAACTCTATCTGTAACAGGCTAGGTGGCGAGAAATCATAGGAAAGTGGGTCAGAATCTCGTGCAAATTAAAAATGGGATTTCCAAATTTTTTACAAAGAAAGAGTAGATATAGAAAGATTTTATAAAAAGAAAGGCTCTTTTTGAAGAAGAGAGAGAGAGAGAGAGAGAGGTCGATCCACCTCGCCGGAATGACAAAATCGGTGTTTGACCGAGGCCGGAGCCGGTGGAAAAATGCTCCCCTTCACCTTCTCCATCTCAAGAACTTCACCTTCTCCATCTCAAGCAAATAGGGTTTTGCAACGCACCAAAACCCTAGGGTTTTCAGGTTCTATGATTTCCTTCCCCATTTTCTCCACTTCTCTTCTTATTTTTCATTCTTACTGATTTGCAGCTTTTTTTTTCTTTTATTGTTGCAGATTTAGGGCTCCTGCTCCATTCTCTTCAGAGCTGATTTAGGTAATTTTTTTGTTTGGAAATTATTTGTTAGTTAATGTGCTAGATTTTGTTCTTACAGTAGTGGAATATGGTTTAGGGTTTCTGATTTTAATTCTCAGAATTCGGTTTTCGGTTAAAACCGAAAAACCGAAATTGGTTTTCGGTTTCGGTTCGGTTCGGTTTCGGTTCAAAACTTTGGGTAACCGAAAAACAGTCGGCTTCTTGATTTCGGTTATTTCGGTTCGGTTTAAACCGAATAAGCACCCCTACGTATTTTTGGGCTGGACGTGCATACGATGTCGTCCACCTTCACTATAGAAAATCTCCCATTATTGAGCACATAGTCGACCAATTGATATTGGAATAACCTTGATCGGAAGATCCTAAGTTCCTAACCACTCATTTTATTAGGCCTAGTTTAATGTTATGCCAAGGGAGGCTAAAGCGTTGTTATATTGGCATAATCTTGATCAAAAGATTCTAACCACTCGTTTTATTGGACCTAGTTTAATGTTATGCCAAGAGAGGCTAAAGTATTGTTATGTTGGCATAACCTTGATAGGAAGATCCTAACCACTCATTTTATTGGGCCTCATTTAATGTTATGCCAAGAGATGCTAAAGCCTTGTTATGTCTAATCCTAAATATGATGATCAAGCATATCAACTGGTGGCTGCTGACAGTTTTTGGATAAGGTAATCACATTTGGCAGCTATTTCAAAAAGAGAATAAAACTTGTAATGCCAATATTAGTTTTTGGGAAAGGTAATTACATTTAACAGTTGTTTAAAAAAGAGGTTAAAACTTGTAATGCCAATATTAGTAGGCTTGTGGTTGGATTTTTTTGTTTAGGGTTTTTAAGTGGCTCCATGCCTTCCACGGTTTCCCTTTTCCCTCCTCTCTTATGCCATCTACAAACCCTCTCTCTCTCTCTCTGTGCAAAAGCAAGGAAGCATGGGAGGATGTTTTACAGTACTGTACATAAACTGCATTTTGACAGGAGATCTTCAATGGAAGTTTCTGTTGGAACTTGGAACTTGGAACTTGGAACAACATCTGTTTGAGGTCAGTCTCGTTACCTCTTCTCTGTTTCTTCTTTTTTTCTTTCCTTTTTTTTTTTTTTTTGCCTCCAAGAGGTATGATTAGATTAAAGCTGGGAAGGAGACTTAGTCAATTTGAGCTGGGTAGATTCTTTCGCCTTCTTCATGAGAATTTTCTAAAGGATTCATTAGCTGACCCCAACTAGTTAAGGACAAAGGCTTAATTGAGTTGAGTTGAGTTTCCACATCTCTCTCTCTCTCTCTCTCTCTCTCTCTCTCTCTCTCTCTCTCTCTCTCTCTCTCTCTCGGGTTGCCCAGGTTGCCATTTTAGGCGATTCAGGTCCCAAATGACCAAGGTTTGGGGTCGTGCCACCCTGGATCCCGGGTTAGAGGACGACCCTGGTAACATTGGTTTAGCGATCCCCGATGGGATGAAGTTTGTTTCTTGTCGTTTTCTACGAATCAATCTGGAGGTCGGCCTGTGTCATTGCTGAGGCACATGCTCTTTTCTCGTGTCCAAACTGATCATGGGCTGTGGACAGCCCAGAATCTCTGTGACTGCCAGTGAACCTATCTGACCTGGGAGGTGTACCTCTTCTGGCCTTGGGCCCAGGGATGGCCATTAGGTTCGGAGCCTTCGCCAATGTGTTAGGATCCAGATGTCTTCTCTAACAACAATGGAATTTCTCAAAGGTGTGTTACTTTAGTGAGTGTTTTTTTTTTCATGTTGCTAAGACTGAATTCGTGTTTTTCACCTTGCTAAGACCGAATTCGTGACTTCCTAACTCTAGTTGAACAAGTGTGAAAATCAACACATCATCATTTATCGATGAAAGAAAATGTCTATGCAAATGAAATCAATCATAAAAATGACTTTAAATCATAATACAGAGAAAGGAAAGAAAAAAAGACTACTCGCACCTTGCTCTCATCGTCTTTGGCCATGCTAAGCAGAACCAATAGAGCTTTGCTTCTCATATTCGAAATAATACTCTTGGAGCGGTACTTGAGCATCTTGATGATGAGAAGCACGATTCCCGCATTCCTCACTCGATACCTACTCGAGGGGTACTCCTCAGAGATGTTATAAATGTTATCCAACGCTCGTTCGATGCAATCCACCGGAGAAGAATCCTGGCCAAGATACTGCAATGCGGACTTGATCTGGATCTCAATGTTACGATTAACCCACTCCTCGATAGCTCCGGCGAGTCCAATATTGGGCTTCTGCTCTAATGATTTAAGAACCTGACCAGTAACAGGACAGGTGGGATCCCGTCCATCCTCAATACAACGCTCAAACCAGTAATGAATCGCGGTACGCTCATACGTCTGAGAAGATTCAAGCACCACAGGATCCTTCATCACCTGTTTAGTAAGTGGGCAGAGAAAATTCTTAAATGGAGAGATATGTGCATCCTCCTCAAAATCAAGATCTAAACACTTAGTCGAAATATCAGGCATGATAGACCAACTATCAAAAATCCTCTCTAGAGAGATCAAAATCCTCCTATCCGATACCGAATTCGACCCCGCGAGATCATTCTTGAGCAGCTTAATCTGCTCAGCTAGTTCCAGATAATTCTCCGAGTCAGTACCTAGTGCACGAGCTAAATCCATAATAATCGCGCTTTGAACAGCTTTACTGGTCTGTCTACCTTGCGCCTCTTTCTGTAGTGTACAATAAACCCTTTCCTCATTCTCTGTTACCCTGAATTGGGAAAGTTGCATATCTGTGGACAGGTCAGAGACTTTTTTTCTGAGGTCAGAGTTGTGGAGGAGAGAGGAATCGAGCAGGGAAAGCCATGCGCCAATTGCTACCGTGCGCTCTTCGAGAGATGCGCAGAGGGAGTGACAATGGATGAGGACGTAGATTCGGCTTTTAGTACGGTAGTCGGAGAGGATCTCGCCGGATTTCGTAAGATCTCCGGCGATGCCTTTTAAGGCGGTGTGAACAGAAGGGGGTGGGTTTTGAGGGGATGATCCGAGGAGCTGTTTTAAGAGGTGGTGGAGTCGTTTTATGTAGCCAGAGAACCTTCGTGGGCTTTCCCAGGAGTAGTAGTCCTCAGAAGGGCCGCAGATTTCTGAGATGGCGCTGTTGATTGATTCCACTGCTGCTGAGGGGAATCCGGTGGGAGACGTCATTTTCCGGCCGGAAGAGGCCACCGGAGAAGAAGGGCTGTTAGGTTTTGCATTAGAGAGAATGGTAGAGAGGGGGTTTTGGAATTTAAATTTCTTAGTGAAAAAAAAAAAACTCTCTCCGTGTTGTTGACTTGTGGGATATCTTCCAAGGCGTTTGATGATATTTTTGCCCTCCAAATTTCCCTCATTCACCCCCTATGACCTGTGTTATTATTATAGGAGCTCTGGTTTTCAGGGTTGGTGAATTTTGTAGATGGGAATATCTTGTTTCTGGATAAAAACAGGAGAATAGCTAGTCCAACTATTTATCTACCGGAACATGGCGGTCATAGGGGCGAATGAGGGAAATTTTGGGGGTCATACATCTTCATTGCTATGCTCCGCGTTTTGGAAGGGGAGAGAGAAGGGATATGGTCAACGGTCAACCAACACTGCTAGCATCTTGCTAGCTTGCGCAGGATGAATGTTTCCATCATTGTTAGCAAAACTTAGTTTTAAATAGTTTGATAAATGCGCCCCTTTTCATTAATTCGGACACCCAGCTACAGTCTATGTGGCAATCAGGTCGGTTGAATCCTTCCCATGAAGCTCATCAACCCCTCTCAAGTCATAGATACCATGCAGCTGGGTGTCACAAATAATGAATAGGGGCGCATTTATCACTTTCCAAAAAAAATACACACGTTCTTTTTTTACGAATTACTACACTTGATATTTTGAAAAAACGTGAGTTATTGTCGGATCAAATATCATGGACGGGATGGTGAGTACCTGTTTGTACGTCATATAATTTCTCTGCTCTGGCAAGCCTTCCAAAAGCCTACTATATTGAGGAAAATGATTGTGAGCTTGAAGCTCATATAGCTTATATGAGCTTGAGGGCCGAAACACATGTGAGCCCACATTGTTAGGATGATCCAAAGCATTCATTTGAAAGGCCCTTACATAGATAGGGTGTGTACAAAAAATCGGCTCCATAAGATCATCATAACCCATCCAAAAGTGGAGGGTAAAATGGACAGACCCCGTTTGCCACAAATCTGCCCATTTTTTCCCTCCACTTTTGGAGGGGTTAAGATGATCCAATTGAGCTGATTTTTGGTACACACCCTATCTATGATGGGGCCTTGCAAATGAATTGTTTGGATCACCACAAACAATGTGGGACATATGTGTTTGGCCCTCAAGCTCATATAAGCTATATGAGCTTCAAGCTCACAATCATTTTCCTCTACTATATTTTATATTTTTGTAAATGAATAAAAAAATAAAAAATTATTAAAAAAAATGCAAAGATGTGGTTCCCTAGTGGTCCCGAGGTATAAGGTGTGGTTCCCTAGTGGTTCTGAGGTATAAGATGTTGTTCCCTAGTGGTTCCGGGGTATAAGTTGTGGTTCTTTAGTGGTTCCGGGGTATAAAATGTGGCTCTCTAGTGGTTCCGGGATATAAGATGTGGTTCCCTAGGGGTTCCACGTTATAAGATGTGGTTCCCTAGGGGTTCCACGTTATAAAATGTGGTTCTCTAGTGGTTCCAGGGTATAAGCTGTGGTTCCCTAGTGGTTCTGAGGTATAAAATGTGGTTCCCTAATGGTTCCAAGCTATAAGTTGTGGTTCCCTAGTGGTTCCGGGGTATAAATTGTGGCTCCCTAGTGGTTCCGGTGTATAAGATGTGGTTCCCTAATGGTTCCGAGGTATAAAATGTGGTTCCCAAGTGGTTCTGAGGTATAAAATGTGGTTCCCTAGTGGTTCCGGGGTATAAGTTGTGGTTCCGTAGTCCTTCCTAGGTATAAAATGTGGTTCTGTAGTGGTTCCGAGGTATAAAATGTGGTTCTCTAGTGGTTCCGAGGTATAAGTTGTGGTTCCCTAGTGGTTCTGGGGTATAAGATGTGGTTCCCTAGTGGTTCCGGGGTATAAGTTGTTCTTCCGTAGTGGTTCTGGGGTATAAGATGTGGTTCTCTAGTGGTTCTGAGATATAAAATGTGGTTCCCTAGTGGTTCCAAGGTATAAGCTGTGGTTCCCTAGTGGTTCCGGGGTATAAGATGTGGTTCCCTAGTGGTTCTGGGGTATAACATGCGGTTCCCTAGTTGTTCCGAGGTTTAAAATGTAGTTCCCTAGTGGTTCCGGGGTATAAGATGTGGTTCTCTAGTGGTTCTGAAGTATAAGATGTGGTTCCCTAGTGGTTCCGGGGTATAAAATGTGGTTCCCTAGTGGTTCTGGGGTACAAGAAGTGGTTCCCTAGTGATTCTAGGGTATGAGATGTGGTTCCCTAGTGGTTCCGGGGTGTAAGATATGATATCCATCAATGTGATTCCGGGGTATAAGATGTGGTACCCATCAATGTGGTTCCGGGGTATAACACCTCGGAACCACTATATTATGTTTCCAACAGGTTCAAGATAATATTTTAGTGGTTTTAAAAGTCATCATGGCTTTATCATTGGTGTTTAAACCTATTGGAATCATTAAGTAGGCATCGGAACCACTATTTAGTGGTTAAATAGTGGTTCCAAGACTGTAAATTATGGTTCTCAAGTGCTTACTCATTGTAATACTACTTTATTGGTTTTCGAAGGGATAATGACTGTATCATTGGTGTTTTGAACATATTAGAACCATTACGTAGGCTTTGGAACCACAATTTAGTGGTTCTGAGAGGTTACATAGTGGTTCCAACACTCTAAATTGTGGTTCCAAGAGTCCAACTTGTGTTTGGTACATTATAATAGTATTTTAGTGATTTTAAAAGTCATCATGGCTCTATCATTGGTGTTTAAAGCTATTGGAACCACTAGGGAACCACATTTTATACCCTGGAACCACTAGGGAACCACTTTTTATACCGCAGAACCACTAAGGAACCACATTTTATACCCGGAACCACTAGGGAACCACTTTTTATATCGCAGAACCACTAAGGAACCACATTTTATACCCGGAACCATTAGGGAACCACATTTTCTACCCCGGAACCACTAGGGAACCACATTTTCTACCCCGGAACCACTAAGGAATCACATTTTATACCTCAGAACCACTAGGGGACCATATTTTCTACCCCGGAACCACTAGGGAACCACATTTTCTACCCCAGAATCACTAGGGAACAACATTTTATACCCCGAAACCACTAGGGAACCACATTTTATACCCCGGAACCACTAGGGAACCACATTTTATACCCCGATACCACTAGGGAACCACATTTTATACCCTGGAACCTCTAGGAAACCACATTTTATACCCCAGAACCACTAGGGAACCACATTTTCTACCCCAGAACCACTAGGGAACCACATTTTCTACCTCGGAACCACTAGGGAACCACATTTTATACCCCGAACCACTAGGGAACCACATTTTATACCTCGGAACCACTAGAGAACCACATTTTATACCCCGGAACCACTAGGGAACCACATTTTCTACCCCGGAACCACTAGGAAACCACATTTTATACCTCGGAACCACTAGGGAACCACATTTTATATCCCAGAACCACTAGGGAACCACATTTTATATCTCATAACCACTAGGGAACCACATTTTATACCCCGAAATTACCTAGAGAACCACATTTTCTACCCCGGAACCACTATGGAACCACATTTTTATACACTAGAACTACTAGGGAACCACATTTTATACCCCGGAACCACTCGGGAACTCTGCCTTAAACTCCGAGTCGGAAGTCTGAACCAACCGTCGGACTTTCGAGTGGAACCAATAAATTGGTGTCCAACTGGAATTCCTTCGGAAATCCGAAGTTTGGTTCGGACTTCGGAACCAATCTTCGGATTTCTGAATGGAAGCCAGTAGGAATGGCAAATCTACTCGTTTCCATTGAAAATCCGAAGGTTGGTTCGGACTTCCGAGTCGGAAGTCTGAAACAACCGTCGGAAATCCGACGGAAACCAGTAGAAATGGAACTTTATCACGTTGGCAATGGAGTTTTTTTTCAAAACTACAATGGCAATGGAGCTTTATCACGTTGCAAATTGAGTTTTTTTTTTCAACACTACAATGGCAATGGAGCTTGGAAACGTTGGCAATGGAGCTTGGAAACGTTGGCAGTGGAGTTTTTTTTTCAAAACTACAATGGCAATGACAAGCTTCAAAAACCTTGAATGAAGTTTCCCACGTTTTTGAAGCCTTGAGGAAGAAGAAAGTGGTAGGTAAATGGCAACCTTCAAAACCCTTACATGGAGTTTTCCATATTGGAAAAGCCTTGAGGAAAGAAGAAGGTGGTAGGTGAGAAGATAATAAGTGTATAGGGATATGTGCAAAAAGATGGAGGGAAAAAAGAGCTAGGGGGTATATTTGTCCTAAAAGCCATCTTCTCTCACCTAACTGCACCTTTTTATAAATTTCAAATCACTACCCTTTATTCACAATTTAGTCAAAACTTTGTATTTTTTAAATAATTTTCCCATAAAAAAATTTTTCTAGGAAAAAAAAGTTTTTGTTGAAAATTTTTACCTTGAATTTTTTTATTGGAAACATTTTCAAAGAAAAAAATTTGATTGAAAATAATTCATTCAAAAAATTTTCAACAAAAAATTTAGACGAAAAAGTATTACCTCAACTAGAACCCATGCATCAGGTGGAGCCCACCATTTTACCTCATATTTTGATAGGGTAGGTTCCACAGTCTCCATCCAAGCCCATGCATTGGTAGGGGATCAAGGTTTAGGTTTTAGGCGTTTTGGGTTTGGGGTTTTGGGTTTAATTGTTTAAGGGTTTAGGGTTTTAATGCTTAGGGTTTCAGGTTTTAAGGTTTATGGTTCAAGGATGTGGGGGTATAGGGATTAGGATTTTAATGTTTATGGTATTAGGGTTTAGTATTTATGGTTTAGGATTTAGGGTTCAAGGGTTTGTGTTCATGGTTTTGCATTTAGGGTTCATGGTTTTAGGGTTTAGGGTTTTAGAATTTAAGGTTTAGGATTTTGGGGTTTAAGCTTTTAGGATTT
Organism: Tasmannia lanceolata; assembly: GCF_043159265.1. Taxonomy (NCBI): domain Eukaryota; kingdom Viridiplantae; phylum Streptophyta; class Magnoliopsida; order Canellales; family Winteraceae; genus Tasmannia; species Tasmannia lanceolata. Next base: position 45,527,121 of record NW_027518679.1, read on the forward strand.
TATGGTTTTAGGGTTCAAGGTTTTAGGATTTTATTGCGTTGGGATTGGGGTTTCAGGTTTCGGGCTTAGGTATTAGGGTATAGGGTTTAGGGCTTAGGCTTCAGGGCTTACTGCTTATGGCTTAAGGTATGGGGTTTGAACTTTAGGGTTTAGGCTTTGGGGGTTTAGGGTTTTTTAGGGTCTAGGTTTTAGGTTCTAGGGTCTAGGGTTTGGAACTTGGGGTCTAAGAACTAAGGTCTAGGGTCTAGGGTTTAGTAGTAGGGTTTAGGGTTTGGGGCTTAAGGGTTTGAGTTTGGGGTTTAGAGTTTAGGGTTTAGGGCTTAAGGTTGAGGGTTTGGGGTTTTAGGTTTTGAGGTTTTTAGGATTTAGGAGTTTAGAGGTTAGGGATTAAAGTTTTAGGATTTGGGGTTTAGGGCTAAGGGCTTGGGATTTGGGGTCTGGGGTTTAGGGGTTTCTGGGGTCTGGGTAAATATTAGGTTTCGAGTCCTAAAATTTGTGATTAAATAGGAAATATTTCTACGAGGTTTATGATAGGCTTGGAGTAATGCAATCAAATGTCGAGAAGCTTTCATAGGTTCCCTAAAGGGTGCAAAATTAATTTTGGGACAAAACAATAGGGGCACATAGCATAGATGGGTTTGAATGATGTTTCTAAGGTTAGAATTTTTTTTTAATGAGTATTTTAAGAGTTTTTGGTAGAAGATAGGTGAAAAAATAACGAGACAGTGGTTTTGAGTGAGGTTAATAGAGGTTTGGGGTTCCCGGGAAGGTGGTTTGTGGGAAAAAATAAAAAATAATAAAAATAAAAATAAAAATAAAGATAAAAGAGATAGATAGCGAGGTTGAATCTCACCAACCAAAAACCAAGACATCGCACTAATGGATTCTTAAGCATCGTACATTAGGGAATATCAAGACATCACACCTTGGCAAGGAGTGGACATCACATTCACACAAGAGAAAAAGCTTTCAAAATCTTTATTTAATCTTAATGCATCCATCATTCACCTCATTAAGGCTAAAAGAAAAGCACCTTTAGGTTATATAAGGAAAATTGTTTCTGCGCTGCAACACAGATAACTAAACTGCGTTGCCCCTTAAAAATCATGGGCCCACATGATTTGGATGGTCCAAAGCATTCATTTGAAAGGCCCTTACATGGATAGGGTGTGCACAAAATATAAGCTCCATAGGATCATCCTAACCTTTCAATTTGTAGAAGTTAAAAATTGACAGATTTGTGGAGGTTATACCCATCCATTTTAAATGGGACGCAAACTCACTTGGCCCTCTAATAATTGAAGGTGACTCAACCAACGTTCTAGCTCGGGCAACCAACAATGCGAAAAGCCCATCGAAGTTAGCCACTGTCACTTCTGAAATTAGAAATTTCATTTGGATTGATGATCCTCAAATTCAACATATGAGGATATCAGCAAATGAAAGCGCAGACAAATTGGCAAAAGAAGGGGTGGATGATGTTCTATTACAAATTAGAGTAACACAGCAAAGGTAAATGGAGGGGAAGATTGTTATCTCGGGTGGGGAATTGCTGTTTTTGCTTCTGCTACAGGGTTTGTACAAGAGATGCATGGAACCATTATGAATCCATGAGAAACAACCATATTTCTGCAGGTTCCAGTTGGCAGATGATATGCTACCGCTATTGTGCCTGCGTGTAGGATGTAATTCTGGCAGGTGCCTCTTCAATAAAATTTACATTTAAAACAAACAAGGTTTCAAAGCAGACCTGGGGAAAGGTAAAATTTGAAAAAAGAGCAAAAATGTCAATCACTCCAAGATGGAATCCCTCCTCCAGTGGGTTTTTTTTTTTTTCGGTAGGTAAGCTGGGATCGAAGTCGAGACCTCAAGGTTGAGAAACAAACCCTCAACCATCAACCCTGCTCCTCCAGTGGGTTGGTTGAAATTCAACTTCAATGGGAGCTACAAAGGGAACCTGGGTTGAGCTGGGATTGACAGCATCTTTAGAGACTCTGATGGCCATATTATTCAACCCTTTTCTACATGGGCCTTGTGGATCTAATGAAGTAGAAGCATGGTTGCATGTATGACCATCATATAGTAGGAGACTCCCCGAATTCTATAACTTGGGCGTCAAACAAAAAAAAAAGTTAAAAAAAATGTCAAACTGATTTCAACTCTAAGCACAAACCTAATTTTACACCTGTCCCATAAATAATATTGATGGTAAGAAATATTTAAGAACTTGTCAATTTACAATCTACCAGCAAGACCCGGGAGGCTAGGAATAAATTGGTACCTCAGTCACTGCAATAGTTTAAAACTTTAAATGACATCTTTTGCCTGCCTCGACTTTTTTGTGCTGGGGTTCTCTTCTTCCATGGATTTCAGTTTATTCTTTATTGCTGCTATCTTTGCACTTCGGCTCATTTGTCCTGAAGGGCAACTAGAAACCATTGATTTTTTCGCCTCACCAATTGCCGTTGGGGCATTTGGTGTTTCTATCAAGTACTTCTCACTAGCAAGGCGGACAACCAAAGGGCGCCCACAAGCAAACCTACCATCCATCTTCTCCTTGGCCAGTTGCGCTTCCTGCATGCTCACTTCAATGGCAGAAATGAGGAATTGTATGAGAGCAAAGGGATTAATTAAAGCTGGTAACTTACCTCTCTCGAACTAAACTGGATGAAAGCAAATCCGCGTGGCTCCCCGCATCTTGGACCACGTGTATGCCACAAAAAATCCTCAGATACAATTTTCCCAAATGGGGAAAACATCTTGATCAAGTGGGATCTGAAAAAAAAATAGACATCGTAGTGAAGCAGCAAATTACAAAATGATAAATTTCATGAACAAAAAGAATTTATGTTCTAATAGTAACATACTCTGTTATTCTTTGATCCAGGTTACCAACATAGAGTCTGGTTTCACACTTCTCATCGATCAGATTATTCTGATCCTGAAATTTACAAATAATAAAAGAGCTCCAGTCAAACAATGCGGAATCGGATATGTAATAGGCATGCTATCTATGAAGGACTCCACTGCCTTTGTCTCATAGAGTTGCATCATCACAAGTCAGGCTGCCTAGAGATCCAGATACCTCCCAGAAAATGGCATGTAAAGCACAAACCCTTTACGTAAACAGAATGTGAACACGGGGGAACAATTAAATGGTGAAAAAATATCAATGATATGATATAGAGGAAATCAGGGACGAGAACACAGAAGAGACAACTGATGTCTGTCCCACTTCCTAAAGGACCAAACACAGAAGCCAAAACTAACAGAGATTAAATTAACAATTTGAATTAAATAAAATAATAGATGCGCGAGATGAGATAACATGCAAACCAAAAGATAAAATGGGGGCATTAAGGGCATTAATAGCTTAGGACATGAGCCTTACCATGTCGCAGGGAAAGGATTCAGATATGTTGATGGACTAGTGTCCAGGCACACAATAATAGGTCTGTAAAATCAATAAATTATCGTCTCTACCTGCAGCTGCAATAATATTTTAAGAGGATAGTAAGTACCCATTATTCAAAAAAAATTCAAAAAAAAGAGATACCCATTATTCAAAAACCCTCAACCATGCTCAACCAGTACATCTCTACCAGAGTCGTTCACAGAAGGTCGTCTCTTGGCTGATCACAAGATTCTAATTATATGTATCTTCTGTCCAACATCTTTTCCATGTAATGACATAAAACTAAAAAACAAAGAAAGTATATTGGGACGTGGGTGTTCTGGGTAGGTTAATCAAATACAGATGATGTAATCCCAGTTTTTTTTTTTTTTCCTGAAGTAGTTATAGCATATGAGTAGCCACTGAATACTGCCTATGTGATACATACAGGTACCGTAAAGCTCTATGATTTGTGGACACGGACACGGGTTTCGAGTGTCAACATGGGCACAGGTGTCGCGTGTCAACATGGACACGGTGAACCCCCAAAATTTAGAAACGGGGACACGGCTAAAATAGAAAGTATATATATGATACAACAACAATATTAGTTAAAGAATAGCTAAAAAAGAGTTTATAGTAAAAGAAGAGTTAGTAATAAACGAGGTAAACACAATATGCAATAATAAAACAGAGTGTCACACTTGACACGACACAAACACGTGTCCACACACCCACATTAAGTTTAACACTTATAGCAGTACATTTAAAAGTGTCCAACAGAGTGTCGACACGGGTGGACATGCGTGTCATGTCGGATACAACAAGACACGTGTGTGATGTGTCATCAATAAATTCGAAGTGTCGGCTAAATCGTAGGTAAAAAGTTGGATCAATTTTGTCTAGTCAGGATTACAACTTCCTATTAACACACAGGTCTTACTGAGAGAAATAAAATAAAATTAACACATCAATATTAAGCAGTTCTAGGCTAGAGCTTGGTAAACATGAACCCACGTTCACAGTTCACCTCTTGAGTTTGCAACCGTGGTGAAATTAATTGGAAGAAGAAAATAAACAAGAAACCACAAAGCATGATTTTCTTCCTAACAGAGAGGACATTCCTCTGAAGAGCATTCACATATTATTACTTGAGCATACAGGAGTCCATTGCTCAGGCATTCCTAGATGCAGGTGTAACAATAATTAGTCATGTGGCCCAGAGGCATTCCTAACATGATTACCATTTCAAAAAAAAAAAAAAAATGATTGCCAACCAACTCATATAACAACTTTTAGAGTCTCACGAGAACATTGTCCATATCTAAGATCTAACGGTTTGAAAATAATCATATGACGTACACCTAAAGCATTATGCCGATAAAGGGAGTCAATCATCAGGTTGAAGGCCATGGTACTCAGTGGTCTCCAAACTATAATGGCTTATCAGAGCATATTTTCCTAAGTACATATTAAAGGGTAAAGCCATCCATGGTTTTAAATTTCCCTGAAACTACCGAATTGTTTCCATTTCCATCCCCACCGAAACTAACTCTACATGATTTGCTTTTCCGTCATTATTTCCCCGAAATTATGACTAAAATTTCAGAAATTTGACCAAAATTCCCAATATTCGATCAAAATGGTCGGAACGACAAAAAAATGTAAAGATGTTGTTATTTGCATTTCATTTCATTTCCTTAATGCAGAGAATGGTATTTGGTAGACAAATCATTGAACTGCGCAACAAAGTAAGCGTATCTTATGCATGGTATGTCATATCGACAAGGGACCAATAATACCTCGTAATTCTATATGGTATTGACATAAAGTTGGGGTCCTTAGAGGGGAGAGTTTCATCTTAGAATTTAATCATTTGCATATTTTTTTTAAAGATTAAAAAAATTCAACATTTGCTTATGTTTCCATACGTTTCCATGATTTTACAAGATTTCCATCAAAACCGAAATGTTTCCATTTTTGTGCAGACCAAAACCGAAATTTAAAACCTTGAAGCCATCGTGAAATCCTATAAGGGACGTAATTTTATCATATTGCATATTAGAACATCCAATCAATGATTATTAGACTTTAAAAGGCTTAAATAATACTTTAAAAACTAAATAAAACACTTTTAACATAATTTTTTAAAAAGATGGGGCATCATCTTTCAAAAGCACTTTTAACATCTTTGGAACACCATTGGCCAAGAATCTCATTTTCCCTTAGAATTAGAACTCAAAATCTGAAACAAAACGCACCCTTAGATAAAATTTATCCCATAATATAGCATCATCTTTTACTCTTGATTCTTGAAGCCACATGAGCCAGTAGGGATTTTCCCAAGTAATTGAAGATTATCCCACCATACCTTGCCTGCTGACTATTCGCGCCTTAATTGTGGACTATTTAAGAGCGTTTGTGAAATTTTAAAAATTAGCATGCTCGCCTCACAAACTTCCCTCACAACACCCTCTCTTCCCTTCCACTCAATTCTTGAACTTTCATCTTCTGGCACAAAAAGAAGAATGAAAATGGAAAGGGGGTGCTGAAAGAAGTTGTACGAGACCCACAGTCGGCCTAACGGGCAAAGCATTAAAATCCAATTTGAGGGGCTTGCCCTTGTGGACCAATGGAGCAAACAAAATGAACCATATGCAGATCTCAGAATCGAACTTCGAGATTGTTCCTTTCAAGCCATGTGGGCATTGCAATCACTTGCTCTTCAATTGAACCATAGTTAAATGGAAACCCAAAACACGGTTAATAAATCCCCTCAGTCTACTTTTTCATGAATGGTAAATCCTCTCAAAAGTTTTACGGTCTGGCATCACTTCCTCTTCAGGAAATCCCAAAATTTTCATGGTAAAAGTCCAACCAAATTTGTACAAATCCAATGATTTGTCTCAATTCAAGGCAAAATTACTTGTCTTTCTCTTCTTCAAACTTCTTCTCTAAACATGCTCTTCACTCTTAGAAATTGGACCCCTTCCAATACCAAATATCTAATTCCCATCATTATTGCAGTGTCCCTTAAACAAATCCATAATTACACCTGCTACAACTTCCTTAACTTCTACTAACTTCTACTATTTTCTATGATTTTCCTTTCGCTTCTTGAGTTAGCCATCCATGAAAAAATTGGGTATTCTTGTCCTTTATCCTTTAGACCCATATTTTTGCCTCTAGCTAACCTCCTTCCATCATAATGTACCTATAAATTTCTTTTCCAACTCCTCACTCCTCTCCCCACCCTTCCTTACTATGCTACCAGACAATACATCATATATTACACAGATGCCTGCCTAAATTCAAGCTATTTCAATTCTCATGAGCCCACCAAAATACCACCAACTTTCACAAATTAAGACAAATTTCCCTTTCACCTAATAAAAAAAGTGCCTCTAATGATATGGATATCAGATATTAATCAAAATGTATAAGTTTTCAAATAAAAAAATGATAAGCCCAGTGAGTGCAACAATAATAGAACAAAAATAGTTACTGTTCCAGAAAGAGGAACCCTAATTACAAAATCTGAAATAGCAAAAAATGAAATGAAAATAACCATACCCACAACCACAAAATTGCAGAAAAGTTAATGCTATACCACTAAGAGCTCGATCAACGAAATAAGATTTTTGTTTCTAAAGGAAAAGAAATATTCCTAATTCATCTCCCAAACACCTCAAATGAGAAATTTGCATCCACATCCTAACAGACAACACTCGAGACAAGCTACATAGAAAAAGCCCAAAACAACCCATCTGAGAAACCCTAGTAATCGAAACGAAATTAAGAAATCGGAAATGAAAAAACAAAACAAGGGTTTTAATCAACTCACGTTTTAATTCCACGGAAAGCTGTCTCCCAATGACTGACGATGCATCCTACTAGACGGCCCCAAAATCCCCTTCCTCCTTTGGCTTTTGCCTTGCCTTTTCTTTTGGGTTGTGTTTTTGAGCTGTTTGGTTTTCAAGAAAGTAGTGGAAATAGACGGAAAGAAAACTCTTTTTCAAGTTTCTCTACCCTTTTCTTTTGTTTGGTATGTTTGGTAGTAGAGGAAAGGTATTCTAATGTGGATAGTTGTTTCATCAAACTTAACACACTAATTTGTTCATCTTTCCATCTTTTCCTTTTCACAAGGAAAAAATTATCTGGGCCAACTCGCGCTGATCATGTGATAAGAGAAGACTTGTGTTCATTGAATACTTAATTCTTTTTGGCTTGTGCATGTGCTTAATTAAAGCTTGAATCCTATTGGTTGGGATTTAAGTGAAATCCTATTTGCTACAGGATTTGTCAATTCCTATTGGTTGGGATTCTAAGAAGGAAAGGAGAGATCCAGAGGTTTGTACAGACTTACTCACGTGTAAAAAAAAACATTTTTACTCTTTGCTTTATTTAAAGAGGAATGCTAAGATCAGGCGGGTAACCAGCTGCTTGTATACACCCGAGCGCTCATAGGTCCATGTGTAACTCTAAACTAGGAAAAGCAATCGGAAACGATAAATCTGCCCCCAATTTTCCCGCTGAACTCACTCAACTGGTTAAAAGGTAATAGAGGTGGTTATTCGGTTTAAACAGAACCGAATAGACCCAAATTTGGTAACCGAAACTGAACCGAAATTATCCGAAACCGAACCGAATAAAAATTTGGTTATAACCGAATAAATGAATTGTGGGAGAAAAAGAGGGAAAAAAAATCAAAATCTCGGTTTGGATCGGAGGGCTAGGATCATCCGATCGAAATGATTTTTTGAGCACAACCTAATTAAGTCTTGATCAATCAAATGGACAGTTTTGATCATCCTACGGAGTGCACATATAGCACTTTGTTTTTGAAAAAAAATAGTTTTCATCCATAATTTCGGTTAACCGAAATTTTTTTTTGAGAAAACCGAAACTGAAACTGAAAAACCGAATTTCCAAAAAAAACCAAAACCAAAACCGAACCGAAACGACCAATTCGGTTCGGTTCGATTATTCGGTTTTAACCGAATAATGCTCACCCCTGAAAGGTAACACCCTCTCTCTCTTCTCTTTGACCGAAGAGCGTTGAACGTAAAAGAGAGGGCTGATTTATTGTTTTGGATTACTTTTCTTTACGCGTGGACCTATGAGCGCTCAGGTGTATACAAGCAGCTGGTTACCCGCTTGATCTTAGCATTCCTCTTATTTAAATAAGGAATGATGGTGGAAGGCTAAAGTGTAATTGCACAACACTTGCCAATTCTAGTGGGATTCCTAGTGGGAACCAAAGATCAAAGGATTTTCTATATAAGGTGACACGAGCTGAACGAAATTTACACATCTCAGAAAATTCGTGCAACCCTCTCCCCTCTATCAGTTCTCTCTCTCCCTATCTAGATTTCTATGTTATTGCCTAGTTCTAGTTCTACTTCCACATCAGTCTAGTTCTAGCTCTTTCTTGAACTTTGAATTGGGCTAGTAAAACTCAATTGTGGCTGTGATTTCAAGTTGGGTTAGGAACTCAAAGACCTTCAACCTCCTCCATCTTCGCAAGCTTTACAAGCCACTACTTCAACTTTCGGAGGAGTTCGCATTTGAGAAACCGAGCACACCAGGCCGGGAGTAGATCGAGCAAGATGCCTTTGCACACCTTTTGGGAGAAATCCCAATTTATCGTATAGTTTATTATTTGTAGTTGTTTAGTTTTTATTTACATAGATCCAATGTTCTACTTACCTGGATACATTTTTCTATATTTTTCTGCTTCTGCATTTTTGAGGCGTGTAATAAATTTAAGGGCTGTCTGACTTTTTGTTTCTAGGTAACATTCCTAACAATATTGAGCTAGTCCTTCACGATGTGTTCGTAAACTTGAGTTCCTTGCGGGTATTGGATTTGAATGGTCCTCTAATAGATGAGTTGCCAGATCTATCAGTAATTTGAAACATCCATGATACCTTGACCTATTGAAGAATCCGATCAATAGGTTTCCTGAATCAACAAGTAGCCTTTACAACTTACAAATTCTACAACTCAGAGAATGCGGACACCTTCTTGAGCTACCAAATGACATGAGGAACTGATGTAGAGCTAGTCCCGACCAAAGAGTATGGGCAATTTTATTTAGGCGAAGCTATTTTTCACCACTTGTATGTAATAGAACAAGTATTAATGTATGTATCAGTCCAATGAGGGGTACTTTGGTCCTTTATGTTAATTATGGTTAGTTTAAGTAAGAGAAAATCTTATCATTTGGGAGTTTTGAAGGATTTTATTTGAAACTTTAGGGGCCGTTTGGATACGCGGATTTTAGAATCCAGGTTTTAGTTTGAAAACAGTGTAAAACAGGGTTCATGATCAAGCTGCTGTGTGCTATCATGACGGCGTTTTTTGGATTTTAAGTAAGAAAACCAGGTTTTAGAAATCTCTCCTGCATTCTGAGATTTCTAAAACTTGAAAACATGGGATGATATGCTATACTCTTGCTGACGGAAAGAAGGGGGAGAAATCAGAAAATGACGGCTGGTCCGCTTCTTCTCGTCTCTCATCTACAATTTTGAAGAAATCGCGGATTCTAAAATCCGCATATCCAGACGGGCCGTTTGGATATGTGGATTTTAGAAACCAGGTTTTAGCTTGAAAGCAAAGTACAAGAGGGTTCATGTTGAAGCTGCTGTGTGTAGTCCTGACAGTGTTTCTTGGATTTCAAGTAAGAAATCCAGGTTTTAGAAATCTCACCCGCGTCCTACGATTTCTAAAACCTGGAAATATGGGATGATCTGCTACGTTCTTGCTGACAGAAAGAAGGGCGAGAAATCAGAAAACGACGGCTGGTCCGCTTCTTCTCTCGTCTCTCATCTACAATTTTGAAGAAATCCGGGATTCTAAAATCCGCGTATCCAAACGGGTTTTTACAAGAAGTCGTAATTCTCTTGCCACTATCTTGGGAAGAGACTCTAGGGGCTGTTTTATGCAGCTCCTTCTATCCCAAATTCCATCCATTCCTTGTAGCTTGCGAGGATTGACATCGAAGGTACCTCAACTGAGCAAGCCCCCTTGCTCAATCTACTTTTTTTTTTTTTGCAAATAATCCATCAAAAGAGTAGATCTCTACCACAATTCTGCTCTTGCATTGCTTCCTGCTGATAGTAGATTCTTCATACAATATTTTCATTCGAATTGTCTGCTGTGGCAAATTAGGACTTCATGATCTGATTGCTCAAATTACAAAGACTAGCAATGTTGGGTATTTTCTGTTCTGTATTTTACGAATTTTGTAGCTGAATGTGAATGGACCTCAAAAGAGAAATCTGGATGTTTCCCAAACTCAGCAGAATTGTGAGTATCTAAAGCTTCTGTGTATTGAATTCTTTAGTGCACCTCAAAGGATTCTCCAACAGGTTGCAATCGATTGGGTTAGATGAATGCCACTTGGAATAGAGCAAGCAAGGGCTGTCCTTGGAATCCACTTTAGTTAGCATAAGCTTTCCTAAAACCGAGAATCACATGGGCACGAGTCCTAATTAAGCCTGTATTGTAGACATTATAATCCTTTGAACTAATGTGTTTGGGAAAAGCCTCTTAAAGCCTCACTAAGGATACTAGATCGACATCTTTGGTCAACTCCTCAAAGTAGCTGAATGCATTTTACTTCAAATTTCCCTCATCTTGGAATTTGAAATTGTATTACTACTTGGTGATAACACTACTTGACAGCTTGAGTGAAATCCTCATCTAAAGGGTCTGTTTTGATTAATTTTCAATCTCAAGAAACCCTCATCTTGGTGATAGCAACACTCGAATATTGGCATTTACACCATGCTGTTTGTTGAATAAATTGATGTGCATATGAGAAGCTTTTGGTGTGTGTACTTGCATTGATTATTTGGAGTTAGAAGGATAAGGAACTAAGTATATTAAGTTTCTGAAATTGCATCTTGGGAAGGAGACCTTGTAGTCTATGAAGGACATATTGTTGCTAATTTTAATTGGGGGCTAAGAACAATTATTGGTAGGGATCTTATGCCTATAGTGTTTAGGCTGAAACCTCAATTAGCTCCTCTATTCTGTATTGAAGCCGGATGGGCGTGCAATCGATAGCGGCGATGACGACCTAAAAAAATAAAATAACAAAAGATAATTGTTGTACTCAAAAGCTAACCCACGTTGGAGGGAAACTCCAAGAAAGAAGTGTAAAATAACACCTTTTCTCCCCAAGGAAAGAACACTTTTGATTCAATACTTCTCTTCTAAACTAAAATTTAGATACATGCTAAACCTGATTAGAAACTTTTCCAAAATTGAAACCTTGGCAAGAATCGACGAGGACCATTGATCTGGCAAGATGCGCCTGCATCATGTATGACATAAGATTGGGCATATGTTGTGGATTATTGCTGGGTCATTTTTTTCAAAAAAGGGTTCACAAATAGATTTATGAGGGTCCTAATGAGCAGCACCCTGCATATTTCAGATTTGTGTTGCCTACCTGTTCCCCTATTCCCATCATTCTATGAAATCCTATTGATTTAGAGGCATTGGTTAAGGGGTCGAGCGCAGCTTTCCAGAAGCTACACATTCTGTAATTGCATGTTGTTTGGGCCGAGCTTCATTGCTCCTGAGCTGAAGGAACAGATCACAGTTTGAAAATCAGCATGAGAGCATTCCAGATTGAAATCCAGCACCACATAAACATAGTTCCAGAACTATGTAGTTTCTTGGCGGCTCAATACACGAGTTACATTACTCCGAACGGGCTGGATTGAGTAGTGTCTACACAATCCATTTACAATCCATCCAGCACCTAAAACATTTGTAAGCTGCAATATTAATTCTCCTTCAAGAATACTCAGCCACCTAACTTATTTCATGAAAACTCCTTGAGCTCTCTTCACAAACTAAATACACCACCAAGTCCAGCAAAGTGCATAAATAAGCTATATGGGTCTTGAACCTCTGAAGATCATTTTTGCTTCCTACAGATCTCTTAGGGGCCGTTTGGATACACGGATTTTAGAATCCGAGATTTTTTCAAAATTGTAGCTAAGAGAGAAGACAAGAAGCGGAGTAGCCGTTGTTTTTTACTCTTTTTTGACTTCTCGCCCTTCTTTCCATCAGCAAGACAGTAGCAGATCCTCCCATATTTTCAGGTTTTAGAAATCTCAGGATGCAGGAGAGATTTTTAAAACCTGATTTTCTCAGTTGAAATCCAAGAAACGCTGTCAGGACAGCATACAACAGCTTGATCATGAACCTTCTTTTACACTGTTTTCAAACTAAAAACCTGGATTCTAAAATCCGCGTATCCAAACGGTCCCTTAGTTTCATACCTTTCTCAAATGCAATTATACATCGCAAGGCCCTATAGAGAAAGACGGATTTCACAACACCGGAAAATCCTTTTCTCAAATAGTGAAACCAAAGTTTATACTAGCCCAAGATGAACAACCAAGTAGAAGAAAAACAATGCCCAAAAGAGATGTGCTTCAATATATGATAGAAAGAACAACACTACAAGATAAAAAATAATAAAAAAGAAGAAAGCTTCAAGAGGAAAGCTTGCACACAAGAGAGCTTCAATGAAGCTTCAATGAAGGTCTAGGTAGTGGAGAATCTCTACCAAAGTGAAGTTATTGAGAATAGGCTTGGTCAAGGAAAGTAAAGAGAAGATAGCTTAGGTAAGTGGTAGTGGGTAAGGGAAAGTGGTGTCTTAAATGCTTAGGGAAGTAGTGGGTTTGGAATTCCAAGTAAATGTTTGAATTTGAAATAGGTAGGTAGTGGGAAAAGATGGAGCAAACATGTGTGGCTCACACATGTGCAAGCTAGGCAAAAAGACCAACATGCCCATGGACACAAAAGTACATATTTGCCCTCACTACAACACTCAAAATAAAAATAAAATAAAGATACCCAAAAAATACACTTTAAAATTTAACAGGCCCATGAGACTGAATGATGTTGGGAAAGTTCTACAAAATAGCTGTAAGCCAAAATAGTGATCCATTGTGTTTTTTTTTTTCAGATAAAGAAACAATCTCGTTGAGACAAATATTTTATTATCTCCTTTAGTTTACTTGTTGTTTTGGGAGCTAGAGTTTCAGTTCTTGAATTTGTTTTTATGGGGGATTTCTAGTGTTGATTCCTGAAATTAAGAATCAGTAGGTTCTATGGGGGTCCATTTGTAAGGGATACATACCCTTTCTTTTGCATATTTTTATTTCAATCAGTTGTTTCCATTATCACCAGTGTGCTGTTTATTGTATTGTAATAAGGATTTCGATCACTAAGTGTGTTTAAGAAACATAATATCATTCTTGAGAGGGGAATTGTTGCCGAATATATGAGTCTTATGACCTTTTTTTTTTTTTTTTTTTATTTATTTGCAACCCCATCCTCATCATCATCATCCATGTCAAAATAATGAAGATATGCCTTCCATATATGGTATCAATTATCAAATGCCTCAGTTCTGATGCTGATGTTTATTTCTGCTGGCTCATTTTGGATTTGTGGATTGATTGCGCTATTTTGCAGGTGGTTACATGGTTAGAAGATCTACGGTTTTCTTACTGTAAATGAGCCTAATCAGGTTATTCAAAGTGTTCCATTGATGGCTTTGAACTTCAATCAAACATATTTTGCTTGACATTCAACAGAAAAAGGTTATTTGGCAGTATAAGTAGAATTGCAGGGTGTGGTTTTTACGGTGTTCATTAAGAAGGCCTCCAATAAAACAGATGCTGTTTATTAATCTCACACAAATGGCCTTAGCCTTCATGGGGATGATTAAGAACATAAATGGTATACATCCACATTAGGTCTACTAATCAGAGAGGTGGTGGTCTAAGCTATGTGAGCTCTGTTGCTCTAAAATCAGCCATTCATTTTTTATTTTTTTTTAATCCTCTTGAAATCAAATTCTCTATTTTTGAAGGGTACTCTCCAAATAAAAACCTGTTTGATTACAGCTACATGTTGCAATCTAAATTACATTGATTCTAATTACAAACAGAGAATTTACATACATAATATAGAGCTCAGATAATAATATGACATGTGAGGTTGCCTTCATCTCCTTCCCAATCAATCTCAATTCTCAAGTCTGCTGGCTTTTCTTTTTTCTCATAAGAGAGAAACCGGTTGTGAAACAATGGGACCCAACTAATCTCTAATCCATCCGTTCAGAATCCCAATGGGGAGCTTGACTTTGGCCCACCCACATGATGACTTTTTCTTGGTAGGTAAGCTGGGATTGAACCTATGGCCTCCCACATGATGACTTTGGATCCTTCATTGAACGGCCCCAAACTTTCTCGATGAAAATTTCTAACTACATGAATATTGGAGAAATGCTTAATTACCTCAATGGTTGATCTGAACCGTCTATCCGATAGGCCTTAGTGTTGGGTCTCCAATGACAAAATAATCACACCATATTGGTATTGCCTAATCCAATACATAGTATTTTCGTTCAATTAATTTAGACCTACATGTAGATTTTGACGGTCTAAATTAAGCAATAAAAAGTGGGATTTGCTAGGGTCCATCACAAAAGGCATTTCGCGGAACATCTGTTGCATGAGAGAGCTGCCATATAGGCTCACTTTTAAACAATTTTTTTCATTATTCATGAGGTGGCTTCACTCTCATGCAACCGAAGTTCTGCGAAATGCCTTTTGCGATGGACACTAGCAAATCCTAATAACAATAACTATTATTTTTTTACAAATACAAACTATAGTAATAATAACTTAGTATTAATAAACAATAATAATAGTATCTAGTAATAAAATTATGGGAAAATTACATTTACACCCTCTCTAGTTTCTAACGCATTCAATTCTAACCCTGACTTTCAAAATGTGACAAGTACACCCCCTGAGATTTCAAAACGTGACAAGTACACCCCCTCCCACAACGGTCCGTCAGTTTAACCTGACGGAAAGATTGAAACTAAGCATGGTTAATATTTTGGGGACAAAAATACCCTCATTTGCAGAGGGATTAGGGTTACGCCATTTCCCACCGCCGGGCCACCGTCGCCATCAATGCCGTCGCCATCACCACAAACAATGAAACCCCACCCCATGGCTACACCAAACCACATTTCAAGACAAAAATATTGATAACAACAAAAAAAGTCCTAAAATATTAAGGTTTATGTGCAAATCATGATAATGGTGTGAATGAAGACAAATAAAACTCCTAAATCGAGGATTTATGTTGATAAATAAACAAGGGTTTGAATCAAACCCTAATTTTCAATTTTCAAGTCTGGAAACCCTAATTTTCAGTTGCGGAAGACGAGGGAATTTTGGTCATTTCCGCCTCACCGTCACGTTAAAAAAAACTTCAGGGGGTGTACTTGTCATGTTTTTAAAGTCAGGGTTAGAGTTAAATGTGTCAGAAACTAGAGGGGGTGTATCTGTATTTTTCCCTAAAATTATAAATAGTTATTAGTACAATTACCATAATAATAGTAGCTAATTATATTTTTACTACTGTGTACTACTATTATCATTGTTATTAATTACTACCATAATAATTATAATAACTAGGGATTTAATAATAATAATAATAATAATAACTCGGATAATAATAGGGGAGTGATAAATTGACTCCCAAATATCTTAAATCGAACCCAGAGGAGAGAGAGACACATAGGGAGTCGATTTAAGATATTTGGGAGTCAATTATCACTACCCTAATAATATTAGAAACAATAATAATAACTATTAATATCACTGTTATTTTTATGGGATTTGCTAGGGTCCATCGCAAAAGGCATTTTGCAGCTAGTATGTTGCATGTCAGACCAGCCACACAGCGAATGAAGACAAAAGGTTTGGTTTGTGAACCACAATCTAAACCATTTCAAGACTTGGTACTTAAGGAATGTACAAACTACAAAAGACACTTGAGGCGTATACAATCAGCCACGAATCAAGAATGTGGTCACAACCCTAATGGCATCTAAGTCTTATCTAAGCAGAAGATAGATAAAGGGCACACTAATTAAGTGGGATTCCATTGGCCTACAAGCTTCCTTCCAACCCAACTGACAAATCTCATTTATCTTCCTCCTCCTACTTTTGCCTTGAGCAGGGAGGTTGAATTGGCATTTGGGTCCCTCAATGGCTCCATGTCTCCCATGACTTATTTTATGTGGTGCCTCTCTTTTATTAATAAAGTTTCCATGATCATCTTTGCACATGATGCAATCATCTCAAAACCCACAGTAGTAATGTGGTCACTGGTGACCCACATGCTCCCTCCCATTATCAAGACTTAATTAGAGCTTAATTATAATGTAATTTAGCGTCATTTGATGCATCTTCAAGCACTTTCATGTGAGTGGTGCAACATAGAAGAGGTGAAGTCTTGAGCTCCATTGGATACTTAATCTGATTCATTAAATTATAAGCAAGTGGAGCAAAGTAGTTCTCATAGATTTGGTTAGAAGATAGGCATAAAATAAGGTCAGCAGACGACATGATATCCTGTACTCACATTTCCTCGAGCATCGTCGCCTATTGGGTCATTGAGCCCACCATCTAGATATCGACCTTCAACCAACTTCTATCTTTTGTAAAGTGTAGAAATTAACCACTGCTGTAATCATTTTAGTAGCACTTTTGAAATGGTAGTTAACAGCTAACGGATAAAGACAACTAGAAAATGAAGAGAGAAAGTAGAGACGTTAAAAATGAGAGAGGGAGAGCATGGGGCTCCTCATGCTTTAAGTCTTTTCTTCTTAGGGCCTTGTGTTTCCGCTTGTGTTTTTTCTTCTCAGGGCCTTGTGTTAAAAGTAATGGTTACTCCCCTTGCTTCCTTTGTTTTTTGATCTATAATATTTTGAGGTCAAAATAAAAGGTCTAGATTATGAGAAAAAATAAAATAAAATAATTAGAGAGAGAGAGGATGCTTTAAGTTGTATATTACAGGAAAACCATTACTTTTAATCCCATGCAAAGAGAGCCGCCATTTTTTTTTCTATTATTATGGAGCCAAATATTACTAGATAAAAGGTAAAAGGGTAGTGGACTACAGCCATATTTCTAGGCATTTCTACTTGAGGAAAAGGAGTGTGCGGTCGACCGCACCAAGCTTAGGTGCAGTCGAGGGCCCCAAACTCATGTGGGCCCACTTTGTTAGGTTGATCCAAAGCATTCATTTGAAAGGCACTTACATAGATGGGGTATGTACAAAAAATCAGCTCCATAGGATCATCCTAACCCATCCAAAAGTGGAGGGAAAAATGGACAGACACCGTTTGCCACAAATATGCCCATTTTTGCCCTCCACTTTTGGAGGGGTTAAGATGATCCAGTGGACCTGATTTTTTGTACACACCCTATCTATGATTGGGCCTTGCAAATGAATGGTTTTGATCAGCACAAAAAATGTGGGACCCATGTTTGGGCTCTCGACCGCACCTAAGCTTAGGTGCGGTCGACCGCACAATCTTATTCCTCTTTCTACTTATGTCAATTTGTCTTATTTGATTTAATTTTTAAATATGGGATTTGCTAGGGATTGTAGAAGGCATTTTGCGGTCCGGTTGTTGCATAAGAGAGCAGCCACCTCAGATGAATTAAATGAATAAGACAAAATCTGTTGAAAAGTGAACCTATGTGGCTGCTCTCTCATGCAACCGTGAAATGCCTTCTGTAATGGTCCCTAGCAAATCCCTTTAAATATATAAGATAGACTGAC
Organism: Tasmannia lanceolata; assembly: GCF_043159265.1. Classification (NCBI taxonomy): domain Eukaryota; kingdom Viridiplantae; phylum Streptophyta; class Magnoliopsida; order Canellales; family Winteraceae; genus Tasmannia; species Tasmannia lanceolata. The sequence goes on from NW_027518679.1 coordinate 45,545,203, forward strand.
TGTGGGTGGTTTCCCGAATTATAAAGTTGGCAATATCACCCCACATGTCCAAAGCATAACTCATAAAGCCTGTAAAATGGGTTTGAATCTAAATGACAAAGAAAATCCTAAAAGCGATTAAACAACATTTTTGTTTTGAAAAGGCAAGATTGTATAAGATAAAAACGGGAGCCCGAGATGAGCCACCCCAAGAATACAAGATATAAAAACAAAAGAAAGAGAAAAAAATACAGATATGCACTATAATCCTCAAAGGCGAACCACTCTAGCAATTTGGCAGAAACCCCCCGCCGAAGCGATTAAACAACATTACAACATTTCAATTTAAATATTAGAACCGGTCATGAGAGAGAGGATGCTCTTTACTGTAAATTATAACAACATGATTACTTTTATCCCATGCAAAGAGACCCTCCATTTTTTTTAAATTATTGTGGAGCCAAATATTAGTCCATAAATGTAAAAGGGTACGGATACTGTCCCCATAATCTAGCCATTTTTTTTATGCCAGTTGGGCTTATTTGATTTATTTTTTACACATATCAGATTATAAATAAAATAGTCTGGCATGGGGTAGCTTCCCTATTTTTAATGTTAGCAGTACCAACCCTCAATGCCAAAAGAATAAGTCATGAAGCCTGTGAAATGAGTTTGATTTCAAACACCAAAGAAAACACTAAAAGCAAGCAACATTTCAATTGTAATATCAGAACTAGCCTCAACATGACCAACCAGTTTGTATAGTTTCTCGTATTGGGTGAGCATAAAATATGGCATGTGTTTGTGAATGCATGCATGTACCAATCTATAGTACATTCCTTATAGATACAAGCCGAACCTTGAATACATGCATGTTTAAGAACCCACGTATGAATGCTGCTGTTGCAGTCAAGATTAATGGCATCCTTGGACACATCTAAAAATTATTTGCATATAATCTTATATAAAAATGGTTTTGATTTGAATATGATTATTTGAAATAATTGTTTTAGAAATTATATAAGCCATATTTTGGATGCACCAAAATCGTTTCTTATTTTCAAAAATATTTATGTTAACATAATGGTATTAGCAAGGGGGTCATTAAGGCTTCTTTACAATCCATCAGTTACTTCATTTCTAATCATATAACAACTTCCAAATTTTTTTAGAGGTATCTGAAGAGGACAATAATGTCCAATATGCAACTAAAATTAAATTAAAATAACCTCAATTATCATTCAAAGAGGCCTTATTGCATGTGCCATTTGGAATAAGGTTGTATTAACATAATATTATTTGCATATAAAGGCCAATTTTATTAGCATACCTAGCGGCCCTAAACTAGTGGTACATTTAATTTCTGTTCAAAGTGTACTTGTGAAATGACAATGAATGGAAGCGTGCTACGGTGCACATGCAGACATGCCTGTTTAATTTTAATCAACATTACACATATACATACACACATACATACACACATATATATGGACACGACTCCTCCTACAGTCATTTGTTTTCCTTATATATTGATCCATCCCTTGGGCTGGTAAATAGGTCTCTTTTCTTCCATCTGTATTGATAACTTCAACAAAGGAATTTGGAATTCAGCCATGAGTAGAGGTGGAAGCTCTGGAGGGGGGCAGAGCTCTCTCGGCTACCTCTTCGGTTCCGAGAAGCCTCCAAGCCCATCTGAGGTCTCTAAAAAGGCAAAAAATCCTCCACCCAACGACGATAAGATCACCACTGCAGCAACACCAGCAGTCCCTTCCCCAAAACAAACTGCCTCTAACAACTACCACAGAGCTCAAGGCCAGAACACAGGCAACTTTATTACTGTGAGTAGACAACATATCTATGTCAATACATATTGTGCCTTGTTTTGTACATGAATTTTAATAGTCTTTGTTTCAGGATCGTCCTACCACCAAGGTGCAATCAGTTCCGGGAGGAGACTCATCTCTTGGCTACTTGTTTGGAGACAAATGAGATTTCACACTACAAGGAAGGTCCTTTTAATTAAAATAAAAAACTATTTACCAGCGTACATCGTCCGGAGTTCATATAAAACTGCCGGCGGTCATGAACGCATGGAAAAACTAGCTTTGCTGTGATGTGATTGTCTGTATCATGGGAATGATGTAAAGATTTATGTGCGTTTCCAGTGTGGATTTGTACTAGATTAAGAGATGTGATTGCCATGAATGTTAGGGTTTTAAAAGTATTTATTAATGATATGATGGTTTTTGCTTTGATATGGTATACTGTGGGAAGAGACATATGCTCCTATTCAGTTTGGTAATCTGTTTTAAGACTGCCTAATATGGAAGCAGAGACAAATGCTTTGTTGCTTTCTTTCATTAACTGCATGTTCCTATCAAACTGATCCTCAATTATAGTTTTCCTATTCTGAACAAAAAATTTCTGATATTGTGTAGAGTAAATCTTGTAGCTTCGTGGAAAGGACTGTACTAGTAAATCCTGTGAACAAACGTTATGCACCCAAAGACTCTCTCTCTCTCTCTCTCTCTCTCTCTCTCTCTCTCTCTCTCTCTCTCTCTCTCTCTCTCTCTCTCTCTCTCTCTACATACCCATACCAATAAGCAAATGCTTTTCATAGGAACTATGTTAGGTACACTCCGCATTATTTTCAAATATACATTTTATATGTAAGTATTATTTTCAAGAATCACCTTGTTTCCAAATAAACGTTTTATTTCTACCCCTATTCGATTGTATTTTTGTCATTTCTATCAATAAAGCTAGGAAGTTTGAAAAAAATATTAAAAAACTTCATTTTCATCATTTTTTGCAAACAAAATCTTCCGAATGAACTGGTTTTTCAAATCTAGGATTTGTTTCCTCCTCCGTTGCTATTTTTTTTATGTTACTCCAATTTAGCTCTTTTTTTTTATGAAATTTATTTAGATTAAGGGAACAAATGGTTTTCCATACTCTTCTTAAGGTCTTGGGTAAGTTTTAAGATGTGCTTAAATGAGATCTAGTGTTGGATTTTAAAATTAAAACCTCTAAATTACTGTAATTTATTTCAAGATGATCTCCAAGATCTTCATAGGAACTAAAAAAATAGGGTTCTCTCTTAATCTCAAGTGGTAAATAGCCAATGTTGAGACCTTTTTTTCATGTGAACACTCTACCACAAGTCTTATAATGTTTTATTTAATGTATTACACTTAGCCACTAAAATATGTTGAGGAATGCATGAAACTTGAGATGATATTTTAGATTTTATAATTTGATGTATTGACAACTATTTTAGAATTTTTGATATATAAAAAGTTTTCATATCATGTTTTACTAACATGACAACAAAATTTTAAACCGATTTGTTTTCACTCCCATCATATATGTTATGAAATTTTGTGTTATAGATGTTTTATCATGTCTTTTGGTTAATTTTAACATCATATATTTTGTACGTGTTCATACGATTGTGTTGGAAACAATACTTTCTCTCACTCTAAATAAATTTTCTGAGTTTCTGCCTACTATCAGTCAGGTAAAGAAACATAATATTTCTATCCCCTTTAATTATCAGTCATGTAAACGAGGACATTTGTAGGAAAATATGATTACGAGGGTGTGAAAAATAGGGTTACAAGATCTCATTCTTGTTCTTGACTCTATTTCTCTCTTAATCTTGGATTAGATCAACCCTTCCATATCTTACTCTAGCTTTCTCTCTTTCCTCGCTTGGCCATTACTTACAGTGGACAATCAAAACACAATGAAAGGCCTATGACTTCTAGGTACATGTCATCTTTTATTCATTTCAGCAAATTACCCATCTTATGACTTCTAGGTACAGATAATTTTTTATCCATATACATTACCCAATATTTCCTACCTACATAAATCATTTCCATCAGATTTACACATTTATTTCTCTTGATTAGTTTTAAGAAAGAGATCAGGATCAAGAAAAGAGAAAAGATTCCGAGTGGAAAGGAGAGCGGTTTATGAACTCAATCAAGGGTGGGTGTGAAAATGAAGGGGATGAAAAAAGTGAACAAGAGAAATATGAAAGGCGGCCTGTGATTACGCATTGCAGAAGCTTTGAATCACATCTAAACAAAAAAAATTATTCCCAAAGCCTTTAACCCATGATCCTAGTTACTAGATATCTTCGGTAATGAATTTAAATTTGGGAGTCTATAAAACATTACCATAACAAAATCAAGTTGATAATCACTGTGTGATCCACTCCCGCTTAGTATTCAACGTTTCTCAAACCTGAGCGCTCCGGAGTCGAAGTAGTGACTTCTATGGTTTTTGCTTGGCTTGAAAGAAGATGAAGAGGACACTTTTCTGAGATCCAATCTGAACTAAAACTTAAAGCAAGATCTTTTGCCTTTGTATTAGACCATATGCCCTAAAAGCCAATAACTCTTGTGTTGAACCTTATATTACAAATGGAATTCATGACATCTTATTGGATACTATAATTGAATGTGTGTGATGTGCATACTTTTGGCACATATTCATCCTTGGGTAGCATAGTAGGAATATCATGCCCATGAATTCATAGATCATAAGGGGCGGGGTGATATGATATTCCAATTCTTTGCAAACCTTAAAGGTTCCTGGTTGGGGTTGAGACTGGACATCTGTTCATGTACACAACCAACATCAGACCTGCCTCCATACAAGAATTGGGTGGCTTATCTCAGCCATTGGGGTAGTGGACCCTAAGCAGGCAGAATGGGTGTAGTGAATGGTCCACGCACTGAACAGGATCACACTAGAATAGGATTTGGACAATAATTAAATAAGGATAAGGCTATTCTACCTAGACATGACTCTTTATATGTCCTTAAACCCGAGGTCATATTATTCAATGGGCTTGCCTTATGGCATTGGTCCACTTTAGAGTGAATTTTCGTTAGGGGTCACTTACGGGTAGTACGAGGTCATAGAGTAACCTACGAGATCAATAGGGATGCCCAATAGGGGATACTCCACCCCCTTTGTGAGGAAAGTTACTTACAATTTTAGTCATAGCAGGAGCCTTCTAAAATATCTAACCAGGTGGTTTTGATAAGTGGTTTATCAAAAGTTTTTCCAAAATATTTGATGTTTTGAAAAGGAAATTTACAAATGCATATATTTACAGGCCCAGGCATGTGAATTGAAAGGTATACCATAGGGCGGGTCAAGGGGGTAGTAAATGTCCGCCCCATGGGCCCACCCAGTAAGTGCGGATTTGGAGGAAGGACGTACACATAAGCTGTGATTAGGGGTATTAGATGATTTGAAGGTCACCTTCAGAGTTATGTCACGGTGGGGTCCACTTGCCCCATGCGATCGTAGTGTGATTACAGAGCGAGGTCACAGTGGAACCATTTTAGGTTCTGCACGGATGGATGAGATCCGTTGTATGAGATACAGGGAGGATTTACATTGTATATATGGTGTAAGCACTTTTGTGCATATACAGTGTATAATATCTAATTAATTAATAAGATTAATTAATTAGTGAGGGATAAATAGAATACTGATTTCCTATTGGTTGTTTAATTAGCTAATATGATTGGCTAATTTGAATTAAAGTGATAAGGATAGAATGTTGCTTAATGGTCTCTATTTGGCACTATATAAATATTATATCAAATTCGTTTTCTATTAGCTCTTGGACATACATAGCAAAAAATGTCCAACCTTTTTTCTCTCCCTACATAATTCCAAAAACCCTTCAACTTTCTCTTTCACATTCTTTCACCTCCACATCCCTCTTCCACTTTAGAACTAGACCAGGACAAAAAGTTCTTCAATCCTCTATGTCTATGGCAATCAAACAAAACCACCAATTCAACTTTCGGGACGGCGTTCTTTGAGAAGGAGCAAAGTGAAGCAACGAGTAGATCAAGCACATTCGGATAACAAACTCAATGATGTTTTCTTATTCTTCTGTATTTTTATTCAGATCACCACTAATCATCTAGCAACTAGGTATCTTGGGAAAAAGAATTAAAGGGATCGATTTTTTTTTATATCAATCCCTCCTAGGTATTTCGTTGTGCCACTAAATCTATTCTTCATTGATTCAAATGCCCGATGGAACCAAGCCAGGAGCCCAAAGCCACCATCGGATGTCGCTTTGAAGCATCCAATAATAAAAGAGAATTGAAAAGAAGAAGAAGAGATGGAAGATCACTGAAGTAGATCAGATGGTTCATTAGATTGTAATGGAGATCAATCTTCAAAGTGGGTTACAAGGCTTTTAAAGCTATTAAATGTTTTCAAAACCACTCTTTTTGAAGTATTTCAAACTCCCAAAAGTGTTTCAAAACGAACCCAAAACATACTTTGAAAATATCATGAAAGGGGAATCAAAATGGGACAAAAACAAGATTTCTATGAGGCATAGACGTTGGACGTGATGTGTGGCCAGACGTGTTTCCAGACGTTTGCCCCATCGTATGTGGGGATCAAAGTGTAAAATGCCACTATGTTGATAAGGCCAGACGTCTGCTCAGATCGTCTGCCAGTGGGGGTAGATTTGTCTTTTCCCGCAACGACTAGTTTTGCTTTTTGCGCAATATTTACTACTTTGCCCTCCAACTGCTATATTCTTTCTTGGGCTATAAAAACCATATCAAATGGTGTATTTAGAGGACTTTTACACTTGGAAAAATCTCTCAACACTTGAAAATTTTTAGCTTCACTTTTAAACCCTGCGCACAGACCACAAGCTCATATACACACCCTTGGTGCACTGACCGACTGTGCCGGGGTAGATTGACATCGGAACAACACCGATCTCTAATTTATCTTGTGTCATCGTGACTTGCAGCCTAATCTTTGTTTGCAAGACCTCCCCTACTTGAGCGTCACATCTCTCTCTCTCTCTCTCTCTCTCTCTCTCTTCAGAATGGGAGGAGAGGGTTTGATGGAGGAGGCAAAAAGGAGGGAGGTTTTGGAAAGAAGAGTATGGCGATCGAAGAATAGTGTTAGGTACCTTACCGATACGCCAAAAGCTCCAGAGCTGATGGAACGCGTTAGGCAAGGCCCTTTAAACCTGTCCCATACCAGGCTCGGTCCCACCCAGTCCCATTCCTAGGCGGGCCCCCACTCAGAACCGTAACAAATAGAAGTGGGAGGAGAGTTTCCTCTCATATGTGAAGAGTTTTGCGAGGAAAGGGGGAGGGAAAAAGAGGGGAATGGCAAGAAGAACGCCATCATCGAAGGAAAAGGAAGGCAAATGATCTCGGGCAAATAGAAAGTTTAAGGTGTGTTCAGCAACCATCCTCCACACACATTTTAGGGTGCGTTGAATGAGAAATCCCAAAAATCACATTTGGTGACAAAATTCACTAAGCCCATTTCTTCATAATCCCTTTTTTTCGCAGTTAAGGAAGGGGTAATAATGAGATTTTCCGAAGCTACTACAATCCGCTTCGGAAGATTCTCATTATCAAGAAACCAGAAAATGGTCACCTAACACACCCTTACTTTCCAAGGAAAGTGGAATGACATCTTTTAAATGGTTTTTTTCTTTGTCCATTTTGGGAAAAACAATTATTCAAGAAAATTAAAGTTCACTATAAATGGATCACCAAATCCTAGAACAAGTGGGGAAGGAAATAAAAAAACTAAATCTAAACATGTCCTGTAAATTTAAGTTGAGAGAGAGAGAGAGAGATCAGTTCTGACGTAGTGGGTCCGACTCTTAACTTTTCAGATACACTCAGGATTCTCGAGATACATCACTTTTGAGGATAAATTCTCGAACACTCTAAACGTTGGTACCGGAGTTTCAAAAACAAACCCATGGCTACCGAGATTTCATTTGCTACCACCTTCAGAGGCTTCCCTTTTGGTCGTTACCCCTTCTCAGGCCCCAAACCCAAGTTCTTCAACTCAATTCTCCGGCCGGATGGGATTTTTCCGACGAGAATGAGGAGAAAGAGCCTGACCAATAATGGGTTCATTACCCGTAATAAAATACATGGGACTGTGGTTGAAGAGGAGGAAAAAGAAGATGAATTCACCCCCTTGGTTGATGAATTCACCCTGGATTTTTTTAAATGGACGCAACAGCCCACACCATAAGATGGTCCAAACCGTCCACTTGACGGGCCACAACCTAAATAAGTTGTGCCCCAAAAATCATTACCATAGGATGATTCCAACTGTCTGATCTAAAGAGGGACTCACATTATGGAAACTTATATAGATCCGACGGTTGGGGATCATCCTATGGAAATTTTAATTTTAAATTTTCCCTTTTTTCTTTAAAGTATAATTAAAATTTCATTTTTTTCCTTTTATGAATAGAGTGGAGAAGTACGCATTTCCGAAATGTTCGGTACATTCGCCCTGGCCCTTTGGGAATGTACCGAACATTTCGGTTTTGGGCTCGGTGGGCTCACCGTGCCCTCTGGCACGCCTCTTTGTGGAATATGCACGAGGTATTTTTATTTAAGACAACTGTATCTGCTCGATCAAATAGATAAATCATTTACTCCGTCGGCTTAAAATACAGTGAGGCCCTAATGCAAACCATTCATTTGATGGGCCCTTGCATAGATAGGGTGTGCACAAAATATAAACTCATTTCATGGGCCCTCTCATAGATAGGGTGTGCCCAAAATATAAACTCATTTGATGGGCCCTTGCATAGATAGGGTGTGCCCAAAATATCAGCTCTATAGGATCATCCCAACCCTTCGATAGGTGGAGGTTAAAATGGACAGATATAAACATTCAAAAATCTGTCCAGATTTTACCTCCACAGGTCGAAGGGTTAGGGTGATCCTAACGAGCTGATTTTTTGGGCACACGCTATCTATGTTAGGTCCTATCAAATGAATGCTTTGGATCATCCAAAGAATGTGGGCACATTGTTTTTCTGTCCCACAGAGTAGATAAGTTATTTACTCGATCGACTAGTTACACTTTTCTCTTTTTTATTTTCACTGTGATTTTTGGGTATTGTTGATGAGTTACTCATGGGAGGTGATTTATGTTAACGTTCGCACCCTTCTTATTTAAGTCACACCACCGGCCGAGAGACGGTCCCTTCAAGCTAAGTCACGCCACCCCTTCTTATTTAAGTCACACCACCAGCCGAGAGACGGTCCCTTCAAGCTAAACGATGTTTTCGCTATTATCAATGCGGTTCCCGCCATTGCTCTCCTCTCCTATGGTTTCTTCAACAAAGGCCTCGTCCCTGGCCTCTGTTTTGGTGCTGTGAGTATATATATTTTTCTCATTTCCCTTCTATACCCTTCATCAATCCCCTAAATTATATTCTACTTCATTGAGGGTAGTCTGGTCTTTTAATAACCTTACGAAGAAATTTAATATTTAAAAAAGGGCGATGATATTTTCACTCATGCAGTACGCATACACCCCCCTCACAAATCACATTATATGGGGGGCGCATGCGAGCTGCACGGGGTGAAAATATATATGATATGCAATGTTTTTCCCAGCCTGTCTCTATTCTCATATCTCATCTCTTCCTTTTCTGTATGTTCGTATACATTAAACAAAAGTTAGTAGTGATGGATTCAATTTACCATTGCTAATAATTTTTCGCATTGTTTACATCATCTTTCCTATCAGAAGTTCCTGCTATATTTTTCATTCAGGGCGATGACATTTATTGATCGCCGTTATTGAAATCATTACGCATAGGATGTTAAACGCGCGAATAAAGATTTTGACTTTAGTGCTAGATGTTACCGTCAATAATTACTTTCGTCGTGATGGTAATGGAAAATTGCCGCAGTAATGGGAAATGTGCAATGGTTTCTGATTATTTTTTTCTACTACAAGAAAAAATGAATATTTCGATGCCATTCTTACCGTCGCTATTTATCCTTCTCTAAAGCAAAAGAATTGGAGACGGTAGATTTTACCACCACATATTATATTTATATGCCGTCGAGCAATTTTAAACCATCGCAATATATTGAGTTTTAGGGACGCTTAATTATTAATCGACACTCTATCAAATCAAAAAATATATTTAATACATTTTTCATAAATTGTTTGATGATGGCTAAAATGTACTGATCAATTTTCCGCGTTGATGACATCAGGTTTCTCGCCAGTTGTTTTCGTCATATAATTTAATTTATGGAGACAGTAGAAACGAACCATCACTTTAGAGTTCAATAGGCGACGGATACTATCCGTCACCGATTGATTTTTTTTACTTTGCTGCCAAACCTTACCACCAATTATTACCGTGTTAGCGTTAGTATCGGATAACTGTCGCTGATAATTGATTGAATGATGGTTAGGAACCGTTGCCAATTTAATTTTTTGCCTTTGGGGCCGAATGTGGCCACCACTTAATGATATGTTGTACTAGCGGCAATTATAATAGACCATCGCTAAATGAACATTCCACTCATAATAATTAAGCTACGGCAATCATGTGTTATTCGGTGACAGATAATCTGCCGTCGCTAAAAAAGCATCAAATAATTCAATATAAGTAAAAGTTCAGGGTAATGCTCTTGTGGGAGCCACTTGCCCAATGCGATCGTAGTTTAACTACATTGTGTGAGATCACAGTAGGGTCCATGGTGGGCCCTATATGAACGATCATTGGATCCCTGCGACGATCCCACTCACAACTCACTAGACCCTTGAGGATGGTTGGACAATACAGGTTTCCGATTTGATCGGGAGGAGGTGCACTGTACATAGCGTGCATAAAAGAATTAATTGTGCACTTGTATTAATTGTGCACTTGATGGTTGGGGTACTTGTATTAATTCAAGATTAAATCCAACTGGATGGGACTTAAGTAAAGTAATTGTGCACATGCTTAATTAATACTTGATTCTTCTTTTCAATCGCTTGAAATCCAATCTTAGGGGACGGAAAGGTTCCGGTCTTTGACCACCCCCCTTCAATTTGAATTTCTGATCCTCGCCTCGGGAGAAGCTAGCACACCCACACCTAATGCACGCACCATCACGCACACGCTCCTTGAGCTCACATACACACACCAGGACCGAACGAGGACCAAAAGCCGCGCCAACACTATTTTTGGCACACTCGGTGGGACAATATGAGTTGGAGTGGCGTTAACTGGCCCATAATACACGAAGTAAGACACAGGAGCCAATGCTTCCGGAAATGTTAGTGAATCAAATGTCTCCGAAAGCACTAGAATGCAGAATAGAAGGAATATTGACGAGGAGAATCCTTTCCTGGAGGAAAATCTAAATACCACTCCTCCCATTAGAGTGTCTCTCTCACGTGGACAAAGTTCTGAAGCGCCCATGTCATTCCAAGATATGGTAGCTACACTTAGGCAAGACGAGAATTCCCATGAGTTGTCACAAATGGTAGCCCGCTAGATCTCTGAGCTGATGAGGCCCTTTTAGTCTTCTACGAGAATATTTCTAGGCAGGTAGATAGACTGTTTGGCTTGATAGACCGATAAAATAGTGCTGACCGCATCAGTACAACCGCCCCTCTGGTAGAGTAGGATGCCAGTCCCAGAGCCTCCATCTAACAGGGTTGTGCTTTTGAGTTCTAGTGCTTAACCAGAGGGCGGAATCATGTTCGTCTAGGTCCCCAGACTGAATCCTGTTTCAGAAGGCCCTTTAAGTGGCTCCTCTGTATTTTCCCGAGGCGAATCAAGTCAAAATTCGGCCCCAGGATTTAATCCGTCACCGAACTCGTCAATGGGTAGTGATTTTATCATTGCCGTTCCTTCACAACAGGCAAGGTCTTCAGTGGCGGATCAACTAGACCTAGGGGCCACTAGGTAAAACGAAGGCATGACTGATCCTAGTGGCGAAGCGATGAATGGTAATGGAACTATGGAACTGGTGTGACAACGAACAACACCCATAACCAAAACCAACCTCATACACCACCTCCGAACCCCCAAACGGCTACGGGAGTTCCTGTTCATGGTGGAGCTGTGGGGCAATCGGTGCCACTGGATCCAAGGATGGTCAACCCTTCGTTAGGGGTAATTACATCCCCCAAAATCCTGGCCTGAACAGAGACCAAGTAATGGAAATGATTCAACAACAACTCGGTCTGATGTTCAGACTGATAAATAGGACAATGTACAAGAAACCAAACCTGATTGGTTCGACCACTACTACCCTTACGCTCGAGGTTTTCGAGTTCCTGAGTTCACCCTTTCTTCTTGGGAAGACAATCAATCTACCGTCGAGCATATAGGCTGTCTCACTACCCAATGTGGGGAGGCGAGTTACGAAGTGTACAAACTTCGACTCTCCTAACTCCCTAATAGTGGTATATTAGTCTGCTACCTAATAGTGTTGAAACATGGGCGGATATGGAGTATACCTTTCATTCCCAGTTCTACTGAACTGAACCCGAAGTTAACATTGCGGATTTGGCTAGGCTGTGCCAGTTATCCGATGAATCAGTGGAACTATACATTGCCCGATTTAAGAGGGCTATGAATATATGCCACTCTAACTTACAACATGCCAATTATGTAAAGCTGGCCCAAAATGGGTTAAGTTTGGAATGAGGAAAAAATTTGCAAGTCAAGAATTTATAAATCTCTACGAATTGACTTCCCAGGCTTCCAGATACGAGAGCCTGATAAAAGAAGAAGAAAGAAAGATCTCATCGAAGGGAACCTATTATGGGGACCCAATTGTGAGATTACCTTAGTCGAGGCTGAAATGGATCCACCTGATGAGGATCATCTTGACCAGCTGATGTCAGCGTGGCCGATCTTGTAGGTAACAAGCCCTATCCCTACAAGGCACTGGCTAGGCCACAAAAGCCAAATGAAAATTCTAATGGCAATTTCCAAGCTCTTCGCTCAGTCCGAAGGAATTACTATGATGCTGGTAAGCAGTAGTCCTTTGACATTTACTTAAAGATAAACAGTTGAAATTGCTAGAGGGCCACATCATTCCTTCTCCTGATGAATTGAAAAATAAAAAGCATTGCAAATGGCACCATGCTTGGAGCTATAACACTAACAATTGTGTCATTTTTCGCAATGCTTTGCAGAAGGCCATCACCGATGGGCGGCTCAAGTTTCTTAAAAAGGAATAACGGGTTATGACTACTGATGAAGACCCATTCTCTCTTTGGAAGTTACTGTGGTCTCAGTAGCCCCAAATAGTGAAACAGCCAATCAGCCAAATCGGAATAAAACTGGGGGGCAAGGTCGAGGCAATACCAAAGAACAACTTTCGGTCACAGAACGCCTGTTCGACCGGAATGCGGACCTGGCTGTCTTTGGCTTAACTAAATAAGAAATTCAAGGAGCCCCTGATATTGCCAGGAAACTCTCCGATTTTTATCCCCAACACCTTTGATAGTGGTGGTTTGCATAAGGTTCAAATAGATTTCACTCTCATATTATGATTGTTTTGTTCTTGTACACATGGAATGGATTATAATAAGAGGCAGAATGCCTGTGATTGACTAAATTTCTATGCTCATTCGTTGGTGAGATTGCTAGTAATATGACCATGACAGGTTATTCGATCTAATAACTGATCTAATGACTACATGATTTGTTATTAATAATTTCACTAAAACAAAAATATAACATTAGAAAGGTGGACATTATTATCCACATTTAAAAAAATTCGATTGTTATGGGTGTAAGGCTCAGATGCAGGCCAAGTGGGAGAATATTTGGTTTTATCCTAAGTAGCCTTGGCAAAGATCCAACCATTGGATCATAGGTTGGCCATGTTCAATCAAAGGGTTTAACACGGATAAACACAATCAGTGTTCATCTGGATGTTGGATGAAACGTAGACAGTAAGGAGAGAGGGCGTCAAGGGAGTCTTGTCCCTCTCAACCCTGTACATAAGCACTCTTGGGTCGCTGCTCTCACACACACACAACTCGTTTGCAATCTACATGGGGCTAGTACAGTGAAGAGAGAACTAAGGATGCAGAGACTAGCTATGAGGATTGTGAAAATGATTAAAAAGTGAATTCCTTATAAAACCTTGTTTTTCATCCCAATTAGAACGTTTGTAATTTGAAAAACGATCTATCACATCCTTGTTGAATAAAAATTAAAATACCCTTATCTTTAAAATTGCACTTAATCAATAGAGCCAGCTAAGCCATGTTTTCACCATATGTCCTCTGTTAAGAGATTTTATATGGAGCTCGAGCGTAAGGTCTCGTGCATGAGCATGAGGGACTGCCAATATTTGATCCAACACCAGCCCACTTTTTAAGAGGCTGCTGTTGGATAAAAAAAATCAAGGGTGGTACTTTTATGGAACCGCCTACACTAGACTTCACGTGCAGGGGCACCATATAGTTTCTCTGCAATCTGGTTAAGGTTTTCCCAAGGATGATGATCTTAAAATCTCCTTTTTCCCTAAGTATATGACTGACTACCTATGTCGGGATCAAACGAATGAAATCATGTTGGGGTTGAATCTTGGTTCAAGGAAGATAATAGTGATGAATCTTCAAAATAAGGATCCCTTGCATGTTGTTTCCGTTAAAGAAAGAAATAAAACATTGACAGGACGAGAACCTTCTCTCTCTACTGTTGATCCATTGTTTTTAATACAGGATTCTACTCGACTGTTGAGTGTTTTTTATTGTTAACTGTTCATATGACCCTTCTCTCGTTTCTCTAAACCAGAGATTTTATACTATGAAAGGGCGTACAAACATGTAATAGGAGTACAACCTTGATATTTGATCCAACAACAGCTCACTTTTTGAGAAGCTGCTGTTGGATCAAATATCAATGGTGGTACTACTTCCAACATACCACCTTTACGTGTTTGTACGCCCACTCATCATATAACTTCTCCTCTAAACCATTATCTGCCTAACAAATGGGTTGTGCACGAAAAAGATACTGTAAAGACTTACTATTGAACAAAAGGAAAATTGAATAAATACCGTTATTCAACTGTACATCTATGTAAAAACTTCTGACTGGAGCTTTCGAAACACCATTTCTGCTGCGGAAAGGTTGACATCAAAGCCGAAAGTTTCTCCTCCATACTGCCTGTAGAGATAATCCTTGGGAGACGGCGGAGGAGGGAGGAGTTGGGGGATTTCAGTTAAATCTTCGTGGGGTGGAAAAGGTTTATCTTTCACCAAAGAGAAATATATATCCGCAACAAGAAGCCAAATAAGGTCAGGGTCAATGGAAGCAAGCCCAGATAATGCATTTATGGAAGGATCACGGAGACCAGTGACACTACTACAAGCAATCCCTACGATAAGACCACTAACCTTCTTGAGGACTGCTTCGAAAGCTGGTGCACTTATCTTATTCTTAGAGATGTCGGCAATCATTTCGAGCACAGATGCTTGAACTTTCAAACTGGATATCTCTGCAACTGAGTCCGAAGAAGATGTAGAAGTGCCTCTGTAAGGAAGAAGAATGTGTTTCTTCTCTTTTGAAATGGGTTTTCGCTGAAAGGGTGATGCCGTTAGCAATTTCCAAAAGTGTGATCCATCGGTTTGGAACCGGCGAGTGAAAAAACCTCCTCCACAGACTTGCACTACTCTGCTCACGACAGTCAAGCATCTCCGTACAACCTGTAGAGAAAACAAAGTGAGATTATAATCTTCCTATTGGAGGAGGAATAACAGCTAAAATCATCTCAACATATTGCTAGCACTTGACATGATAGAAATCAGATATTTATATTACCAATCTAGACAAATATAAGAAGACAGATCATGCAATCAAATAATTCAGATTTAATAGTGTGTATATATATATATATGAGAAAAGCGTTTTTGCGCTGCAGCGTAGGTAGCTTAACTGCGCTTTAGTGGTTTATAAAGCCTCCCATTGGTTCATATAGCGCGTCCCCCTTTGAAATGTATAGCGGGTCCACAAGAAAGGAACCAATGGGAGGCTTTATAAACCACTAAAGCACAGTTAAGCTCCCTGCGTCGCAGCGTGCGTGTGTGTAATCACCTTTATACTAAACAATCCAATTTCAAGTGGCATTTACTACTACTTTCATTGTTATTTTATGTTTCAAAATATGCATATTTCCTTCCAATGTTCTGTTTTGTGATCCCACCTCAAATGCGCACTACACAAAGCAACAATTGTCCATAGCACATGGATCACCATAAATTAGCCAAATAACATTCACCTGTCACATGCATTGTGCTCATGCATAGGACAAACATTTTCACTATGGTTGAAGTGGAAGCTTGCCTCAGAAGTTCTGTGCGACCGTAAAATCCCTACCAAGTTGAAGGGAAAGTTTTATAAGACAGCTGTGAGGCCAGCCATATTGTACGGCTCAGAATGTTGGGCCACCAAGAAGCAGCGTGTGCATAAGATGAGTGTAGCAGAGATGTGAATGCTTAGATGGATGTGCGGCCACACAAGGCTAGATAGAATTAAAAATGAAGACATTCGTAAAAAGGTGGGGGTGGCTCCAATTGAGGAGAAGATGAGAGAGCACCGCTTAAGATAGTTTGGACAGATCCAACATAGGCCTTTGGATGCTCCGGTGAGAAGAGGCGACTCGTGCCAAATTGATGGAGTAAAAAGACGTAGGGGCAGACCGAAAACAACTTGGTAGAAACATTGAGGAAAGACTTGATAGCTAGGAACATAACAGAGAACATGACCTTGGATACGATAGAATGAAAGAAAATAATCCACGTAGAAGAACCCAACTAGAACCAGGATTAGAGCCAGGTAGATTCCTTTTACCTTCTTCATGATTTTTTCTAAAGGATTCATTTAGCTGACCCCAACTAGTTTGGGACAAAGGCTTTCTTGAGTTGAGTTGAGTTAGAGTATAATCATTTTGGTTCTAACTTCTAACTATCAAATAATTCACTTCTTGTATGAAGTAAGTGCTTCAATCCAATATCCAACTAGTATCTTTGTACCTGAACAAACTAGAAAAGCAGGGAGCCAATTTGTAAATCAGTTTTAAGCCTTTCGCTCACTCTGAAGAGCTCCCTCAATCCACAGCAATAATGATGCTGCAAGCATGCTAAGGCACTACATCTTTAATCTAGTAGTCTGTTATACAGCGTTTTAAGCTGTCACAAGTCTTGCAATTAGCAGTCTTTTTTTTTTCCTCAACTGAAAGATTTTTTTTAGTTGGTACCGAAATAAACTTAATTGAACTTGATTGTTATCTGGGTTCTTCAATGTCAGGGTATATTGTTTGTACCTGAAGTATATTTATTAATAAGTTTACTGGTAACAAAACTACAAGAGAAAAAACCTACATGCACGGACCCTCAAAATAGGCCATTGATTCATACTAGTTCTCAAAATTTCCAAGATATCATTTCTAAAAGTAGTAGGATTCCAGCTTCTAATGTTTTCTTGCAATTGACAGTCACATCCACCGACCGGTCCAAACCAGAATCCCCTTCCTTGAACTGAGTGCTGAATTGTCCAGCTCTCTGTCCTGCATTACAATCTTAGTCTTGCATTGTTGACGGAATTTTCCAATAGGCTTCTTGTCTTAGTAGGAATTCTGCAACTGTATTTAAGGAATCTCCATCAATGATAATCTTTTGAGTCCCTTGAAGTCGGACAGCTTTCAATACATAAGCAACACCTATTACTTCCACTTTTAAACCCAGTTTAGACCCCAAAGTATTGAAAAGGCTTCTATTACTACTAGTTGTGTATCATGAACAATGTATACTGCTCCTGCAGAGACGAGCTCCATCGAAATTAAGCTTAAGGAAACCCTCCAGTGGTGGGCACCAAGTAAATACTAATTGCCGGAGTCAGATGCCTCAATGGACAGAGATTATTGCTTCCAATGCTCAATACTGGTGGCATCATCCTATGGTTAATATCTAGGATCTGCATTATGCTGACAGTATTCTGAAATATCTTTCTTTTAGATGGTAACTTGTATTAAAATTGCAAAAGATAACAAGGAGGGCGAGATGTCCTAATACAATGAGATTGACAAAAGTTTAGTCAATTGGGAAACGAATGCTAACAACTAGAAAACTTCTATCAATGCCTTCCCTAGTCAACATATGGACTTCTTCATTCTCTGATCTTGGTCGGTGCTTTACTTGGGGATTGATCGCAGAGCAGTGGTCAATGACCTCTAGTATGATCGGTAATAGATGTCAAGGAGCACCAGATTACCATTTTTTCCATGGATAACGCCGCTAGAGTTGCCTTCAATCATTAACTTGCAAGAAAGAGACTGGATGAAGATCCGCGACCCCATGCTTTAGATTCCTCTTCATTTGAATCTCCACCCCACACCCACGCACACAAAAATTTCCGGAACAGAATTTGAGAACCATCTGGCAAATAGTTTTATGAACTGTTGGACAAACTCACCTGACGATGGGGTCAGCACTTTCTGGATTATCCTCTTCAAGAATCAAGACAATGCAGGTATAATTGAGCTTGGATAACTGTTAACCTGGGTGGAAAAACTCAGAATTGATGAAATGAGATCACGCTTCGTGCAAAACAATGCCTGGAACCCATCTGGTCCTATAGAGCCTTCAGAGATGGAACAGATATCAGTGTGATACTCAGAGACATACGGATGTAGACACACACATGCAAATGGAGATATGACCCAATAATTTCCAAAATGTAACAAGAGTACAGATTGTGACCTGGTGGTCACGGGTTTGAGTCACAGAAACAGCCTCTCTGCAAAGCATGCGTAAGGCTGCGTACATCTAGCCCTCCCCAGACCCTGCAATGGCGGGAGCCTCGTGCACTGGGCCGCCCTTTGTTATTCTATAAGACCTTGCATGCTCAAAACTATATTTGAAAACATGCAACGGTGATGAGAAAAAATCGAGATAGGTAATTCAAAAATAGTGGGCATGTCTTTGAAACATGATAGTTATTTCGACAAACAAAAGTATCCATGAAGTATCTGGTACAAGTACCATATCGTATTGTGTTGAACACAAGACAATGGGCCTTCACAAGTACTCAGGTACAACACATGTCAGTGCTTTTGCGATCACATCTTCTTTTTCCTCCAATAGGTAAGCTGGGATTGAACCTCGGAAAGTTAAATAGTTTGGAATAGCAGCAATTGCGTCCTCATTCTATATAGTTGGTTCTGCAATCCATATGCCTTTGAACAGAGAAAGTATTTATTCCCATCACCATCCAGTAAGAATGCTAGAATGCGGTTCTTTTGTCATCTACTCATTCTCAATGCATGAAGAAACAAGTATTTCGGTTCAGATATTGCAACCATATAATCCAATATTTTTGGAGCCACATCATCTCCTCCTTGGGCAACATATAAAATCTCCTACATAGAAGTTCTTTCTCCTAAACTGCTATCTAGATGGGTCCAATTACTTGCCTGTTTATGACCTAGCAAACTTACTATCTCCTCTTTCTAACAAACCTCATCAGATTACCTACCTACATCCTTCGTCATACCCTGACTGATGATTGAACTTGTTTCAGCTAATGTACCAACCATGGTTTAAAATTTTGGCCTACCAGGTCTGACACCGAAAGTACATGACTTCGATGTCGGCCCAGATTTCGGCTATTTCTATTTTATTTTTTTTCATGAAATTTGTGGGTTATGAAATTTCGGCCGAAATTTCCACCAAAATTTCCGAAATTTTGGAACATGGCTGATTTAAAAAAAAAAAAATTACCGAATTTCGGCCGAAATTTCGTTTTCGGCCACAGCCGAAAACAACACCGAAACCGAAATTTTAAACCTTCGTACCAACTGATAAGAGGGTGAAACCCTGTTTCACTGATATCCAATTCTGTTCAGCAATCCCAATAATAGATGGATACTGCATCAAAAGCTCCACAAATCTTAAAAAGGTCTGGGAGATGCAGTAGAGCTAGGTTTTCATTAAAGCAACAGAGGTAGCTAGTCTGATGTGAAAATGGAAGATGGTGAAGACCATTTGGCTGGGTGATAGCTCAATCCTCGCTAATTAGGGCCCTCTCAAGCCTTTCCAACTCAAAGGATGGGACCAGCTTTGCATGTTCTCCATTTAAATTTGAACTCTATAATAACAGTCCATCAGATTACAATCTTGAACTGCCTCATATAACACTATAGTAGCCTGCAATGAAAAATCAAATCCCCCAAGTTTTTCAAGTCTGTGTATCATGGAACTGAAATCCCCTATCAGCAACCAAGTTAACCCATCTCATACAATAGAACCCTTCGTGGAGCTTGATTTGGGCCTGCATGTGTAGCTATTAATAACCATTGTTGACTCCCACTAATTATGTCACAGCAATAATAACAGATTGCCTGGAGAATGCTATTGGTTTTATTCGAAAATGACTTTTAACATCCCAGAAAACCCAAATAACCCCACCAAAATCACATCAATAATTGCAATAATATCCAGCTTCATAATAAAGCTTTTCTAATGACAGAAAAAACAATATTTCTGCATAAATTCAGTTCCAAAAGTAAAGCAATTTATGTTCTACTAGTCGTTATGATATAGTGGAGTGCTCAAATTAGCAAGTGACACCAAGTACCCGGAAATTCCGTGGCGTAAACTTCATTGGGGGGAAATGGTTTGAGTGTGCTTATCAGCTTGGCCCTTTCAGCCTTAGTCGATTCTCCCATTTACTATCTAGTCCATTTCCGTCCATATCTGCCATTTTTAATCTTACCTATTTATCTTTTACCTGCCCAGCTTTATGAGCCATAACCTTTGTTTGGCTGCTACCCTGCTGGCAGTGGACCTTTACCATCCCTGCCCCATTTGCTTAGATTGTTTCTCTATTAAAATAATCTTATTCACCATTTTCTTTCTTTTGCTGATATTCCTTACATCTGCGTAGACCCATTCTTTTCCTATTGTAGGAGCATTGTTAGAAGATATCTTCTACATTTAGTGAAGTTCTTTTACCGACATGGTTTGCATCAATCATTACTGAGGTGTTTACTTTTCTTTTCCTTTCTTTAAAAAAAAAAAAAGTTTTTTCATTGTGTACAATATGAACACATGATATTCAGCACCCAATCAATTATTATATCCTAAGAAAGGTTCCCAGTTGGGATACCTGGGCAATTTCAAATAAGCTAGTAAAATTGTTATTCACATCTTTTCACAACATGAAATGAAAAGTCATGTACTGATAACAGATGTACTGATAAGTTACTGCGTCTGTTAATATAAAAGAGCGCTGCAACGGAAACCGAGAGTGGTACCGAACAAATCCCTCCACTCCACATGGCATAGGAGGGGTAGTTTTGCTATTTTAAGTAAACAAAGAGCCTAAAAGGAAAAGATTGCTAACATGGGAAAAGGCTATTTCCTCGGTTCCACTCTCAGTTACCATATTATTATTCTATATAACATGCTCCTGACTTCTGATATAGCGAATATAGAGTAACAACCAAATGTGTACCATGTCATTACGCTGTTTGCTTCAGAAATAAAACACAAGGTGGCCTATGCAAAAGTGGTAAATAATGAAATTAGAGAGTCGAGGTCATCATTCATATAGCTGTGTACTGGTTAGACCAAAGCAGAAGTGGAACAACATTGGAAAATATAATATATGAGAATGAATAATCATCTAACAATCAAAATAACATACCACCAAATTTTTATTTTTAAGGCAATGAACCAAGTAAGGCCATATTTTGTTCATTGCAGGAAGCAATCTGTTCTCATCAGTCCCTTCATCTGTAGCATCCAAAGGGTCTTCAAGATCATTAAATGAAATCAAACGAAAGGCACGTTCAATTGCGTCTTTGGTTTCCTTCTCATGCTTATAAGCTTCCTCCACTTTTGCAAGAGTTGCAATGCCAACCTAAAAGGAAATCATACTACAAGCATTACTAACAAGAAACAGATTTTTTTTTTTTGAAATATGACAATTGTATTCATACCATGAAAATTACATTAGGTTACACTGGGGACCAGGAGTCCCCTCGTGTTTTTACATGGTATGATAGATTAGGGTATATCCTAAACCAAAAGAACAAAACCAGTATACCCACAGGTCCACTTTTAATGATAGATACCATAGATTGACTTCTTCTTTATACCATACCAAAATTGCACCCCAAAAACTCCGGCCACACCATGAGCCAAGATCACCTGTGAATCAACGAGAAATGCTTCCACCACTGTATACCTAAAATACTATCCAACTCCTACTGATTCATAAAAAACTCAAACCATTTCTAATCTTTGCGATCTTCCCACGGGGATCTTGAAAGTAACTATGCCGAGCATTTCTCCAACTCCTCCATGATGTGCCGGATTTGGAAATAACAAGAAACAGATTTAAAAACAATTCTGTTATTCTATATTTTCTGTTAAAGTACTCAAGAAATTAATATGAAATCAGAATATGAATTCACTAGTAGTAACCAAATACCACAATTTATCAATGTATCAGACCATTACAATCATATTTAGAGATCATTTTCATCATAGGAAGGCTGTGTACATCTAGCCCTCCCCAGACCCCGCAATGGCGGGAGCCTCATGCACTGGGCCGCCCTTTTTTTCATCATAGGAAGGCAAAAATGGGCAACATTAACATCTTAGAAAACCACAAAACATTTTTTTATCTTTTATAGTATTCTCAAATTTCAGGATCTACACGCACTACCAATATTACAATGGATATGGGGTGTTCGATATGAAATCAAAATGTGACACGTTGTAGAAGTGTATGGTATGAGCCCAGCAGATGCTTCATCTATGACCACTTGGACAGCGACTTCATTGCACATCATAGCCCCTTAGAAACCAGAAATAAGAACTAACAATTTTATCTTCCCTAGTCTTGAAAAGAAGCACTAATTTAACTAATTGATTTTAAGGATGGTTATCTTCCACATGAAAATAAAAGGATTAGAACTCGCTCATGTCACTTTAAGTCAGTTGACTCTTCAGGCAACCAAATTGAAACAACCATAAGACTTCGTGAGTAAGACAAATTACAAGAACCTGACATAATTGTTCCAATTCCCAAAAGTATCATCATACTTGTACATGCAGCTTTGTGGAAAGAGGGATGCCCCATTGGAAGATATTCCAAATCATGATCATGGAATCAATGACCCTTATCTGTCTCACTCTATGAAACCATAAGATTAAAAAATTTGGAATCAACGACCCTCATCTGTCTCAACGTATCAAAGCATAAGATTAAAATTTTTGGATATTTTTGTCTTTGAGATATGTTACCCCATTTTTTGCCCATTTCAACTTTTCATTATTTTCTTATTCCATAGTAATTAGATTCATAAGTGACTGAACTAAACATGTTTTCCTCATAGATAATGTATGCGTTGATTTCAGTCTTGTCACAACTACTGATTAGTTACATTTATATGGATTTAAAGAAGGTGCTGATGGAAATGCAACAGAGCATAAGTGAGGGACCGACCTGCAACAAGCCCTGGGGGTGACTTAAACGCCAGCGACCAATAAGAAGAGGCTTTCCTTAGCTGCTGGCACCTTTGTCTAAGCCACCCTTTTGCCTGTCTTCCTCTCCTCATTATCTTCCTTGACCAGAAGCATTTTTGCTTTGCACTCTATCATGTAGTGCCCCATCTGCCCCCACCTAGACACGCACCCCGGCTTCCACTTATTGTGTACGTGTTGATAATAAAAAATGAATCTACCCAAACCGGTATTACTATTTAATGTGGAAAAACTACATTTATGCATTTCAAAAATGTCCTTTTATGGTGCAAGAAGTGAATAGGATGATAAGAATGTGAAAAGACGATAACTAATCTCCCATCCTCACCGCCCCAAATTCCAAACAAGACATCACCACTGTCAAAGCTTGTTCATAGTTGTCAATCAATCTCAGCTTGCCTGATATATACTGTAGCTCGTTTCTTCCAATGCTGTTGAAACAATACAAATGGTGTCTAGATCTTTTTTCTCACCACACTGTCATTAAATGTGTAATATGCTTGCTCTTCTCAAGAATCAATAAATTAGAAGCTATGTGAATAGCAACCTGATTCTCACCGAAATTAAATCAATACAATGTAAGCTTAGTTATTAAGCTTGATTTGATATAAGGTGAAAACATATGTAAATTAAATCAAGCATTTTGGCGCACCACAAGGTGAAAACATGGTGGTGCAAATATCAGTACCACACGCACATAGAGATATCAAATCAAGTTTTTTGGCTGCTCCACAAGGTGAAAACATGGTAATGCAAATATCAGTAGCTAGCGCGCGCAAACACATATATATGGAATATATGGAGAGAGAGAGAGAGTTAGTTATTGTTGAAACTAATTTTGGTGAAATTACTGTGTTACGTAGGAAAGCAGATGAAATG
The DNA here is from genome assembly GCF_043159265.1 of Tasmannia lanceolata. NCBI lineage: Eukaryota > Viridiplantae > Streptophyta > Magnoliopsida > Canellales > Winteraceae > Tasmannia > Tasmannia lanceolata. Next base: position 45,569,434 of record NW_027518679.1, read on the forward strand.
GTGGTTGCCACACTGGTCACATCTTTTTTTTTTAAATTGTCAATTTCATTGATACGATGAAGATTATATTGGGGACCAGGGGTCCCTACTGGCCAGGATCATACTCCTGGGCTAGTAAAAACCAAAAGAAGTGATCTTCTGGGTTAACCACTGTAGTGAGGTCAACACTTCCATGCATTGCCACCATGCTGAAAAACTATTTTACTTCCCTTTCAAATTCTTCATCTACTACCACAGCCGAGAGTGCCTTCACCATTCCCCCTTCCTTTCCTTTTCACTACCCAATGGTCTCAATTGAATCAAATCCAACAAAAAGTGCCATATTTATGGGCCCATCAAGTCATATGTGTGACCTGCCACGCCACACGGACTTCTCCACCACTTTCTAGCTAGCGAATTTGATTTTCAAAAATCCCGCTCAAAGGCTTGAAGCTATTGTGCGCCACCACCCGTCCCGGGAGATCCCCATTAAATCATCAATCCAAAAAACCCTAGTCTAACCCTAGGGACCACCATTGTTCACCCTAACTTCTTTCTCTTCACCTCCACCAGAACCTAAATTCCTAACCCTACCCTTCCTTCCACCTAACCCTAGAGACCACCACTGCTCACCCTAACATTCTTCCTCTTCACTACCACCAACCCTAAATCCCTAACCCTACCCTACCTTCCACCTAACCCTAATCTTACCTCCTTCATCAACCACTACCTCTCAAGCCACCACCTTCCACCACTCCACTCCAGCTAGCTACCTGCAGCCCAAAACACATATCCTAACCTAACACCCTGACCCTTCTAGCCCCAACCTTGCACCTCGATCAAACCCTTCTTTTACCCCCCAATCTCCAGACGGCAACCCCAACGCTATCTCCGGCTACTCATCACCTCCGCCACTCAACACGGCCCCCAGATCCGGTGACCCACGGCTTCCCAAAGCCCTTTGCCAGTCATCCGCCGCACCATTTCCGACATCCCACATGCCTTTCGCGTTTCACGAGGGAGATGAGGGTTTGGAATAACCGGCCGTCTCAATACCGTCGTTCGCATCCTCCATCATACTTTTTCTCCACCACCATTACCACCTCCACATCCAACCTCCTCATTTTTTTCTCCGAATCCGGCCACCCTTTTTCATACTCCTGCCATGTCCACCACTTCCGACGAATTACCAGCCCACTTTCTCCATCCACCCTACCCAGTTCTGATCATTTCCCCATTAAATCCGGCCCACTCGGACCCAGATCCGGCTATTCTGCACCTCTAGGCACCATTGCTGCATCCCTTGCGAGATCTGCCCTACTCCGGGCATCATCCGGCCACCAACATCTCCCTAGCCCATCAAGGGAGAGAGAGAGAGAGAGGGATAGATCAGAAAGTATGAGAGATAGATCTAAGAGAATGAAAGGCCAAAGAGATAGTAAGAGGGGGGATCAGAAAAAAGCAGAAAGAGAGAGATCAGAAAAATGAAAGAAAAGGAGATAGGGGGAGAAAGAGAGAGATCAGGAAATGAGAGAGCGAGAGAGAGAGAGAGAGAGAGAGAGAGAGAGAGAGAGAAACCAGCGAGAGAGGGGAGGAAAAAACGCTAAAAAGGAGAGAGACCAGAGAGAGAGAGAGAGATGAAATCGCCTCCCTCCCTAGGGTTTCCATCGACCTAGGGAGGGGGGGAGAAGAAATCGCCTTTTACACTGGTCACAGCTTCTTGAATCTGTAACTAATGGTTCCACTATTCCTTTTAAATTTGTAACAAAAGTCATAATTTGCATATAATATCAGTAAATTTTTATTGTTATTTTTTATTTCATGATTGGCATAGTCAATTTTATATAGGATTCATTTCATATAATGAATCCTATAGAAAACAACTTGGGTAGAACCTAATTCATTTCATAATTACATTACTTTAGTAATGTAAGGAGGCGGGGTGAGGATATAGTAAATATGACTGGACAAGAGGTACCTAAGAGGGATATCTTTCGCTATCTTGGTTCAATCCTACACAAGGAAAGAGAAATTGAAGAGGATGTTAACCACAGAATAAGAGCAGGTTGGTTGAAGTGGAAGCATGCTTTAGGAGTTCCGTGCGACCATAAAATACCTACCGAGTTGAAGGGAAATTTTATAAGACAGCTATGGGGCCAGCCATGTTGTATGGCTCAGAATGTTAGGCCACCAAGAAGCAACACGTGCATAGGATGTGTAGCAAAGATGCGAATGCTTAGATGGATGTGCAGCCACACAAGGTTAGAAAGAATTAAAAATAAAGACATCCGTAAAAAGGTGGGGGTGGCACCAACTGAGGAGAAGATGAGAGAGCATAAATAACTCATGCCAAGTTGATGGAGTAAAAAGAGGAAGACGCAGACCGGAAACAACTTGGGTAAAAACAGTGAGGAAAGATTTGATGGCTAGGAACATACAGAGAACATGACCTTGGATAGGAGAGGGCGGCCTAGTGCAAGAGGCTCCCGCCATTGCGGGTTTGGGGAGGGCTAGATGTACGCAGCCTTACCCCTGCATTGTAGAGAGGCTGGATAGGAGAGAATGCAAGAAAATGATCCATGTAGACAAACCCAACTAGTGTCAGGATTAGACATAATTAATTTGAGCCGGGTAAATTCTTTCACCTTCTTCATGAAAATTTTCTAAAGGATTCATTAGTCGACCCCAACTAATTTGGGACAAAGGCTTAGTTGAGTTGAGTTGAGTTGAGATTGGCATAGTCAATTTGGAATCTTATAGTTAGATGAGTATACACAGGAAGCCGATAGTTATACCCATGGTTGGAAGGCACGTCATGTTTCTTATTTCAAATATTTTTCATAATTGTGATTAAAAATAAACAAATGAGCCTCCAACAAAATTTCCTATGGGATGGCAGGGAATCAAAGAATAATCTCAAACATCTTATGAGATGGGAGACGGTCTCCAGAATGAAACCCCGAGGAGGGGTTGGCCGGTCGAATAAAGATGCAAAATCTCTTTCGCGCAAATGGCTACGGAGATACGGAGAGGAGAAGGGAGCTTTATAACGTTGCATTAGAGGCAACAAATATGGGAAGGAATGGGGGGGATTGGGAGTGAAAGGATCGGATCGAAGGCAAAGGATTGGGTGCTTGGAAGTCGATCTGCACCGCAAGACATTATTTTGATCCATGTGACAGATTAGCGACGGGTGGAGGGCAGCTTGTCCGTTTCTGGTTTGATCTATGGATAGGGGAGCCACGTCTTTGCAGTGCATTTCGGAGTTATTCTTACTGGCCTTAGAAAGAAGGACAAGAGTATGTGACAATATGGAGAGAAAAGATGACGGTAGAGTAGACTGGATCATCGAGTTGAGAAGAAATCTAAAGGACCATGAGATAGACAGCCTTTCCAACCTTCTCTCCATGCTTGAGTCACTGTATTAATCCCCTGGTGCAGGACGATCAAAGGAAAGACTAATGCTTCACACCGATAACAAATTTGATGTAGGATGGATCTATTGAAGGGGTGTTAGGAATGAAAAGGAAAGGTCAAAATTAAGGAATTTGGGTACTAAAATCTTTGATTATATTGAAAAAAATATTTCTACTAGGTTTACAGTAGGTTTAGCCTTTAGGAGTGGTGTAGAATATGCCGGGAAGCTGTCGAAGGATGCCAAGAGGGTGTAAAATGATTTTGGGGGCAAAACGAGAGAAACATGGGATAGGGATGGATTTGAATGATGTTTCTAATGTTTGTAAAATACTTATGAATATTCTAGGGGTTTTGGGTAGAAGATAGATGGGAACCAATGAAAGAGAGGTCTTGGGTGAGAGTGATGGAGGTTTGGGGTTTTCCAGGAAAGTGGTTTATGGAAAAAACCCAAAAAACATGAAAGAGCAAGGTTGGAATTTCACCAACCAAAACCCAAGGCATTGCACCAAGGGATTCCTAGGCATCGCATCTTAGGGAAGATCAAAGCATCAGACCTTGGCAAGGAGACGAGAAAAAGCTTCAAATCTTCTTTTTTTCCATTCATGAATCATGATTCATTATCACGGCCATGATAAGAAAAGTGCCACGGGGATACATACATAAGAAAAGAAAGATAACTAGAAAACGCTAAAACCCTAATACTTTTGGGCTAAATACCCTCTAACTTGCTCCCCACTTAAAATTCCCGTAACACATATGTGGCCTATTTAAAACACATAACTCAAAGAACTCAACTGATTTTGATGAGGAAAGACTCTCATACCCACTATGACTTAAAAAGACTTAAATAATACTCTAAAAACTAAATAAAACACTATTAATATTAATGATGAGCCACATCTTCTTAATTCCTTGATTCTTCATGGCATCTTGGATGGTCCCCCATCATCCCCTGCTGCACAAGTCAAAGAGTATGGGCTCCAGACCCTTTCGGTACTTTCTCTGTCCGATCATTTTTCTGTAACTTGGTTAGAACTTAGAAGTGAAGGGGCTGGATCTAGTTTCACATGCATTTGGCGGTTGGCAGCTCTCCCTAGGGTGGCAATGTTTGCATGGATAGTAGCAAACAGAGAGACTAACACGTGTAATAGGCTGAAAAGGAGTCATATAACCCAACGTTGGCAAAGATAGTAGCAAACCAACGGATTAACACGTGTAATAGGTGGAAGCTACTATAAGAAGCTTCGGTTCCTCTTGGGTTCTCCATAGAGAAAACGACGATTAACTAATTCGGTATTTTTTTTTTTCTCTACACTTGAATTAGTGAACTACAGTAATTAACTAATTCAGTATTTTTTATTTTTTTCTAACCCGGAATTTATCTAGGAACCCAGGTCGGCACTTTAATACCCTAATTCAGTATTTGATATTATTTTCGTTCCATAAGATTGCAATATATTAGATATATTCTTCTTTAATTGCATGGTTTTCACTTCTTTGTTTATAAAGGACTGCATTATGTTTCTAGATGTCCGTGTCTGTGTCCACATATCATAAGCTTTTATAGAAAGGAACAACAGAAGCAAAGTAACTTCTTAAGCAGTCAGTCTACAATTTCCAAAGTGACCACAGAGTGATTACTGTAATGAAGAGATTCCGTCTAAACTTGAAGCCATTCAGCAAGAAAAATACCTCAACTATTTCAAGGGCCACCAAGCAAGCTGTTTCCTGCATAGAAGCAAGTATTGGGGTTGCAGTTGTTAAGCATGATCCAAGAACAGATCCAACTGTGCGCCTGTACCTTCTTGCATCGTTCAACTTGAATAGCATCTCCTCCCACTGCTCTATTTGCAGATCAACACCATTGGTATTGATGATTTCCTTTTCTGAAAGTTATCACAAGTTTAAAAATAAATAAAATAAAAATTAAAAAAACTCAGAAACTCATCATAATGCAATCCTCAAGCTTGGTTGATACAAAAAGTACAAAAACCTTGCACTGCTACTGAAACAAAAGTTCAGTAAAAATATTATAACATAAATTTTATTTTTCATATGAAAAAAAAGTGATAATAGTTTAGCAACTATTCAACAAGACAGAGATTCAAGAGTAAGGGATTGAATGACATGAATTTAGTGTTGTTAACAGCCTTGAAAAGTTTTAAATAAAAAGAAGAGGGAATAGACCTATGCAACTCACAATTAAATAAGTGGGCCTACCTCTACGTTCAACTGTTTTGGGAAAAACTCAGGTTGGTCGCCCTATTTTCAAGGGGCTTGTTATGAGATGGCTTAGAATCCTCAAAGGAGAAGAAAGGAAATGAGCGTGTGTGTGTGTGTGTGTGTGTGTTGGTGGGGGTGCATCTGCCACTACCCAATTTGATGGCAAAGTTCTGAATTTCAGTTTTGGTTATCAACAAAGCTGAAAAATTTTGGTTTCAATGGGAAATTTTCGGCTGAAAATCTTGTAAAATACAGGACATAGTTCGGTAAGAAATATTAACGAAAATCCAAGATTCCGAGCAAAATCTGATATTTCCAAATCCAAGTGGATTTCATTTCGGTACCAGCCGAAATACAGAAACAAAATGTTCCAGCCGAAATTTCAAACCATCACTATTTGCACCATTTACACCCGAAAAACAATTTATCTATAAATGCAACAAATCAATCTTTCTCTTCTCTAATTTGCGGTGTTTTTCGATTTACAGCAGATTAGGACAGGGTTTTGTTTTTGTTTTGATAAAAAACAGTTTTATACACCGTAATCCGAACATATTTCCATTTTTTGTAGTTTCGGTCATTTTGACCAAATTTTTGTTAATTTCGGTTGAAATAATGAAGTGAAACAAATCTATTGAGATTCCATTTTGAGGTGGATAGAAACGGAAACTTTTTAGTCATTTCGTGTCGGTTTCGGTCGAAATTTAAAACTATGTTTAATGGAAAGACAAATTTAATGGTTAGGAGTAATATAACTGCTCCCATCCACTTTCAACACCCGTTAGATGAAATATAAAGAAGACCATTTTAAGAAGAACAATAGTTTTAAATTTCCATTGAAACCGACACAAAATGATCAAAATGTTCCTGTTTTCATCTCGACCGAAACACAATACCGATATCAAAACGCATGGTGAAACCAAAATTGTAAGTATATTAAGTGTTTACTATACCAATGTGTTACATAACTACATTTATATGAATTGCATGTGAAATGTGGTGTATGTATTATATGCAAATATTTATATGCATTACATGTAAAATGTGCTATATGCTTCAAATGTAAATATCTACATACAATGTTGTTAAACCATTATGCGCATATCCACCAAAATTTCCATCTGAAGCCGACATGTTTCCATGTCACAACTTGTCTCATGTAGCAATTGTTCTAAAGGAAAGAAGGCCCTTTTCAAGATACAGTTGTGGCCTGCATCTCAACTATGCGCACATCTGTACTTATACATTGAGGTGTGATCCCATCCCTTCATTGGGCTTTGTTTTCTCTCTACAAAAGCAAGAGGAGACTCATCGGAAAGTGATGAAAGTTTCTATGAATCATGTAACGCGTTCCTTGGTGACTAACAATTTGGTCCTGGATCTAGTAGGAGGGCAAGGGGCCCTCCTTGCGATCATGAGAAGCTGCGGTGTGAACATTGTTGCTAGCGTATCCATACCATTGATTTCTGGTACAATCTTCATTCTCATCTCCATTCCTCACAGGATTCTCAGGGCAAACCCCGCGCTATTGGTCAAGGTCATGCCACTTGAGGCCACTCATCTTGTGTGACTTATCCAACCACTAATGACATTGATGAGATAGTGTCAATTTTCAATGATCACGATGGTTTCATGAACCACCAGGCTCCTTCCGTTAGCCACTCCTATATCATCGCTCAAACAGACACTGCTTATCATTGATTGTGGGGCCCTCTGATCACATGCCTGCTAAGTCTATCTTTAGTTCCATATCCCCGTCGTCACTTTAATCTTTTAAAAATTCATATTCTTGATGGCTCTTCCATATTAGAAAATGTAACGGCACTGGTCATACTTCTTCCCTTCCATGGCAATCTGCCTTACATGTGCCTAAACTTGCAAGTTGCAACCAATCTTTTTGTCAGCAGTAGTACTTGTGAATTGAACTGTTGTGTAATTTTTTATCATACTCACAGTGTCTTTCAAGATCTGACGACAGGCTGGATATTTGGTCATGCTCGTGAGCCTAAGGGGCTCCAGTCAACCACGAATTAACTCAAGGTCGAAGAAAGACAGTAGGGAAGCATGACTTAGAAGTGGTGAGTCGATTGAAAGAGATGGAAACGCCTACATCAATCCTAAGAAATAATCTTTTAGATTCCAAGACATCCACCAATAATTTTTGTTATCTTGAATTTCTAGAAGCTTGAGTAGGCAGAACAGAAAGATATAACCTAGATTCAAGACTTACACCAACAATTTGTTTTCATGTCAATACCACTCATCGAAACTTTTGTCCAAGAAAAAAATGTGTTACGGTTGGACAAAATGATGACTAAATCTACACCCACAAAAAAATGGTGTCGACTGCAAGTGGGTCTATAAAGATAAGCAAAAATCTGATAACAACTCAAGACTACTATAAGACATTTAGTCAATGAAGATGAATCCAACACGTTTCATTTGTATTTCACATGTCTATATCTCTGGTCGCTACTTAAAATAGATGTACAAAATATTTCTATGCATGTCAACTAATAGAGGTACATAGAAACCACAATGTTTTGAAACAACAGATAAAAATAACTACGTGTCATAGAAGGAGACCCATGTATTGAAACAAGCATTGGGAGATTAATTGAAAACTTGGGTCAAGCCTTGGAGGAAAAGGATAAGACAGCTCGGTATTTGTCTGGGATGTAGAGAAAATAATGATGCCTGTTCGGAACTATCAGCCAATGAAATCGCTGATAGTTTGGCTAAAGCGGGTGTGGTCAAGCAGTCTCTGGAGCTTTACGACTTTCTCCCCCTTTAATTTCTTTTTGTATTGTTTTTCCTTTTTTCCTTTCTTCCTGTGTGTAATTCTGGCCTAGTGGGGGGTGCGGGAGGCCTTTTTTCGGTCTATCCCTTTTTAATATATTCAGTTACCATTCAAAAAAAAAATCTATGTAAATGAAGTAACCAAAAGTGGAAAGTGGTTATATCAAAGGGATGAAAGACAAATAGAAATAAGACTTTGACATGAAAGATCTTGGTGATCTCAAGCGGAAGTCGAAAGGACATCCAAGGGGATGCTTCTATCTCAGAGTAATTATGTTTCCGATTTGTTATACAAGTTTCGAATGTCAAATTGTAAACCAATCACACTCCATCTATCTTAAACAATAGCAGTAGTAGTAGTAGTAGAAAGCAAGGTCAATAGGAGAAATATGATATCAGGATATTTTCTGAGGAATCATATAACCTTAAAGGGGGAGCCTTAGAACATTTTTCATCATGTAAGGTTTGCTCTAAATGAATGGGAGTTTATTCTTTTCACTATGCATCTGCATCTGTATTTCAAAACGTGGATGCAGGTCAAAATGCGGCCAAAGAAAATCCTAGTTGTCACGGTGCAAATCAGCCGTGTACTTGGTTTACGTGGCCGAGTACTCGGGAGAGTCAAAGGAGTTTTGATTGAAGTTGTAGGGCAAAATGTGGACTCGGACTAGAATGAGGCCAAGGGAAAAAGGAGTCGAGACGCGGGGAAGTTTTGAAACTATGCTGTGAATTGATATAATGGTCATTTGATCCCCGATAGATGATTATCTAATTGTATCCACATTTTGCCTCTTTCTGCATGAGCATTCTCTCTTACTCTTCTCCTTGATCTTCTAAAGAATATGAACTGTTTGATCACGTTGATTGCTTTTATGAATTCAACCAATTCTTACGTGAAGCAAAATAATTATACAAAAGAGTGACCAAAAGAACTCGAGTATTAAGTGCTTTTAATTTTCTGCCAATACTTGCCTTGTCGCATTTTAGAGGGTGAGCCTTGGCGCAACGGTAAAGTTGCTCCATTGTGACCTGGTGGTCACGAGTTCGAGTCACGGAAACAGCCTCTCTGCAAAGCAGGGGTAAGACTGCGTACATCTAGCCCTCCCCAGACCCCGCAATGGCGGGAGCCTCGTGCACTAGGCCGCCCCTTTTTTCTAACTTGCCTTGTCACATTTTGCAATAACAATGAAAAGACCTTTCATTGGCTCAAGATTAAATGGCCTCCACCAAAGCATTTTCATGATCACAAAAAGGACCCACATGCTGATAAACATCAGAGGATGCCAGTTATTTACAGATAAATATTTTGAACGTGAAAATCAATCCACACAGGAACAATGTAGCGTGTAAGAAATTGAAGACTATCTCTTGGCCACTGACATCACATATTCTTAGTCGGGCAGCTGGGCAAGCCAAACGAAACCTCCATTCCAAAATCATTATAAAAACCTATTCAATATGGACTAGTACGCATTCAGGTCCATATGCAGAAACATCCAAACCCACCAAAATAATCAAGACATTATAGACAAAGCGGGGGGGTTTTACCTAGTGAAATTAAATTTTCTAGGAAAAATAAAATGATTTTGAGTTAGTTGGGCATCATACTGGCCTGCTAATTCTTAATCATATTGTTACGTGCCTAAACGGGACCCACTTGCAGTGGAATAAATTAGTAGGCTATTTTAGAGAATAAGATCGGATCCTACGGATCTTACCAGATCTGATATATTTAGTAGTTAGGTTAGATTAGGATAGTCTTTAATTAGTTATTTCTATTCTTATAATAAGATCTTTCTAGATCTTTCTATGTTTATCTTTGAGTACTTTATATAAGCACATGTTATTATTAACGGAAAATCAATGAAGAAACTTGTTTGAGAAAGTGTGTCTTGTGCACATAGGAGGACTGATCCTTCCCTCGAAGTGGATCAAGAGGCTGATCTTCCCTCTAAGAAGATCAAACACGTTACGAACCATTCGGGTTCGTAACAAGTGGTATCAGAGCATAAATAAGATTTGATAAGGGAGATTCTTCCTCATAGACACAGAGACTAGCCTATATGGTTGTAGCTTCAAATATACCCAATCACCAACAGAAAACTCCCTCTCTCTATGCTTAGAGTCATAAATACGCTTCATCCTTGCTTGTACCTCCTTGATTTTCTCTCTCGATTCTCTGACAATCTCATCCCTATTCAATAATTCTTGTTCAACAGCAGCCACCTTAGCTGTTCCAGGTACATAAGCCAAGAGATTAGGAGGGTTCCATCCATACACCACTTTAAATGGTGTCCTTCCAATGGTTGAATGCCAACTAGTGTTGTAACAAAATTCGGTCCATGTTAGCCACTTGGCCCAATTCTTGGGTTGACAACTTGTAAAGCAACGAAGGTACATCTCAACTGTTCGATTCACCACTTCACTTTGACCATCCGTTTGAGGATGATAAGCTGAGCTATTAAATAGGCGTAATCCCCCCAAAATAAGCAATTCACCTATTAAATAGGTAACTCCCTTATCAAATCCCTATTAAATAGCAATTACTCCTATTAACTATCTTAACTTCTAATTAATATCCTAGCATAATAAGAAAAGATAAACACAAGGCAATCCACTTCCTAATTATTAGTGATGATGTGGCCATATATGTGGGGCCATATTCAAGCACATAACACATATATTCAGTCACAAACATAAAAATGCATCGAAGGTAATTTCCTTAATTTGAAAGCACAAAAGAGACTACCTGTCTTCAGAGAACCCATATCACCGCCGTCGCTATCATGTGAGACATCACTTTGCTTGTGATTCTTTCCTACTACCATCTTTTCCAAATCTAACACCTTAGATTTGACACGTATAAAATATGATTCGGCAGCATTTGCCATAGCACAAGCCTCATGCCTTGATGCCTTGGCAATTTCACTCACAGCCTAAAGAAAATCAAAAACCAGTTAGTGAGAAATAAAATGGTATTGGCAGGCACAGAAAGATAAGTAAATGACACTATCAGAAGCTCTATGCTTAGAGTAATTGTGAGAAATGTTTAATTTCATACAGGCACATAAAGATAACACTCTGATGATATTATAGCCTTCTAAGTGAATGGCTAGTTACACAGCAATTTGTAAAACACTCACTAACTTCTGTCAATTTTCCAATGGTTTAATGTATAACACAATAGTAACAAATATGGGCCGGAGCAATGCATCAATATAAAGTGTATTGCACCTGCTAGCATGGTTTTAAATTTCGGCCGAAATACAAAAATTTCAGCGACCGAAATTTAAAAATTTTAGGCGAAATTATAAGATTTACACCGAAATTTCCACCGAAACCAAAATTTCAAACCTTGCATTCTAGTTTTTCAACATAACCAGCTGACAATACATTGATTTCCACAGAGAGCGAGAAAAGGTGAACCAAGTGTTGCAAGAGAGAACTAATACGACAGAGGATTACAAAACAACAAAAAAAACAGTTTAAACCCAATCCATACTGACAACAAAGATTTGCTGGCTTACTTATTTACCACAACGTAAAAAAAACTACAACAGTAACCTGGAAATGCTAGAGATGCTACGGGATCGTAATGAAACCATCATATGAATCGGTAGGAAAATGTCAGGATAATAGTATTTAGAAAAAAAATATGTGGAGACGAAAGAACCAATATAGTGAAATTAGAAAAATCTTGCATTGCTAGAACCTTTAAGAATGGAATAGTTAAATAAGGACGCTGATACCGGCCAAGAACCTCAAGCTCTGCAGAAACGGTGCGCATCTGTTAAAATTTATACAATCATTAGAACAGAAATTTAGAACATTGCATACAAAAAACTGTAAAATGGAATGAAAACCTTAGCTGTAAAATGTGAAAAGAATTTAAATTTTTCTAAACAAGGAAATGATAAAATATGCCGCAGAATTAATAAATGAACTAATGAACCCCTACTTCTGATACCTCATCACTGGTATGAAATCAGAGCACACCAACAACAAAGCAAAAATTTTGCAAATTCAAGATTTCAGAAAGAAAACAATAATAAAGTTCAATTTTAATACAATGACTGTGAATCTGGGAACCAGAAAGAAATGGCAAAAATTCAACAGCAATTAATAAGTCCTGTAGGAAAGCACTGATGGCCTTCCGCTTTCTCTTCTCTCTAGCACACTCAGACTTCTCATATTTCTGAAGAGGGCAAAGGTGTGGGAGAATTTTTCGGCTGCCTCAGGCTTCTGAATACTGGTTTTTCCCCTGATACCTTTACTACAGGATCTTTTCCTTGTGCTCTCTTTTGTTTGGTCCGCATTGGCCCATTGAAAAGGCTTAAGCATAACAACACATTCAACACAAATGAGGTAGGTGGGAGTAAGAAGTGGCAAGAATTGTCTTCATCAATCAACATGGATCGGCTGATCTTTATTCTCATTGGAAATGAGAAAAGTGCTTTGTTATATACAATACAGGAAATATTGACAATTCACTTGACATATTGACTCACACCCTCCGTATTGACATACAGATTGAAGAAGGAAAAGAATGATAGTTGGATTAAAAAATGAAGGATGTATTTAAGGGTTACAAATGGGACTCAATTACATGGGAGAGGGATTTATGAATTCAAATGGTATTTGATGGATGGGAAAGGTGATTTATTGTTTACGGGATTCACTTTGGAATTTGGATTTAGGGTTTAGAGAAACCTGTAAAGTGGAATAGGGATTCTAGGGTGGAAAGTGGAATAGGGATTCTAGGGTTTTCGATTGGATGTGTGAGAGAGAGAGAGAGAGAGAGAGAGAGAGAGAGAGAGAGAGTATGGGTTTCCAAAAAGGATACAAAGAAAAATACCTTTCAATTACAGAAGAGAAAATCATTGTATGGCCTTGCTTTGATACCATGTAAATTCTATATAGAAGAAGTGTAAGCAGAAAATGGACAACACCCAAATCGAGGAGTATTCCGACTAGAATAGAGTGAAACCTATCAAGTCATTATTACTAAAACTATATATATATTAATCACATGAACTCTTTAATAGTATGTTATGATACAAACGGACACACCATTCAAAAAAAAAAAAAAAATGGACACAAGTTGTGGTGGAAAAGAACAACCATAAATAAGAAATAGGAAAAGACAAATGAGATCAAGGGGAATTATAACAATAAAAAAGAAATAAAAAGAAAAGAAAATGATTATCTAGAAACTATACCGGTTCCTCCAATAATGGCAATATTTCATGAGCGACCCCAATGTAAGAAAGCATAGCAGCAAGAACATCAGGAACATGAGGATTGATATCCAAATGACGTAATTGTCGACATAGAGAATCAATTATATAGTCTGCATTTGAAATAACTAAGTGCCCAACCTGTAGTTAAAAACAGATACAATCATAAATCATAAGAATAAATTCCAGAGTAAAAATTCTAGTACCAAGGACTCACACTAGGATGGCGAGAAGAAGCAGAGAGCACATGTAAAACAGCATCCGAAGCCCATCTTATTTGATAGCTAGAGCACATAAGATTCTCAAGGAGTAGATAAAGAGAGGCATGTAGAAATCCACTAGTTATAAAATCCTTTCCTAGAGTTACACCAAAGATACCTATTCCGTCAATTATAACCTGTTACGAAGAAACCAAACCAAAATCACTACGAAGTAGACTGCAATACCACATGTAAATATAAATCAGATGTCCTAAGGCCCTGTTTAGATTGCAAGAAAAACATTTCTGACGGAATTTTTTTTCTTGAAATTTTTTTTTTCTTTTCAAAATTGAGAGGGAAATGACATGATTATGCTTAATTTAGAGGGATATTATCATAACTTGAAGGACTTCTAAGTAAAAGTTGAATTGGCTTTGTTCAAGTCATCTTTCCTTGTGTGTAAAATAAAGTAGGAAATTTCAGATATATTTTCCTTTCTAAACTGTTCCAGAAAATTCTTGCAATCCAAACGGCGCCTAAGTATATTAATCAAGAAATAATCATTAGGTAAATAGGGAGTGGACAATTGCCTGATGGAGCATCATAGTGTCGCGGAAAAAATGCAATGGAAGATTTACTGCATCTGTTTCCTGTGCTAAAAGAAAAGAGTTTTGATCAATTGGAAGGTCCCACACTTCAGGAGATAGATACTCATGTAAAACGCTTCCAACACAATCGATCACACGACTCTTTGCATCATTCCCCTGGTAAACCTTCCAAGCAGAATCTCTTAGAGTAGTATTTACAATTCTGCCATGCTGAGCACCTGCATCTCCTATGTCTTTTCCCTGTATCTCCCCCACTTTTGTCATGGTCTTCTGGAACACTTTTGAAAAGGAATCAATTGATTGATTAGATATACCATATATGAATTCATTTAGAATACAAGCAGCAGTACTAGCCTGCCGCAGTAACTGCCCTGATCTGCTTTTGGGATACCAAGAGTGCCAACTTTCTTTACTGTATTGTTTCATGCGGAGCTCTTGAATTAATTTACGAAAATAATCTAGCGGAATATCGGCGAGAGTGGATAAGGATATTTCACTTCTTTGGTCTGAAAATAATTCAGAAAAAAAAAAAGAAAAAAAAAAGCAGATTACGTATGGATCAAAAATTACTAGAACAATTCTGAATCAAGAAATAACATGGGTTTCAAGAGCTAAAAAGACCTGCCATTATGGATAAACCAGCAAGTCTAAGTACTCCTCCGAGAACCTGATAAAGTTTCTGACCACCACCATGAGCAAACCATGGAGGCGAACGTGGAAGCTCATAATAGCCAGGTACACTAGAGACCACTGCTGGGGCAGCATCAATAATAGTATGGTCACCACTGCTCAAGAAAGTTCCAGATTTTAACTCTGCGACGGACTGCAAGTATCCAACTGAGTGTGGCTTTGCTAAAATAAGCTTGTCAACAGAACCAGAAAATACTGAATTGTGACTCATGGATAACATTAAAACATCGAAGAATCGAGAAGCTGTTATCTGCGAAATTCAGTCATGAAACTTGGTCAACATTCATTTGGAAAGAACGTATTGACAAATTGCTAATAGAATGTATCTAAACTAAAAGAAAGACGCTATATAAATATTAAACAAGGAAATCTGAATAGGGAATATAAATATTTCATCAGCATGATACCTAAATTTATGATCTTAATATGAAAAAAGAGTTCCGCTACATATTATCCATCAAAAAATTTGTTGATCAAAATCTAAAAGCTTGATCTCATGGATAGATGAAGTCTTGGACCAATAAGCTATAAGAGGGTGACTAACTACTGCTGCTGGAGCAGATTTTATCATTTCTAGACATGAATGCATCGGAAGCTTTTATTAGAAATATTCCCAAACTTGTAATTGATATTATACCTTAGTTTAGAACATTAAAACATCAAAGATGAGAAAGGAATGGCCAAGTATGTGTCTCACTGAAAAAC
Organism: Tasmannia lanceolata; assembly: GCF_043159265.1. Taxonomy (NCBI): domain Eukaryota; kingdom Viridiplantae; phylum Streptophyta; class Magnoliopsida; order Canellales; family Winteraceae; genus Tasmannia; species Tasmannia lanceolata. The sequence continues at coordinate 45,585,292 of NW_027518679.1, forward strand.
AGCAATATATGGTCATGGCTTTCACTACCCTAAGTTTCCTAGGTCATCCTTGAAAAGCATGTCCATGCATTAATATCTATGAGGAAGTGCACATTTTACAGTGTGACAAATATACTCAAATCCACTGTTTAAAAACTCCCCATGTAAATCATCAACTCGCCCAAGTCAACTCCCTTTAACCTTGGCTGAGTTATATTATCCAAGTCAAAGTTTTTCATACCAAGTCAATCAAAACTTATTTACCACGCCGGAGTTAATGAAAATTTGACGCCGATCAATGACTCGCCCAAGTTAAGTCCCAATTACTTTGGCCAAGTTCTCATTCGAGTTCGAGTTTTGGAACACTGATCCAATCACAATACCTGAAGAACCTTCAGCCTACTAACTATTTTTATAATGTGCTTCTCCAAATTTATGGTTGTATTCAGTTTCTTTTATAATTTAATTGGTTTAGTTTTGAGAATACTGGAGATAAAAGATAGAATGACTGTATAACAGATTTTTGCATACATCGTCTAAAGGAAATCAATCTGCAATACCATAAAGTTGATATCGAAACAATAAAACAATCTGTTAGGGCATTCGAAATACATCAATGTATATGATTTTCTTTTAGATAATCTAATCTGTGCCTAGCTGGTTGCCGCCATGTGATAACGTCTTTCAAGAAGGATAAATAAAGAATTATAAATGTATTAGAAGCCATGAACTCAAAGATTTACAACTTTAACCTATGAAGGCTATTATTCGACATTGGTGACACTTGAGTTTCTTCTCAATGAAATTGTGTTACAAATGGATTACCATGTTTAAGCAGCTAACTGCAATTTATCATATGCTTTGGTACCAAGTTCACATATTTATGAAGATTCAAGAGCAACATTGACTTTCAAACGTATCAAGGATAAATCAACTAATAAATTAATAGTACAATACAGTCACAAGCCATGAACATATGGCATTACATCCAAAGAAACATAATGCAAAGAGATGATATTATAACCATTAAAAAGTTATATTTTAATGAGAATTGAAATGTTTAGTACAATTTTTTATTTTTTTTTTGAATGGTAAAAATGTTTAGCACAATAAGCTGAAGCAACTTCATGCATAGATCATTAGCCAGGGATTTAAAAGCTTAGTTTTATACTAGAACGCAGTAACTGGTAAGATAACAATCACATTCTATGGAAACGAATGATAATGCAGGCAACAGGAAATCGAATATCTTTTTCGCATCTGAACCCAAAACATCAGTCGTGACTCGTGATCACACAGAAGAAATTTTAGTGCAAAGTCACATATGCAGATCTTTTTTATATAACATTCTATGGAAACGAATGATGTGGCCAACAGGAAATAGAATGTCTTTTCTCCATTCAGTAAGCTAAACCCGAAGCCGAAATATTTCGGTTTCGGTCAGACCGAAACCAAAAGTACATTGAATTGGAAAAATACAGAATTTCGTCAAAATTCAGAAAACTTAGCTGAAATTTCGTTTTTCACCCTTATTTAAAAAATTCAGATACTCTTCATCACCATTCACCACTCTTCCATAGAATTAGCAAAGTTGTAAGAAGATCAATTCACTTACAGGAGAACAAAGAAGGTGGTCTACCACAAGTTGAGGACCAGCATAATACATCACTGCGAGTAATCTCTGGGCATGTGACACTGCAAGTGCTTCCTCACTTCCAAGCACCACTCTTGGAAGTTTTTCAATGAGCCTGTTTTATTAAACAACTTAGTTCCAGATTCTATCAGAGATAAAATGGCCGTTTGGAGACATGAATTTTATAATCCTTGATTGTAAAATCCATGTATCCAAACAGCCAAAAAAATGATCATTTTCCATTATCAACACACTAACCTGGTAAAGATTTCACTGACTTCAAATTCAGTGAGACGTTTCTCACCCACCATAAATAAAGATTGAAGGATCTCTTGCGCAGCTATAGCCACAGCTTCCGAATCATCACAAACTAAAACACATAAGCACTCCTGTAATTATAGCCACGAACAGCATTAATTTTGAAATTACAGGCAGATCAAAAGGGGAAAAAAAACTTTGCTTAAGAAGCAAGTTCAGTCTAATAAATAACAGAGTTTGGTGTCTGGACAAAGCAATTGAGTTGAATAGCCCATGCGATAATCCAATCAACACAGATCAGAATACGATAATTTTTTCAGGCTAATATGTGGCAGAATATAATAAAGGAATGGCATAATGGTATAGACATTTCGATTTAAAAAATTATATAGAAAAGATATGAATCAACACAGGTCGGATGGATATTGGCTTCTAGTGAAAACAGATAAGCATCGTAATGCCTTGTAGTTTTAGGTTCTTAAGTTGTAGTGGTTGGGGGATTAAAAATATCTAAGTTAATAAAATAGAACCCTAATTAGCTGAAAAATTAAAGAAACCGAACAAATAAATTAAAGTCGAGCCAGTCATCAACTCAGTAATCTACTTGAATAAACTGACAATTGACTTGATAGTTTGATCTTAAGAATAAGATCTTTTCTACAACAAGTTACTCATTCGACTTAAGGGTCAAAAGTCAAAACACCAGAATTTATAGCACTGACGTAAATATAAAGATAGAAATAGCACGCAGAAATTCTCAAGTGCATGCATTATAAGATCAAGTAAAGTTGATATAATTCTAAAAACTGATGCAACAATTAATTATGCACATGATATGTTAATTTAAGCACCTAAAACATTAAATTTTCTTCATAACTCACCAAAAGCATCAACTTGCTCTTTTTCAATGTGTAGCTGCACTTTGATAGCAGTCCCTGTATTCCATCTACAAGTCCATGCCTCACTTTTTTTGAAGGATGAACACAAAGCTGATGGACAAATAAGCTAAGTTTAGCACCCCAACATTGTAAGTCTGAAAATTGTTAAGATGAATATCAGAATGAGATACTGTGGTCTAGAACCAACATCACTACAAGTCCCCAACCATTTCAAAGTTAAGAACATGGTTTTAAATTTCAGCCGAAATTTTGGATTTCGGTTGGGACTTAAACCGAAACAACATGAAACTGAAATTTCGGTAATTTCGGCCGAAATTTCGAGAAATTGTAATTTTTCTCGGTTTTTGACTTTTTTCCCAAAATTTCAGCCGATATTCTGTAATTTCGGCACAGAAATTTGCTTTTTTTTTTTTACAGAATTTCGGCCGAAATTTCGATATTTCGGCCGAAACCGAAATTTAAAACATTGGTTAAGAGACATACGTGCGGAAATGTTGCACATAACAATTTATCAACATGTGCAGAAGTTTCCTCAATCCAATCCTTTGTACGCTTTACATAGAGAGATCTTGTAGTGCAATGAGAATCTATACTTTTTTCTTGAAGGTCGGCTTTTGCAGTAAAAGTTGGCTGACCAATCGAATGTCCTGTTAAGCTTTCATGCGGAACTTGAAAACTAACAGGCAAGTGACGGAGGGCCTCCAGAACAGATTGGCTTGATTTAGATTTGTCTGAGTGAAATCCGGTAATATCGTTTATGGATATACCAAGTCCATAAATATTTGTCTCATTGTCGAGGACTATTATAAGGAACTCGGTCAAGCCTCTTACTGCATGAGCAAGGCTCTCTGCACTTCCAGCCGCACCACTTATCATATTTTTGGAGACATGCAGAACTTTTGCGAACTGACTAACAACGCCAGGTAAAAAGAAAGTGAGTGCATCTGCAGTGCCAACCTACAAAAATAATTTCACATGCACATTGCAAAAAAAAAAAGTTAAAGCCATTCAAAAAAAGTCCAGAAAATTAAAGCCATTAAAAAAAAAACATGAAATGGATATCTCTGCATTCAAATATATACAAATAAGTATGAGTTGGCGTAGAAGAACATGAACATATATACCATTCAAAAAAAAAAAAAAACATGAACATACATTAAATTGGGACATGCCAATAAAACCATGTATGCAACCATTATTTTTACACAGAAGACCCAGGGGCTTTACCAAAGAAAAGGATATAAATATTCAAAAAAAAAAAAAAAAAACAGGAAGAAAGCACAAGGCTGATTGGGATGTGAAGCATAGGAAAAAATTTCCATCCAGGAGTTAAAATTTCCGAGAAATTAGATAACAGTAATGTGCTTGTAAAGGAATACTAAGCCCAGTCACCAACTGAAAAAAAAAAAAAAAATCATCACCGACACGCCATACATGGGCACCCAACCCATGCAGCCACCAAAAACGAGTTCCAAATCACTTGAAGAAGGCCAATAAATATCAAAAGTTAAAATCTTTTCAAAGAAACTCATAAAAAGAAAAAAGAAAAAAAAATTAGGAGTCAAGGGCTCAGGATCGTCTGTGTTACATTGTTTATTGAGAACCGTAGACAGTAACTGTAACGGGTTCTAGAGTAGTATATATGGTGGGTTGTAGATGAGGTCAACATTCTTTTAGCTTGATGAAGCGGCGAGGATCACCTGATCGAGGTGGGTTTAGCAAATATGGTCTGAACCCTGTATGGCCTGCCAGATCACGGACCCAATACCATAAGCATGTGCAGTGTGCCACGTGGACCATGGAGCGCCAAATTTTAGAATGAAAGCTGATACCTACACCTTGTTTAGACCATGGTATTAAAACTCCTCCGCGTCATTGTGGACTCCCCCGAGTCGACTACCTTTTCCCTTGGCCGTGTTCTGCGTTTTGCCCTACATAGTCAATAAAAACTCCTTTGACTCTCCCGAGTTATGACCGTGTTAACCGAGTACTCAGTTGTGTCAACCGCATTCTTGGCCGCGTCCATGCCAAGTCAACAAGGATTTTTCTTTGGCCGAGTTCAGCGCCACATCTGTGCTTTTAAACACTGGTTTAGAGTTTAGACATTGGCACCCTTCTATTTTTTATTTCACTTTTTCATTGGCCGTTATTCCCATGAAGCTCCCAACAACCAATAGAGAAATTTAAAATAATTGCCGATACCAAAATATGGAATAACACCGGTTTCTTTGGCCATATCATATTTTTTTATAATTTTAAAGCATTTTTATATTTATATTCAATTTTAAATCCTAATGATTTAGAGCCAATTTTATGATTCAATTTTATCTAGCTCTATTAGAATTCACAATCAGATTTGGCTTTTAGAGCATTAAGAAAAGCATGTACAAGTCACCATATAGAGTAAATAAAACATTGAACAACCATTTGTATATGAGTTAAAAGGACCCATGAGTTCTAATTGATTTGCCAATCATTCAATGATTACAAAGCTGCACTTTCCCGATATATAGAAGATTCTAAGTGAAGAGATCAAGCTTGTCAATGTCCATTAACGTATCTATCACCACCATCTGATTTAGTTCAGGCTTGATGTCAGAAAAACTCAAGAGAAAATGTCAAAGAGAACCATGAACCATTAGAGGTTACCCTAATAAGACGCAGGAAACTAAGTTTTTTTTTATACCCAGTACTACATGCATTAGTTTCTCATGTAAGAAGATTTCATGCTATGTGAACGGCATTTTGATTGTCAGAAAACATGTCAATCTTGGTTGACCAGGATAATAGTACATTTATCTCAATGGCAGGCTTTCAGGTAAGCCTCAAGACGCTTACCCAAAGAAAATAAATAAAGAAAAGAAAGAGATTAAGCATCAAGAGGCATTTCGATTGCAACTTGCATTGTGGATATAAGTTGCACCTCAAAAGAAAAACAAGAACAAGAAGCTTGCCAACTAATTAGTATGCCCCTCACAAAAATGTCAAGAGTCCAGAGTTATTTTACATAAAAAATGATCTACTTACTAGTGCAACTAAATAAAATCTGGGACAAGAAAACAATTAAACATTTATAGTTGCATGTGGACTATAAAGAAGCACATAGAACTACAAAATAATATCTGGCTGGTGTAGATACTGCCACAAGTTTTTTTTGAATGGCTACATACTGGTACAAGTTACCTTGGCAATAAGAACGCGAAGTGTTGAAAAGGCTTCTTTGCGGAGCTTTGAACTTCCATGATGTCCTCTTCCAGCCTCCGTTTCTGCACTCTTGGCATAGATAAACCAAAGATACCAAAAATGATTACTGGAAAATATTATGCAATAAAATAAAGGAAAATATAAACATAAAGGCAAACAAAATCACTAACAACATTTTGAATTGGAAATTCTCCCTACTTGTAGAAGAAGTGATAGCCAGTGCCCCACTGCAGGAGAAGCATCTTGTGACTGGAGAAATGCAAGCAAACATTCTTCGGATTCTGAATGATGTTTAAATGGACCAATACGCTGAGCTTGGAAAGGGTCGCTTGATACAAAAGTAGGCAAGCTAGGAAGCTGTTTACATATGCAGGATGAGACAGAGCAGGGATGAAGGTTGAGAAGCAATTCCCTAAAGCACCTAATTATTCCTTCACGAAATTCTTCTGAAGCCTCAGACGGAGAAAGTAGAGCCCCCGATGCTAATTTCTTCAGCACCAAAACCATCTGCAAATTATCCCTTCATAAAACAAGTCAATAATCCCTCTATCAACTATTTCAGCTGTTTCTGTAGCATAAGTTTCAACCATGGTTTTAAATTTCGGCTGTACGGGACCGAAACTGAAATTTATACCGAAATTTCAAACCTTGGTTTCAACATCAGCTAACATAGGAACTATGTAAATTTCTGGTAACTATAATAGAGACGAAGTTACAGAATTGATTTATTGTACTTGTAGGAATTAAAAGAACAGTATTAGAAGCAATGAATAGAAAATTGATTTTTCCTCCCTCTCAAATAGTAGTTTCTACAAAATGATTCACAATCAAAAGCTACCTCGCTGATTTTGTACTCATTTGATAAGTAACAAAAAAGGTCTACAACAGACAAATGCACATATTAAGGAATACAGCTACACACAAGTTCAACAACCAACAATGTTTGACCGGATGATTGGGTTTTAAGAAGGCCCGATGCATATTTATTTCGCAGTTGAAATTATGATTATCGTGCATTCTAAGATGTAGGAATGCATTATTCCACAGTCGAATTATAAATATACTGCGTATAGATTGCAAGCAGCTAAATGTTATGTTTGCCACCTCTGAATAAATACGGAAAGAATGACCAGGAGGGCAGATAGGTCATTTAGAATGTAATACTCTATGATTTGTGGACACGAGTGTCGCATGTCGACACAGTCATGGAGTGCCGGACACAGCAACCTCCAAAATTTTGAAATAGGGACACGGCTAAACCAGAAAGTATCTATCTATGATTTGTGAATACAAAAGGATAAAATGAATATAACATTGGAACAAACTAAGAGAAAGCCTATGGTTGGCAGAGATAGCCAGCGCTAATGAGGACTACAGAAAAGATGAGCTTCAGTCTGAAGTGAAGAAAAAGGATCAGCAAGTGTATATCCTCTGTCCGAATTAGCGTGGCTAGAAGTCCTTTCACATTTGAATTAGCCTAGCTATAAGTCCCTACGATAAAGAACTGGGTGGATGGTGGAAGGAAGCAAGAGTAACAGGTCCAGCTAATGTAGGGATAAGTCAGAAACTTCGATACGTGAAACACAACCTTAAGGAATGTAGATTGGAAACTCGACAAGAAGGGATAGAAAGAAAGGTTGCTATCTCGCATCAAGAGATAAACAGGGTGGAAGAAACTCTTCTCGCTAGTGTGGAGGAGGTAGAAGAGATTGGGTCTCCCAAAGAGGAGTGGCGCAGGAAGAAATTTTTCGGAGACAACAATCTAGTTAACGAAGGATAAAAGAGGGAGATAAAGTACAGACTTCTTCCATATGATAGCTAGTGCAAGAAAACGAGGCAATTGTATTAGCGCATTACAGGTAAGAGGAACCCTTGGGAAGAAAAGGAGGTCATCAAGAAGGAGATAGTGGACTTCTATAAGAGACTATACTCATCAGAGGGAGGTGATCGGACTTTAGTTTGATAGATGACTCGGACCAGCTTTCTATAGAAAGGCCCTTTCATGAGGAGAAGATAAGGCTAGGCCTTTTGTCTCAAGCAAGAATTGAGTCCCTAGACCGGATGGTTTTTCTTTGGCTTTCTTCCAGTGCAGTTGGTAATAGGTGAAAATCGACATTCTAAGCTTTTTAAATACCTTTATGAAGGCCTCGTAATGAACAGAAGAACAGGTGCCACCTTTGTCACCCTCATCCCAAAGATCGAAAGAGTAGTAAATACTACGGATTTTCGTCCTATTGGTTTGCTGGGTTGCTTATATAAAATAGTGGCAAGTGTTGGCAGATCATATGAAAAATGTTCTACCCAAGATCATGTCTTCAAACCAATCAGCATTTATACAGGGAAAGACAAATTCTAAGCAGTGCTCTGATAGCTAATGATGTGATGGATTATTACGTCAAGAATGAAAAGAAAGGAATAATGTGCAAACTAGATGATAGACAAAGCTACAAGGCAAGTACTCGTAGATGCTTTTATGATTGGACCCCAAGGTCTAGTTGTTTTACACCTGCAGTTTGCTGATGATACCTTTGTGTTTAGTGAGATAGATGAAGATAAGGTGCTCGAGTTAAAAGTTATTCACCGTTGTTATAAAATAGTGATGGGAAAAGATCCAATTTTCGTATGTCCAAGCTGATTGGAATCCATATCTCAAGGGAGGAGAGTGGCAGATTGGCAGCATCATTAGGGTGCTCTGTGGATTAGTTCCCAACGATGTACCTTGGTCTCCCTATGAGTGAGGGGAGACCCCGGAAGAAGGTGTGGGGTCTGATAGTTGAAAGAGTGGAGAGAAGACTAGATACCTCGAAGTGGAACCTAGTATATTTTGGAGAAAAAATACCCTAATTAAGGCGGTGCTTGCAAATATTCCTATTTACTATCTTCCCGTCTTCAAATGTCCGATGAGTGTGCTTAAGCTCATTGAGCAAAATTCGGAGAAGGTTCCTTTGGGGAGGATATGAGGATAAGATGTTTCACCTGGTTAGTTGGGATGAGGTATACAAACCGTTTCACCTGGTTAGTTGGGATGAGGTATACAAACCCATCAAAGCTAGTGGCCTCGGTATTGAGGTCAAGAGGAGGTAATGAAGCCCTTCTTCAGAAATAGTTAGGTGTGTATGGGGAGGAGAGGAGTCAGCTTTGGACCAAAGTCATCGATAGTAAATATGGTACGTCCCCTGGATACTGGATTTCTAATAATAGGTACAGATTCAATGGTATGACCATGTGGAGAGATATTCTAATCCAAGAATACAAGTTCAACCAAGGGATCACGTTCAGAGTACACAAGGGAGACAGAGTCAAATTCCGGCATGATAAATGGTCTAATGAGGCATCATTATTAGAGATGCTCCCTGATTTGTTTGTTGTGGCTTTAGATAAGGATGCTTTCATCCAAGACTACTTTGACTGGGTGGAGGGGAGGGTAACATGGAAAATTAACTTCAAACGTAGCATCTTCGATAAAGAGACTAAGGGGTGGCTAAATTTTGGAATATTCTGGAGTTTTAATATATTAAGAAGGCTGGCAAAGAAAAAAGGGTTTCGATCTGGAGCTCGTCCGGGTAGTTCAACGTCAAATCATTTTACCACAATATTGTTCCTAGAGCCTATTTGGCTCGCATCTGGCTAGAGTGTAGAGCATAGTTATGGATTCCATTTCGTTTCGGTTGTTCTGTTTCGTTCAGGATTCTGGAATTGAACAACCCCCCCCCCCCCCCCCCCCCCCATTTCGTCCAAAATTCCGCCACGTTTCGTCCTGATTAGCCCGAAACAGACCTTTCAAACAAAATTATAGAAATGCCACTAAAACAGCTGATTTAGTTTTTGTCCATTTTACCCTCATTTTTTACCATTTCGACTGTTTATAGCCGTTGGAAGGTTATTTTTGCATCTTTTTCCATCTACTAGAACCTACAACTCTATATAAACCCATCTAAGCCTTGTTCTCTACTAGTCTTTACCACATTCTTTATGCGATAAAGAGAGTTTTAGGTTCATATAATTTTTAGCAATTTCTAATTTTTTGGATTATTTTTCATATTTTTAACTATTAAAAAGGGAAATGATATCAGTACAACCATATTTTAATATTTTCACAAACCATCTGGTCTTTTAGTATTTGAAGCTGTCAAAAGGTTATTACATTTCCCAAAAAAACTCTCACAAGCCAATTAAAGAAGAAACGATAGCCCGGTTAGTGTAAATATCAAAATGTGGTTGTGCTGATAACATCAATGTTTTAAATGTTGGTTTTGGTGCGGGTTTCAGCCACAACCGAAACTGAAAATTTTCAGATTCAGCCGAAATCATGTAAAATTTCAGGGGGGAAATTCGGTATTTTGCAAGAATTCGGTGGAAATTTTGGCAATTCCGGTGGAAATCTCGGATTTCAGTGGAAATTTCGACGAAATTTCATATTCAAGTACGAAGGCTCCATAATGGAAAGCGGGAATCGAAAGCGGGAATTGAAACGGGAATCGAAAGCGGGAATCGAAGGCCCCTGGAATGGTCGGAAGCGGGAATCGTAGTGTCTCCTAGAGAGTCACCGGAGAATCAAAGGAGATTCGACGGGGAGTCGCAGGGGAATCATTGGGGAGTCGCCGGGAATCGTTGGGGAGTTTGGAATCACCAAGGAATCTCCGGGGAATCGCTGGAAAATCGTGTTTCACATAATAATAAACCATAGGAATTTTGGGAACCGTGTTTCCTGAGAATCATAACCGTGATTCCCAAAAGTGGGAATCGGGTTTTCGGCGAAATCGAACCGAGATTCCTAGTTTTTTGGGATTCAAGAAGATTCCCGTTTCGGATTCGAGAACCGGGGAATCGAGGTTCCCCACTCCCAGGGAAGAATTCTGCTTCCTTGTTTCCATCACCTAGAGAAGTGTGGAGTCGAATAATAGGGAGATTTGGGATCCTCTAGGTATTCTCCTTAGGGCTGCAAATGAACCGAGCCGACTTGCGAACATGTTTGGGTTCGGCTCGTTAAAAGCTCGGCTGGGGCTCGTTCGTTTACTAAACGAGTCGAACCCGAGCCCAAAAATTAAGCTCGCCAAATAAACGAGCCGAACTTGAGCTTTGTATAGTTCGGCTCGAAAAAGCTCGCAAGCTTTTTAGGCTCGGTTCATAAACGAGCCGAGCTTTAAAGCTTGGATTATGTTTTTCTTTTTATATATAAAATAAAAGAATGTGGGTTGTTTATCACAAATGAAAGTTTGGCCGAGTGGTTAAGGAGCTGGATTTAGAGGGGGCTTGGGTTCAAATCCCACAGATGTATGTTTTTATCATTCTTGAGACGAGCCGAGCTTAAGCTCGATTCGTTCCACTTAACGAGCCGAGCCGAGCCCGAGACGAGCTTTCTCGAATATTTCACGAGCCAAGTTTTTTCGAAAACTAAACGAGCCGAGCCGAACACGAGCCTTCATAAAAACTAAACAAGCCGAGCCCAAACACCCCAAAGCTCGGCTCGGCTCATTTGCAGCCCTAATTCTCCTCCTGAATTGTCAACCTACTAGAGAGCCGGTTTCATGACCTTGGCAGCAGAAAGGGAGGGTGTTGCAAAGAGTAATATTGTTGGATTACAGTATGGGTGATTTGGAAGAACAGGAATGATAGGGTACTCAGGAGTTGGTTGAGAGTTCAGTGAGCTTTCTATCTACACAAAGGTGATCGTGTTAACTATCTACTGGGTGAAGACTCTACCAAGTTTCTGGTTCATCTCTAGTTACGAACTCTGGCGTAGATGGAGAGCGATCTGCGTAACTAGGGAACATGAAGAGAGTGCAGCCTCTAGTTGGGACCCACGGGGTCAAGTCGGTGAAGCTTAACTTTGATGGCTCAAGTTTGGTTAACCTACGACCTCCAAGAGTAGGACTCCTAAGAGATGACAAGGGTGAGACTAGGTGGGCTTTCTCGAGCCCCAATGGGATCATTGATTCCAATGAAGCTGAAGTGAAGGCGGTCTTAAAAAACATAAGAATCATCGAGAGCAGAGACCTTCGTAGATTGATCGTGGAGGGAGATTCTCCCAATGGATTCGGGTGATTGGATGGGAGACACCCTCACCCCTGGCGATTCGTGCCCACAATAGATGAGATTCTTGACGAAATGATTGACACCATGTTCAGAGATCGAACGACAATGATACATATAGGCTGGTTCGGACGAGGGTCGGGATGGAGTCACTGGCGATCTTCTATTTCCTTCCACCTTGAGTGGTTTCATTTTTTGTTGCATTCTATATTTCTTCATTGATACTGTTTTAGCTTGACTACTTTACCTATTGTACGTTTGCTTTCTTGTATTGACCACCTCAGTCGTGGCTTTTGCCTTTTCTTTTTTTTAATAATGGCTTTTGTCTTTTCTATTTAATGACTTGATCTACTATTTAAAAAAAATGTATCTCCTAAATTCATTTTTTAATTCTTCTTGATGGCCTTTAATGTAGTCATTTTTCTTCGTTAAGGGGATTGAGACAAAGTAATCCAATATCCCATTTCCTATCTTACTCTTGCCGCAAAATCAACACGCTACATCATTTCCTCGGTGGATTGAGAGTGGACTTCTAAGAGGATAAGAGGCTGCTCCTGGAGGGTCTTGCGATATCTAACTTCCAATATGTTGATGATACCATTATTATCTTCTCTTCTTCAATAAATCATGTTGTCTTTATAACTATTCTAGTTGCTTTCACTGGAGAGACAACAAGTGGAAGAACAAATAGTGCAAATCCTCCATTTGTAGAATTAGCATTGCTGATGTTCTGGTTAGCTCCAATGCTGAAATTTTTGCTTTTGAGGCATCACATTTACCCATCAGATATCTTGAGCTCGCTTTGAGGGAAGGTGCCTAAAGTGCTCATGATTGGGACCAGGTGATTGAGAGGATTGAATCCAAACTGAAAACTTAGCGTGGTACTCAACTCAACTCAACTAAGCCTTTGTCCCAAACTAGTTGGGGTCGGCTAATGAATCCTTTAGAAAATTTTCATGACGAAGGTGAAAGGATCTACCCGGCTCAAATTGACTAAGTCTAATCCTGACACTAGTTGCTTTCGTCTGCATGGATCATTTTCTTCCATTCTCTCCTATCCAAGGTCATGTGCTCTGTTATGTTCCTAGCCTCAAGTCTTTCCTCACTGTTTCTACCCAAGTTGTTTTCGGTCTGCCCAGCCCCTACGTCTTTTACTCCATCAACTTGGCACGAGTCACTTCTTCTCACTGGAGCATCCAAAGGCCTACGTTGGATATGCCCAAACCATCTTAAGAGGTGCTCTCTCATCTTCTCCTCAATTGGTGCCACCCCCACCTTTTTACGGATGTCCTCATTTTTAATTCGATCTAACCTTGTGTGGCTGCACATCCATCTAAGCATTCGCATCTCCGCTACACTCATCTTATGCACATGCTGCTTCTTGATGGCCCAACATTCTAAGCCGTACAGCATGGCTGGCCTCACAGTTGTCTTATAAAACTTTCCATTCAACTTGGTAGGTATTTTACGGTCGCACAGAACTCCTGAAGCATGCTTCCACTTCAACCAACCTGCTCTTATTATGTGGTTAACATTCTCTTCAATCTCTCCTTTCTTATGTAGGATTGAACTAAGATAGTGAAAGATATCCCTCTTAGGTACCTCCTGCCCAGTCATATTTACTACATCCTCGCCCCGCCTCCTTACATTACTAAAGTTGCACTCCATATACTCTGTCTTAGTCCTGCTCAGTCTAAAACCTTTGGATTCCAAAGTAGTTCTCCATAACTCGAATTTAGCATTAACTACTGCTTTGGTTTAGCAAGAAGAATGGCCCCTTCAAAGGCATCTTTGTCCAATATCCTAACATTTTGTTTTTCAATATTTCAAATCCCTGCTTCTGTAGCTAATAAAATTGATAGGGTCCCAAAAAAATAATGGAATGATTCTTCGTCTTTTAGGGAGAGGCTCATTTAATTAATTGGAATAAGGTTTGTCACCCTAAAAGACATCAAGGCATTGGTGTTAAAAATTGGAGCTTTGTTAGATCGGTGGAATGGACCATGACGTCAAAGCCTTTTAAGTGTGTGTGAGCATTGTGGATTAAGACAAAATTGAGAAAAAGGAAGGTGATTTGTAGATTGGTAGAATGGGCCATGATGCCAAACCTTTTTTAGGGCGTGCAAGCGTCAATGATGAGGAGAAAATGGAACCAATTTCTGCATTGTGTTGTTTCAAAAAGAAAGATTGTTCCAAGGTGGAAACCACGTCTGATGAGGTGTATAATGATGAATTTTGAAGGCTCAAGTTGAGGGAATCACGCGAAAGCAGATATAAGAGATATCATTAGAGATGCAACACCATCAAAGCATAAGTTTTGGTCATTGGACGAGGAGTTAGTTTTTCAAAAAGAAAGATTGTTCCAAGGTGGAAACCACCTCTAATGAGGTGTATAATGATGAATTTTGAAGGCTCAAGTTGAGGGAATCACGGGAAAGCAGATATAAGAGGTATCATTAGAGATGCAACACCATCAAAGCATAAGTCTTGGTCCTTAGACGAGGAGTTAGACTTCTTATGCATTTCAAGAGTGATGTATAGTATATTGAATGTGACTCTAAATGTGATCAGAAGGGCTAGGTATGGACTATGGAGAGGGCGGGATTCCCTTGAAAACTTGCAGACATTTTTTGAAAAAGTTCTAGAGAGACTTGAAGGTCACCGCATTCATTTTCTGTCATGTTAGGATGTTAGGCAAGAATCTAATGTGGAGGCTATTTGATTAGAAAATTAAGGATCTCTACTGGAAATCTTGTAATTACTATAATCTAATTAGAGACCATAAGCCTTGAGTATCATAACACGATCAGTGACTTGTTATTTAAGATCCATGAGCGGGCAAATTTTCCTTTAGTTTTATCAGGAAAATCCTTTTCGTAATTTATTTTGTGTGAGCTAATCCCAAGTCTATAAATACTTCATTGAGCTCTTCAATATTCCAAGTGATCATAGTAATGTCCATTTCTAATGGATCTATGGAGATGGTGGACTAAAAGAAATATTGGAAACAAAAGCTACGCTAGTTTTTGGAATAAAATAATTAAAAGACTTATCACTTAGACTCCTATCCCCTTAGAAAACTCCTAAACTCTATCCTATCAACTTCCAAATCCTTTAGAATCTAAATCAAATCTGATAAATAAAAAAATCGCCTAAATTAAGGACTATCCTTGCACCAACCAAAGGTAGGCCCTACCTACTTATCGCAACTTGAAATGAGGGGAAAATTCCCCATTTTCGAAAACTTTGGCCTAGATTAAATGACACAAATACCCTCTCCTCTTGCGGCTGCCTTTTCCTTGGGTTTCTTCATGGGAATGTGGTCCATGTGGGCCCGACATGGTTGGAAACAGAACGAGCACCACAGGAGGATTTTTAGATCGTGGATGGATCCTCCATCAATGAGGCAATGCGTCTCCTTCAATGAAGATTGAGGAACACCACGAGCACATTTCAGCACATAACATATGCTATCCATAGAGAATGGGTCTTCTTCAATTAACATATGTATTGGTTTTATCGATTTCCTTGTTATATTAAAATATTTAATTTACCTAAATATAAGTTACTTAAACTACATGTGTTAACTTATAAGTTATTTAGGTTCTAAATTGTTCAAAATTATAAAATTTAAAAATAATTACAAAAAATAAAAAAAGTGTTTCACAAAAACAGAAATTTGAATTTCTTCTTAAAATTGGGATTTAAAAAAAAAAAAAACTAGAACTATTAACAAGAAGAAAAATTTTATGCTGCTATACTGATAATATCTTGATTCACAACAATAAATAACGATATATTTGTCATGATAAATTGAATAGATCGGGGTATTATCTTTCTTTCTTTCTTTTTGAAATGGCAGCCAAATATCGGGATATTATCTCTTTGCATAACTGTTAAAATTTTGAGATAAATTTAATTTAGAATAGATAATTGTAACATTTTTTTTGATAGATTAATTCCATAGATAATTGTAACATAGTCAACAGTAAATGAGGAGAAAAGTAATTTGGTATCAGAATAGCTAGATAGAGCGAACAAATTGTATATTAGAAATATGTTAAGCTGTTGCAAATTGTTCAGATTAGAGCTTTTGCAATGGTGATTCAAAACTACATTGTCTCATTTAATCTGTAGTGAAGTTCCAGCGTAATACTGAAATATCAAGGTATGAGTCTGAGGTCAACACCACTAGGATTCATTGAACTGAGTTGTTATGGGTTTTTTTTTCTTTTTTTTTTTAATGTTTATAACCTTAACAAAGAGTCTGTGGTTTATCTTCCACTTTCAGGGCATCATGAAGCTTCAATTATTTATCGGGCCACAAATGCTTAGAAAGAAGCATAAGAAAACAGCATTTGAAGCCATGTCAAGAAAAAAAACTTACTTGTCCCACTGGTATCCACTAAATATATGATGTCTCTAAAATGACGAGAGAAAATGATATCGAGGATATTACTCAAAAAATATTTATACAGCAGAATCACTACCCATTGACAAAATTCATACCTGATTCACAGACCTTAAAGGGCATTTCTTCAAAAGTTCCTCTAGACACAGCAACACGCCTTCCGCTACACTATCGCTGATTGTATATGGTGTATGAACAGTGCCAAATTTCCCTTGAGTACCAACCTTCTGCTGGGATCTACAAAGTACGGCTGCATCCAGAAGCAGCAGCAAGGGGAACAAGGTAAAGCTGAAAAATAAACAATCCAAATGGCATGAATCAATAAAAAATTCCCTAAAATACCGTGTTCCTATTCATATGTCGCATAATGAATCTAACAAATGGGAAAGAACACTAAATTAGATTATGTTATTACTTAAAATCCCCTAAGACGAAACAGCAGGAAGTGTTGGAATAAGCACCAATACACACTATAAAACCATCACATAAGCAAAAAATCACCCACAATAGTTTCACAATATCGAACACCTAGTGCCGTGCCATGTCGCACATGTTTGATAATTTGGCACATAAAACATTTCACATGTAATTCATATAATTATTTAACCATAATATACACCACATTTCACTTGCAAATTGCAATTCTTATAAACATAATTATGCAACACATAATTGTACAGTATACCATTAATACACTTACGGTTTTGGTTTCGGTGTGTGCTTCGATTGGGCATGTATTTGGTGGGGGATGCAAGCAAAAATATTTCAGTCACTTCGTTACGGTTTTGGTGGAAATTTAACCATGCTTGTACCTATTAGACATGGGTTCCGAATGTTAAGACCCATCAAAGTGCAGCTTTAGAAAACCAAAAGGAACATTGAATTGAAACTCTCTCAAGAGTCACTTGACTTGTAATAGTCCAATGACCTTCGTAATTCATCCCTCATAGCCCCTTGAGAAGATTTGCCTCAGGATGAAAAAGTTATGATAATTATATAGTACCTCTTAGGTGTTGTTTGCATCCCTTAAAATGATTTCCTAAAAAACATGAACTTTCTACAACACCAAAATCCAAGGAAAGGTTTTCCTATAAACCTCTTCATGTTGTTTGGTTGATACCCTTCTAATTCTTGGAATCTTGAATTTTGTTGTTAAATTGAAAAATCTCTAGAAGTTAATTGTTAACAAAGTGAGTAGGTGATTAACCCCAGCCCCCACCCCAAGCACCCCCCCCCCCCCCCCCACCCACCACCCCAGGCCTTTCAACCCATCCCACGTGTCTAGAGAGAATCATTGGGGGAAATGGGGCCAACGAATCCTTTCTTTCAGTTCTCACATCTCGTAATTCGAGGTTAGGTAAGTGGACATATCTGAAACAAAAGTCTAATTTAGTGGAAAATATGGTCTTTTCGTTTGTGGATCCACCCTGAGATGAAATTCTTTGTTTCCAAACGTGTGACCACATCACTATGTCACATACTATAATTGGTTCAAAAATGAGGCCATCGACATGCAGTAAATTGCATTTAGTTGCATACTAGGCCAGTCCACATGGCACGAATAGCAACCCATAGTAGAGTTTGGTGGATTTTAACGGTGGTCCCACAGACATATAAGAAAACTATAAGGAAGTGATAAATTCGCCCACTTTTCTTCCCAGAGCCACCCCCCCCCCCCTCTCTAGTGTATTTATAACTACTCATTTTATACTACAAAAGGGTAGCCCCAGGAAGAAAAGGAGGCAAATATACCATTTCCCAAACTATAGTTGGTAGTACAAGGGGGTTTGCCACATGATGCAAGACATACCGGTCAAACATAACCCCTCATCCATGAGGAACGAGTGGAATTTGAAGCTATGGTAGTGGGCCTACGAACACTGGAACACCGGGCATGCCTAAGTGGCACAACCATGCTAAATTGGGCATTGAGTCCCAACAGCGAGGCAGAGACAGCTTTGTATTGCTTCCAATAGTGAGGTCATGTATGTGGACACAAAATAGAGAATTAATCCAACTATATGGAAATGAGATTCTTGTGGTTCTGGATAAAATTATACTTCCAATCATTTTAAAGGATATATGTTTTTCACTAAAATTCTAATAACATGGAAAACCAACGGCGAAAAACTCATTTTCCATCAAAGTTGTTTTCTAGGGAATTGTTTTACAAGGATCGACCCTTAGTGCACTAAAACTTCAATGTTTGCCTCTAAAAAAAATAATATTCTTTCCAAATTATCCAAAACTTAGCTACCATTCAAAAAAATGGTCCAAAACCTAGCTAGCAACTTGTCTTCCATAGCTCTTCCACTCCCCACTCATGGAGGGAGAGCCAAAGCCTCCAACACAATTTTCACTGCTTTTGGCATGAATCAAATACCAAATGTGAGAGAAAATGAAAACCCATATGCCTCAAAGGCAAGAAGGCATCCTATCAAAAGGTGGTCGACTAACCCCCTCTGCAGCATGAGACATCACAACACAAGTCCATTGAGAGATGAATCAAATGTCCCATTGTCAGCATCTTGTCAAAGTCTACGGTTCATCATCCTACGCCACCAAAGATAGGCTCCTACGTATAGCAACTCTAAATAAATGTAATTATGTAATGGGTGATGATAAATTTGCACCTCCTGTAGGATAATTTGCAACCCTTTAACGCGAATTGACGTCAAAAAGCGCTAAAGTCTGCTACATACCCTCCTTTAAAGGGGTGTGAATGATCCTCCAGGGGGTGTGAATTTATTATTGCCCTTATGTAATTTATATAAATATTTATACGCAATATATATATATCGCATATCACATGGAATTATGTAACATATGCTTGTACAGTGGTTATACGCTTACGATTTTGATTTTGCTATGCATTTCAGTTTCGGTATCTGTATCTGTGGGGATGGAAATGAAAACATTTCAGACGTTTTGTGTCAGTTTTGATGGAAATTTAAAACTATGCTCCAACCTCAAAAACTATTTCCCAAGTAACACTTGGTTTGTGAATCTCAATCACATCCCTCCTTTTTCTCCTCAAAAATGTCCTCCTAATCATACTCTCTACACTTCATACTGTCTTCTTTGTCATTCGAAAATGAAATCCTTCT
Organism: Tasmannia lanceolata; assembly: GCF_043159265.1. Taxonomy (NCBI): domain Eukaryota; kingdom Viridiplantae; phylum Streptophyta; class Magnoliopsida; order Canellales; family Winteraceae; genus Tasmannia; species Tasmannia lanceolata. Next base: position 45,604,816 of record NW_027518679.1, read on the forward strand.
GAATCTAAACGTATTCAAGTTGCTCAACAAAACCAATTGAAAATTGGTCTCTAGGACTTAACCCTTCAACCCCATCTTTTGTGATGAGGGAAATAAAATTGGCATCCAAATTCCTTCCAAGATGGCCCCTCGTGTAACCCCTCAAAAGGAAACACTTATGATGTCCATGTTGTCAGCCAGCTCATTTTTTCCTCAAATGACTTTCAACTCTTGTCACCCCACCACCAGTCACTACGTTTCGGTATACCTCTCTCGTCTTCTAGATGCGCAAGAGTAAGTTCATTATTGTAGATTGTCCTTGAAACTGGGATACATCTTATAACCCTAAAATTTCTCTGTACCCACAATGTAAGTGCCACTCAAATGGCCTCCAACTAGCATTCCAAGACAATACAGATAAACATATAGACCATGTTAACCACTTACTTTAGGAAAAATTTGAAAGATAGGTTATTTCAATGCTCCCATGTGTTCCTCTATACAGCTTTCTAATTTAACAAATCAGTAATCTCATCAAATTCCTTGTTGCCAATCTAACAACTGAAAATTCGAAGAACTGTAAAAAAAAAAAAAAAAATCATTACTAGCGCATCAAAAAACACAACAAAAACCCTTTAAATTTAGTAAAATTCAGATAAGAACATACCAAACGAACAGTATGTAGAATACTGTAAAAAAAAAATCTAATTTGAAGAAAGGGAAAGTTTTCAGAGAAAAAAAAATACGAGAAGGGATGAGATGAATGTACTCGAGGCATGCTTGTAAGCCAGAGGCAGGAGCGGAACGGAGATAATCTGCAAATTCTAAGAGTGAAAGGGTATTTTTCTTAGGGTTTTGAACAAGGGCGAGAAGATCTAAGCAGTAGGGTTTGAGATGATTGAATACAGTGCGTAGGGTTTCGTCACCCTCGAGGCTTAAACCTTCAATTTCTTCTTCCATTTCCCGTTGTGAATTTTCCCGCAGAATACCACAAAGCTGCGAGTATATAATGTATGAGCTACGGGTTCTCGAAGGCTATTTTTGTTTGTGGGAAGGACGGAAATGACCCCAGAAGTTGTGGGACTGCCCGTGTTTATGGTGCGAACTTCAATATCCCACGCCCCACACCCAAACGGATAAAATCCCCCCCTTTTGGTTAACTGCTTCAGGATAAATTATTAAATTCACCCCTGTAACGTTTTTCTTTGCCTTTACGGTATATTTAAAGGGAAATGATACCGCCACTACGCTATTTTGATGACAGCACTCCTCACATTATTAAAAGGTACGGTATGGCCCACACCATAGAATGATCCAAACGGTCCATTAGATGGGCCACAGCCTAAATAGGTTGTGCCCCAAAAATCATTTTTATAGGTTGATCCTAACCCTCCGATCTATAGAGGGTTAGGATCAATCCTCGGAGGGTTAGGATCAACCTATGGAAATGATTTTTGGGGCACAACCTATTTGGCTGTAACCCATCTAATGGACCGCTTGGATCATTCTATGGTGCGGGCCATACCGTATATTTTAATAAGTTTTCACTCTCTCCGTGCATTGCAAGGGTGCCCTTCCGACCGGAGGTTTTCCCGCCGAACGGTATGGCCCACACCATAGGATGATTAAAGTATAAGTTTTCACTCTCTCTCTCATTCAAGTATAAGTTTTCACTCTCTCTCTCTCTCATTCATCCATGTGCATTGCACGAATCCCTTGATAATTCTACTTTAACTTAGGGCTGCAACTCGGGTCGGGCGGGTCGGTTTTGGAGAACCCAACCCTACCCGAGAAATATCTCGGGTCGGGTTTTTTTCCCGAAAACCCACGATTTCCAAACCCGGCCCTACCCATGATAAATCTCGGGTCGGGTCGGGTTTTTTCATGTTGACACAATTTTTTAATGAAAGTTCTTGTTTGGCAAGGCAACTCAACTCATAGAAGTAGAAATTACACTCACATTACACTTGAATCAAACAATGTTGTAATTACAATCAAACAATGCTGAATCAAACACTTGAATTAACTCAACTCATAGAAGCATAAATTACACCTCACATACATTAACAGTGGGTGCATGGGTTTTCACTTTTAACTTTTAACTAACAATAGAAAAAAATGTACATACTATAACTTATGTAACTCGGGTCGGGTCGGGCCCCTTCAAACCCGGCTCGACCCGAGATTCATGCGGGCTTTTGAATGCTCAACCCGGCTCGACCCGAAACCCATGAAATCTGAACCCAACCCAGGCTATTTTCAGGTCGGGTAAAACCCGGCTCGAGTTGCAACCCTACTTTAACTCCCATCAATACAAAGAGGAATGATAGATTGAAGGGCGCCCTTGCAAAAAACCAGTTACAAGGGCACCACTATCGGTCGTTGCCTACAAAGTGCATTTATGGTTAATTTACTTTTGTATTTATCAACGCCATTTCCATATTTTTCTGTGCCACTTTCTTGAGATGGACAAATGGGGGCACCCTTGTAACTAGACCCGGCAAAACCGACCGTGCCCGCGGGTCGACCCGACCCACCCGCAAATTTGCAGGCACAGGTCCAGGTTTTAGTGGCCTGCCAAAATCGACCCGCAGGCCACCGAACCTGCAAAAACATGGGTTGGGTCGGGTCAACCCACGGGTTTTGTGCCTTTTTATGTTTTTATTATTTCTTTAAAAAAACTAAAAAAGACCCAGAGTCTTTTATGCCTTTTACCGTGTCATGTTGTTCTTTGTGAGTTCCTGTCATTTAGTCGTTCTTCGAATGACTCATTCCCATGGAAAATAAGGATGAGGTTTCAATATTACAAGTTTTACTCGTCCTTCAAATGCCATTTCCAGGGAAAATAAGGACGTTGTTTCAATATTACAAGTGAATAGGATGCTACTACAGCCAAATGTATTTCAGATAAAAGAAACATCTTTTCAGACAAATTTGTTTTCCTCGAAGTGATAATAAATTAAAAAAATGCTTTGAATTTGTGGTGACCCGTTGGTTGAGATGACCCACCCGCACTGGGCGAGGGTCACGTAAATTCTGACCCGCAAAAATGTGGGTCATTTCCTGACCCGACCCGTGGGACCCCACATCACCCCCGGGTTGACCCGGCCCAGCCCACCCGCTTGCCAGGTCTACTTGTAACTAGTTTTGCAAGGGTGCCCTTTACTCTATCATTCATCCAATACAAATGCAATAATCCCATTTTCAAAAGTGAAGATGACAATACAGACATCATTTGACTACACCAGATGTACACAATAAGCAAGAGCAGATACAGCAAGAAGACATCTCTCAATTGCATTATCTGAACTTTCTCATGGATCGAGTTTTGACACAAAAAAGAAGTGAATTATCTGAAAAAAAACAAAAACAAATTCTCAACTTCCTCATGGATCCTTACCTTCTTCCTCGAGATTTCGAGTCGAAATGATGAGCCTTTTTTTTCTTCTTTCGCACAATAGCCGAGCCCCCGCTTCCCTCTCTAAATGGCATTCCCATGAGAGCGAGCAATCGTTGGGCTTCCTTATCTGTTTTAGCTGTGGTTGCTATACAAACATCCATTCCCCTGGGCTTACCAAGTGCATCATACTTGATCTCAGGGAATACACTCTGTTCACGCATTCCAATGCTGAAGTTCCCATGCCCATCAAAGCTGCTAGGATTTACACCTTGAAAATCTCGAGTCCTTGGAAGTCCTAAGTTTATAAGTCGATCTAGAAATGAATACATCACCTGAAATTGAATCAGGAACTATGTCAGATGCTATAGGTCTTTGCGCTCTAATTCGGATAAAGAAATTAAAACAAGAAATGGAAAGCCAAACTTAAATTTATAGTGGGAAAGAAAGGATAACAACCAGAAACTAATACTTCATCAGAAATTGAAGATCTTTGTTTTCTAAATCAGCTGAAGAGACTAAGACTAGAAATGAAAAACCCAAATCAGATTACAGCGGGGAAGAGAGAATAACTACCCATCTTAGTTAAAAAGAGGAGAAAAATGTAAAGAATGTAGAAAGGTTTGAAAATCATTAAAAAAATCTAAGCATTCAGAAAAATTCAGCATGGTACCGGGTCTGATTGTTAAGACTAAACAATAAAGCCATGGCATTGCTATATCCATATCCATCATTTCAAACTAGCAATGCAACATTAAACAGACGACACTCTTCTTTAACTTGGTAATCACGTATTCATTCAGTAAGATACCAACATTCATGCACACCTTCATATTTAACGTCTAAGGCGCTGTTCGTTTTGGATTCTGAGAATCGATTTTGAGACCAAAACTGATTATTGGACTCAAAATTAAATTCATTTCTGAGTCCAATAATCAGCTTGGGACTCGAGATCGATTACCAAAATCCAAACAAACAAGGTATAAGCATATCTTCATATTTTAGGCCCTGCTCGTTCAAGATTATGACAACCAATTATCAATGCCAAACCAATTATTGGTCAATCTCCAATGAATATTTTTTCAGAATATGCAACCCATAAAGAGTTTCCATGGGATGGGTGAAATAAATTGCAAAAGTCATGTCAAGAGATTATATGATCAAATTGTGCCGTCTCATCTTTGCTACCATCACTTCCTAATGCTAATCATTAAAGCCATTTTCAAGAATACACAATAGGAAAGCATTTCAATTTTTGCAACAGGATATAAGCATGGTCCTGAATGCTTTTCGGATTTGAAGGCTCAGATCACTATCCATGAACTATATCCGTAAGACTAATTAATTCAAAATCCATGAATTAATAGAAAAATAGGGATATATAAATTCCCACTGCAAAAGTAACACGACCACGAAAATGCCTACAATCTTTTCCTCCATTAAATTGTTGAGTGAAAAGATGAATGAAAAAAGAATTCCAAATTCATTTACAAATATGAAAAACAGAGATGTGTACATCATTTAGAAACTATACTAGAAAGCAGAAATCCAACAATGAGAATCTCCAATCTGAATTCGAAGTGGAAAAAAATTAGAGTAACAATCACAGAAATGATTTTGAAGATAATGTGGAAAGAATACTAAGGACGAATAAAGAGAGAAACTCACATTTCCTCTAAGAGTGCAAGCAATGCCAATGGGCTGCCCCTCCCTCAGCTTAAAGGTAGCAATCGACACTCTTGCCCGCGTCTTCACGGGCCTCTGCCCTGTAACAAGAGCCATCTCTTTCATTGCTGCATCCAAACCCTTCGAATTTTGGGCTGCTTCTCCAATCCCGCAATTCACCACAATCTTCTTGACCTGGGGAACCTGTTCCCAGTAAACATTCAAAACTCCCGGAACTCAGAAAAATCCATCGACACAATGAACAAAGGACGGCAGTGTTCTTCAAACATATAATCACAAACACAAATAATAGTCCAAATCAACATTCTGAGCAGTAAATGCACCGAATCCACCGATCGCAAAGATAGGATAATCAAACTGGAGTGATCATTTCAAAGTTCAAATCATATGTTACATGCCTAAAGTGTAACACAAACAAACATAGAAAAAATAAAAAAAGATGGGGAAAAGGTTGATTCGAGGCAACCGGACCTCCTAAACGGTTCGATTCAAGAGGAACCCTAACTCTCCTGAAACATAAGTTCATGTTTTGGTGGCAAATTCTCTTCATTTTCATTAAGTTAAACTCCTTAAATTCAAACACAAAAGATTGACACATCACTACCCTATTAACACATTTACATCACACATAAGCAACGACTAATATCCACAATCCCCCCAAAAAAACCCACAACTATATAATAACTACATTATAACTACCTTAAAAACACTATAATTATATGCAAGGTTTTAAATTTCGGTTTAGGGGTAATTTTGGTCCTCACCGAAACCAAAATTTTAGTTGAAATCCCAAAATTTCGGCCGAAATTCGGAAAATGTGCTCGCAGTGTCGTTTTTTTTGGGCCAAAATTTCGGCTGAAATTCTGTAAAGAAATAAAAATTAATATTTTACCAAAAATTTTGCCGAAATTTCAGAAATTTCGACTAAATATCATCATAATGGTACTAACTAGCAATAGCGAACGTTTCCGTACAACATCTTCAAAACAAATTCCACTAGAACACCAAAAAACCCTAAAATTCAAAATGATAACCCTAATGTCTCAAATCCAAGTTCATCAGAAAAGAAAAAAAGACCAAAACACAAACCTTAAAACCAGAAGGAAAGAAAGGGATTAAAAAAACCCTAAACCCTAAATTGCTTATATACAAAAAAAGATTACCTCGTGCACGTTCTCATAGCTGAATTCTTCTTTAAGCAGAGGAACGACCTTCTCAAGGTAAGATGTTTTAAGGCGACTAACCTTCTCCGCTTCCGATTTCTCCACGAGAACGATCCCTGTCGATGCTCTAACCCTCAAACCCCATTTATTTCTAGGGTTTCCTCCTTCCACGTGGCGAGGTGTCCTAATCGGGACTGAAATTCGGCGATTAATCGGCAACGAAGGTGAAGATGGTGGTATAAACATCGCCAAAGACGCCATTAGAGATAGGGTTTCTGCTTCTTCCACCTCTCTGATAAACCCTATAGGGCCATCTTTTTTTATCTTGACTAAAATACCCTCCATGTATTACACGATCAAGCGTTGGGTGAAGGGATTCAAGATAGGGTTGTTTTTGTCATTATGTGGAAAGTGTGATTCATTAGAGTGGCCTTGCTCCGTTTTCCAACGGATAAGGAGTGTTTGGTGGAAGCTCTTAGGGCCCACATTGGGTAAAAGGCTGTGGTTTTTATTTTGGAGCCTAAACTATTGGATGATCCAAACCATTCATTTATTGGGTCATGCCCAAAAAAACATCTCTAGAGGATGATCCTAACCCTCTAATCTATAGAGGGTTAGGATCAACCTATGGAAATGATTTTTGGGGCACAACATATTTAGGCTGTGGCCCATCTAATGGACAGTTTGGATCATCCCATGGTACAGGCCATACTGTACATTTTAATAAAGTGAGGAGTGCTATGATCAAAATATGGTAGTGCTGAATGCTGATAACATTTCCCTTGAGAAAATAATTAGTTGTTTGTGTTAGATTGATAAATCAAATTAGTAGGGCCCACCCAAGTTAGACTATCTTTTTGTCTCCTAGAAGTCACATGAATGTTGCTAAATTTGGACTTAGGAGTCCTATTTTTGTTTATTAATGAGAGGAAATGCTTTGTTCAATGGTTTTGTATTTTGTGTACTAACCTCGTTTTTCATATAGGCTCCGTTTCTTTCGACATAGACGTAAAATTTCTTTTATGTTCATTTTAAAAACATAAAACAAATTTTATGTCTGAAAGAAATGGAGCCATATTGTATCTGTTTAAGTTTTACAATTAGGAAAAAAGGATCGTTGTAGGAAATTTAGCGTAGTAAAAAATTGTGGGTTTATGTTTATAATAGTTAACTGTGAGTGAGAGAGAGAGATGATTTAAGTTGAATTACAGCCTTTGATAATTATCTTAACTGAAGTATCTGTGCTTCTGAATTGCGAGATGCAGAAGTTGATGCATGGACTAAGCGGGTTGAAGAGTTGAAGGAAGAAGTGAAGAGAATGCTAAGCAGTGCCAAGGGGTCACAACAAGAAATTGATTTGATCAACTTACTTCAATGTCTTGGATTGTCATATCACTTTGAAAAGGAGATTAATGATGCACTACATCAAATATTTGAATCCCACACTTATGCTGCTGACGATGATCTATATGTTGTTGCTCTCCGATTTCGACTACTAACACAACATGGATTTAATGCATCACCAGGTAAATCCTTTTCCATGTGTTGTCCTACGCTCACTAGTTTTCTCATTCCCATTCTTTATAACATGACATTGTACTTGTTGAAACAGATGTATTCAACAAGTTCAGAGATGAGCAGGGAAACCTCAATGTAGCCTTAATTAGCGACATGAGGGGCTTATTAAGCTTGTATGAAGCCGCATATCTCGGCACACAAGGAGAACATATACTAGATGAAGCCATTACATTCACTCGGGAACAACTTAAGTCTGCTATAACCAACCTCGATTCTATACGTCTTGCATTACAGGTAGAACACGCCTTAAAGATGCCCTTGTGGAAGAGTATACCAAGGCTAGAGCATAGGTATTACATCTCAATATACCAACAGGAGAAGGGACAAAATGATCTGCTGCTAGAGCTTGCAAAGTTGGATTTCAATCTCTTACAATCGTTGCACCAAAAAGAGATAAAGGATCTTACAAAGTAAGTTTGTTTAATTGTGTAACTATTTTATCCTATAGAATTATTAAAATTTTGACTGTTGAGATATAATAGAGAAGCAATCAAGGCTTGTGGTACTCTATAAGAAATAAATGAGATTTTCAGCATCATCAACATATAATCTATTCTGGATATAATTGCAGAACATTAGTGTTATTTGTTTATGTATATGAAAGGTACATATAGCTATTAATTTCCATTAAATATCTTATATTACATATTTTATGTAGGGAAATGATTTCAACACAAACATGTTTTGATACATGACGCTCATGTTTCTTGTCTTTTATATTTAAAGAGGTGTAAAAGGGTTTTTACGGTCCCCAAAAAGCACTTATGTGACAATTAAATGCTAAAAGACAAGATACATCAGCGCATGTATCAAAACATAGTTGTGCTGAAGTCATTTCCCTAACAATCGCTAATGTAAATGCTTAAATACCGTAGGAAATCGATGGACAAAAATTAGAACAATAATTGTTACCAAAGGCAAGATAAAACAATCACACAATGGAAACATATAAAAGAACAGGCGATTTACATGGTTCGGCACAAAGGTCTACCTCCGAGATCCCAATTAATCTTCCACTACGAGAAAGCAAAATTGCAGGATTACAACAGTGTTAACGTGAAACCCACAAACGGTCACCCTTAAGTTTCTCCCTCATTCAAGATCGTAAATTTCTCCTTATAAGTGAAATATCCCAATTTCTGATCACAAGAAAAATCCCTCTTTTTCTCAACAAGATTATAGAATTGTGCTCCCTTTCGGTTACAGAAGAAAAAATAAAAATACACCACACTAATGTTCTACTGATCCATGAGACATCTAATTCTCTTTCCTTCTGTCTTCTAGTCATACTAGGAAATCCTTCTTTCTTTCTCCTGAGTCATAGGTACAAAGCTTCACAACAATCCTAGTTACACTAGGTAACTTGTACATGGAGAAACCCATGTGGAGTAGGAAGCAAGACATAATCCAACAAATACAAATCAAGAGTATATGTCATATATTGATTCACAGTGGATTAAAAATAAAAATGAGGTTTGCCATCAAGGCAAAATCAAGATTTCTATCTTGGATCAGTAGTGAGGTATCATCATCATTATATCATCTATTCAAGATATAGTGGGAAAATACTAGGGTTAGAACACAAGTTATACCATTGAATCATTTTAATTGCGCAATTAAAAATAAAGAGACTTGCATTGTATTTGTGGATCACTTGAGCTCTCTAATTAACATGGACTATATTAATATCTCCTACAGGTGGTGGAAGGACATGGATTTTATAGGAAACATGCCTTTTGCTAAGGATCGATTAGTGGAATTATACTTTTCTTGGGTGAAGTCAGTGTATTATGAACTACGATACTCTCGATCAAGAATGTGGAATGCAAAAATTATATCCATGATATCAGTGATTGATGACTTTTATGATGCATATGGCACATTGGATGAATGTCGATTATTCACTAATGCAAATGATAGGTACTTTGTTTACATATATTTTTAATTTCTAAAGCTTTTATTAGAGATCTCTTCTTAAGTCCAGGTTGAAATCATCAATTCACCAAGAACTACAAATGCTAATGGCTAATTAATTTCAGGTGGGATGTTAAGACCAAAGATCAGATTCCCAAATACATGGAAGTGTGTTATCTTGCACTCATTGATGTTGTCAACGAAATAGAAGAGGAACTTGCTGCCGAAGGAAACTCCTATCGTATACCATGCTTAAAAGAAGGGGTAAAACCTCTGAATCTATATAGAGTTTGGGAAATCTTATGAATATTGAAAATGTTTGGGAAGAAAAGCTTGTCTCTATTTCTTTATGCTAATAGTTATTCTCTAATATTATGGTTTAATGACTTCATTTTATCGCAGATTAAAGGTTTAATAAGTGCATATTTTACTGAAGCCGAATGGTATAACAAGGGATATATACCACTATTGAATGAACATTTAAGCTTGTCATTGGTCAGCAGTGGTTATCCTATGATCACTATACTTCGTTTTGTTGGGATGGGTGACATTGCAACAATGGAGGCATTTGATTGGGCAAGCAGAGGACCTAAGGTTATTATGGATGCATCACTAGTTTGCCGACTCCGAAATGACATCGTGGGAAACAAGGTAGGATATTGGTTTATGTGAAAATATTGAAACTAAAAGGATACCATTGAGAAAATAAAATATGCACTGTGGATGTAAAAATATGATGCAACCTTGAAACAATCATGGCCTTCGGGCACCCCCTTATTGAAGGGAAAGCATCCTATTTTTGGGTCCACTTATTTTTATTCTTCAGAAAATCCTTCCACTTACTTTTGGATTCATAAAAATGATAGAACGCTCAAAAATAAGAGAAGACATTCTACATAAATTTTTCTTATTTTCTAGTCTTCACAAAATAACCCACTTACGCCAACTATGTACCTCCTATTATTTCTTAAGATGCATGTTACCAACTGTACAACTGAAAAACTGCTCATACATACCCAAAGGGTTTACTCTATTTCTTAGAAGTTTTTTTATTGTATCAACCATTAATTTATGGATTTAAATACAACTTTCATACCCCCTAAAAATAAAAGAAATCCATAACATAACACAAGCATCAACTAATTAGGTTAAATGAGATAAAAAAGATTAAATATCTAATATCAATAACATTATTTTTTTGTATCTATTTGAAGTTTGAACAAGAACGAGGTCATGTTGCATCAACTATCCAATGTTATGTGAAGGAGCATGGGGCATCGGAGCAGGAGGTGTGTGATAAGTTTGAAGAAATGATTATGATTGCATGGAAAGACATAAATCAAGCATGCCTTGAACTCCCTGTCTCCCTTACTCTCCTTATGCGAGTCGTCAATCTCAAACGTGTGATGGAAGTATAATACAAATATGATGATGGATATACCTTTTCCAATGGCACGACCAAAGAGCGTATCACCTTGTTGTTTGTTGATCCCATTTCCCTTTAATAGTAGATGTGGTTAATTATGTTTTCTGAATGTGTAAGAGATTTTTCATATTATTATTACTGGATGTAGTAAGTAATAAGGTTTACAATAGTGCGTTTACTAAGTTGTCTAAATGTGTGTTATTGTTTTGTACCAAATTGAATACTTTTTTTGAGTACGACATGAGAAACATGTCTATAACAGAGCATAATATGTAGAGAACAAATCAATATTGTGATAACATACTTGAATATGGAATTGTAGATTACCTCTACAACAATACAAATTTTAAATATCAAAGCTCAATTCTTATACCTCACAATAGTTCAAATACTCTTACATATGTACTCTCTCTCTCTCTCTCTCTCTCTCTCTCTCTCTCTCTCTCTCTCTCTCTCTCTCTCAGACCATTGCATTCGTAGAAGCAATAATTTAGAAAATGGCTAAGGAAAATGAGAAGTCAAAATCCCTTCAGGCCATGTGTGGCAGCTAGAAACTTTTTTTCATGATAAATTAGTGTCTCCAAGTGGTGAGAGAGTGAGGGCGGGGGTGAAAAGGAGAGAGATTTGATGGGGGCACGATTGAGATAACGGTTAGAAGTGGCTAAAAATAAGGAAAAAGTCGATCCTATTTTGAGTACAGTTTTTTTTCCCTGATTTTTAGCCACTTCTCACCACTTGGAGACACTAGTTTCCTAATTGTTGGCCACTTCACCCGCCCTACCTCTCTCTCACTACTTGTAAACACTAGTTTATCATGAAAAAAAAACCGTGCCCTTAGTGAAAAAGGAATACTTTTCATAAGTGTTTGAGGCGTAAAGAACCCATTGTTACAAAAAAAAAGTGAAAATCATCTCAATAGTCAAATGTGTTTATCATGCATGAAAAATTGGATAAGCCACTGTATATGTAGTGATAACATTGTCATAATATAATTCGGTTGAGATTACCAACAAAACCATTACCATTTAGAAAATAATAGATTTGTATAGAATCAATAGATTCTGATAGGGGTAAAATCCGACCTCCAATGGGAGCCGAACATGTGGCGCTAGGAGTTAAAATTTTCCAAGTTACACATCTCACATCTGATAATCACTTTATGAAAACAAATATTTAAAAAAAAAAATTCCAATATAAATGTAAATAGAAAAATATAGGTAATTTTATAAAACGATAAGATTTCTAAAATCCATGTTTCCAAAGTTTTATAAACTCCATTTTGGATAAAACAATTCAATAACAAATTGAAAATACTTTTTTTTTTTTTATGGGTAAGCTGGGGTTTAGCGGGAACCCTACAGATTTATTAGATAAAGAAAAAGATAGAACAATAAGAACACAAACCAGCCCAAACTCGAAACAAGCGAGAAGGGGGAACCAAGGCTTTACAAATAAGAGCGACAATCACTTTATGACTAAGGCCACATTTATTCTGGTAACAAGACCCACTACACTAACCCTATATCATTCCTGTGGCAAGGTCCACTACACTAATACCACATGGTGGAGAGAACATGATCATGTTAGCAATTTTTAACCCCCAATTGGCAGGATCCACTTTAGAGTCAAGCTTAGAGATTAAAAATAATTACCGAATTGCATATATCTAGAATTTACTGAAACAATCCCAAAGCACAAGATGGTACTTCTGGCACTAAAAAGTTGGATTTTGAATCCAAATTGAAGTTTCAAATAGACGGTTGAGTCATGGCTTTAAATTGTGGCTGGTTCAACAATTGAATGATAGCAGAATAAAAATAGTCTTCATTGGGTTTTGAGTGATAAAGCTTGCAAAGGATAAGCTGTAGCAAAAAATTCCTAGAAACCAGTTGGGTTCCTATTGAAAACTCACAGCACACTCAATCTAACCAAAAATTCAGAAACAAAACACTCAAGAGGGAATTGCAACTTAGATTCAGAAGCTTATTCTACGACCCAAATCTTACCCTTTACAAATAGCTTTGATAGCCTTGTACAGCTATACACTTTATTGCTCAGTAAGAGATGAATGCATAGGTGAAAAGAAAAAAAGTTCTTGAATCTTTGGAACAACCGAACAACCAAAAATGTTTCACTTTTGCTAAGTCATTTTCTTCATTCTTTCTCTATGCGTATCATGTTTCCACATGCCAGCGAATAGTAAAGCTCCTGTTTTTCATTTCAAAAAAGTAAAGCTCTTGTTTCTAATGGGAAACACTGAAAAGTGATGAAAAAATCGTGTTTTATTGTAGCTGATGGCTGAGTAGTTGACATGGAATATGAAAAGATGAATTTTACCAACTCTTTTCTTTCCCCACCTTAAAAGCTACTAGGCTCACGTGATGATGCCAGCCTTGGCTTTCTTCGAAGCGACAATGCCCGGAGGTATGTTAGACAGTTTCTGAAGTTCCCAAAGCAACAATTTTCCCAAAAATCCCCAATAAGAATTCTTAGTCTGCTGATTTGCTAAAGAAAATGCGTGTGTTCGATCCCAACAGCCGCATTACAGGTATATTAAGTCTCCGACGTAAAGTTCCATTTGGAGTGTTTGTTCTCGCTTCTTTTCTTTGAAGCCATTTTGTTCAGTGTACTTTTCTTTGTTTCCAGTCGATGGGGCACTGTGCCAACCCATATTTATTATCTCTTCAAGATATCAATGAGGAGGCCACTTGCCCAGTGTCTTTCAATTTTGATTTTGATCAGCCCTCATTCACCTAAGAAATTATCAAGAAGCTCATATGGTGTTAATATTTTTTATCTATTGCAGAATATATTTGTGAATCTCTTTTTGTTATCAAGAAGACAATATATACACCGTCAGAACCTTGAAAAGAGAGAGAAATTGTGAGGAAGATATCAGAAGTGACAACTACTCTAGAACCATTCAACTTATATCATCCTTCCCTTGTTTTCTGCAAGTCGTGAGCATGAGCTGAAACAGAACTCGGTAAAGTAATTTCAATAGAATACTAATAGCATCCCAAACTGGTGTATGAAGTATCTTTTACTTGAACCATAAATCTCCAAGAGAGTGGAGAGCTGGTCTTGAGACCAGTTCAGACAGATATTCTATGTTCCAGTATTTTTTTTGGTGCTGACATTCAGACAGCAGTGCAACTTAAAGTATTTCTGTCACATCCAAAATCTCCATAGCAGTTTCAGTTTGATCTTCTGATGTAAGGTAAATTATGGTCAGAGATTAGGACATTCTATATATATCATCCCTATTATTATTTTTTCTGTTGTTGATGCATGTTGTTTTTGTTGGGTATATCATATAACCCATGTATGTTCTAATATAAGCCCAATAGGTAATGGACCAGGTGTAGTGGGCCCATTAACCTCTTCTAACCCTAATGTATCTCTATATATAGGGGCTGGAGGCAACAAACTTGGTATTCCAAACTAGATACCTTGGGTGTAATGCTTTAAGCATCCTGCTTAAACCCTAATAACCCTTACAATCTTAAAGATCCAATGAAAAAAATTTCTATGCCTTTTGAGATGGTCAAACTTCACTTCCTTGGTGGATCTGAGTTTAACTCATGGAAGCGAAAGACTCAATTCAGTCTCAAATATATGAATTGTTTTTACACTGTTTTGAGTACCTTTGCTGAGACGGATGAAGAAGTTGATGAATCTCAATGGCTTAGAGATGAGGATTTCTGCAAAGACTACCTGTTGAATTGTCTTTCAGATCGTCTTGCAGAAACCTATAGTAAATTTAACACTGCTAAAGCAATATGGGACAACTTAGATGCTCACTTTAAGAAGGAAGAAGAATTGTCCAAGACCCATCTTGTGGACAAATTCATGGATTTCAAGTTTCAAGAAGACAAGGAAATCACTCCTCAAGTTACTGATCTAGAGAATTTGAGATCTAAGTTGAATAATGAAAAAATAGCTGTCTGTGATTCGTTTCTTGTGGGTGCAATTATATATAAATTACCATCTGCATGGCATTCTTTCAAAACCGAGATGTATCGGAAAAAGGTGCAAGTGGGACTGGATGATCTCAAACGATTCATTCGAATCGAAGATGAGAATCGAGCTAGGAATAACTTGGAGATGGTTAGACAGCAACAGTCTGTTGCTAACGCGGTAACATATCCCAAGAAATTTCCTCGGAAATCCAAGTCACCTAAAAGTGAACATCCCAAGTTGGAGGCCAAAAAGACTATCTTTCAGAAAAAGAAGGGCAAGTGCCACAACTGTGGGAAATGGGGTCACTTTGCTGCAGAATGTAAACAACCTAAGAAGGCTAAATCTGACACACCACAAAACGAAGCTCATATGATGGTGGGCAGTGCTGCGCCTAAGAGTTTTATTGCCATGTTAGGCAATGGTAAGGCCAGTACTTCTTCAGACTGGTGGTTAGATACAGGAGCCACCTGCCATGTTTGCAACTCAAAGAAACTTCTTACGGATGCCGTTGGCGTGAAAGAGACCGTTACAGTGGCTAGTGGAGCTGAGGCACAGGTGACTCACACTGGAACTGCGAACCTGGTCCTTTCTTCAGGTAAAATACTCACTTTAAAAAATGTTAAAGTAGTTCCTGCTATTCAAAAGAATTTAATTTCTATTAGTCTTTTAGACAATGCTGGCATGTGTTCATCTTTTTTGGGTGGTAGAGTAACTTTAACTGTTAACTCTTATTATTTTGGCTGTGCTTTCTTAATCGATGGTATGTATAGACTGAGTTTAGCAAATGAAACCGTTAGTCAGGTTAGTTCCACTTTGATTGATCCTAAGTTGTTACACACTAGATTGGGACATGTGAACTATAGGAAAATGGTCACACTTGCTAAAACTTATAATATACCTTTAGATACATCGATTAGATTTGACAGGTGTGAAGTGTGTGCACAAACCAAGATCACTAGAAAACCTTTTCGTTCGGTTTCTAGGAGCACACAACTTCTTGAGTTAATACATTCTGACCTCTGTGACTTTAAAAGTTTCACTACTCGAGGTGGTCGGAAGTATTTAATCACATTTATAGACGATTTTTCTAGATATTGTCATATTTATCTCCTAAAATCGAAAGATGAAGCTTTTGATAAATTTAAAATTTTCAAGAATCGTGTTGAAAATCAATTGAACTTGAAAATTAAGCGATTTAGGAGTGATAGAGGAGGAGAATACACTTTGACAGAGTTCAAGGAATTCTGTGCCTCTCAGGGCATAATACTTGAAACTACTGCTCCTTACTTACCTCAATCTAATGGCATAGCTGAACGTAAGAACCGGACGTTAACTGAAATGTTAAACTCTATGTTATTGACAGCTGGCATGCCTACTAGCTATTGGGGAGAAGCAGTTTTAACTGCAAATCACATCCTGAATAGAGTACACCACTCTAAGTTGACCACTACTCCTTATGAGTTATGGCATAAACATCCTTGTAGATATGACACTCTTA
Source organism: Tasmannia lanceolata (assembly GCF_043159265.1). Taxonomy (NCBI): domain Eukaryota; kingdom Viridiplantae; phylum Streptophyta; class Magnoliopsida; order Canellales; family Winteraceae; genus Tasmannia; species Tasmannia lanceolata. The sequence goes on from NW_027518679.1 coordinate 45,621,420, forward strand.
AGACTTGGGGTTGTATTGCTTATGTGAGGATACAAGACCCTAGGAGACCTAAGGTAGGACCTAGAACAAACACTTGTGTTTATCTAGGTGGTGCAGAAGATAGTGCTGCTGATCGGTTTTTGGATCTATCTACCAATTTGGTTATAGAATCTAGAGATGCAGTATTCTTTGAGAATAAATTTCTCAGAGATCATGGTTTGAACCTACCTGGCGATACTGAAATGGTTACAGAATCGCATGTAGAGTTTGAACAGAATACTTCTGACACCTGTCCTACACTGATTTCTACATCAGAACCTTTAAGAGTTTCTACAAGAGATAGAGTACCCAAGAACTTTGGTGAGGACTTTGTGACCTACCATGTAGAGAATGATCCATCAACCTATAAGGAAGCGATGAGATCTAGGGACTCTTTGTTGTGGGCAGAAGCCATTGATGATGAAATGAGCTCTCTGCTACAAAATCAAACTTGGCAGCTAGTCGATTTGCCAAAAGGGGCTAAGACTGTGGGCTGTAAGTGGATTTTGAAGAAGAAACTTAATCCTGACGGATCCATAGCTCGGTATAAAGCACGTTTAGTAGCTAAGGGCTATACTCAAGTCAGTGGGATAGACTACTTTGATGTTTACTCACCGGTCTGTCATTTGGCAACGATAAGAATTCTTCTTGCTTTGGCTTCTATTGAGAAGTATGTTGTGCATCAAATGGATGTAAAAACGGCTTTCCTAAATGGAGACCTCACAGAGGAAATCTACATGAACCAACCTGAAGGGTTTGTCATGGAAGGTTTCGAGAACAGAGTTTGTAAGTTATACAAATCTTTGTATGGTCTTAAACAAGCACCTAAATTGTGGCATAAAAAATTTGACAAGGTAGTAAAGAGCTTTGGTTTTCAGACCAGTTATTCAGATAAATGCCTTTACTATCGTTCTGTGTCGAATAAGGTTGCGATTATTTGTTTGTATGTAGACGATATGTTGATTCTTGGTTCCGATCTCTCTGTAGTGAGTGACGTGAAAACCACTTTGGCTCAAGAATTCGACATGAAAGATCTTGGTGTGGTTGACACCATTCTTGGTATGAAAGTAAGTTTTGAAAGGCAAGGGATTACTCTTAGCCAAGCCCATTATATTGAAAAACTACTTTCTACATGGGGATACAGTGAGTGTAAACCGATTGAGACACCATTTGATTATACCAAGAAGCTGATCTCTAATGGAGGAGACAGTGTGAATCAGTTAGATTATTCTAAACTGATTGGTAGTCTCATGTATGCTATGAGTTGCACTAGACCAGACATAGCCTTTACAGTTGGCATGCTGAGTCGTTTCACTAGTAATCCTGGCCATGAACACTGGGATGCCCTTATGAGGCTGATGAGATACCTTAAGGGTACTCAAGGATATGCTCTATGTTATACTGGCCATCCTCCTATCCTGGAAGGGTATTCTGATGCATCATGGGGATCAGAATTAGGAGACAGTAAATCTACCAGTGGTTATGTTTTTACACTGGGTGGAGCCGCTGTTGCATGGAAGTCAAAGAGACAGACTTGTATTGCTCTGTCATCTATGGAATCAGAACTTTATGCTTTAGCTTCTACAGGAGATGAAGCAGAGTGGATAAGAGATCTGATCCTGGACATTCCATTGACCCATTTAAAGATTAACTCTTTAAGTTTGTTCTGTGATAATCAAGCTACAATTACGATTGTGAAAAACTCACTCTTTAATGGTAAGAGGAGACATGTCAGGCTGAAACATGCCACGCTGAATTATCTTCTAGAACAAGGTATTATCACTTTGGTTGATGTGAGATCGAAGGATAATATGGCCGATGCTCTTACGAAGGGACTGAACAAAGATCGAATATTCAAAACTGCGGGGGAGATGGGGTTAAAGACTGTGTAGACGTGTCTTAACCTACATTCCTATTATTTTGAATTTTTTCGAATCTCCCTATCTTGGCCAAGATAAGCACTTGATATGTTTCAATGATGTTTACAGTTATCTTTATGTCATTCCACATTTGATGACATGTCCTTCTTGGGAAAGGTTGTTTCATTCCAAACTTGATGATACAGCTTAACTCAATTTGGATATGATGCCTGTAACATTCCAAATGGAAACATGGAATGGTTCTTTGTAAAGAAACTGTTTAGGTCTGGTTCTTGATTGAAACTTGACATTGATGCTTATTGATATTGATATTTATTTTTCAGCCATTATGAAATTGTACTAAGTTCTTCTGGTAGAACTAGATACTTTTAGTAAAATACACAAATGATTGGATTCATTTTTAATGAAATTCATATTTGATAATTTACAGGAATTGGCGAAATTGGAGGAGATTGCCTCAATTTGGATCTTGATGAGGATGACTTACTTGATGAGTGAATCCTTATAGTGCAGTGGAACTATTATTTTCTTTTCCGTTGATTAAATAGTTCACCTACATATAAAACTTGCTTATGTTTGAGTTTAGATTATTTCTAAAACTCTTGGTTATTCTTTAAAGTATTTTTGTTTTTCAGTTGGATTACAAATCTTTATTGATATGGTGATATGGATGATTCAATAATTTTGTTTGGACATCACATTATCTATCTATTGGATTGTGCTATATGTAGAACATAGGAGGAGATTGTTGGGTATATCATATAACCCATGTATGTTCTAATATAAGCCCAATAGGTAATGGACCAGGTGTAGTGGGCCCATTTGGGCTGGAGCCCATTAACCTCTTCTAACCCTAATGTATCTCTATATATAGGGGCTGGAGGCAACAAACTTGGTATTCCAAACTAGATACCTTGGGTGTAATGCTTTAAGCATCCTGCTTAAACCCTAATAACCCTTACAGTTTTTGTTTTATCGGTCTCTTAAAAGATTCAGTTATAGCAATGATCTTGACCAGTGATGCAGCTGTCTCATTCTCCACAGACTTTTGTCTGGTTTGCATGCTTTTGTGCATATCATGTACTGATTGAATAATTCTAGGGATTCATATAATGTGCTTCTTCTCCAGTTGTGCAAAAGTTCCATCTAGCCATAGTGTTGGTAGTTTCCCTTTGAGAGCTGATCATCTAAAGTTGTGAGACTTCGTAATTCATACTTGCAAACAATGTATGAATCTGATAAGTTGCTTCTGATAAACTATACTACGTTATTCTCTGTCTTGTTCTTCTCAAAGACTAAAGCTTGTAATCTTGTAATACTATAAGGGCTGTTTCTACATTAATAATGATCACACTTTTGTGCATATCATGTACCGATTGAGTTGCATGCAACCCAGTGTACTTTCACATAATTTTTTTAAAATGGTTAACTTTAAGTTTCAACTCTACTGTTTAAATATGTCATTATTGAACTACACAGAGCTAAGTCTTGAGCAATTTGTGTGGAAAGGTCACTGTATATTATTGTTACTGGAAACAGAGCCTTTTTGCCTTTTAACCTGTGATTACTCAAATCCAAAACTAAAGTTTCCATCCACAGAAGTGTTGCAATTGAATCAACGGGCACCAATATCTTTCTAGGATACTGCAGTGCTGTGTTTCTGCATCCCCCCTCTGGTACAAAGGCAAGGGCCCTACCTATTATAGACTGAATGTGCCTTTTTATTGCTAAAAGTGGGGCACCCCCCATGTGGCAGAAATGAGGAGTGGTCACAACTATTGTAGATAGACCGTACATGAGGCCATCCATATTTCTTGCCTAACAATGGGGTCTGTTTGCAGCGTGTGGTGGGAGAGGGAGAATCGCTTGTAGTACCAAAGTGCAGCCCTTGATATGTAAAGAAAGACAATCTTGTATTTATTAGATTTGAAGGGCTTCAAGTGTGTGCCTGAAAAGCTAAGAGACACTCAAAATTTGGTTGCATATTAAACCCGTAAGTATTAAAACTGCATTTTTTTATCTGCAATCTTCTAGTTGAGTTATGGAGGCCTTACTGTTAAGAAATTGTTATGCTTCAGTTGATTTCATAACATGCAGGTTCTAGTTTTTGTTACTTTCCCCAACTGACTACATTATTTTAGATGGTCTGCATCTAGTTTTAATATTTCAGCTTATGTTATTTCCCTTGCAATCAGATATGCTTCTCTCATATGTGGAGATTAATAACTTATTCAATCCTTATCGAGCTTCAGTTTTTCTGCATGTAGTTTGTATTGTAGATTGTTCTAGAGTCATTTAGCCTCCTCCTCATATGTTGGGATAGAGATTGACTGTTAAGGATTCAAAAACATAATCCCAGTTTTGAAAACATAGACATAATAGCTCTTTTTTTCCTGGTGGTTGGGATGCAATTATGGACAAGGTTAAGATCGTCATCAACCGATCGCCTGACAAGCTCATTTGGGCAAAAACATCGTCAGGTAATTTCAGCTCTAAATCGGCTTGGGAAGTATGTAGAAGGAGTGGCCCTAAAGTGAGTTGGGCGCAAGGTATTTGGGATTCCATCCCACCTAAGATGGGTTGTTTCTCTTGGAAACTTTTCCTCAATGCCATTCCAGTGGACAGCAGAATCAAAGATCTCAAAATCCAGATGGCATCCAAATGTGAATGTTGTAAGCACAGTAAAGAAGAATCAGTTGATCATCTGTTAGGTAACAGTGGCCTAGCAAGGGGAATCTGGGAGTTCTTCGCAGACCTCTGGGCCATGAAACTTCTTCCATTGCAACCAGTAAGGAGCAGGATGCTTGCTTGGATATCATATGGCAGGAAAAGGAGCACCCAAGCTGGATTTCTCCTTGGCATGTCAGCTTTGATTATCCCTTGGGAAATCTGGAAGGAACGTTGTAATAGAAGAATGGAAGGTAAAGAGAGAAGTACAAATTGGGTGATTCAGCAAATATTAAATAAGTTAAAAACTGTGAGCTCTAGCCAAAAATTCACCAAAGAAAACAATATGGTGGAGTGTTTAGCTTTGGAGCAAATCCAGATTGATCCGCAGAGGCAAAAGATCAGCAGGGATAATTGGATTTGGTGGGAACGTCCGATGATTGGTTCGCTCAAATTGAACATTGATGGAGCAGCCAAGGGAAACCCAGGAGAGTCGGGAGGCGGTGGAGTTATGCGAGATGCCAAAGCAAAAGTTATATTTGCTTTTGCGTTCTTCTACGGGACATCTACCAACATGGTGGCTGAAGCGAGAGCTCTATTGGACGGCCTTAGGCTATGCAAAGCCTTTGGGTTCAAGAATTTCGTAGTAGAGTCAGACAGCAAAGTTCTCATGGACTTCATCTCTAAGAAAGGAAGCCACCCCTGGTCCATCTCTTTCTTCTGGCCCGAAATTATAGACCTCATGGACTTCATGGGCCCTCATCATCAGCACCAGTTTAGAGAAGGTAACCAAGTGGCAGATGCTCTTGCAAATGAAGCTTGCAAAGCTAGATCTCATCAAATTTTCCATGGATGGTCAGAAATGCCTCGCATAGCCCGGGGGGCTGCAAGATGCGACACTAATGGTTTTCCAAATATTCGCCCAAGCAAATGAACGAAGCAGGTGGTGTTGTGTAGGGTCTTTGGTTCCCCTTTGTTTGTCGCGGTCTAGAGGGCTGGTTGTTTGCCCTCCTTTTGTATTGTGCCTTCAATAAATAATATGCTGAGGCCCGCCCCGGGGTCGCATTCCTTTCCGGGTTAAAAAAAAAAAAAAAAAAAGACATAATAGCTCTTACAATATGAAACCCACCAGAGACCCATCAAAGGAGTTACACGCACACTTGACTGACAAACAGAAAAACCTCTTCTCAAACTCCTGTCTTTACTAGAAAACATACCAGGCAGATAGAAGAACCTAGAAATTTGTTAATTTTCAAATTAAGTACCAATAAGCTACAAAAAATAAAATCTCTGATCTAGAAACCATTGCAATAAGACTCACTCAAGACATTGAAGCAAAAGAAAATATACAGTCACTTATGCATGAGTGGATGGGAGAAAGCACTCCTTAAATTCCACATCATCAATAGATAATCTATCAGTAGGGTACGGGCAGGGCCCCGATTCTGAATCCTGATCGAGCAGCGAATCACATGGTTGAGGACTCACAAAACTCGAAACACCCTGAATATCACTGCAGTTCCATGCAAGCTTCGTCGCATTGGCCATTTGAATGGCCACATTAGAGATACAAATGCCAGTAAATGGCGCTGTCTGGATCCCCAGTAATCTTCCGGCCATGGTCACATTCTCTGCAGTCATATCACTATAACTTATCCTATCTATCACTGGAATTGCCTTCGGATCCCAATTGGCATCAGGATGATCTCCATAGTTGCCCGTCATCCAAAACACATACTTCATTGTATACATTTTAAATCCCTTTGCATATATGTCTTTTACAAATCCTCCTCTACCAATAGATGTTTTGATTCTCACTCCGGACTCTGAATTAATGGCTGTGATGTCCTCTGCCCTGACATCCTGGATTCCACCAGACATCTCGCTGCCTAGAGCAATGACGGCACTTGAGGGTGAAATGCAGGTGAGCCTTCTGATGATCACATGCCGAGTGGGCATCCCAAAGGCAATCCCATATTCATCCCAACCACTTTTTATGGCAATACAGTCGTCCCCCGAAACTATATAACAGTCTTCGATTCGTACATTGGTGCAGGAATCTGAAATTTAGATAGACAACACAATCATATTAGTAATTAGTGTGAAATTTGTTTCTTCATGCACTCATTTGAAGTTTACAACGCATTGTTTCATCCAGAAAGAGTCGTGGTTATTAATGCCATTTAATCACATTCTTAGGTTGGAAACTAGAAGTTCAATGAGAAGACAAACCTGGGTTGATTCCATCAGTATTAGGAGATTTAACTGGGGCCAGAATAGTGATGCCTTTGACAATGACATTGCTGCATATATCAAAAATAATCAGTACATGTAGACAAACTTATAATACTCCAGACCATCTTCACTGAAATGATCAATTTAGAACACTTTTCTTGTATTCTAAAAAGTAGAGATTGTGTCAAACTAACATGAATGTGGTTTGGTTTAGATGGTAAAATGATAATTCATAAACCATTGTGGAAGAAGAAGAAGAAGAAGAATAACAGTTAACCTGCTGTACACAGGATGAACATTCCAGTTCGGCGAGTTAACCAGTGTAAGATTGGATATCAGAATCTGATCAGAAAACATGATTTCGATAAGGTACCCACGTGTGTAGTTCAGCTCCTTGTTTCTGAATTTTTGCCACCACATAGCGCCTTGTCCATCAATCGTGCCATTATCCCCTGACATCCAACGAAGGTGAGTTCAATGCATAAGCAGTGAGAATAGCCAGGTTTGTCATCTTACATTTAATTTCTATACATCATACATCTTATTTTGAGAATGGATATCCTCAGGGCATTTTTGGGCTTCCCAATCAACAAATTGAGTGATACATAAAACTGTTCTGCACAGAGACTGTTTGTAGGGGAGCAACTTGGGTCGGGCTGAACCCGAACCCAACCGGTTCAACCCAACTTCGGCTCGGGTTGTGTTGGCATTTCCTCAGGTTGTGTTGGGAAAATCCAACCTGATTTAATTTCAAGTTGGCTTAGGGTTGAGGCCGTGGGCAACCCGACCCGACCCAAACCTGACCTCCGTCTAATTTTATCATGATTTTCAAACTCCTTGGGGGAAAAATGATGTAGAACCGGGAGGAGACAAATTTTCTACTCCGACGGCCACGTTGTTTGGCTGATGCAAACCATTCATCTGATGGGCATAGATAGGGTGTGCCCAAACAATCATCTCCATAGGATCAGCCTAACCCTTCGATTTGTGGAGGTTAAACCTCCACAAATCGAAGGGTTAGGCTGATCCTATGGAGATGGTTTTTTGGGCACATCCTATCAGGGCCCATCAGATGAATTGTTTGTGTCAGCCAAACAATGTGGGCCCACCCTATTTTTGGCCAATGGAGTAGATAATTCATCTACTGACAGACAATCATCTCCATAGGATCAGCCTAACCCTTCGATTTGTGGAGGTTAAGGTTAGGCTGATCCTATGGAGATGGTTTTTTGGGCACATCCTATCAGGGCCCATCAGATGAATTGTTTGTGTCAGCCAAACAATGTGGGCCCACCCTATTTTTGGCCAATGGAGTAGATAATTCATCTACTGACAGAGAAGAAAATGTGAGCCAATATATTTTTCTAATTTTTTATGTTTTTCCCCAGGTTAACCTGAACCCAACTTGACTCAACCCGATCCGATTTGGAAAACAACGGGTTAGATAGGTTAAGTTAGCGTTGACAGATTTAGATGCCGCTTAGGTCGGGTTAGGATTGAGGGGATGCTATCTCAGGTTGGCCTTAACCCGAACCATCCCGGCCTGAGTATCAACCATTCACCCCTAATTATTCGGCAGGTCAACAGCGAAAACAATGTGAAAAATGACATTTGATATGGGTTTGCTCCTATTTTTTTTAACCAAAGATGACTGGGAGAAGTATGTTCATCTCATTTGCACATATAGTTTTTTAATGGTAGATCATCTCATTTACATATTAAGCTGCCAAGAATTGGGAAATTAGATGACAAGAGCGCACCTGTTATTACAACATCAGTGAGATTTGATCCCATAATTAGGCTGCTATACCTTCCACCAGGTTCATCTCTTCCTCTCCCATAAGAAGGCAAAGGATCAATAAGGGGCCAATCGTTCATGTCCTGAAATTGAACTATAATCAGTTAAACACATAGATAAACATGATTAATAAGTAAATTGTGCAGAATCTATATGTCTATGTGGTATTATTCATGAAATATATAATACTCCAAGTTACTTCATTAAAAAACAATCACATAATAATAACAAATAAAAATCAAAGTGACCAGAAGGTTGCTTTCAGAAATGCAATCTCATTAAATTACAATATGAATTAGAAGTGTTTGATCGTGTTTCTTTTGAATTTCATTTTTTTTATTGATTGGACATTGAATCAAAATTAAAACATCAGATCGTCAAACCCGATTTTTCTTCTTCGATTTTCATTTTTTTTTTTTTTGGTTGAGACCCATTGTGATGCACCCTTGGTTGGGCCCACTTAAAGGACACAAAAAATGATTTAAATATTTCATGGAGTGGGAACCACTATAGAGAGATACCATAGCTTTAACGGATTAGATGATCCTAACCATCTATCTAATAGAAAAACAGGGGACCCACAAAAGGAACCATCAAGATAACACTAAAATCATGTGCATGTGGCCCAAATCAAAAGTCTCTCATGTGCATGTGGCCCAAATCAAAAGTCTCTTCTTCATACTGCGTGTTTCAAAGTCATTGGTTTGAACTTTGACGTTCTAGATTATAAAATCAAGTCAAAATAAAAAGAGCAATGATATTTTATTAGGAAATATCAGTTCCCAACTAAAAACGAAAGGTGTTTAGCCAAAAATTAGGCAGAAAAACAGGAAGAGATTAAAATCAGACCTGAGAACCCATAATAACAGCATCTTTGTGTAGATATAAAGTGAAATAACTGGTAAGATTGAAGCTTCCTGTAAGCCATTTTCCTGGTGGAACATAGAGCAGTCCTCCACCGTAGGATCCAAATTGGCTGAGATAATCGATTGCCCTCTGAAAAGCCTTGGTGTTAGAGGTCACACCATCACCAATTCCTCCAAAATCTGTTAATGATGTTGTGTAAGCTCTGCAATTCGTTGATGAATAAGATTTGGAGGATTCTAAAATCCTGTGTTTGCGACATTCGGATATTCTTAAGCTCGAGAATCCCAATACTAGGATTAGAGATATCTGAAGAATCTGCATATTGAATGAATCAAAAATAAGAGAATGGGAATTTAGTTTTTGTCAAGAGAAAACCCATGAACAGGGAAGAGTAGAAAAGTCAGAAAGCACATTCTAACTGAAGAAAAGGAGACTAATTCAAGAAAGAATAAGTTAGTAAAGTGATATCCAACCACCCCCCCCTTTAACAGAAATCGTTAACTTTTATGCTTTTGGAGTTAACGGTTGCTTCTTCACCCTATCATAAAAGTTAACGAAAACTGTTAGGGGGGTGGGGCCGTGGGGGGTGGGATAGCACTGCCCTAAGATTATAGAGAAAAACAGAGTTCCTTTTTTTTCTTTTGGAAGTCTAATGAAAAGAGAAGAGATATAATGTTTTTTTTTATGATGGAAATAAAGAGGGAAGGAATACCCAATTGGATTAAGGAATTGAAGAACAAAAATAAAGGGTAATAGAAGAACTAAAAGAAAATTAAGAGTTTTTCAATGTTTCATAAAAGAAAATCTAATGAGAGGAAAACCCCAATTTATAACAAAAATTAAAGAACCTTTATGGAGAAAAAACCGAAAATTTTGATTTAGAAAAAAAAAAGGAAGAAGAAACGAGAACTGATGTCTTTATATGAGATGCATCAAAACAAAATAACCATAAGAAAATAAAACCAGAAAGCATAGAAACACAAACCAGTTCCTTTCAGAAACCCAATAGAGTAAAACAACTCGAATTGCAACTTATAGAGAGAAAAATAAAAAAAGATTTACAAATCCACCGAAACATAGAAAACCAACCTGACATATAAACAAAACACAAGAAAAGGAGGAGTGGTTGGGTTTTTTTTTTCTTCCTATATTAGCAAAGAAGCAATAACATTTGAAGGAAAAGGGAAAGAGGGTTTTCATTGAACATTACCTTAGAACTTTTGAGATTTCTATGAAGCTCCATTGTCTTTGATGCAATTCAATTCATTGCAGGGACTATTTATAGAAGAAAGACGTTATTTATTCTCCCGGATTTGCCCTTTCATGGTCGGTCTTAAAACTAAAACTAAAACTAAAACTATAAACCCCTCAACTGTATAATCCGGAATGCCCATGTAAAAGTCCAAATTCGACTTGATCTGGATCGTTTGTAATTTTTGCCCCATCCAAACAAAAGCCCATCAATGGATTGATAATGGTGTGTCTTACTCTTACCCTTCTTGTGACCTCCCTTTTCATGCCGAAAACTGTGGGACCCATGTTCCTTATTCACATATTTTTCAGAAAACCCATTACGAGTTGATATTGGCACTCCTCTCTATTTTACACTTTTATCTTTGGCAATCATGAACCAATCAGAGAAGTTCAAAATAAAGAGATGGGCTATAGAGTCAAAACAAAGAAAGATGGAGCTCTCATACGTCACCAAGTTAAGATACTCTAGTAACAGTATCATCCGCAAGCCCAGTGTTATTTAAAACATTATAAATGTAAGTTTCCTTAATAATATTAAACACCTATAAATACAGATTTATTTATAGCTAACAAATATATTGCGAATGAGAATTTCTCGATAGATTATAGAAAGACACAACGAATGTAAATTTCTTTATATAAAATTAAAATTCCCTTCAACTGGAGGATGAAGCATCCCGAAAAAAACCACCAGAAGCTGAGCATGAGCGACCTTAGGATTCCGCTGTCAAGTACTCTTCTCAAGATAACAACTTGGAGGATGAAGCTTAGTAGGAGGTGAGAAGAAAGAAGTGGAAGATGACGATGAAAATTAATACGTGCGGCAGAAGCTTAATTGCGTTGCTAACATAATTTTTCTCTTTCCACAAACGGAACGAAGATCCTAGTTACTTGATGAATCCATGGTGACGAATTGGAATACAAGAATATAAAACATACAACTCAATTGACCGTTATCACCAATCACTGCTTGATCTACTCCCCACGAGGTGCTCGGCGTTTCTCAAACCTGTGCCCCTTCGGAAGCTGAAATTCCAAGGGTAGGCCCAAGTACTATTCTAATGACAACTTATGAGGAGGGAAAATTAGGTTACTAACAAGTTTTAAGCTTTTGAAAACTCTAACCCAATTTTAAAGATTTAAAAGATCAAAAAAGCAATTAAGCATACAAGTTAAATCCTAAGTGCAATACAAATATAAAGCAAGAGATAAGAGAGAATGCACCCGAGATTTAAAGTGGTTCGGTCCTCAAAACGCGAGACCTACTCCACTCCACCAACCAAATCCGTTAATGGCTTCACTATGTTGATCTTTTTAACTTCGGCGAAGATCGGTGCCAATTACAATTCCAATTGCCTTTAACCTTGGTGGCAATCCTCACCACGGAGAGAGGGCTACGCTTCTCCGAACACTTGCCCGAATACAATCGTTTGAACAAGAAAGAAAGAACAAAAAATCCTTCACAGGGGTTTACAAAGTTTGAAGAAGATGTACAAATTGAAGCCTATGAACCAAATTCTAATTCTAGAGGATGAGAGGCATAAACAAGCTTAATACACTCTTATGATATTCCAATAGGTTTTAAGAGTGTTAGGATTGATGGATGGGAAGTTTAGAATACCCATATATATAGAAAATCCAAATATGATCGTTTGAGGGGCATAGTGGTAAAAACCTCAACGGCTATAATTTTGTACCCGAACTAGTGGTCTCGAAGTTCCGAGAATTTCTCTCGAAGTTCTGGGAATACAAACAGAAGATGAGAAAATGTTACTACACCATTTCTCGGAGCTACGAGGATTCTCTCGGAGCTTCGAGAAGCCTATTATGCTACTGGTTTTTCATTTTTGTTTCTTATTCATTTGAGCTTCCAACTCTACACCAAGTTGGGATTGTTTATGAGGGTTCCAAAGGCTTGGAACACCATAAGGACAATCACTTAAACATGTTAGTCCATTAGGGGTGTGTGATTACTTCATTCATGCCTCTTAACACCTAAACTAGGATTATATCTTATACATTCTAAAATGACTTCGATCTTCAATTGCGATGCTTCAAGTTTTCTTGCGTCTTGGATCTCCGATGTCTTTGGCCTTCCGAATGCGGTCCAATGAGAGCTTCTTAGCCTCAATCCAAGCACTCTTGTCTTAACACAATCATGATCTACAACCTAGACAATCAAACACATTAGTGATATAAAATCACTTATGTATTGGAATCATAAAAAGAAGATGGGAATGCCAAGGTGGTAACCATTGGGCTTACAATCTCCCCCTTTTTGATGATGACAAGCACAAGAGATTTTCCAATAAAAGCATACATATATTTCCTTACACTAGATTTTTCTCCCCTTTTGGCATCAATAAAAAAGATGGGGTAAAAGAAAATCAAAGGGATAAAATTTTCAATTTTAAGCTCCCCCTTTTTCAAGAAAAAAGACAAACATAGAACTCCCCCTATTTAGAGTTTTTATTTAACACAAGAGGGGATATTTAAACAACTATTAAAAGATATTCAATTTAAAGTGCAAGCCCCTAATCTAAAAACACATATGAAGAGAATCATATGGGGGCTTTGGGAACCCAAGCTATCTTGGTTCCACCACAATCCCTAATCTTAGATGCACATTGGAATTGGTAGTGACCATGTATTTCACAATAATGGCATCTAACATGAGGGTTAGATAGACTAGTCCTATCATAAAATACATGATTAGGTTTATGACTAGCCTTCTTCAAGATTATGTCAATAATTTTATCACCATTTAAGAATCCATGGAGACATAATCTTAACCTTTCATTTTCATTATGAAGATGGGTTATTTGATTTTGAAAATCAGTAGTGTCATCTTCATAATATTTGGAAGAGCTTGCCACATTTTGGAGTTTAACAACTTTGACAAGATTTCTCATCCAAACTACCCTTAAGGGTTTCAATCTCAAGTTTAAAATTTTTAATTTTTACTTGAGCTTGAGATATGGAAGAAGATGATTCATTTTTCAAAACATCAAGTTCATTTTCTAATTTTGAAATAGATTTTTTAAGAACTTTATTTTTTGAAATTTGAGAATGCAAGGTAAAGCATAATTCATCATAAGATATGTTTCCACTATCACTACATGATGAATTACAAGAGGGGTTAGAATTTACCTCATCTTCATGGGTGAGTGCCATGAAGCAAAGATCATCCTTATTAGCTTCCCCTTTACTTGAGTTTTTTTTCGAAGTGCTAGAAGCATCCCAGGCGGCTACAAGACCCTTGTTCTTCTTCCAATCCTTCTTCTTTCCCTTGTACTTCGAGGAAGATGACTTGAGAAGTGGACACTCCGGCCTTTTGTGTCCCGTCTTCTTGCAATTGTAACACCTTATTCCTCCTTCTACTTCTCTTTCTTCTTTCTTCTTCTTTTTGTCCTTTTTGTGCTTATTTCTCCATAAGCTTTTAAATTTTCTTAACGCTTCTTCCTCATCACTATCCGCTTCACTTGAGGATGATGAGTCCGTCTTGGAGGCCTTTAGAGCTAGATATCGACTTTCTTTTTCTTTCTCTTTCGGCTTCTTCTCTTCTTGACGGCTAGTGAGGAGCATCTCATGAGTAATAAGAGATCCTACAAGCTCCTCCATAGTTAACGTTTTGAGATCCTTTGATTCTTGTACGGCGGTGACCTTTGGATCCCAATGTGGAGGAAGTGACCTAAGCAATTTACCCACAAGCTCATCAGTAGGATAAGATTTACCAAGATTAGGTAATTCATTTGTTATTTTAGAAAATCGGGTATTCATTTCGAAAATACTTTCGTTTTGACCCATTCTAAACATTTCATATTTGCTTTTTAACAAGTTTACTTTGGAATCCTTGACTTGTGATGTTCCCTCATGGGTAACGGCAAGAGTATCCCAAATAACCTTGGCGGAATAAAAAAGAGCTACTCTATTAAACTCCTCCGCAGATAAGACACAAAACAAAGAATTAATAGCTTTGTAATTTAAATTTTCTTGCCTTTTCTCTACAACATTCTATTCTTCAAATGGCTTGGAAGGCAAAGTGTATCTATTTTCAACAATATGCCAAAGCTCCACATCTATCGAAAGAAGGTAGATGCGCATCCTTGTCTTCCAATGTCCATAGTTGGACCCATCAAAGAAATGAGGTCTAGTTGTGGAATGGCCTTCCGGAAGTCCGGTTCCAATCATGTTTGCCATTTCACAAATAGAAGGTTGCCAATGATCTTACGATCTTTCCCTTGTTAAATTTTAATTTTTTTTTACCAAAGATTTAAAAAAATCTTTTAAGAGCCAAGGCTCTGATACCAAGTGAAATTCCAAGGATAGGCCCAAGTACTATTCTAATGACAACTTATGAGGAGAAAAATTAGGTTTCTAACAAGTTTTAAGCTTTTGAAAATTCTAACGCAATTTTGAAGATTTAAGAGATCAAAAAGGCAATTAAGCATACTAGTTAAATCCTAAGTGCAATACAAATATAAAGCAAGAGATAAGAGAGAATGCACCCGAGATTTAAAGTGGTTCGGTCTTCAAAACGCGAGGCCTACTCCACTCCACCAACCAAACCCGTTGTTGGCTTCACTTTGTTGATCTTCTTAACTTCGGCGAAGATCGGTGCCAATTACAATTCCAATTGCCTTTAACCTTGGTGGCAATCCTCACCACGGAGAGAGGGCTACACTTCTCCGAACACTTGCCCGAATACAATCGTTTGAACAAGAAAGAAAGAACAAAAAATCCCTCACAAGAGTTTACAAAGTTTGAAGAAGATGTACAAATTGAAGCTTATGATCCAAATCCTAATTCTAGAGGATGAGAGGCATAAACAAGCTTAATACACTCTTATGATATTCCAATAGGTTTTAAGAGTGTTAGGATTGATGGATGGGAAGTTTAGAATACCCATATATGTAGAAAACCCAAATATGACCGTTTGAGGGGCATAGTGGTAAAACCCCAACGACTATAATTTTGTTCCCGAAATAGTGGTCTCGAAGTTCCGAGAATTTCTCTCGGAGTTCTGGGAATATAAACAGAAGATGAGAAAATGTTACTGGACCATTTCTCGGAGCTCCGAGGATTCTCTTGGAGTTCCGAGAAGCCTATTATGCTACTGGTTTTTCATTTTTGTTTCTTATTCATTTGGGCTTCCAACTCTACACCAAGTTGGGATTGTTTATGAGGGTTCCAAAGGCTTGGAACACCACAAGGACAATCACTTAAACATGTTAGTTTATTAGGGGTGTGTGATTACTTCATTCATGCCTCTTAACACCTAAACTAGGATTGGATCTTATACATTCTAAAATGACTTCTTCAATTGCGATGCTTCAAGTCTTCATGCGTCTTGGATCTCCGATGTCTTTGGCCTTCCGAATGCGGTCCAATGAGAGCTTCTTGGCCTCAATCCAAGCGCTCTTGTCTTAACACAATCATGATCTACAACTTAGACAATCAAACACATTAGTGATATTAAATCACTTGTATATGGAATCATCAAAAGAAGATGGGAATGCCAAGGTGGGAACCATTGGGCTTACAGAAGTCAACGTAATGGCTCCTCTCGTTGCGTGGATGAAGGAGGAAAAAGAGATAATCCTTGCTGAGATCAAATCCCATCACATAACAGAAATCCTTATGGCTTCCTTGTTCTTTCAAGAACTAAAAGCAATAGCAGAAGAGAGAAAAGACTAGAACGGAAAAACGAATTCTTTTAAGAGAGGCCAGCTTGGACGAATTTAAGTTTTTGGAATTTCTAAAGAGTGTGATCTCTAAAAAAACATCCAGCCCAACAATCCTTTATATAGAAATCCCATCAGAATTCATTTCCTCCTAGGGTACCCATTGGGTTTGGAAACCTTGTTGAAATAAAAAAAAACTCATTTTTTATTTTATTTATAAAACAACACATAGGTAAAAATGTTTTTGGCTTTATTAGTTTGTTTATCAGTGATATGCTCAAAATATTTTTCTCTAAGTGAGCATAGTTTTCAAAATCCATGCAGGTCCCACAAATTGGAAAGACTCATTTCCAATTTAAATTTCTCCCTTCTTCTTTAATTTCCATCAATAGGAAATAAGATAATTCCAACCAATAGGAATTGAGAAATTATCAACCAATAGGATTTCACATAACTCTTATCCAATAGGATTTGAGTATTAACTAAGCACATACACAATTAATTCACTTAAGTCCCAAACAATAGGGATTAAGCATGAGTCAACCAATAGGGCGTTTTAAGCATTGATCAAGCACATGTTAATTAAACAACTACCTCACCATAATATGGCGTATCTCCTCTAACAACATGTGTATGCACCCTATGTATGGTGCACCTTTTCCCTATATCACATATGGTGGATCCAATTCATTCCACGTGTACCATCTAATCCAACATCCGGACTGTCAAACAATCCATAAGTGTAATAACTGGTAAACCTATATATATATATATGTTTATATATATATATAATAAATAAATAAAAATGGCCTCATAGGTGGGTAATCATCGGCCATTACTCATTTTTTTTGAGTTAATCGAGCATGAGGACATCTGGTATAATGGGGCTTACGCGATTCGAACCCGACGCTGAGCGTGGATTGAACAGCTTCCTACCACTAAGCCACCGCCCCAAATGTCAATTAGAAATGAGTAAATATACTTACATACATTGAATATTACCAATAGTCACTATCCAAAATTATTATGCATTGACACTATTTACATAACTATTCATATTTACTAATTCATAGTAGGACCCACCAAGTACTATTCACCAACGGGTCCCACCCAAGCGGGACCCACCGCCAGCGGGACCCATCACTAGTGGGAACCACTACCAGAAGTAAACACCGCAACCACTTTCATTAACTCACTGACTAAGCTGGTGAACTCCACAACCACTATCATTAATGAGTAATGAGTAGTTGCGCTTTACCGACGAAAATAACAAATAAATAATATTAATCATTCGGTTACTATTCAAGCAGGCTTTACTATTCATTTATTTATACCTTTACTATTTATATATTTTCGTAAATGCATTCAAGACAGTAGTTGAAAAAGTTGACGAAAGTTACGAAAGTTGTTGTTCCCTATTCAGTGTCACTATCCATTCACTATTTAATCACTATTTAAAGGTTACTATTCAAACACTATTGATCATGTTACTATTCACTTCAGCTTTTCCTATAAATAGAGGAAGAGAAGAAGATGAAAAATAGAAAGGAAGAGAGAGAGAAAAGAAAGAAAAAAAAAGAGTGTTAAGGAAAAGTAGAGAGAGGAAAAGAGAGAGAGAAGGAGAAAAGAGAAAGAAAAAGAAAAAGACTTTGGAAAACTACTTTTTCCTGTTCATCACCACTAAAGTAAGTCTTTAATATGCATCATAATATATAGTTTTAAAGTTATTTGTCGTGGGTATTACTAATATGGGTCGGTTCTACCACCTATGTTAGATTTTGTTTCCAAAATATTGGGATGAAGCATGCATAAGAGGCGATAACTCGCTATAGATTATGCAAGTTTTATCATTATATTTTAGAAACTCCCGTGAGAAGTTTTTATTCATAATGGAGGTTTAATTTATAAAATTGACTTAGCCAAGTGGATTAATAATGCCTCACGATGCAAGCCTTAATAATATTTGAACGGTGAACTGCTAACATAGTAGTCATGAAATAAACTTAAAGGTTAACTGCTAAGCATAGTAGCCATGAAATAAACTTTAATTAAGGAAGACGAACTGCTGAGCATAGTAGCCAAGAAGTAAACTAAATCAAAGAATGGTGAACTGCTAAGCATAGTAACCATAAAATAAATTGGACAGAAAGGACACTGCCCTGAAACATAAATTAGACAGAAATGACACTATCTGGACAACAAGGACACTGTTTTGAGATTAGAATATATTAAATTTTTACAGGATATTTGCAGTTCAATCCACTCCAAGGTGTAAGCTCGAAAAACCTGTGATCGAAAAATTTTCAGGTAGGGGTTTTCCTTTCCTTTGATTCTCTTTTTGCTATAAGGGTTCCCTATCTTCTGATTCCCTCTTTGGTATATTTGATGTAAGGGTTCCCTATCTTTTGATTCTCTTTTTGCTAAACTTGATGTAAGGGTTTTCTTCCATTTGATTCTCTTTTGCTATACTGGATGTACGTATTTTCTATTCTTTGATTCTCTTTATTCACAATTGTCATAAGAGTTTCTATCCTTCTGAGATCCACAACTGATGAGAATTTAAGGGGGATCATTTCTTTCAGACCCCATTCCTTTCAGATAAATGAGTTTACTGATGAAGCTATAAATTCTATTTGTATACTCGAAACTTGTTTTCGTGAGATATGTTTATGTTTAGGGTTTATCTTGTGATATCCTGATTCTGAATATGGACTGAGTTATGAAATGATGACGGGTAGACGCATTACAGTCCTCCATGTGCACGTGGGTAATGACGACTCTAGAGAGTGTAAACCTAGATGATTATGAGCCGAGGTACGGCTATGAATGGGCTGAGATATGGCTATGAATGAAAGCATCTATGCTTAATGAAGTCCATATATGTATATATTTCTTGATATCATGTTCTGTAAGTTTTCTCTATACGTTTGGAAAGTACGTTGTGCTTATTCTTTCTTTCCATGTTTATAATGTGAGATGTTTTATCTACAAAATATCATGTTCTTATGAGCTTGACAAATCTACATCACTTGCTGTTTATACCCTACTGGGCTATTTGAGCTCACTCTTTTTCCTGTTTTATTATTCCAACCCCCAGGTGAAGTAAAGATGAAAGATGAGGAACGCTAGAGTTGAATCCAGAATTGTTCCAAAGGACAAATATGTCTTAACTATATCTTGAATTAAGATGTAATAAGTTAGACCTAATTTCTGTAAACCCTCTAAACATGGTTGTTGTGTTTGAGATCTTGGGAATAATGAAAGTCTTTGAGAAAAATGATGTAATTTAGTATTTAATATTCTCCTATGCCCCGAGTTATGTATTTCTAAAAATCCGGATCGTTACAATAAGGGTCTAGACAGTGGTCAGTGTGATCGTCGTAGGGATCCAATGTTTATTCCTGCAGGGCCCACCATGGGCCCCATTGTAATCTCACTCAATGTAGTTCAACTACAATTGCATTGGGGGGGGGGGTGAACATCAATAACCCCCCTGGACCCACTCAATGGTTTAACTTTTGATCTATCAAACTTGGTCCCGTAAATGCATTTGCAAATTCCTTTTGAAACAAATAATGTTTTTCGAAAATCATTTGATAAACAATTTATCAAATCCGTTTGGCCAGACATTCTTTAATGGGCCTAGTTGAGATCGAAACTGTAAAGAATTTCCTCTACAAGAGAGGTGGAGGATTCCGTGTTGGGTATCACCATTGAATCCATGGGTTTGACCGATGACCCAGTACTACCCTTTGATCCTATTTGGACCACAGTTAGTTACACAAAAGCCATAATACTTGCCCACAAACCAAAATGACCCGTCATGTCTAAGGACATATCAAGGATCTTATCTGACAAAATAACCTTATCAAAATCCTTATCCACATGTTATTCTGTAAAGTGATCTGTTCAATACGTGATCCAATAATCACACACATTCCATCTGTTTAGGGACAACTACCCTAGAGACCGAGATAGGCCATCCAATGCATGTATGGAGGTAGGATTGATGCTGGGTTGTGTACAGGCACGAGATGTCCAATCTCTACCCTAACCAGGAATTTTCTAGGTCTACAAAGAACCGGATGGTCATATCTCCCAGGCACATAATCTCTATGTGAATGATCGCTACATGAGGACAAACGTTTGTCTAAAAGCACATCACACATTCATGTAAGTACCCAATAGATTTTATGAACAAATAAATAACAGTTTCAATATGATAACTATTGGCTTTTAGGGCATATACTCTAACAAGAAGTATTCTCCCATTCCTCAACGAGAATTAAACCCTAATAGTGGATCGAAAAAGAGGACAAAACCACCAGAAATAGAGGACAAAACTGTAAGAAAAAACCACCAGAAGTTGATGAAGTGCCAGAGAATCAGGAAGTTGAGTCAAACGATGATAGACATCATGCTATATTAGGGGCGTTAAGTACTCAAGCCATCTACCTAGACTGACACGAATCATTCATGAAGGGTAGTAGGAAGTTGATATCAATGTGCTCGAAATATGTTTCTTCGCCATCAGTTTTCTCATAGGTCATTAGTTGTTTCGGATCATTTAAATTCTTTGTTTTCCCTATCTAGTGTATCTCAAGGACAGTGACAGTGATTTTTATACTTAAATGTATCATCATTCTTTTCATTTAATAAACCAGTAGGGCTTCTCGCCAAACCCCAGCTTACTTACCCAAAAAAAAAAAAGAAAAAGAAATTCACTTCACATTTTTTCTCATAAAAGCCGTTATATGCAAATATTCTAGGCATGGTAAAGAAGAAAACTTACTATTCATACAAAAATGAAAATAATAATTAAATATACTATAGTTTAAATCCAACATATCATGTGCTCAGTAATAGAATCCATTGAACTAGTGAGCAACCACAAGTTTAACACATTGCAACCATTGAACTAGCCTCTCTTATAGAAGCAAAGCTGTTTATTTTTGTTAAGATCGATTTACGTATGTGATCCTAGATTAACAGTTTGATCAGTTATTCTATGTGGAGCTCAAAATTCATTAATAAGGTACTCGATTGCAGGAATTTTCTGGAAAAGTTTGTAAAGGAAAAATATGATCTCTAAAGTTTGTCTTTTGTTTTAGACACCAATAAAAATAAGGGAAAACTACTAAAAACCTCCTACATCAAAACATATCTACATGAATCCCCTTAAAATTTTGTTAACTGCCACTGGTATGATTATATGTTAAGTACCACTAGTATGATTACCACAGTCGATCCCACGTTGTTTTGGGTTTTATCCAAACCATTCATTTGTTGGGCCCTGACGTAGGATGATACCAACCCTCTGATCTGTAGAGGTTTCTATACCGTGCCTTCAATTTTAAACGTCCACAAATTGGATGGTTGGGACCATCCTATGGTGAAGGTGTTTTGGTCACACCCTATCTATGTCAGACCCCAATAAATGAACTGTTAGAATCAGCCAAAAATCTGGGCTGGCCCCACTGAATAGAGAGAGAGAGAGAGAGAGAGAGAGAGAGAGAGAGAGAGAGAGAGAGACTTTTTCTTTACCGATTTTGGTGGAGGGGCATGAAAGTAGGGATAGGTTAGAGTCATGAAAATTTGCTCTAGCAGAGGGGAAGATTTCTTGAATTTCTTCATTTACTTCTTCTTCTGCTCTCCTATGTTAGAAATTGCAGGGCCATGCATTAGGGTCTGAGAGATTTTAAAACTCCACAAATTTTATATATATTTGGGTACTGCAGAGGGAGATTATTTTTACAAAGTTGCCATTAATTACTAATGGAGGGAGAGATTTTAGGGATTTATCTTTCGTTGTCCCTTAATAAATTTTCGATGCAATATTTAACCTTATCTATTGATATAATTATGGGTAAAATCGGTAAAGAAAAAATTGAAAGTTATTTAACGCACAAAATAGTTGTATTAGTAATTAATTTTTTTTTAGGGGGATTCTGGTAGATAAGTTTTTATGTAGGGGGTTTCTAGTAGTTTTCCCTAAAAATAACTTGACCCAACCCTATTCAATTTTTATTTAAAGAGACCTTCAACTTATGAAGATGACCCTCTAAATTAATCATAATCATATTATTTCCCTCTAAATTGTGGAAAGAAAAAAATTGTTGGGAAAAACATTTCCCACATAAATGTTTTTCATGCCATCTAAAGAAGGCCTAAGAGCATAAATCCTAACAATAATATTTTGAACAACTGTTCAATTCTAGCCTTTTATTATAAGAGGAATTCTAGACTGAAGGGAGCCCTTGCAAAAAAGAGGTGAAAGGGCTACCCTATTGGCTGCACATCAATGGTGATGTGCAGCCAATAGGGTAGCCCTTTCACCTCTTTTTTGCAAGGGCTCCCTTCAGTCTAGACTTCCTCTTATTATAATTTTGCAGATGTTTGGCCATAAGAGTACATCAATCGTATTAGTAAGAAACTGATACTATTTTACGTTTTAATGCACCCCCTCTATTTCTAAATACTTAATTAAGTTCGTAGTTGTCCCGATGATGAGCAACTTCTGAGCAACATCTCAAAAGGGGTTGAGCCTTTGTTATGCAAAGTTGAGGTCAAAGGTTCAATCCGAACTTACCTACGAACAAAAGAAGTTCGTAGCTAATTTAAGGAACAGCAAAGTTCTTAGTCTTCAATTTTTTAAATATACCACCTCTATTTTTTATATAATTAATAAAGTTAGTAGCTTATTTAAGCAATGACAAAGTTCTTATACAGACAACGACAAAGTTCTTGGTTTTCAACTTTTTTAATATACCACCTCTATTTTTATATAATTAATAAAGTTAGTTGCTTATTTAAGGAATGACAAAGTTCTTATAAGACAGAAGTTGACATATAGGAAATTATGATCACACTTCCTTGTTTTGGTGATGTTACTCTAGACTTTATTAAACATTTCTCTTTAGCTTTAGATAATTTTTGAGGAGTTATAATAGCCTTTAACAACTAATTAGAGAAGTGTAAATAAAGAAAGTTCTCCCATTATTAAAATAAGGAATCCCAGTGCGCGCGCGCACACACACACACATTTATATATGAGGAAAACGTTGAGCGCACCATTCTTTTGGTGCGCTTAAGTGGTTATAACGCCTCCTATTGATTCCTGTATGTGGGACCCAAACATTTAAACGAATAAGAGACGTTATAACTACTTAAGCGCACCAAAAAACACTTTTCTCATATATATATATATATATATATATATATATATATGGGAAAACGGTTCCTACACACATGTGTAGATAAGTTATCTACACACTAGCTTAAAATACAGTGGGGGCCACATTATTTGGGTGATCCAAACCATTCATTTTTAAGGTCCTCTCATAGATAGGGTGTCTACAAAAAATCAGATCCATAGGATCATCCTAACCATTCGAACTTTGGAGGCAAAAAATGAACTAATTTGTGAAGGTTTAAAGACATCCATTTTACCTCCACAAATCGTAAGGTTCGGATGATCCTATGGATCTGATTTTTTGTAGACACCCTATCTATGTGAGGGCCTTTAAAATAGATGGCTTGGATCACCCAAACAATGCGGGCCCCCACTGTATTTTAAGCTAGTGTGTAGAGAACTCTCTACACATATGTGTAGGAACCGTTTTCTCTCTCTCTCTCTCTCTCTATATATATATATATATATATATATATATATATATATATATATATATATATATATATATATATATATATATATATAGAGGAAACTGTTGGTGCGCTTAAGCTCACCAAACTTAAGGTGCGCTTGAGCGCCCAATCACATGGGGCCCCACTTTGTTAGGATGATCCAAAGCATTCATTTGAAAGGCCCTTACATAGATGGGGGGTGTACCAAAAATCAGCTCCATAGAATCATCCTAACCCGTCCATTTGTGGAGGTAAAAATAGACAGACATTGTTTCTCCACAAATCTGCCCATTTTTGTCCTCCACAAATGGAGGGGTTAGGATGATCCTATGGAGCTGATTTTTTGGTACACCCCCTATCTACGATAGGGTATTGCAAATGAATGGTTTGGATCACCACAGAAAATGTGGGACCCATGTGATTGGGCGCTTAAGCGCACCATAAGCTTGGTGAGCTTAAGCGCACCAACAGTTTCCTCACATATATATATATATAAGCTTGATGGAAAAGAAGAGAATTTTTTGATTTTTTTTAAAATTCTATGAGAATTACACATCACTTTTTTTGACTTTTTTAACAAATGCACCCATTCAACTCACATATTTTCAATCCTACCCTCTCCTTTATGCTTTTAACAAAGGCACCCATTAAAGCCATATAATTTCAATCTTACCCCCCTCCTTTATGGGTTTTTAATAAAAAATCTATAGGGTGATCTTAACCATCCGATTTAAGAGGAATTATGGAAACATCTATAGATTGGAGGGCTAGGATCAGCCTACGGAAATGATTTTTGGGGCACAACCTATTTATGTTGTGTTCTATCACATGGACGGGTTGGATCAACCTATGACGTGGTCCGTACAGTTCTTTGTCGGCCTGTGCATCGCACGCACCCATTAAAGCTACATAATTTCAATCTTACCCCCCTCCTTTATGGTTTTTTAATAAAAAATCTATAGGGTGATTTTAACCATCCGATTTAAGGGGAATTATGGAAACCTCTATAGATTGGACGGCTAGGATCAGCCTATGGAAATGATTTTTGGGGCACAACCTATTTATGTTGTGTTCCATCACATGGACAGTTTGGATCAACCTATGACGTGGTTCGTACAGTTCTTTGCCGGCCCATGCATCGCACGAGGTTTTTTACTAGTACTATATATGAGAAGAGAAAAGAAGAGAATTATTTGAATTTTTGGAAAATTCTATGAGAATTACACATCACTTTTTTTGACTTTTTTTAACAAATGCACCCATTCAACTCACATATTTTCAATCTTACCCCCTCCTTTATGCTTTTTAACAAATGCACCCATTAAAGCCACATAATTTCAATCTTACCCCCGTCCTTTATGGTTTTTTAATAAAAAATCTATAGGGTGATCTTAACCGTCCGATTTAAGAGGAATTATGGAAACCTCTATAGATTGGACGGCTAGGATCAGCCTATGGAAATGATTTTTGGGGCACAACCTATTTATGTTGTGTTCTATCACATAGACGGTTTGGATCAACCTATGATATGGTCCATACAGTTCTTTGTCGGCCCGTGCATCGCACGGGGTTTTTTACTAGTGTGTGTGTGTGTATATATATATATATATATATATATATATATATATATATATAGAGAGAGAGAGAGAGAGAGAGAGAGAGAGAGAGAGAGAGAGAGAGAGAGAGAGAGAGAGATGCAGGTTTTCCGCCGGAGCTCCGACGATCCGGACTTGGTGTTTTGCTTAAAGAGGTTGGTGAAAATTTATGTTTTGTTACATTTAATTTCATGAAGGATTTATTTCTACATCTTTTAAATGCAAGTAAATATTAGATTTAATAATCGTTTGGATATACAAGATTAGTTTAAGTTAATTAGATCCTAAGATACTTTTAGATTTAAAATGCCTTTTATTTGTTTTAGTTGTTATACAAGCAAATATGTCAATTTGGTGTAAACAGTTCTATGTTTATGATTTGATGACTATGAATATGATTTCAAAATTTAACACCATACGAAGGCTAAATCTAATTTATTAAGGTGTTAAAGAAAATAGTGTCATTGTAAAGTTGGGGATCTCATGTAGCATTTTCAAAAACAAAATAATAATTATTGAATGAACTGATTCAAAGTACCATTTTATATTTTATGAATAAAGGTTGATAGCATCTTGGGTATCAAAGCAACCATGAAAAATTGAACTAAACAAGTAAGTAATGTTGTTAGCAAAGATGATATGGCATACACCAGTTCTCTCACTATAGTGAAAGAAATAATTGGCCACTTCTTATATATATATATATATATATATATATATATATATATATATATATAGAGAGAGAGAGAGAGAGAGAGAGAGAGAGAGAGAGAGAGAGAGAGAGGGAGAGAGAGAGATTGTGTTCAACTGCCTAACAATGGATATATATATATATATATATATATATATATATATATATATATATATATATATATATATATATAGAGAGAGAGAGAGAGATATTTTGTCCCGCAATAGCTGACTTGTGTTCAACTGCCTAACAATGGTTGATATTTTGTCCAGCATTAGCTGACTTTTTCAGAGGCTATTGTTGAATCAAATATGAAGGGCGGCACCTATGTTGTACCCCTACTAAGGGCATGAAACTTTCAAACACTATATCGTCTCTCTCTCTCTGTCTCTTTCTCTTTGGATTATTGACACATGTGCACGCGCTCAAGGAAATATAATCTTTAAACGAAGTCTTTTTTATATTTTAGGGAGATGATATTTTCACGCCCTGAAGTACGTATGCGCCCACGTATAAGGTGATTTGACGTGAACAGTGGGCAACTTTAACCTTTTTTTGACTTCAAATCATGTTAACAGGGGGGGCACATGCGTACTGCAGGGGGGGTGAAAATATCATCGCCCATATTTTAAGTGTAAATTTCTTACTTTTCCTATACATTTTCATCAACTGCAGATCTTCTATAAAACGTGGAATCTTGCATATTTATATCATCCTGAATTCCAAAAGGACAGTTTTGGGCTCTTCACTATCACCCACTTTTTGGGGCTTCACATGATTGAATCCGTTGATCCCACCTGTGGCCACAACAGCGGCCCATTGCCGTTGATCCCACCTTGATCTGGTGATCCTAACCCCTTGATCCATTTTACGGTTCATCAAGGAAAGCTAAACAGTTGATTTTTTTCAATCTTTCATCTTGGACCATATGGGTCACCTCATGATCATCTAAAAGATCAATGTGTAAACCTCTTTGGTTGTCTTGGAAGAAGAAACACTATTAGATTTAATAAAGGAGTATAAAGAGAAGAAAATAACGTAACCAAAACTACTGTCCAACCATGAAAAAGCACTATTGAAAACAGTAGAAGCACTCTCTTTCTCGGAAAACGGTGGAAGATGTCCTTCTACTCCATATGATCAATTGCATATATACATCAAGTAACCACGATATAAAATCAACCTCTTTCAACCTAATCTACTAGATACCAAAACAAATAAAACTCTTATCTAATAAAGCAACGTAGCTAATCCTAGATAATCTGAAACTCATTGTAGCTATCTATAGAGTTTTATGTAACCTACAAAATAAAAACTCTTATGAAAGAGTCGGTGGTGAATACTCGCCCACAATTCTCCCCCTCAACACCGACTCACCAAACTACTCAAACCCGTTATGAATCAACCCCGTCGGCCCGACCCCCTCGGACGCCGTGCACGAATCAGCGACTCTAGCACTCCGCTTCAGCGTTAACTCTCCACAAGCCACGCTAAGTTCCTTCCGAGAAAATTTTCGCAATCTATCAATTCGCCACTCCTTGACACTTTTTGTATCTTCAAAAAATGCCAAATCCTCCACCTTACAAAAACAAGCCACATTTGCAAACTTTGGATTCGACTTTGGAATACGCGTCGATCTCCGTGGTTTAGATACACTAAACTCATGCTCTTCAAAATCTTTAAGTTGCGATGGTCGCAACTCTTCTGGTGAAGCTGGAACATCTTTTTTACGTGACAGACTTTTTCCAATCTTCCATGGACTGGAGCTCTTGCCCGTCGAACTGTCATTTTGTGGGGTTGCCGTCGAACTTTGACGTTGCACCTCCTATTCTGACTCTAACACATCTCCATCCAACTGTGAGAGATCAACCGTGCTTTTCACCCTTTGGATCGAATCCGAATTTTCTACACCATGATTTTCCTGTGGTAGCACAATCGAATCCAATATCTCTTTCAAACTGCCAATCAAATCCGTTGAGTTCGGCATTGCGGTGTTTTCCAGGGACCACCAACATGACGCTTCATCGAACACCACATCTCCTGACACATAGACCCTTTTCGTACATGGATCCAAGCATCTCCACCATTTACTTTGTTCATCATAACCAATGAACATAGCTCGAACCACCGTTTTCTCCATCTTTGTCCTCATTTGCTTTGGTACAAGCACATAACAAATACAACCAAACACTTTAAAGTGTCTAACTGACGGCATTTTTCTGGTGAGCTTTTTGTAAAGCGAATCGTAACTAAGTCGTTGTTGCAAAAGACGATCAGTTACATATACGGCAGCGCGTATACACTCCGCCCAATATTGAGGACGAACATTCCTCCCATGTAACATACTTCAGCACTTCTCAACTAAGTGCATGTTCTTTCTTTCTGCCACTTCATTCTGTTGTGGAGTTTCGGGACAAGTGAATTGCCTTTTGATTTTGTGATCCCTCAAATAAGTGGAAAGAATATGAGAAGTGCATTCTCCACCATTATCGGTTCTCAAACAACCGATCTTAAATCCCGTTTCAGCTTCTACACGTATACAGAAATCTTTGATCTTTTCAAAGACTTCAGATTTCTCCTGTAGAAAATACACCAACACATATCTCGAAAAATCATCAACAAATATAAGAAAATAACGGTTTCCACTTATAGACTTCTGCTTCATTGGACCGCATACATCGGAGTGAACCAATTCCAATGGTCGTTTTGAGTGAAACTCTGATCGAGGAAAATGTTGACAGTGTGTTTTTCCAAACTGACATCCAACACAAACCGTATCTACCCCGTTTTCGAGAAGTGGCAAACCTCTGACAAGGTTTCGTTTCGCCATAATTTTTAACTTGTCATAGTCGACATGAGCAAGACGCGCATGCCACAATTCTGGAGTTTCATTACGGCGAGCTTTATCAACATAAGCCGTTCCTGCTGCTAATACGTACATCGTCTCCATCCGTTTCCCACTCATGATCGGATTGCCAGAAACATCCACTTTCTCGAACACCTTTACATCCTCAGGTCCAAATAGCACATATATGCCTGTTGATGTGATCTGCGCTACCGATACTAGATTCTTAGCTATACCCGGTATGTGATACACATCTTTGATGATACTACTTCCCTCACCACGCCGTGAGGTAACTGTCACATCACCCACATTCGTCACAGCATGGACAAAATCATCTGCCGTGACAACCGCATGATTTCCATCATATTTTCGCAACCGTATAAACTTATTTCGATTTCCAGTCATGTGGTGTGAACATCTAGAATCAATTAACCAATCGTTCTTGTAGTCAATAGTCTTCTTTCCAGAAGAACTTGTTGAACACACTTGACTTTTCACAGCAGCAGATTCTGCAACATTCAGTGCAAAAGAAACCTCCCCCTCAAAGTCATATTCCGTAGCAGTCTCTTCCACTGCCACATCACAAGCAAAAGAAGCTTGCATATCCCATTCACTATCGTCATCCTCCTCCTTGTCTTTGGATTCGATGACAACATTCCCATCATCGGTCTCAATCCTAGCTCGACAGTTTCTTCTCTTATGACCAGGCTTGCCGCATCGTTAATATTAAAAGTCACATTTTTCTTGTGATTTTTCATTGTTATTAGTCTGATCATCTTTCTTATCACCATCCCTTCGCTTCTTATTTTTCTGCCACTTCCGCTTGCTATTCACCACAAGCGCTTCCTCACTTTCTTTCACAGACAATCTGGCCATCTGTCTTGCCAACATCTCTTGATTAATCAAGAGATTCTCCAACTCCAGGAGAGACGGTTGCGTTGGCCAACCACGAATAGCAATGATAAAACCGCTAAACTCAGGCCTCAAACTGCGGATAATCATTCTCCGCATACGGCTTTCACTAATCTTAGACTCCTCGTCTAATTGAGATATTTTATTACACAAGTTTTTAGCTTTCATAAAATAATCAGAAACTGATAAATTACCCTGTGTTAATGAGCTGATCTCGTTCTCCAAGAACTACAACCGTGCGTCATTCGCCCGTGAAAAGAGAGATGAGAGTGCCTCTCACGCTTCTTTCAGAGTTTTCGCATCTCTAATATGCTCGATTAACTCATTCTGTATTGACGCCTTCAATACGTACAACGCTTTTCCAGCACGGATCTTCCACTTCCGTATCGTATCCGCTCTCTCTTTTGGTACCTCGGTGTCGTTGCTATTCACTATCTCCCATAGATCCTGGCCTTGAAGATACGACTCCAAGCACGACTTCCAATAGATGTAATTGGTATTGTTGAGCTTTTCAATCCCAGCCAACATACCAACACTTTCCGTCATCTCTTCTTCCAACCTCGATATCACCTCGAAGCAACCAAAGAACAAACCGGTATTTCCACTTCGATATCCCCTCGAAGCAAATCCAAGAACAAACCGGTATTCCGATCTAACACCTTGCTCTGATACCACTTGTAAACCTCTTTGGTTATTTTGGAAGAAGAAACACTATTAGATTTAATAAGGGAGTATAAAGGGAAGAAAACGACGTGAACCAAAACTTCTGCTGAACCATGAAAAAGCACTCTATTGAAAACAGTAGAAGCACTCTCTTTCTCGAAAAACGGTGGAAGATGTCCTTCTAGCTATTCCATATGGTCAATTGCATGTATACATCAAGTAACCACCTGATAAAATCAACCTCTTTCAACCTAATCTACTAGATACCCAAAATAAATAAAACTCTTATCTAACAAAGCAAGTAGCTAATCCTAGACAATCTGAAACTCATTGTAGTTATCTACAGAGTTTTATGTAACCTACAAAATAAAAACTCTTATATATGAAAGTGTGGGTGGTGAATACTCTTTCACACAATGGTCTCTTCTATACATACATGTCCCCTTGTGGGACCCAAAAATTGATCGTTAGGATTTAATCCATAAAAATCAACCCATGAATCCACCACTCATTTCTTACCCGAAACACCTCTCTCTTTCTCTCATGTCTTTTAGAATAGGTGAGAAAGAAAAGTGTGTGATTTTTTTTGGCTGATTGTGGCGTGGAGTTTAGTGGGGATCCCACTGTCCAACCTTGATCACGGGGAAGCTTAAGTTGGGCCCGGCCATCGATCACGGGAAGCAAAACCTTTAGTGGCTTCACATGGCGTAAATTGCGGGAGGGCTTACTTGGGTCCCACCTTGGTCCAAACTTGACATGCACTTCTATTACATAAAATAAGCCGAGGGAGATGATATCTACACCTCCTTGTTTTGATAATAGCACTCTTCTCTATAACTTGTACCTGTCACAATATCGGCCCTCTTTGTTTTGGATCTTGAGAACCGATCGTGAATCTAAAAAAGTGACTATTGGACTCAGAATTAAACGTAATTTAAGTCCAATAATCAGTTTTGGAGTCACAATCGGTTCTCAAAATCCAACACAAACATGGCCTAAAAAGCATACTCACAACCGAATCAGAACAGCATATAAAGTATCATATTACTTGGAGCAGTGCAGGAAAGAAGCATTTATATCATGGAACCGCACTAGGAGATGAGTACTGCTTTCCGCGCGAAGTACAAGATTGTTAAACAGTCTTTGGTGGATCACAGATCATCCATTCATCTATGTTTATCTTTGGCTTTAATACTGATGTATATGTCTTGTCCTATTTTAGCAAATTCCTGCCATTTTTTGTGATTTTAATGAGAACTTTAATTATCCCTTGTGCATATCTATACTCTATGTAAAAAGCACCGTTGCCACTGGAATCTGGACTGGCTCGTAAACACGTCGGAAAAATGACTGGAGTTCGACCGGGGGACTGTAGATATCTTAGAACCTAGATGATGAAGAAGAGGAAGATGATCTTAGTGAATAGGGGCTGCACAGAACACCAATTAAATAGGGGATTAAATTTAGATGCCACTTGTCAGCTTTTCATTTAATCTACTTCCTCAACCCGCAAAGGGGCCGAGGAAGTGGGGGCATTATGTCAGGGGTAAAATCCCGTGGGATCTTGACATGTGTCACCAGATCATTCTCCGACCCACACGACCTCGCCCATCTTCTCTGAAGACCACACTCCATGATCATGTCTGCCACATCACCAACAACTGTTAGGATGCAGTCGACACGATATTGTTCTCCAATGTCCTTCCTCCAGCAGGGATGTACATGGAATATGGTCGTGATTGTATTCTTGCCAGTCCCACGGTGACACGTAGGGGATACACCAAGCCACGTGATATGTCCCTCTTAAAAAGGGACACTCCACGCTCATGAAAGGAGAGAGAGAGAGAGAGAGAGAGTTCGTCTCCAAGTTTGCTCCATTACTCTCCTCCCCCCCGAGAATAACTGATAGATTTTGATTTTCAAAATCTTATTTTTTGGTCGAAAGATAGTGTTTGGAAAATATTTTCTAAGTGTGTTTTGGAAATGGAAAAACTTTTCTTCGAAAAGAGTTACTTTTTGCAAGAGAAAGAGAAGAGTGCAAAAGTAGTGTGAAAAGATAGTCCCGTACCGACTCATAAAAAAGAAAGAGTTGGGCTTATAAAGCTTTACTCTTTTTCTTTTCTTTGTTATGGCGCACAATGGGTCTTAGCCATGGGTTGAACCGCGGGACGGCACCGTTCGCACACACGCACGCGGCGTGGGCAATGGGCTATAGGGTGCATAGTAGCGCTTTTTTAGGCGTACTTTGCACTTTGCGGCGGCAATCTAGCGGTTCGGAGTTGGAAGAGTTTTTACACAAGCCAACGGTCACTGCAGGATTGATCTGAGCCGTAGAGTCCCAATTAGTAACTAGTGATCTAGATTAGGTGATCAACCAACTAAGGATATATCACGCGTTATTCCGGTGTGAGCCTGGACGCTAATCCCGGCTATCAAAGGTTGCTGATCAACCAACATAATAGACATAGAGTGTTTTGCTAAGATCAACGAAACTTTTCTTTAAAGGGTATTTGTTTGAAATAGGAGGCGGCTTTTATATCCTTATAATCAATTCTCAAATCCAATTAAAATTAAAGACATAAGGTTGCTTGGTAAAATAGCTCTTAGGCACAAACCATGAGCACAGGCACTTGAAATCACACCTACATACTCACTGCCCTTGGTGATATTCAAGATACAAGAATCTTATAGGTTTGACATGCAACCGCTATCCAAATGAGGAAAACATTCACCACCATCTAGCCTACTAGGAAACCATTACAATGTTGCTCAGCAAATGATGGCATGGGTTAAATTCATCCAAGTATGTGCACATGTAAATAACATAATTAACCTGGGAAATTAGCTTATTACTCCCCAATCTCCGTAGCCAGGAATAGAGAGAGCCAAAAACGAAATTCAAGGTTCCAATTTCTTTCAAAAATCAAAAGTCCCCTCTCAAATGACAAGAAAACCCTATTTATCTAATCCTAACTGTCTTCAAAGACAAGAATGCCCTTATAGGTTAGTATTTGAACCACACTACAAACCCCTACACATAAAATGAAAGAAAACTCCATCCATCGTAAATTAGTTGAATCCCATATTCTTTGGCCGGGACTCACTCTACGTCACACTGCCATTAGCATAGACAGCTTGGGGATATTGCTATTCTCACGGACAGGTCGGGGTCATTGCCGGAGATACCTACGGGTATCATGGCTATTCTCATCATCATTCTCACCAATCTCTGCACCATCACCCCGGAGATACCTACGGGTATCATTGCTATTCTCACCGACAGGTCGGGGTCATTGCCCATTGAAGGGATTGGTTCGGGTCTCATACCTTATGAAATACAAGTCATAATGAATATCCACATACTAGAAATATAGACCCCATGGTTATCATGGAATGATTATGTAACCCATGGATCATACAGTATGAACAAAAAGCTCCATGCACCACATATTTGGATTTGGAATTGAGTTTTGAATAAAAATGGAATAGATCAACCAGCTCATGTTGAGGGAAACAGAGAGGGAAGGGGATACATTCTACTGGAGGGGGAGAGGTTGAGGAGCAAAGAGGGTGAAGGAAACTGCCAGATCTGTTGATTTCCAATTACTTATTTCCACAACATATTTGGAAATCTGATTTTTTTCATTGTCAATCGCAAATTTGGAAATCCAAGGATTTGATTTGGATCCAAATCACAATGCCAAAAGGGCTGCAAATGTGAGAAATCCAAATCAAAATCTTCTCGGCATCCAAACGGGCCCTTAGTGACGCCATTTATTGAGATGAAGATTTTTCCGGATAATTACTTATAGGTGACGGATTTTTGATTTAGATGATGGATTTTACACTTAATCTTTCCATTAGTGTAAAGATAAACTATGAGCTTTGATATAAACATGTTCCTTAGGTTACTCTAAAAAAGGTATTCAATTTGGGACAAAACAAACAATACAATTAGAGAAGATACTAAACACACAACATTAGTAACCCTATTACATTATTTACCCACCAATTTAGACAACATAGTAAACACAAAGTACTATTAATGCTATTACATATTACATCCAATAGTAAGATAATCAATCCTTTATTGAGGCACATTTAAACCTGCCATAAAACTATGTGAACCGCATCTATTCTTAAAGGGCAATCGGTTCAACAAACAATGCGATGATCCGCTCTTTGGTCTTGCCTTGGGCAAATGTGTACCCATCATCATTTTTGTACATCACTTCCATAACACGTGCGAGATTAACAACTCGCATAAGGAGATCAAGTGAGATAGGGGGGTCAAGGCAGGCTTCACTTACGCCTTTCCATGCAATCTTAATCAATTCTTG
Organism: Tasmannia lanceolata; assembly: GCF_043159265.1. NCBI lineage: Eukaryota > Viridiplantae > Streptophyta > Magnoliopsida > Canellales > Winteraceae > Tasmannia > Tasmannia lanceolata. The sequence continues at coordinate 45,656,513 of NW_027518679.1, forward strand.
CAACTTATCACACGCCTCCTGCTCTGAGCACCCATTCTCCTTGACATAACATTCGAGAGATGATACAACATGCCCTCGTTCTTGTTCAAACTTCAAATGTCAATGATACATAAAAATAATTTTAAAATCAATACAAAAAATAATTACACATTTTATCTTTTTGTCTCATGTTACTTAATTAGTTGATGCTTGTATTATGAATTTTTCTCTTTTTTTTGGGTAAAAAACTTACTCAACCCGTAACTCAATGGCTGGACATAAAACACCTTCTGATTTAGATATAGGCACATCCCTAAGTTTTGTTTAGTTGGATTAGCTTTTTAACTCTCGTAGAGTTAGCAATCTCTTAAGAAATTAGAGGTAATTAGTTTGTGGGGATAAGAATGTTATTGTATTGAGAAGGTAGTTTGTCATTAAAATAATCATGAGACATGACAAGAATATGAAGGTTGTTTTAGGGATGGGAAGTGATATATCCGCCCCTTTTGATTACTTGGGACACCCAGCAGCAGTGTACGTGGCAATCAACACCATTGAATCCTTTTTACATGAAGTACATCAGCCCGTCTGTTGTCCTTGATACACTGCTGCTGGGTGTCCCAAGTAATCCAAAGGGGCGGATATATCACTTCCCTTTAAGGATTCATCATAATATTAAGTCCACTGAGCTTTTTCTTTTTCACAATGTTACTGTAAAGGGAATTGCTAGCGTCCATCGCAAAAGGCATTTCACGATTGGTATGTCGCACATCAGACTAGCAGGCCACCTCGTGAATGTAGACAAAAGTTGTTGTCTTCATTCACGAGGTGGATGGTCTTACGTGCGACAGACCAGCCACGAAATGCCTTTTGCGATGGACCCTAGCAAATCCTTACTGTAAATGTTTCATGTAAATCAGCATCCAACCTTGCTTCCCACGATGTCATCTCGGAGTCGGTTAACTAGTGCTGCATCCATAACAATCTTGGGCCTTGTGCATGCCCAATCAAATGCCTCCTTTGTTGCAATTTCACCCATCCCAACAAAAGTGAGGATAGTAAAACTTGGGTAGCCACAACTGATCAATGAGAGGGTTAAATGCTCATTGAATAGAGGTACATATCCCTTGTTATACCATACAGCTTCAGTAAAGTATGCTCCTGTTAACCATTTAACCTGCGATAAGAGCAAGTTGTTCAATCATAATATTAGAACATAAAAATTATCATCGAAAAGGAAACACAAGGTTATCTTCCCTAAACAACTCAAGGATGTTGATATTGACACTCCCATGTTTTAATAATTGCATAAAATTCAAGTTATCTTTTCTTTTTGCTTTTGAGTATTTTTGGGAACTGCAATAACCTTTGCCAGCCATCTAAATAATAAAAGACAAGATGAGTGAGTGCAATTATCAAAACATGGTATTGCCAATATCTGTAGCCTAAGTTAAATGTTCTTAATATGGCTCAAATTTTATGTATGTTAAGATGTCATACTGCTTCTATTAAGTATGGTACACGATAAGACTTTCCATCAACTGCAAGTTCCTCTTCTATTTCCTTGACATTACTCAAGAGCGCAAGATAACACACTTTCATGTATTTTGGAAGCTGATGTGCGGACTCAACATCCCACCTGAAATTAATTAGCCATTCACAATATCAGTTCTTGGCCTATTAATGATTGCCACATGAAACTAAGAAGTCATTTTCTTACAAGATATGGTGGCAGACACATGGACTAATTTATAAAACTCATCAATTTCCTCAGTTAAAAATCAGATTCCCTCTATGCATATGGTGGGTAATATTTTTCCATCACCTTTCTAGCACAATATCAGCATTATATATACGTACCTTGGGTGATACTCTATTGTTTGGCAAACACGGCTTGTTAGTTTGTATCTTCTAAAGAAAAGAGGATGGAAGAGAGAGAGAGAGAGAGAGAGAGAGAGAGAGAGAGAGAGAGCCATATTAGTATATGAGATGAAAATTCAAAGGATGTCTAAGGGCAAACATGTATATGTAAGGGTGGTGGCAACATTTAGTGTTGTATTGTATTTTGTGAGAGGGTCTCGGTTAAGTTGCGATGTAACTTATATATCTTCTTTCTTTTATGTGTCACACGTAATAGTCCTTTGGCATATTAACCAAAGGGAAATGTTATCAGCACTACTGTATTTTGATGATGACACTCCTCACTTAATTAAAAGTTTGGTATGGCCCGCAACATAGGATGATCCAAACTGTCCATTAGATGGGCCACAGCCTAAATAGGTTGTGTGCCAAAAAATATTTCTATAGGTTGATCCTAACCCTCTGATCTATAGAGGGTTAGGATCAACCCTCTAACATTCAGTCCCTCTACAGATCGGAGGGTTAGGATCAACCTATGGAAATGATTTTTGGGGCACAACCTATGTAGGCTGTGGCCCATCTAATGGATGATTTGGATCATCCTATGGTGCGGGCCATACCGTACTTTTAATAAAGTGAGGAGTGCAATCATCAAAATACAGTAGTGCTGATAACATTTCCCCAACCAAAATGCTATAAAATATTAGTCTCTATAGATACATGTAAGTCGAGTACCTATTGAGTGCATCCGTGAATAGTTGTAGTTCCAGAAATTCACCGTACACATCATAAATGTCATCAATCACTGATATTATGGCCAATATTTTGGAAGCCATTATTCTAGCTCGAGAGTATTGCGGTTCAAAATGCACCCCAATCGCCCAAAAAAAGTACAATTCTGTTATTCGGTCTCTAGCATAAGGTACGCTTCCTATAAGATCCATGTCCTTCCACCACCTGTAAGAGATATCAATATAGTCTATTTTAACCTGAGTGAATCTAATGTGGCATGCTTCATTTCATCTAATACCTAATACAATAAAAACATTAATGTTCCCAATATATCTAGAATAGATAATAATATGACGATGAAGAACTCATTTATCAGAGATTTATATGGTGGCCGACCGTGAAGTCGTGTGCGAGAGGTACCGCCCTTGATATTTGACTCATTTAAAATTGGGCTGATGTTGAATTGAACATCAAGGGTGGTACTTCATCGTTGGTGTTGGATTGAATATCAAGCGTGGTACTTCATCGTACCACCTTACACGGGACTTGACTCTCAGGCACCACATAATTTAACCATTTATTATATGATAAAAGCATTCCTGCGCTGCAGCGCATGCAGCTTAACTGCGCTTTAGTTGTTTATTAAGCCTTCCATCGGTTCGTACAGCATGTCCCCCTTTGAAACGTATAGCAGGTCCACAAGAAGGAACCAATGGGAGGCTTTATAAACCACTTAAGCGCAGTTAAGATCCCTGTGCTGCAATGCTTTTCTCTTATTATATATGGAGTGCCACCAGCTTTGATGGTTTCTCTATAGTTCGGTAACATACATAGTTAAAATAAACTTACGCCGTAAGATCCTTTAACTCTCTTTGGTGTAACGATTGTAAGAGATTGAAATCCAACTTTGCAAGCTCTAGCAGAATATCATTTCGTCCCTTCTCTTCTTCGTATACAGATATGTAATGCCTATGCTCTAGCCTTTGGAAACTCTTCCACAAGGGCATCTCTAAGGCGTGTTCTATCTGTGTTGCATGTTTTGAATCGAGATTGCTTATACCAGACTTAAGGTGTTTCTGCGTAAATATAAGGGCCTCGTCTAACAGATCCTCTCCTTCTGTGCTGAGATGTGCGGCTTCATACAAGCTTAACAATCCCCTCACATCTTTAATTAAGGCCTCATTGAACTTTCCCTCCTTGTCATGGAACTTGTAAAATACATCTATTTCATCAACACTCAACAACGCCATGTTATAAATTATCAATGAGAAAACTTGTGTGAGACGTAGCACAAGTTCTCGGAAAGAAGAAAACAAACTAATGAAAAAATATATACCTGAAGACACATTAAACCCATGTTGTCTTAGTAGTCGAAATCGGAGAGCAACCACAAACAAATCATCGTCAACAACATCTGTATGAGATTCAAATATTGAATGTAGTGCTTCATCGATCTCTTTTTCAAAGTGATATGCCACTCCAAGACGTTGAAGCACATCAATCAACTCAATTTCTTGTTGTGACCCCTTAGCTCTGGATAGCATTCTATTCACTTCTTCCTTCAATTCTTCAACCCTCTTACTCCATGCATCCAACTTCTACATGGTACCATTTAAAGAACAAATACATTAGCTATGGTAATTATGAAAGGCTATAATTCAACTTAATTGATCTGGCTAACTCTTCCTTCCTGGCTGTAAATATAAACCTAAAATTTTGCTAAATTTTACAATGATCCTTTTTCCTTCTTTTCTGACCGTAACTAGATAAATTGGTATAATAGAAGGAAAAAGAGGTGAGTGCACAAAAAAAAATAAACCATTGAATCGAGCATTGACTATCATCATGCATTCTAGGGAATTTCTAGCGTCCATCGCAAATGGCATTTTGCAGCTTTGTCTCTATTCACGAGGTGGGCGACAGACCAGCCGCGAAATGCCATTTGCGATGGACCCTAGTAAATCCCTGCGTTCTATCAAGACACATTAGCTACACAACTTTTGATATCTGTCATAATGAAATGTGATAATTGAATTTTTAACGAACTCTCTCCCTCCTTACATTTTGATCATGAGAGTAGGCGAGGAAGTGATCTCCCCAAACGCTTGGGTGAAAAACTTCTAATTTGCGGTTGATTTGTGGCTTCCCATCTTCTAGTGAATTGATGATGGAACCAAAAGAAGGGGTTGCAGTTACAAGATCCATAGTAATGCCAAGGTTGGGAAATTAAACAAAGGAATATAAGCGCGGTAATGTATTTTGGAATAGAGGTGTCACAAGAATCGGTATTTATAAGCAGCAAATGGAGAACTGGTATAATTAAAAATCAGAATTATAAGGGTGGTTGGAAAATAAATTAATGACATCTAATATTGACACATGAAGTAACAAAGAAGAAAGGCAATTATTGGCACTTGACTTCATGGATGCAGAGTATAAGAGATCGAGGCAAGAAACCAAAAACAAGATTCATGTGAAAGATAAATACAACCACATGATACATAACACAAATACAAATCATATATATGGAAAAACTTGTGTGTCATCTGCATGAAGTTTTTCTCCAACGTAAAGGCATGAAACACTTGCATGACCCAAAAAGGGCATTAATCATTCAATAACATTATCTTTTTTGGGAGATTTTATATGGCGTAAGCCCTTATAGTCCCTTATTTTTCAAAAAGTACTATACGGACCACACTATAGATTGATCCAAACTGTCCATGTGATGGAACACAACGTAAATAAGTTGTACCCCAAAAATCATTTCCATAGGATGATCCTAGCCCCCCGATCTATAGAGGTTTCCATAATATGCAGTTCCTCTATAGATCGGACGGTTGATATCATCTTATAGAATTGATTTTTTGGCACAACCTATTTTCGTTATGGCCCATCACATGGACAGCTTGGATCATCCAATAGTGTTGTCCGTACAGTACTTTTTGAAAAATACGGGACTAGGGCTTACACCATATAAAAACTCCATTTTTGGTACACACAGTACATAAACTGTTTCACAAAAATAGGGATAAATGCATACCGAATTTACATAATCATGGTACTAAAATTAGTCAAATTAAATCCTAGAGCTACATTTTTGCTTCAAGTAGAAGCCTTGAATTTCTAAACTGATTTAGCCTTACACCACCAATGGAAATTTATCCCTAATCTTGCTGAGCGATCTAACTACCTAAAATCATTATTACCCAACAAAACCTCATAGAGAAACTTATAAGAGAATCTCTTCTTAGCTTCTTAGAGATTGTTCAAAAGACTTGACTACTTTTGATAAGGACACCCATTTGAGAAAAATTTCTAACACGGGACGGGGTATTCATATTGACCATGACATAAAGAATGAATTGAAGGAGAGACAAAAGAAGAATGCAGAGGCACTTTTTCTCATCCAACAAGCCATGGATGAACCGATATTCTAAAGGATTATGGGTGCAACTGCATAAAAAAGAAGCATGCAATTTGATTCAAGAAGAATACCAAGGAACTTTAAATGTAATCTTCGGTAAAGTTACAAACCCTTTGTCATAACTTTGAAAAATCTGTTTATAAGTAACTCTAAGACAATTCAGGATTTTTTCAAGAGCTACACGTATTGTGAATCAAATTAGAAATTATGGAGAAAAATTAGATGGCTAAGAAGTTTTTCAAAAATGTTAAGGAGTCTTCTTTCTAAATACGATCATGTAGTTGTTGCCATAGAAGAGTCTAAAGATTTATCTACATATCCTATTAATGGATTTATGGGTTCTTTACAAGCACATGAACAGAGATTGAATAGAGCTGCAGAAAATCCACTAAAGCAAGCATTTTAATCAAAGGTGGATTTGAAGAAAAGGTCATAGGATACAAACAAGGAATTCTAAGGAGGAATAAGTCATGGACGTGATGTATTCCAGGGTAGAAGTAGAGGAAGAGGTCAATTCAGTGGTTATCAAAGAAATATAAATGGAGCTCTTTTTTGCAAAAGAAGAAATCACGTTGATAAGGATTGTTGGTAATTCAGGGGCGGAGCCAGGAATTTACAGTTGGGGGGGCCAGATTGATTTACACTTGTCTTCATCGGTCATTGGGGGGGCCATGGCCACTAAACTAGCTTGGCATGCATGCATAGCCATGCACCATATAAAAGAATTTAGCAAGTCATGAGGGGGCCATGGCCCCCCTCAAGCTCTATGTGCCTCCGCCCCTGGTTGGTATGATGATAGTTGAAATCAAATTAGAAACCCACCACAATATTATTATTGCAAAAGATGTGGCCACATTGAAAAGAATAGTCATCAAAAGGTAGGGGACAAGCAAATTTTCATGATGAAAAAGGTGAAAAAAGAAGATAATTTGTTTTTATCATTTCTTACTGCAAATTATGAAATAAATGATGAGATTTGGTATCTAGATATTGGATTAGCATCCACTTGACTAGGAATAAGAATTATTTTTTGAAAATTGATGGTATTATCAAACCACAAGTGAGAATGCGTGATTACAATTATGTTAAGACCATGGAATTGGTTCCATAGTAATTTCTACAATTATTGGAAATAAACAAATTCAAGATGTTAGATATGTTCTTGGGTTGGCCCAATTGATAAAAAGGGGTACCATGCTATCTTTGATGAAAAAGAAAGCAACATCTATGATAAGAAGAGTATGAAACTCGTGTTATCTGTTAAGATGAGAGCAAATAAGATGTTTCCACTAGTATTTTCAAAACTAGTATTCAATGCTTTTAGTGCATCTGATGATATCTCAATGTTGTGGGATATACGGTATGGACATCTCAATTTTGGTAGCTTGCCTTTAATGCACATATTAACTATGGCAATTGGTTTTTCTACTTTTAAATATGATGGACAAGTATGTGAATCATGTCTTTTGGAAAAACATCATCGAAAGCAATTTTCAATCGGTAAATCTTGGCGGGCACATAGGCCCTTGATGCTTGTGCATGCTGATATTTGTGGCCCTATGTAGGTTGTATCCTTAGGTGGAAATAAGTATTTGATCCCGTTTGTTGATAATTACCCAAGAATGACTTGGGTGTATTTCTTGAAACAAAAAGAAGTGGCCTTCTCTATTTTCAAACAATTCAATGTTCTTGTGGAAAACCAAACTAGTCATCCTATTATTACTCTACGTATTGGCAGTCGTGATGTTGAATTTATTTCTAAAGAATTTCAAGATTTTTGCGAAGAAAGTAGAATCAAAAGACAGTTGACAGGGAGCTATACCCCACAACATAATGGATTCTTAAAGAGGAAAAAATAAAACCATTGTTGAGGCAGCAAGGAGCATGCCAAAGGATAAGGAGTTAGGCTGCGTAAAATAGAAAACTTGAGACTCTATTGATGTTGAACGTGTGAAGCACAAATTCTGTTTAAAGAGATGTTTTAGTTATTTGGTATATGGAATGAAATATGAAATATTAGCAGAAAAAAAATCCTCTTATACTCTCTATTTGTTTTGTATTCTTTGGTCTTGAATTCTACAAGAGATGGCAACAGAGTGCGCTACCTTTACTCGAGTCATGATTAAAAATGACCTAAGTACCATTTTTATTGGTGTGGTTCTTTTTTGAAAACAAAAACAATCATTGCTTCGACCAGATGCAACCAATGCTGGGCCGGAGTTTCATCACTCAGTTAATAAGATTTTGGACTGCATATATTAGGAGCTGACATGGATTGTGGATGCAAACTTATCATAGTCCCTGAAATCGATAGCATGTTTTCATCTTCCAACTAGGAATAAAATTACAACAAAGTATAAAGTTCCCCCAACTCAAAGACAACCAGAAAGATACTCCCTAAGAAATGTTAAAAATCACATGTTTTTGTGGAATTCCATGATCCAAATGCCATAACAAGAACATTTATCTCTATGACCAGCAAACCTAGCTCCCTTGGCCAAAGCTTCGAACTCTTTCTCTGTCCTCTCTTTTCCTCTTCCAAGAGTATGAATCAACATGAGCATACCATATTAAAGAAATTGGTACTGGCACAATCCGTCTCTGAGGTTATTGGGATAATCCACTCGGCGATAATCGCCTTTCCGAGTCTGGTAGTGCTTCATAGCAATTCTTCAGAAGTGTCAAGCAGTGGTCATCGTTCTAATCATGAAGTACCCACTGCAAGTTTCATTTACAGCTCATTAATCACGCTTTTCTTAAATAGATAGCTGCAGTCCCTTATTGAACCACTTCAAAAACTCAAAAAACACCATACTCGAATTTGAGCGAAGTCGAGTTAACTCCATTGAGAAATTAGACTCCATTGAGAAATTAGTGATTCGAGAAATCTTGAGTGGTTATTTGTATATTAAAAACATTCAATTTGTATAGTGTACAAAGATTGCATTTGGATTGTTTGAATCAAGAATCAGAACCAGAATCCTATTCGGACTCCTATTGTCATTCCTCATTAATCAGACTGGGGAGGAATCAAAATATGATCTCTTGGGGTGGAATATAGGTTCCAACATTTTTTTTCACCCTTCAAGCATACCCAAGTAATGAGTTTTGGATTCACAATCAGTTCTCAAAATCCAAAATAAATACGCCACAATTGTAGTCAATATTGCTTTTAATTTTGAGTCTAGTAATGCGTTTTGGACTTAAATCAATTATCAAAATCCAAAATGAACGGGGGCTAAAAAACCCTCTTTAAATTGGAGGCTCAGTTATCATCCAATCGAGATGGATTTATGCTTAGAGCCGTCCATTGGAAATGGATTTTTGCTCCATAGACCATAGTAAGTCCCAGGAAACAAAAGGTTTAGGTTATTTAGAAAGTGGCCCCACTTGTACACTTGTACTTTCAAGTATCTGACATTAATTAATCATTCGAACGATTATGCAAGCATCTAATATTAGTATACAGAATATTATAGAGGTACGAAACACTCTTTAATGCCTAATTGGGAAGAGGACGGTATGCCATCCATTGGGTCCCACATAGTAATATGCAATTAATGGAATTAGAGAGTCCACAAAAACTATTTTCCATTGAAAGTAGGCATATCAAGCTTTCCAGAATGCACAAGAACTCCGAAATTTGATAAGGAACGAAATAGTTTTCACGAGTATTTTATTATTTTTATTTATTTATTACAACACAACTTCAAATCATCATATCTCTTCCAAAGAGACCGACAAGCTCGCCGGAATCCAATCGGAAACTCGCTCAATAACGAAAATGAAGGAAAAAACACTCTTATCAACACAAGTCTTTAGGAAATCATAACAACCAAAGAAAGGAGCACAGAACCCATATTCTAGTAATGCCTCTTACCTTGGATAGATCTCTCCTGTGCTTTGGGCCGTATAGTCCAATATTTTTCAAGAAGTACTATTTGGAAACCTCTAAAGATCAAAAGGTTGGGATCTTCCTATGGAAATGATTTTTGGACCACGACTATTTACTTTGTGGCCCATCAAATGACTGTTTGGATAATCCTATAGCGTGGCAGTACAGTACTTTGTAAAAGATACTGGACTATACAGCTTACACCATATAAAATCTCCAGTTTCCAAATCATTATTCTTTAGAAGTAGAAGAAACCTTCTGTTAATTTTACTTTCAAAGGAAAGGGTCAGCAGAAAAACAGCCAAGAAGGGATATACTGACTTTAAGGGACCAGTATAGGAACATAATAGAGTCCGAAGCTATTCTAGAGAAAATAAAAAAGGAAAAAAGAAGCAGCATCTCAAACAAGCTTAACATCAATGGTCTAGGTTTCTTGGTATTCAACTTATCTCCGGTGACGGTGAGCACCCCATCTTTATAAATGGAATTGATCACATTTACATTCGATGGTCCTTGGTTTCTAGGTTTCCAACTTATCTCCGGTCACGGTGAGCACTCCATCATTATAAATGGCAGAGATCGGTATTCATATCCTCTGGAAGCAAGAACTTTCTAGAGAAGTTGCCTAACATCCTCTCAGCTGTCATGTACTCAACTCCTTCCTCTTTCTCCCTCTTTTTGCTGCCACTGATGAGCAACGCCTTGTCGTTGTCCACCAACTGTACGCTAAATTCATCAAGTTTTAGACCTGGCATTTCAATCAAGAAGGCGTTCGAGTTGGGGTAGTCCTTCACGTCTGCATGGATTGACATGGAGGAGGCCCCTCGGTTCTTATGGACAGCGGCAAGGACTGTAACATCAACTTCGATTGCACACGTATCATTCACAATATATCCTTTAGCAGGGTTGTAAAGTTCAGTAAGTGGCATGAAAAATGCGTAGCCCAAATAACTTGCCATAGCATTGAATTTGTGATATGATCCTACATAAAAACCAAAAGAAGTTGGAATCATCAAAGCCAATTCAGGACTTTCACAATAATCAAAATCAGTTAACAACCCAACACCCCGATCAAGATTGAATATACAATCAGAGTGCATGTTTGCGTGTGCAATCTAATGGATTGTGTGTGCTGTTTATGCAAAAGTTCCTCTGATCTATTTACATTGAAGCAAACTTTCCCTTCATGTATGGAGAGTGAGAGAGCAAGAGCACATAAAGGTATATTTAAAGCATAGTTCCCGGAAACTTCTTGAGTGGGTGGGAAATCCATTTCCCCTAAAATGCGTTTCTCGCGGGTGGGAAACTCGTTTCCCCTAAAACGAGTTTCCACGTTTCAGTAACGTTTCCAAAACATGATAAAAAAAATTGTAGAAATGTTTCCGAAATGCATGGAAAACAAACACATGATAGACACTCGTAGACAATGCATGTGAAACATGTAGGAAACATGTGCGGAACTTACAAATATCATTTTGGAAAAAACACATCAAAAATTGTGGAATAGATATTAAACATGAAAACAATCGCATATATTGTAATAAAAATAAAAATAAGAAAAATTCAAATAGAAAATTAAAATTAACAAAATTTAAATCTACAAAATCACATATCCCGTGTTTTCCAATGTTTAATGTGTGTTTTTTCTATCGTTTTTGAAACCCTTCTAATGCGTTTCCTAAGACGTTTCTCATACGATTTTATATCGTTTTCTCGTTTCTCATTTCCCTGTATTTTTTTCATGTGTTTTCCCGCTTCCGTTTCACGTTTCGCTTCCCACCTTGCCAACTATGATTTAAAGACCCCTTTCTCTTGATATTAACATTTCTTTATAAACAGGAAAGCAGAGAAATTTAGAGGAAGAGAGGATGCCAATATTAAAACAAGGGAGTTTTTATCTAAGCCTATCGTCAACGAATTAATAAAAACGAGAGAGAGAGAGAGAGAGAGAGAGAGAGAGAGAGAGAGAGAGAGAGAGAGAGAGAGACTATGTTTCACGGTAGATTTGTTGTGGAGTTGATCAATCACCAGCAAGGCTATACTTCACATCACGACTCCACCCATCAGGCAAGCTCGTCGAATCATAAACAGATAAGTAAAGAGACAAATGGTCAACCTTCTGTCCTTTAGGATAAATCTCCATATTCCTGTCTCAAGATATGCAAAGATTGAAGATTAAGAAAATCTAGAGAATCATCTCTAAATTCTAACAAGAAAAAGCTGTTAGATTCATGGGACGGAAAAAATTTAAAAGTAGGTAGAGGAAGACGAGATCTGTGACTGTGTACCATTGACAGTCGCCGATGAGAAACATGTCGGAGTCGTGACTATCGCTCTTCAATGCAGAGAAGTTCTTGATCGTCCACCTTACCACCCCACTTAATGCTTCAATCTCTGTCACTGCTGAAACTAAACCAGAAGTTCTAAAATATAAAAAACCGATAATCCTCTACATTGTTTCATTAAAAAAAATATAGAAAATAATAATCTATATATTTTCTTTCAATAAAATGAACCTTCCATCGATTGCCACTAGAGACACCTTTTCAGAACACCTTCAGAAACAAAACTTGAAGGTCAAGGAGAAGTTATAAGCGGGGTAATTACCTTACAAGAATCCTAGAGCAAGCTCTTTAAAAGGAGGCCACGCCAATAAGACAAAATCTAGCCAACCAAATTCATGACTTTTCAAAATCCAACCAAACCAAAGTACGTAAACTCTGCAAGCTTGGGAACCCAAATAGCATAATTCTCCACGGCAATCCAAAAAACATTCATGACGTTACAAAATCCAACCATAGCTAGAAAACCTTGCTAACTTGCACTACAACAAAAAGGGTAATTAGCGACGTTCCTTTACCGACGTTCGAAAAAAACGCCCCTAAAATTATATATACACCGACGTTTATAACATAGAACGATGGTGAAAGAGTACTCCCGCGCCATAAATCCTTTTATTTTTTGTGACGTTCAAAAAACGTCTCTGAATATAAGAAATACCGTCATTTTAGCCCAAGCGTCGGGGACTCATGAAAAGGAAACTCGCGCCCTAGGTTTCCCGACCCCGCGCTTTCTAAAAATTTCTATCATTTTCGGAACAAAACCCTCGAGCAAAACCCATATTTCACCTTCTAAATCGAAACCTCAATTTCGTGCAAAAAAAAACCCTGGAGGAAACTCGATTTGCATCTCGATCAATAACAAATGGATTGGAAATGTTTAGAAATCTCTCCTCCACCAACCCTTCTCTAGGTTTCTCTTTGATCCATTTCAGACCATTAGGTGGAGAAAAAAACCCTAATCTTCATCCGTTTAGGTTCAAGAAAGATTGCATTTCAACCTCAGCTCTGATTTTTCTCATTAGAAAGGAGTAACAGGAAGAAGAAGAAGAAGAAGAAGAAAGGTACGGATTGTTTTTGTTCAAGAAGAAGAAGAAGAAAGGTACGGATTTTTATTTGTTCACCCCCTTTTTTGATTTATTTCTATTCAATCTAGGGTTTAGTTTAATGCATTCTGTTCGATTTTTCCTATTAGGGTATAATTTCTTATTTTCACTCTCCTCCTCCACTGGTTCAATGGGGATAAGTGTTTTCCCTTTCCTTTGTTTCAAGATTTAGGCATAGCAGTTGGATTTCTTGCCCTAACCCTTTTTTTTCTTTTCTTGTTTATTCATTATCCCTTTCTTTGGTTATAAAAGCTTCTCTACAATCTTTGGAAGGGGACTGCGGTTTTAGAGAGGTGATCGACGGCCACGCAAACAGTTTTAGGTATTTTTCCTTTCTTCTCTGTAACTTTGGTTTGTGTTCTTTTCTCTTTTCTTGCATAAATTCTTTTTTCTTTCTTTCATTTGAGTTATGCTATTAGGGTTTTGGTATTAGTGGAATGGATTCATGTTTAATTTTTTTGGTTCCTTTGTTGTTATGGAGGAGAGTGGAAGTGGAATAGATCCTTGATTGTTTTTTTCGAACCTAAAATTGCAAGGGTTTATTTTCTGTTATTTTTTTCCACCCTCTTGTTAATTGATGCTTATAGGGTATGTACTTATGTTCTTTTTCTTTTAGTTTTGTTAGGTGAGTGTTAGCTGTGAAAGGTTACCTATATAAAGCCTTAGCACCTTCATTTCAGAGAAGCTTTGTCGTTTTGAAATTTTAAATCAGATTTGGGATGCTGTAGAGGGAGAAACTTTTGGCCCGGAGTAGAATTTTCTACTGTTGTATTTTGGAAGAAAGGGAATTGCAGGCAAGTGTCCTTGCCTTTCTCTTGGATTTTAACCCTTTCACCTTGTTGCAAGCAAGGTTCTGTGTTGTAGTTTGTGTTGAAAAACATTCAACTGTAAACCAATGTAATATTGACTATTGTAATGAGCAGCAGTTCACAATGCAAACTGTGGACCCCGATCCGAGATAGGCGGCGAGGGAACGGGTCCCCCACACCCTCTGGATCATCCACAATGTGAAGGAGAGCTCTACCAAGGAACTCTCAAAACGGATGCCACCCTCATAGCATAGCACGAGTGGCGATATAAAAAGAAAGAGATATGTCTCGATCCGGAACCGAGGTTCGAAACTGAGACATACCTGAAATAAACTCAGAGTCGCCATCCATGGATATGCCATGGAACCCTAAAATCAAATCCTCTGTGCAATGGATAACCAGAAATATATATGGGTTCGTGCCTGGTTACGAATGGGGAAGGTCTGAGAGCACCCCCGATTCGTCCGAGTGCAAGCACTTGGTCTCTTATGCCATTTATTATTAACTCCAAAGAAGTTTGGGTAAAAATCATCTGAAATGGGAACAATCCTCAGGAATCGTCTACCTAAGCATGCATTTCCTGAGGATAAAGATAATAAACACATATAAAATAAAATGAAAGATGTGCCACCTAAGCATAGCTAGGTTATGAGTGACAAACCTAATAGTTGTCTAAGTTCTGATGTGCAAACACATGCAAGCTACAGCAAAAGGTATAGTATCAGTACGAGAAAGTAAGAAAACACATCAAAACATATAATAACAACATAATAAATCCTAAGACTCTAAATTATTAGCCCGAGTCCTCGGATGGTCTGGTATTCATCCAAAGAAGCCTACGTATCCCCGCCTCCACGAGAATCAAAGCAACGTAGTTCTTCGCGCCTATTCTAAGCTATGATGCCTAAGACACCTAGCCCTCTATCCTAAACTCGATCTAAAAGAGTGGACCAATTATTAAAGTTTATTGTACGATTATTTAAATTCCAGTAAATTGTGAATTTTTAGGACATCCTATATGCCCTAACTAAATGCATGTTAGCCCTAGGCTAATGTAAGTGATTCCTACAACCTATGTGTAACTAGGCTGTATTTCCTAAGGAAAACCAAAGGTGGACTAGCGTATCCTACTCTAGTCATCACTCGGCGATGTGGATCGCCGACTGACCGGACGGAGGCGCTCCTATAACTCTAGGACAGACCCCTAACTCTAAAACAAACACACAGCAAACAAACAATCAAACAACCTATCAAAAGGAAAACCCTAACTCTAAAACTCTCTATCTAGGAGAAACTCCTAACTCTAGAGGAAGATCTTTTGAAAACAAGATTTTAAAGGTTTTTGAAGAAGGTTTAAAACATTTATTTACAAAAAAAGTTTGGCTGGACTTGGGATGTAAATCCCAAGCTGCACTACGTACCTCGGAAGAGGATCAAGCCAACGTAGTTCGAAACGAACTCTCCTAACTAATACTTCTAAAACACTCAACACTTTAGGCTTTTTTAAGATTTTTCGAATGTTTTTTGAGTTTTAAAATATTTAATGTTTTGGGATTTTTAAATGCTTTAATATGTTTTTGGATTTTAATTGTTTTCACCCTTTTAGTCAAAGACTTAAGGGAAATACACAAAGCAAAACCCTAGGGCTAAACCTTAGGGCAAATAGGGGAAACCCCTAAACAAATAACACTATCAAAAGCAAAGGTAAACGAATCAAAGATTCTCTAATAACACTCCTAAAAGGACAAATGAGTCAAAGACTCTCTAATAACACCGCTAAGAAAGACAAGAGTCGAAGACTTTCTAATAAAACTACTAAAAGGACGAATGAGTCAAAGACTCTCTAATAAAATCACCCAAAGGACGAATGAGTCAAAGACTCCCCGACAAGATCAATAAAGACAACTAGGTCAAAGACTCTAATAACACTATCTAAAGGACGAGCGAGTCAAAGACTCTCCAGCAAAATCAACCAAAGGACGAATGAGTCAAAGATTCTCTGAAAGAAACGGAAACACGATTCAAAGACGCTCTAAGAGAGAAAACATGAGTGAAAGACTCCACTGACAACAACTAAAGGATATACGAGTCAAAGACTCTCTAAAAGATGGAAACACGAGCCAAAGACTCCAAAAAACACCGACTAAAGGATATACGAGTCAAAGACTCTCTAAGAGATAGAATCACGAGTCAAAGACTCCAAAAACACCGACTAAAGGATAAATGAGTCAAAGACTCTCTAAAAGAGAAAGATTGAGTCAGAACTCTTTAATAACAACACCTGAAAGACAAATGAATCCAAGACTCTCCTACAACACTACTGAAAAGACAAATGAATCAAAGACTCTCTAATAACGCCACCTAAAAGGCGAATGAGTCAAAGACTCTTTAATAACACTATCTAAAGGATGAATGAGTCAAAGACTCTCTAATCAAGGCTGACTCCTATGCGAATGGACTATCGACTAAGGAGAAGCTTACAAGCAAAAGGAATAAGAGACCTCATGCATATTTGGCAAAGGTAAAAACATCCAGCCGGGCCGGACAGCTACCTAGCCCTCAGGGTGCAACAAATGTGCAACCCAATACCCATAAGGGTAGGGGTATGAAGCCAAGCCGAGTAGGGTGTTCTTCCAAAACCAAACGGCGCACAAAGAGGAGGTTTAGCAAGAGAATGAGACCGGGCGGGTCTAAAAGGAAATAAGAGACTTTGTGCATATTTGGCAAAGGTAAAAACATCCAGCCGGGCCGGACAGCTACCTAGCCCTCAGGGTGCAACAAATGTGCAACCCAATACCCATAAGGGTAGGGGTATGAAGCCAAGCCGAGTAGGGTGTTCTCCCAAAATCAAAAAGCACACAAAGAGGATTAACGAGGGAATGAGACCGGACGGGTCTCCCAAACACACAAAGATGGGCTCTAAGCAACCTTATCATTGCCCTTGCAAAGGGGGAAGCAAGGCTAAGACAACTAATTGACCAAATTGGTCTCTAATTAACAAATGAACAAACTGAGGTGTAGTCTCAGAGAGGATTCTACAAATGAGGCTTGCCTCCAAAGGAGGGTTGCCTAACGAGACAGAGTATGTCTCCTAGTACAGGTTATAGCATCTAAAGAAATTTAACAGAAATCTAAAAGACTGTGCTAGTCTAATCAAAGAGAGAGGAAAATGCTACCAGATAATCGCAAATTCCAATCAATTATTATAAAAACAAATCAAATATCAGCAAAATATGATCTACAACTAAAGAGTGCACAATCTGTAATAATAGCAATCATACAATGATAAACAACATTAATTAGTCCAGACCAGCCGCTGGATAGCCTAATAAAGCAAGAAACAACATTAAACACTTTTATGCCCAACCACAAGTACCACTGCCCCAATATGGGGGTGAAATCAGATGATGCTAAAGTAATCATCTGATATCACAAATACACAGGATAATATTTCTATGCCCGCCTTGAGATCAGACAGTACTCATATCGATAATATCGAATAGAGTAGTCATCTGATCTCCTTCTTTCCTAAAACAATTTATTTAAATAAAAGACAAGTGTATGAACCTTAAGAGAGTCTCACCTGAGCAGTCCATTTATTATCATCTTCAAAACCTAACTCAAAGATTAGTACAAGAGAAGAATATATATAAAAAAGAAATCAAAAGATTATGATAATTCTAATTTATACAAATTGTAGTGCGTAACAGGGGGCATATCTGAAAGGTTGAGTAGGCTTACTAAACAAGAGAGGGGAGTGCTACTTAGATTGAGCGAGTCCCCTAAAGATGGGCTTGGGCTAGCGCCTTCATCGCCCACGTAATGAGGGAGAACTCTAATAACCCTTAACATTTCAATACCTGAATAAGCATTACAAAAATTTAACAGGTTCCAATACATGCTGTAATATGGCACACCATCTATCACCAACAAGAAACTGAAATTTTATGCCTCAAATTCAACTCAATATTCTTAAAATTCTATATGAATGAAATCAGTTTGAGGAATAACAGATCACAAGCAAAAATTGAGACCTAAACAAGCATTTTACATGCTCATAGAGTATTACTACTGCCCTGCTTCTTTAAGCATGAAGAATACATAGGGAAAATTACATTAGAATAGCAACCTATCAATAAGCTGAAAATGACAAGACTAATGGATATTATTTCAGATTAAAAGATAAAAGCCCCCAGTTACCCACAAGAGTGGTGGTGCAGACTCCTCATTATTCAATCAAGATCTGTAACTCCAGACACCCAAACGACACTGATTGCGACTATCACTAAAATTACCAACATAGCTCCTTACCGATCGGATGATATGAAAACTCCTCAAATCTCAAAATTCTATCATAGATCTCCACAACTCTAATTGATGAGACAAATGCTTGTTCTCTCTCTCTCTCTCTATCTCTCGCAAATCTCAGTTATAAACCACAGATTTAAGCAATAAGGTAGGAGATCTAGGGTTCGAGAAGGGGTTAGGGTTCAAAGTTAGGGATAATAACAGAGAGAAGAAAGACTAAAGGAATGAGAACAAAGTCTTGTCGGAAATTGACCGGATCTCCGGCATGAAACGATCGGAGAAAAGGGGTTTAAGGAATTTAAGGATTTTAAATGATCTAGATGAATCTGTGGTGTAAATCTGGGGGAAATCACAGATCTAGTATTAATGGAAATAGAGAAGAGGATCGAAATAAACACACAAATCTAGGATTTTATAAAAACAAAGCTTCAGATCTAGGATTTGAGGCAGAAATATGGAGTTAGGGCTTAGAGATTGGGAGAAAAAAAAAAGGTATTGTGATCGGCAATGAAGAAAATATGTGCGAGTGTATGAACTTACGGAAGTTGGTGGCCGGAACTCCAAGAATCCGCCGGAGAAGATGAAGAAGCTTTCTCTCCCTTCTCTCTTTCTTAGTCTCCCTCCCTCTCTCTTTCTCCCCTACAACTTCCGATCGGAAATAGGATCTCCGGCAAATGGTCGGAGAAGACGATCGGTGGAGGAGAGAAAAAAAAAGAAAAAAAGCCCAAGTCTCCTCTGCTCTCGCTCTCTCTCTGTGATTTTTCACCAAAATAAACAGATCCCCTTCTTCCTTTTGATTTTTTTTTATATATTAAAGGGAAACGATATATTGAAACCCCCTTTTTCTACCTGGACAGCCCCCTTATAGTGTTTAGGGCTATTCTTTTATACCAACAAGGGTGGTCCCAAGTGAAAACAACCTTAGAAAAAATAAGGGTATATTTGACCATTTTCATGCTTCCGAACAGCCCACTTCTGATCACTCAATCTCCCTGAGTCACCCCCTGATATGGATAAAATATCCCCCTTTAGGCCTGCATTGCTCTTATTCTCTTGCCTCATCTTAGTTGACAAATCAGGTCGGATTTTGATGAAATTTGGCGGGGGCCCTGGTGAGACCCTAACCTAACTTGTGATGCAACTTTGGGATCCTAGCTTGGTGATTGGATGTGGTTTCGCCCAAGCACAGCGAACATGGGTCCGGTCAAAATGGGGTGTCTACACAAACCAGTCAGGAATAACTCATAAACTCATCATAAAAGTCAGCAAGACTTGGTTGCATAGCTGTAAATGTCTGCAATTGGTTCTGTTGCAACTATGGCAAAGGAAATATTACTTCCCTGTAGAATCCCAATCTCTTCTTCCACTTCTTGCTTTTCAGTTTCTACTTCTAGGCTAGTAAACATTTCCGTGCTCACTAGCTCAACATCTCCTTTGTTCTCAATATGTATCCATCCTTTGTTCTCAATATGGAATTAGCAACGTGGGTTTGCTTTCCATATGTATCCATCCTTTCAATAAATTTCATCTTCTTCTTAAAAAATTCAGGAAATAAGCAATGGACAAAAGTTGGATGCAACTGCCTAGGTATGGCCCTCAAAAGTGACATTACCTTTTCATAGTTAGATTTAATTTTTCCATTACTTGAAGATACAGATCTCACATTTTTTCAACTATGTTTTAATTAGGAATGAACCAGAGTATACGCTTGGCGTTGTGGAGTTTATTAAATTTGCACTTGCTAATAGAGTTTATGGGAATAAGTTCAAATGCCCATGTGTTAATTGTGCCAACATTCAATTGGTTGGTGTTAAAGATTGTTTTGATCATCTGATTATCGATGGCATCATGAAGGGCTACACCAGATGGGTTTTCCATGGGGAAGCTGGGTCATCGGTGGTTGATATGACTAGTAGTGATCGCCAAATGAACGAAGAACCAATGATACAAGACGAAATGCATGATTTGTTAGAAGACATAAGGCCAAGGTTGAACCATAATCAGGACAACTTGCCAACAGGTAATGGGGAAAGGCCGAATCAAACAAGTAGAGAGGGGCCTGATGCAAATGCAAAGAAATTTTACAAATTAGTAGAGGATGCCGAGCTAGAACTATACCCAGGGTGCAAGCTCTCAAAATTGTCTTTCGTTGTTCAAATTTTTCATATAAAGTGTCTCAATGGATGGAGTAACAAATCTTTCACCATGTTACTTGAGTTGTTGAAAGAGGCATTTCCCACGGGAGCATCGGTGCCAGAGTCATTTTATGAAACGAAGAAGATCATTAGTGATTTAGGCCTCCACTACGATAAAATAGATGCATGCCCCAATGATTGTATGTTGTTTTGGAAGGAAGACGCGAAAGAGACTGTCGTATATGTGGGGCTTCCAGGTGGAAGACATATGCATTGCATCCAGACGATGTAATAACTCAGACATCGAGAAAAGACCCAAAAATTCCTGCTAAGATTCTGCGTTACTTCCCCATAACACCAAGATTGCAGAGACTATATATGTCGAAGAAAACAGCTGCTTCCATGACATGGCATGATGATAAACGAACAAATGATGGTATATTCAGGCACCCTGCAGACTCCCCAGCGTGGCAGGATTTAGACAGTAGATATCCAAACTTTTCATCAGATCCTCATAATGTTAGACTTGAGTTAGCAAGTGACGGGTTCAATCCCTTTAGGACGATGAGTATTGCTCACAGCACGTGGCCTATTGTTCTTATTCCATATAACTTGCCACCATGGTTGTGCATGAAACAACCGTACATGATGCTCTCATTGCTTATTCCCGGACCATCTGGACCTGGAAATGACTTAGACGTCTATTTACAACCTTTGATTGCAGAGTTGAAAGAACTATGGGATATTGGTTTTCAGACATTTGATGTTTCGAGGAATGAGACGTTTCAGATGCATGCAGCTGTGTTGTGGACGATTAGTGACTTTTCTGCATATGCTAACCTGTCAGGATGGAGCACCAATTGGGAATCCCAGAACAAAACAATCCCATGTCAATTCATAATCCAACAACAAAAAGCTAGTAAATATTTTTGGGTTTTGTTAAGGAGTGCCTTTAGGGAAAGGAATTCTACACATGTTTTGATAAAAATGACTCAAAACATTTGTTGGGGTTGTTAAAGCTAGTAACTAACTTGGGAACCCAAATCACATAATTTGCCACATACTTCAAAAAATCACCCGTTAGTATCCAGGAAAGAGTTGCACTCATGCAAAACAGAGTTTCTATCAAATTTTGTCAAAATTTCCTCCTCATTGGTGTGGTTCTTTTTTGAAAAAACAAAACAGCCGCCATTCCTAAGACCAGATGCAACCGATGCCGGGCCGTCATCACTCAGTTAATAAGATTTTGGACTGCATATATTAGAAGCTGACATATGCTAATGGGGATGCAAACTTAACATAATCCCTGAAATAGTTATTAAAACAAGAGTGATAACATGTTTTCATCTTCCAACTAGGAATAAAATTACAACAAAGTATAAAGTTCCTCCAACTCAAAGACAAACAGAAAGATGCTCTCTAATTTGGACATGCTAAAAATCACATGCTTTTGTAGAATTCCATGATCCAAAACCCATAACAAGAACATTTAACTCTATGACCAGCAAACCCAGCTCCCTTAGCCAAAGCTTCGAACTCTTTCTCTGTCCTCTCTTTTCCTCCAGGAGTAGAAATCAACATGAGCATATCCGTATTAAAGAAATTGGTACTGGCACGATCCATCTCTGGGGTTATTGGGATAATCCACTCGGCGATGATCACCTTTCCAGTGTCTGGTAGGGCTTCATAGCAATTCTTCAGAAGTTTCAAGCAGTGGTCATCGTTCCAATCATGAAGTACGCACTGCAAGTTTCATTTACAGTTCATTAATCACGCTTTTCTTAAATAGATAGCTGCAGCCCCCTATTGAACCACTTCAAAAACTCAAAAACCACTATACTCGAATTTGAGCCAAGTTGAGTTAACTCCATTGAGAAATTAGTGATTTGATAAATAATGAGTGGTTATTTTTTGTAATAAAAACATTCAATTTGTATAATATACAAAGGTTGCATTTGGATTGTTAGAATCAAGAATCAGAATCAGAATCAGAATTAGAATCAGAATTAGAATCAGAATTAGAATTAGAATCGGACTCCTATTGTGATTCCTCGTTTAATCGGGTGAAATCAAAATATAATCTCTCGGGGTGGAATATAGGTTCCAACATTTTTTTTTCACACTTCAACATACGCTAGTAATCAGTTTTGTAGTTACAATCGGTTCTCAAAATCCAAAACAAATACCCCATAATTGGACTCAATATTGCTTTTAATGTTGAGTCCAACAATCAGTTTTGGACAAAATCAATTCTCAAAATCCAAAATGAACAGGGGCTAAAAAACCCTCTGTAAATTGGAGGCTTTGTATCGTCCAATGGAGATGGTTTTATCCTTAGAATCGTCACTATGGATCATTGGAAATGGATTTTTGCTCCATAGTAAATCCCAGGAAACAAAAGGTTTAGGTTATTTAGAAAGTGGCCACACTTGTACTTTCAATTATCTGAAATCAATTGATCTTCTGAAAATGCTTAGTCCATGTTTGTTTTGGATTTTGAGATCTGATTGTGTGTCCAAAACGGATTATTGGAGAATCGATTTTGTCACTATTTATTCTAAACAAACATAGCCACCGTATGCCCTGATTGTTAGATTGTGTCAATCGATTGTGCACCCCAAAGCGATTATGGGACTCCATAATTCGGGTAGGGGCCCACGATTTGTTGTCAAATCTCCAAATCTAAAAACGAACCAGGCCTAAACAATCGATCAGACGATAAAGTAGTTGGAAATTTTGTAAATTCCAGAAAAAGACAAACCGAAGGGAGTAGAAATATCGCAAGCTTTTGTTAGTTTTTCTTCCGAAAATGCTTAGTGTAGAAGTAGAGTTTTGTCGGTGGCAGAAATAGTCAAACAAAAAGGCAGTGGAAAATGGCTTCTCACAAAGTCACAAGCAACCACACTCACCTTCATGAAAATGGCTTCTCCCCTTGGAACACTAACAAACATATCTCCCCCAACATGCTCTACACCTGCAACAAAATCATGCCCTCTATTCATACTTTAAAACACAAAATCAAGAAGAAAATAGAAAAAAAATGGAAGAAAAATATAAAAAGAACAAAACAATAAGAAAGAAGAAGAAAAGAACCATATACCAGAAGAAGCAGGGGCATCAGCAATAACATGAGGCAAATCAAAATTAATTCCTCTGAGATGAGGATACTTTGAAATGATCATGTTGAGACTTGCTCCAACTCCACCCCCAACATCCACCAAAACTTTCAACTCTTCAAACCCCTTGTATGTCTCCAAAATCTTCTTCATGGATAAGGTGCTGTGATTCGACATGGCCCTATTGAAAACCTTGTTGAATCTGGGATCTGTGCCTGAATATTCAAAGCCAGCCATTCCATAAGCCTTTTCGAAAGGGACCCCTCCTTCTAGAACTGCTTCTTTCAAGTGGTACCTAAGTGAAAAAATATCAAAACCCAATAAATGATTAATATTTTGTAGCACCTACATCCAAAAAACATGTTGAAATATTTTTTTCTTTTATCTTTATCATCTTACCAACTCTCCATGAAGACCTTGTCCTGGATCAAAAGAAGGAAAGGGGCTATGGAGACACCGTCCTGGTTTTGAACTAGGAATTTGCAGGCAGGTGCAAGACCATAAAGTCTCTCAAATTTGCCATTGTTTTGGGTTACAACAGAACATGTAAGGATGGAGTAGCTAGCCAAGAGGCGTAGAATCCGATCGAGCATGGCGGGAGCATCTGGGTTTTGTGTGGGGAGGTGAGAGGCGATCTGGGATGGAGAGAGATGGGCCCCTGGCCCAGCGTTTGCTATGATCTCTAGCACCTGCAGCTCAATCGCTGCCTTCAAAGTCATGGGCAGGACAGATGCGCACGCCAATTGCATGGAGAACATGCATGCTTCTTCTTCCTCGTTAGAGGATTTGGATTGATTCAGAGTCGAGGCCATGTTGGTCTGGTATGAGAAAGGGGAAAGATTGAGAAGGGAACTACGAAGCCTGCGCAACACACCCTTGTTTGATATTTCCCCGTGTTTAAAAACGCAGATGTGATATGGAACACGGCTGAAGAAAATCCTTGTCGACTCAGCGTGGACACGGCTAGTAACGCGTTGACGCAGTCAATGAGTCGTAATTTTTAAATGAATAAAATACAAAAATCCAAACCATGTAGGGCACACCAAATGAATGGTAAAGATCATCACCATGTGGAAGCTACTAGCTATGATACTCACATTACCATCTTATCCTATGTCTACTGTAATAAGTCGGAAGGATTTTTTTACTGTTCCCCCGCCACGTGTCGTCGTCCCTTACTCCCCATCTCTTTCTTTGGACTTCTTTCCGGTTGAACCCTCCAACAAATTTTAATTTCCATCTATGCCATGAGTGTTTTTTGCATTTATTTGAAAGGAGAAAAATACTGAATGTATGTAATTTAACACGTCAAGGTTGTTGCAGAGATATTTTTCCTTTTCTATTCAACGTGTCAAGTCATTCTAGAGATATTTTTCATTTTTTTTGTCTCTATTAACACAAGACAAGAAAGAGGCCTTGATTTCTATTTTGCATTTATTTGAAAGAATGTATGTAATTTAACACGTCAAGGTTGTTGCAGAGAATAGATATTTTTTTTGGGAGATATTTCTTTAGAGATATGTCTCCTCTGTTTCTCTCATTATCCCTACTCACACGTCTTCTAGACTATTCCCACCTTCAAAAGGCACTTCTCTTCTTAGCTATATGATATTAAATGATTTATTGATCGAATGGTTCATCTAATCTACTTCTTCTTTTTTTTCCTTGGACAAGAAATTTTGATAAGATTTGGGCCATCTCTCTTCTTCGGAATGGACGAAAACGGCATCGGCAATTATGCGGCTACACGATTCCATTCTTCAACCTGCAGATTTTAGGGTTTCCTTTTTTTATGGCATGATTTCTTCCTCTTCCTTTTAAAGGTATTTTTTTTGTGATTTTTGTGCTGGTTTTTGTGGGTTATTGGTTTTTCTAGGTTTCCATAGAAGCTTAGATCTGTTTTTCAAGTTTTGGCATTTATCTTTTATTTTTATTATTTTAATAAATGCCATTTCTGTAACGATGTTGGATTAGAAAAATTCCTACTAAAGATCGTTAGGGTAGCATTTTTTATATTAGACAGTAAGAATCCGTCTTCTACTTGAAATTAACTTTGCTGATGTGGACCCCGATCCGGAGAGAGGGGCGGTGAGGGACGTACCCCCACGCTCGCAGTCTATGGATCATCCACGTGAATGGAGAGCTCTACCAAGGAACTCTCGAAAGAATGTGCCTCTCACAGCATGAGTGGCGATGCAAAGGTGAGATACCTCTCGATTCGGGGACTAGCCCAGATTCGAGGTGTACCTTAAACAAAGAAGAGTCGCCATCCAAGGAAGTGGGCCAAGGATCCCATACTATGCTCTGTTGCAACGGATAACCAGAGATATAAAAAGAAGGTTCGTGCCTGGTTACGAAATCGGAAGGTCTAAAGAGCACCTCATCCGCCCAAGTGTAAGCACCTGGTCTCTTATGCCATTTATAATTGATTTTGAAGAGTTTTGAGCTAAAGTCATATGAAATGGGAACGAATATCTCCGAGAAGACGTCTATCTAATCATGCATGTCTCGGAGATGATTAATAAACACACACAAAATAAATGAAAGAAGTGTCGCCTAAAAATAGCTAGGTTATGAGTGTCATACCTAGTTGGTGTCTGAGTTCTGGTGTGCAAACACATGCATACTTCAGCTAAAGGTATAGGATCTGTACATGAAAGTAAGAAAACACAGCAAAACATACAACACAATTCAATTTTATACATGACTGGACAAAAAATGAGTCCTAAAACTCTAATGCATTGACTCGGACCAAGATGGCCATCCATCTTAGCTGCTCTACGTATCCCGGCCTCGGGAAGAATCGGAGTCAACGTAGTTCGATGACCTATTCTAAACTATGATGCCTAAACATCTAAAACCGCTATCCTAAACTCGATCCACTAGACTCGACTGATTTTTTAAAGCTTTTTATACAATTGCTTAAGTTCGAGTGAATTGTAATTTTCAGGACTCTTTATATGCCCTAACTAATGCAAGTTGATTAACCTTAAGCTAATGCAGGTGGGCCCTATATCCTATGTGTATCTAGGCTGTGCAACCTAAGGAAAACCATGGGCTGACTATATGCTTCCTAGTCTAGCCATCGGTTCGACTAAATGTCTAACCGATCGACTCGAGGCCTCCTAACTCTAGGGACACTCACACGACAGGACACACCATATCAATACAAATCAGGACAGCCTCCTAACTCTAAACACTGCAAACAGCTAAGACAGACTCCTAACTCTAGAGGAAGATCTTTTTGAAAAAGGTTTTGAAATATTTTTGTAATTTTTTGAAAGGTTTGAAATGTTTATTTTGAAAGGTTTGGCTGGACCTAGGATGTGAATCCCAAGCTGCACTACGTACCCTGTTGAAAGGGATCAAGCCAACGTAGTTCGGAAATAGAATTCCTAACTACTCTCCTAATGACTTAAGATTTTTGAGATTTTTAGTTTTTTAGATGTTTTTGATATTTTTGACACTAGAGGATAGAAAACTATCATCATAAGGGGAGGACAGACTTCTGGAATCCCGCAAAGGTCGGACAGCATCCTATGCTTTGCGGGGGAAAAAGACAGAAACACGACTCTGCAAGGGTTGGACAGCATCCTATACCTTGCAAGAGCGGATAGAAAAAACATGATATGATAAGAGGTTGGAAAGAAATCTAACCCCTATGATGATAGGACTGACTCCCTACACTAAGGACGGATTCCTATGCTAGTGGAAAAAGACTTACTCCCAGCGCATAAACCTAAGAGGGGAGTGCTAATGAGACTAGGGTAGTCTCCTAAAAGAAGAAGAAATAAAGAAGGGTGCTAGTAAGACTGGGCGAATCTATATGAGAATGACCACCTAATGAGACAAAGCATGTCTCCCTAAAAGATATGACGAGAAAAGCAAAAGAGACAAAGCCTGTCTCCTCAAAAAGATGATAACCACTAGGATAAATGAGACAAGGCCTGTCTCCTAAGAAGGGCTCTAGATAGCTCTTCCATTGCCCTTGCAATGATAAGGCTCCTAATGCTTAAGGATATCTAAAAGACTGGGCAAGCCTTAAAAATAAACGAGGGGACGGCTACTTGGACTGTGCAAGTCCCCTAAGGATGGGCTTGGGCTAGCGCCTTCATCGCCCTATTATTTATTCTAAAAACAAGATCAAAACCTTTTAAAGCGAATAAAATAATGTGAGCATATTTCTTTTATTCTACTGATAATTGCACAATCTCTCAACCCTATTCTCTTTTATATTAGCAGGTGAAGATAGAAAACACTTACACCCCGGATGATAAAAGCAGTTGTGAAACGTGAAACAAGTTTCTGAATATTCAAGTGCACCAAATATACAATATGTAATCCAAGATTATATGAAAGGATATGAATGTAGACAAGATGCTCAAACAAGGCAGCATTCAAAACAATAACATTTTCAGACCATGTGGCAGCAAGGGGCAACAATTTTACACAAGGCATGGATGATTACGACAGTTTAAATTGAGTGGCAGCACACCATTAGGCAAAATGCTAGCCCTGGTTTAGACATGGACCATACATGAGTTGGTTAAAGCAGTTTTTTTTTTATGTAAGTTGAGGATTTATCCCAAAAATAAACATATGTAAAATATGGCCATTGAGCAGTTGTACCACAGACAATAAGAAACAGAACAAGCAAATGCAAAGAAGAAAGTAATTATGTGCTCAAACATCATTCAGCAATGGGACAAAATCAATGATTCTCAACTGTAGCATCTAAAGAATAATGCTAGGTATACTATTATACTTAAGAACACATATAACTCAATCATCCTCTATTCAAATAAGGTCAACTACATATCTAAATGAATTAGATTCATACCATCATTGAAAACATGTGTAAAATTGTCTAGAGAATTAACAAGGACACTATAATATTTAGATGCCTGCACAAATATGCTCTATACTAATCAAGTCATGACAATGATCACTCACCGATGAAACTAATGAAGGATAAACATTTGAATCCAATGAGATTTCTAAGAACTGCTCCTTCATAATTGAACTAGATCATTAGGCTGACCTTTAGATGGTTGGAATTTGCTCCTCGTTTTCTTTTACATATGCAAAGCTCTAAATCAAAAGAGCTTCCAAATCAACTCCTCCTTATTTCTCTGCTCCAAATTCCCTCACTCGAGACCTTAAATCATTTGTATCTTCAATTTCTCTGAGAAAAGTCATCGGAGAAAGTAACCTCACTTTCTTTCTCTATGAAATTTCAAGGAGCTGCCGCCGGATTTCGTGGAGAATTGCCGGAAAAAGAGCCGTGAAATTACCGGACGGAATAAATTTCTAGAAAATGTGAGCACGTGGCCGAAACGAGCAAGATTCACCGGATTTTAAAAGATCGCCGGATCTGATTTCGAATGGCCGGAATCTATGATGCTGACCGGAAAAATGAATCTTGGCTGAAGTTTAGGGTTTGGATAAAACTCGGTTAGGGTTTGGAGCGAAAGTCTAAGTTTTCAAACTAAGAAAATGACAAATGTAGAGGTTAGAAGGAAGAAAAGAGATCTGCGAGGATGATGTTGGCCGATGACCGGTCGGATTGTGGCCGGAATCCGGTTAAGTTTGCCGGAGAAGATAGAATTCCGATCGAAAAAATGAGCTTGGGTTTAAGTGAGATCCAAGAAACTTTGCAGAGGATGAAGAAGAAGATGATGAATCCGTAGGGTAGATGTTAGCCAAAGATCAAGTTAGACGACCGGAGACGTAGCTGGAGCTTGCCGGAAAACGGCCGGAGAAGAAGATGATCGGTGAAAAAAAAAATGGTTAGGGTTTGTAACAAGATCCATTTTCCCTCTCTTCTTTCTCACTCTTTCTCACTCTTAAAAAGACAAAAATCAGCAAATGAGAAAGAGATCCCTAAATTAGAGCTCTAAACTCCTATTTATAGAGGTTTGGGGCTCATTTTAGCCTCTCTTAAGCTACCTCAAGGCACCCCCTAATTGACATTTTCCTTTGCTTTGTATTAGAAAGTAGTGGTGCAAGTAAGAAAAATGGGGTGGCCAAGGAAAAATAGAGCAAGGATGATGATTAGATCCAATCGAATAGATGAAGCTTCAGCCCATTTTCTTCCTCTTTATCCCCTGTTCTATCTGTCTCCCTCTCTCTCTCTAATTTAATGAAAATGAAAAAAACCCCTCAAACGAATCTCTTGACCCTCTTTTATAGATGAGCATAAGTCAATGCTAACAAACCCTGAATTTGGTAATGGCACTCCCCCTCATGTGTAATTTTCCTTCTTTAGTTGCATACACATAAGAATTGGCATGGGCACCCTCTCAATTTTATAAACGACTCCTCTGTTCCTTGAAAACCCATTTTATAAAGAAGTAATATTTTTGCAACCCCCATCTTTGCTTGGTCAGCCCTCTCATGTATCTCAACTGCTCTTTTTCTTTCATAAGGGGGACCTTGGTGGAATAAAAGCCAACGCCAAAAGGGAAATGATATATCGCATCCCTTTTCATCTCTAGGACAGCCCCTGTTAGTGTATTTAATGACTACTCTCTTACCCCATGGAGTGGGCTGGGGTGAAAATGGGCCCTAAAAAAAAAGTGATGTAGTCAACTACTTTCTTTTCATTTGGACTGCCTCTTGTGTAATTCATGACTACTCTTTCTACTCTTCAAGGGGGGTGACTTGGGTAAAGGAGAGGATGAGTGCAACTTTACCTACTTTGACTCTAGTGAGCATCCCCCAAATCAGCCAAATTCACTCTCCTTCCAAATAATCCGCTCTCCGCTTGCTTAGTTGATTTATGGGCTGTCATGAGTGCCTCCTTACCTCAACAATGCATCCCTTTCTTAATCACAAGTGATTAATAACAGCACACCCCCACTCCACCAATTCAGCTTGTCCTCTCCTCTCTGATTTTTTATCTGAAAATGGGATCCCCCTTTCTTGCACTCCTTCGGTGATTATATGAGGGTATGATACATTCAGCTCCCTTTGTTCCACCTTAGACAACCACCTTCTAATATATTTATAACTACTCTTTTGCAAAAGAGGGTGCTCGGGCATAAATGAATGGCTAGGAAAATGATATGTCTGACCTCATTTCTTCATTGTGACTACTCCTTTACCCTGTATGGGAGTGGTCTATGCAAAGCAAGGGGAACATGAAATTTTTTTTTCTTTTTGTTTCTTGTAGGGGAATGATATGGGCACCTCCGCGGATTGGTTGACACAAACCCAACTAGTCTTTTTTCTCTTTTCTCTTTGGCTTACCTGTTGATAAGAAGAATGAGTCCCTCACACATTTAAAATTTTACGATGATACATTTGCCTCGGTTCGTTCACTAGGTAAACGTGCTCGGATTTTGACAAAATTTTGCCGGGACCTTGGTGGGACCCTAACCTAGTTGATTTGATGGGGTTTTGCACAAAAAAGAAAATTTTAGGGCACGATCAAAATGGGGTGTTTACAGATGCCCCTCTTTGGCAGAGCGTGCTTGTCGCGCGAATGTCAAAGCTGAACAGACAACACATTTTGGCCGACCCGAAAAAGAAGCAAATCTAATTTTGATTTTGGTTTTTGAAAAAGATATTCACAAAGATAACAAGGTGAAATAGCCTTTCACCGGACTCTGACTCTGCAAACGTTGGTGAGATAGCCTCTCTCCAACTCGTAACTCAACGATGGATGTATGGATGAGATAGCCTCTCTTGTAAAACTTTGAAGGATTGATTTGGCTGCGAGAGAGCCGGGAAGGAAATTGGTTTGGTTGCGATTGAACCAGAAGACGGGGAACTGACTTGACTACGACGGAGTCAGAGAATCATGGATATTAGCGTGGTTGCGAATGAACAAAAAAATTGGAATACTTGACTGCGAATGAGTCGAAGAATTGGAAATTGGCTCAGTTGCGAATGAACTAGAAGACCGGATAATTAACTTGACTGCGAAGGAGTCAGAGTATCAGGAATATTATCTCGGTTGCGAACGAACCAGAAGATTGGATAATGGACTTGACTGCGAATGAGTCGGAAGGTCAGAAATTTGCTTGGTTGCGAACGAACCGAAAAGCAAAGGGCTCACTTGACTTCAAAGGAGCCAAAGTCAGGGATACTGGCCTAGTTGCGAATGAACTATGAGACCGGATAATTGACTTGGTTGCGAATGAACCAGAAAGTCAGAAATTTGATTTTAACTGCGAATGAGCTAAGAATTGGAAGATTGACTCGACTGCGAGTGAGTCGAAGTTGGGGAGATTAGCTTGATTGCGAATGAATCAAGAAATCAGCAAGAAACTTGGCAGCGAACGTGCCGAAGAGTCTAAGAATTTGACCCAGTTGCGAATGAACCAAAAAGGCCGGAATGATGACTTGGTTGCGAACGAACCGAAGTCAAAGAGATTAATTTGACTGCGAATGAGTCAAGAAATTAGAAAATAGACCTGACTGCGAATGAGCCGAAAAGTCTAAGATTTTGGCCTGGCTGCGAATGAGCCGAAATACCGAGATGATGACTTGGTTGCGAATGAACCAGAAAGGTAATAACCTGACAGAATCAGAAGTTAAAGGATTAGCTCGGTTACAGATTAACCGAAAAGCTTGACTGCGAAAGAGTCAAAAGCTCAGAGATCGACTCGGTTGCAAATGAACCAGAGAGTCGAGGATTAACCCGGTAGCGAATGAACCGAAAAGGTCGAAACGATGACTTGGTTGCGAACGAACCAAAAAATAATAATAACCTGACAGAATCAGAAGTTGAAGGATTGACTCGGTTACAGATTAACCGAAAAGTCGGGGATAGAAGCTTGACTGCGAATGAATCAAACACTAAAAGATAGACTTGGTTACAGACTAACCAAAAAGTTAAGGATAAAAGCTTTGATTGCGAATGAGTCAAAAGCTCAAAGGATTGACCTGGTTGCGAATGAACCGAAAGGTCAAAGATACGAGCGAGACTGCGAATGAGTCAGAGGCTCAAAGGATCGACTTGGTTGTGAATGAACCGAACGGTCGAGGATATGAGCGAGACTGCGAATGAGTCAAAGGCTCAAAGGATCGACTTGGTTGCGAATGAACCGAAAAGTTGAAGATACCTTGATCAAGCAAAAGTCTACATGAGACAGTACGAGAATCAAAGGTATGACGGGCCTGTGAAAAGGCTTTCACCAGAATAACAGTTAGATGGACCTATGGAAAGGCTGTTCTCTATACTAACTGCTAGGAGGTACAAACAATAATTTTGCTTTTGGATGCGAAAATTTTGATCGATTCCACTGAGTGATTGATTCTCTTGCCGAGAACCATTGCGAGTGCGAGTTCTTTGCTGAGAACCAGACTCAGATAACCTGTTAGATTTTGGGTGTCTCTCTTCTCTCTTTGTTTTTACCAAGAGAACTGCATTCTGTTGGAGATTGAAGGCTGGGGAGCAAATTCTAGACTCCACTGGGAAACTGATTTTCTTGGGAAGTTGACTCTTCAGGAGAGTGGACTCGTTTGAGGAGTTTAGAAATTTGGTTCGAGATATACTCGTATATCTCTTATCTCAACTTACTGAAGACATTGACACTGATTGTCTTTTGTGTGCTTGATATCTTTTATGACGCAAGTCATAAAAGATGCCCCTAGTGTGTTGTGATTCCATGACAAGAGTCTTAAGGATTCAGAACCAGGATATGTAAGGGAAATTTGAATTTGTATGGGTTCTTTCTTTGAAATAGGAAGAACAATCTCTACAATGGCTGGGTTTGAGAATTCCTTCTGTCACTGCTCACTGCTTGAGGCTTTGATGTCTTTGGCAGGTCTGAACAAGATGTCTCTTGCCTCTCTTTGATTCCTAAACCAGGATTTTCTTTGAATTTTCTTCGCATTTTGGAAGGTGTACTTTCGCTCTCCAGTGCCAGACAACTTTAGACCTTGACAACTTTACACCTTGAGAGAAAAATGGATAAGAATGAGGAATAGACTTCGAATGACTCGATCAAAGAAAATTTATACGATTCAAGGGATGACTCACTTTTGATTCACCCTTAGATCCAATGTATTATTTTTTAGGGTAAGGCTAGCCGCTCTCAGAGTAATCTCGAAAACCATGTCAAAAGGCATTAATTTCCTCCATCGGTATTTCCGTCATGGTTATTACCCCCCTTCGGATTGCTCAGTTTTAATGCCCCTAGTTTAGAAGGGTATCAAAGTAAGTCTCACCGACACTACTCAGATTCCGGGATCCTGCCCTGTTTGAAGACCGCTTCTCCATCTCGTTGATTCTCCTTCTTTCCAGGAAGTCAAACTGATGTCTTCCAGGTTTTCAGTCTTGCAGACTGCTTGTCTCAACTCTTGTTTGCACTGCTTGCATTCTTGAGTTTTCACTCTAAACTCAATTTCTGAAATTCTCCATAACTGAGGAGCTACTTTTGTATCTCACCAACTTTCTGTCTGTGGGAAGTCTTTGCTACTGACTAGATTGCCTTCTTGAATTTTTCAATCTAGCAAACCGCTACCCTTACTTTGCATAAGTCAACCTCTTTGGTTGTTGACTTAGCGAGAAAAAATAATTCTCACTTTTCTCTAGGCCGCCCTTTCAGGTTTTCAACCTAGCAGGTATTCAGACTATCGTTCTTCTCATTTCTTTCTGTTTTTGTATTCAATTGCCTTGAACCTTTGCTCGTTTCACCAGAAGGACTTTCCAGGTAAGCTTGGATTCAAAAAGGTTGGATATCTAAGGTTCTAAGAATTTGGACCGAATCTGGTCTTGCCAGACTACCTACGTACCCCAAAAATGGAGGATCAGATCCGCGTAGTTCACTTTGGGGTTTACAAAGAATGGTTTAGCTTTTTAGCTTCAAAATTTTGGAAGGGGGATGATTTAGCTTTTATCCCCAAGGTTTGACCGAACCTGAATTGATCAGGTTGCCTACGTACTCACGAAGAGTTGGGGATCAGGTCCGCGTAGTTCGGGTGCATAAAATGCCCCTGGTTTATAATGTGGTTGAAAGAATTGTTTGGTCTTAAAATGTTGGCTCAAAGGGCTCACAAAAGGATTTTTTTTAAAAAAAACGTTGGGATTTTGGCTATAAAGGCTCAAACGTCCAAGGATGGCCTCCTGGTGTTTTGACATACAAGCTTTTTGAGAAATAAGGTTCAAAGGCATTGAAAATTTTTTTTTATCGAGAATCTGGCGGTATTTGCAAGCAAGACTTCAACCATAATGTTCTACTCTTCATCTCGGAGATCTTGAATCCATCTTCCAGATTCCACAACTCTCATGAATCTCCAAATGCTAAAGATGATTCTCATATACAATCTGTCTCACAGACTCCATCATCTGGATTTTTTATATTCTTAAGGAGTTGTTTTAGGGATACATTCCCTTCTCCTTCTTATCTTTTCATGCTCTTGGACATTAGGAATGTCCTTACTTTTGAAGCATTCCACCTCGGAATCTCATTGAAAACATGTAGCCTAAGTGCTCTTTTCGGGCTCGAATTGATGACTTCATTTTCTGAAAGTCTTCTCTAAACTTCTCATCAGCTCGACTGGATGTCTGATGCTTCACTCTCTTGAATTTTGCTTTATGACTGATATCTAAAGCCGATGGAGTCTTGCTTTGCACAACAACAGGGCGTTCACCCTGTTCATCCTTATAGGATCAAGCAAGACTACCTCGAACCCCCTCTAAATAGGTTTATCAATTCTTTGCGCTCCTCGGGAGATAAAGTTTTGCCAATCCATCTTTCCCGAGTTTCAGATTCCGATACCACTATCAATAGCTTCGATTTCTTCTTTGAGTGGCTACGCTCGACGCTCTTCCTCTCGTTTGATCATGTTTCAGATCTCGAGGGGAATTTCGTCTGCATTCTCATCCGAGAAGGGTGTCTTTAGTTATTTTAAACATTAGATCAAGAGTGAATCATAGAATATCAAAGGTATGAAATCAACAGCTTTATTGAATTGAAAAATTTCAAGTACATCAATAGTTCTCAACACGCCTCACTGGGCTCTACATCAGACTTGAGAGAAAGCAAAATATTGACTCTAAATGAGAAAGACTGACAGGCATGACACACACTTTTTTTTTTATATTGACACTATGACTCACCAACTTTCAACACAAAAGTTGGTATACACTTGATAGAAACATCTTGAAATATGACACTTGAAACATGACTTTTAAACAGAGACAAGGGTTTGGCACTGAAATTCTCGAGTAGCACGCCTTCCTCCATGATGTTGTCGGCTAGTGGTTCCGATCTTGGTATAGGAATCTCGAAGAGGCGGTCCCATGTAGTTCTGTCTACCTTGCCCAAACTGCCCTTGAAAACCAGCTGGTGGCATCATGCCCTCTGCCCTGACATTCTTCGGAGGCTCAAATTCTGACATCTTTCCTTTTCCTTTCGATTCATTTCCCTGCTCTGAGGTGGCATAAGCAAATGTGGTGGAACCTTTGAAAGGTTGAATGGGTCTAACCGGTGCATAATTCACTGAAGCATAGAGTTCAGGAAGAAGGGAAGAGTCTCCATCTATCTCGTCCTGAATTTTGTGTTTCAATACCAGGCACTTTTCTGTCGTATGACCAATACCTCCGTGGTACTCGCAATACTGATCTCTTCTCCAGTGTTTGGGGATTGGGTTAGGAAGAAGCTTCGGATCTAAAAGTGTCAAACGACCTTCATTGACCCATTTCTTCATGATGACTTCCTGAGAACAAGGTAGTTGAGCGTATTCCCTCCTCAGTTTCTGACCCATCCTTTCTTCCACTTCTGTGATTGGCTTTTTAAAGGGTTGACGATAGGGTCCAACATTCTTAACTTCACTAGGAACAATGGCAGGCTTTGTCACACTATGCAAATCAACATATCTGTCAAGAATTAAACTCTGAACTGATGTTTCTTCTGTCATAGTACCCATATCGGCAAACTGCTTAGGAGCTGAATCACATCCGGTAGACAGATATCGTATTTGAGTTTTCATCTCCCTCACTTCTTCAGTTAACATGGCCATCTGACCAAAAAGCTTAACCATCCAGTTTTCCATTCTGATGAGGGCCAACCTTTCAAAAGATTCTCCCATTGGTCGAGAGTTTGATAGACTAGGTGGTGTTTCTGAGATAGGACGAATGAGGGATGCAGGATCCAATAATGGTTCATCCGTAGAGATAGCTCCTACCATCGGTAAAGGTCCAACTGACCTTCGCATTGTTTTTCTGGTAGCACCTGGTTCTCCAACAACTACCTTACCATCCTTGATAAGTTTTAGGATCTTATGTTTCAAGGCTTGGCAACTGTTGGATGAATGTCCATGAACTCTATGATATTCACAGAAGTCTTGTTCATAAAAGTTGCTAGGAAGAGGGTTTGGAAGAGGAGAAGGTTCAGGAAGTTCAAGTTTACCCACTCCGACCAATTCTCTCAAAGCTTTTTCAAGATTCTTTGGCAATGGAGGAATCTCTTTATCTGACTTCTGAATAAGCTTGCTTCCTTTCTGAGCTACCTTCTTGAAAAGTTGACGAGAGGTTTCCACATTGCTGACATCTTCAGCTGCTACCATAGTCCTCTTTCCGTCTCTAACATCAGTTGAGGTCCTTGTCTTTAGGCCTTTGGCCAGTGCATCCTCTACTTGGGTTCCCGTCTTGATGAGGTGATTGAAATCGACAAAGTATTGGATAGCCATATGATGGTAATACTGTGGAGACAGATTCTTAACCACAATCTTGATCTGATCTTCATCGGACAATCTGTGGGTCATCTGAGCAGCTTTTCTTCTCCATCTGCGGATGAAGGAAGTGAAGGTTTCATCATGTCCTTGTTTCAACATTTTCAGATCCCTTTTGGTTACATCGATTCCCTCTTCCATGGAAAACTGTTCAACGAACCTATTGGCGACGTCTTCTAGGGTTCTGATCTCATCAGACTTCAAACTCAAAAACCATTTCTTTGCAGTTCCGACTAAAGATCGAGGAAATACGAGGGCAATCTGCTCTGGAGAGAGGCCATGCTGTTGCAAAATAGGAATGACGGACTTCAAATGGCTTGTGGGGCATCCCGTCCCATCATACTTATCAAGATCAGGTACTGTGAAATTATGAGGAAGAACAACACCTGGGGCTATCATGAAATCGTCCATGTTCAGCTTTTTAGGGCCTTGGAACTTCATGCTTTCCATTTCTCGGGTGAGCATATCCAACCTGTCAGCTATCCCTTTACTCTTGTCTGGTCTATCAAGATGGGGAAGATAGTTTTCTTCTGCGTACTGCTCTTCATCAAAGTCATCCTCAACTGGAAATACAACAGGCTTAGCTGCCACCGGGGGTGGAGGAGGTATAAACGGAATTTGCTGAGGTGCAAGTCTTTCAGAAGCAGAACCTCTATCACTTTTCAGACGGACTATCTCCTCACTCATATTATTCATCTGTTGAAGCATAGTCTTCATCAATTCATTCATTTCAGCCAGAGTATTTCCGGATTCAGCCATAGGTTCTAGTGTGGGTTGAATAGAAATAGGTACTGCAAATGAGTGAAGTCAACAAGGTCAGACTCCCGTCATGGAATTGACAAACACTATAGTTCAATATAGGGTAATCAAATGAAAATCTCATATGCAAGTTGAAACAAGAGATGATGCGAATATATCTTTCCCATGGATAAAATCCGGCAGCATAACATCTATGCAAGGAGATGTGGTAAGATAAGCACATAGAGTTTGTCAGCAAGTCTAAAGGATAACAATCACACTAAAAATGTGTTGGGTAAAATTCGGCAGCCTGACGGCCACACAAAGGGACCCCACAAGTCATCATAAGGGTATATGGATAAACTCGGTAGTATAGGACTCCCAGCAAGGATACTTGCACTCAAATGATGGTGGCAAGATAGGCTCATGAGTGAAAAACAGAATATGGTCATCGGAGGGATGTGAGGGACTGACCATGAATGACGACATTTAGAGATGGGTTGAATTTGCAACCAAAAGATCTAAGGATAGATCGTGACCATAAGAATGATGATTAGAAGCCATCGATCTGATCATAATCTAAAAGAATGAATAGATAGGGATAATTGATTAGATTAGGAATGAAAACCTAACTGAGAGGTAAACCCCAATATAATAATGAAAAATACGGATCAATTTTAAGACCAATAGATCAAGGAATAGATTATGGATAAAGAACCAATAATCTAATGATAATCCACATAATGGATAAAATAGAAAGAATTGATTAGATTACGAGGGAGAACCTAACTAAGAGGTAGGCCCTAATCTAAATATATGGAATATGGATCAATGATACAAGGTATGAATCAGATCTATGATCAAAAGATCAGAAAAAAGACCATGGTCATAACGATGACAAGTAGAAGTCACCAACCAAATCTAAATCTCAAAGAATAGGACTGATTGAATTAGATAGGAAACATTACAAAGGAGTAAGCCGTAATCTAATAATCAATATATACACATATACATATATATCCTAACCAGGGGCACCAGCCCTAAATATAATTCCGCAGAGTCAAGAAGCTTGACTCAAGACAGACATGTGAGTGTACTAGGACCGCGTTGTAGTCACATAGGGTGAGCTACAATAATCTATGGATAGGATATGGTTCCTAAATCTAGGCTTCAACATGTATAAGCAATACATGTTCGTCCTTATATGAATGCAATATATATATATATATATATAAGCACATGCAGATCCTAATTGGGGTTTCACTAAGTCAGCAAATATATTCATGTACATAATATATGTAAAATGAAAGTAGAGCTCCGGACTCAGTATATCGGGTACTATGCTTATGATCCATACTTATAATGTATAACACAAGTACGTCTAGTGTTATACATAGTATGCTTCATTGCTCATCGGCTGCTGTAAACACAAGTACGCCTAGTGTTTACGGCTGCAGCACCGGCGCATAGCTTGGTAATAGATACAACAGCACCATCTGGATAGTGATATCCCATGAGGCACGCATTATATCTATCCCATGGAGCCAATAATAATAAAAATCAATAAAAGAAAAAATAAAATAAAAATGATGTATGCTGTGCAATGTGTGAATTCCTTGTTTTAAACACCTATTTGGTGCCCCTGGATTCTAATCGATTAAATTCCCATTGATAATGACTTTAGTTCAAAATTCTTCAAAATTAATAAAAATGGCATTTTAACAGAGTTAGGCAATATCTCGAAAGATGTCCCCAGCAGAGTCGCCAGCCTGTGGACCCCGATCCGGAGAGAGGGGCGGTGAGAGACGTACCCCCACGCTCGCAGTCTATGGATCATCCACGTGAATGGAGAGCTC
Organism: Tasmannia lanceolata; assembly: GCF_043159265.1. Lineage (NCBI taxonomy): Eukaryota > Viridiplantae > Streptophyta > Magnoliopsida > Canellales > Winteraceae > Tasmannia > Tasmannia lanceolata. The sequence goes on from NW_027518679.1 coordinate 45,696,499, forward strand.
TACCAAGGAACTCTCGAAAGAATGTGCCTCTCACAGCATGAGTGGCGATGCAAAGGTGAGATACCTCTCGATTCGGGGACTAGCCCAGATTCGAGGTGTACCTTAAACAAAGAAGAGTCGCCATCCAAGGAAGTGGGCCAAGGATCCCATACTATGCTCTGTTGCAACGGATAACCAGAGATATAAAAAGAAGGTTCGTGCCTGGTTACGAAATCGGAAGGTCTAAAGAGCACATCATCCGCCCAAGTGCAAGCATCTGGTCTCTTATGCCATTTATAATTGATTTTGAAGAGTTTTGAGCTAAAGTCATATGAAATGGGAACGAATATCTCCGAGAAGACGTCTATCTAATCATGCATGTCTCGGAGATGATTAATAAACACACACAAAATAAATGAAAGAAGTGTCGCCTAAAAATAGCTAGGTTATGAGTGTCATACCTAGTTGGTGTCTGAGTTCTGGTGTGCAAACACATGCATACTTCAGCTAAAGGTATAGGATCTGTATATGAAAGTAAGAAAACACAGCAAAACATACAACACAATTCAATTTTATACATGACTGGACAAAAAATGAGTCCTAAAACTCTAATGCATTGACTCGGACCAAGATGGCCATCCATCTTAGCTGCTCTACGTATCCCGGCCTCGGGAAGAATCGGAGTCAACGTAGTTCGATGACCTATTCTAAACTATGATGCCTAAACATCTAAAACCGCTATCCTAAACTCGATCCACTAGACTCGACTGATTTTTTAAAGCTTTTTATACAATTGCTTAAGTTCGAGTGAATTGTAATTTTCAGGACTCTTTATATGCCCTAACTAATGCAAGTTGATTAGCCTTAAGCTAATGCAGGTGGGCCCTATATCCTATGTGTATCTAGGCTGTGCAACCTAAGGAAAACCATGGGCTGACTATATGCTTCCTAGTCTAGCCATCGGTTCGACTAAATGTCTAACCGATCGACTCGAGGCCTCCTAACTCTAGGGACACTCACACGACAGGACACACCATATCAATACAAATCAGGACAGCCTCCTAACTCTAAACACTGCAAACAGCTAAGACAGACTCCTAACTCTAGAGGAAGATCTTTTTGAAAAAGGTTTTGAAATATTTTTGTAATTTTTTGAAAGGTTTGAAATGTTTATTTTGAAAGGTTTGGCTGGACCTAGGATGTGAATCCCAAGCTGCACTACGTACCCTGTTGAAAGGGATCAAGCCAACGTAGTTCGGAAATAGAATTCCTAACTACTCTCCTAATGACTTAAGATTTTTGAGATTTTTAGTTTTTTAGATGTTTTTGATATTTTTGACACTAGAGGATAGAAAACTATCATCATAAGGGGAGGACAGACTTCTGGAATCCCGCAAAGGTCGGACAGCATCCTATGCTTTGCGGGGGAAAAAGACAGAAACACGACTCTGCAAGGGTTGGACAGCATCCTATACCTTGCAAGAGCGGATAGAAAAAACATGATATGATAAGAGGTTGGAAAGAAATCTAACCCCTATGATGATAGGACTGACTCCCTACACTAAAGACGGATTCCTATGCTAGTGGAAAAAGACTTACTCCCAGCGCATAAACCTAAGAGGGGAGTGCTAATGAGACTAGGGTAGTCTCCTAAAAGAAGAAAAAATAAAGAAGGGTGCTAGTAAGACTGGGCGAATCTATATGAGAATGACCACCTAATGAGACAAAGCATGTCTCCCTAAAAGATATGACGAGAAAAGCAAAAGAGACAAAGCCTGTCTCCTCAAAAAGATGATAACCACTAGGATAAATGAGACAAGGCCTGTCTCCTAAGAAGGGCTCTAGATAGCTCTTCCATTGCCCTTGCAATGATAAGGCTCCTAATGCTTAAGGATATCTAAAAGACTGGGCAAGCCTTAAAAATAAACGAGGGGACGGCTACTTGGACTGTGCAAGTCCCCTAAGGATGGGCTTGGGCTAGCGCCTTCATCGCCCTATTATTTATTCTAAAAACAAGATCAAAACCTTTTAAAGCGAATAAAATAATGTGAGCATATTTCTTTTATTCTACTGATAATTGCACAATCTCTCAACCCTATTCTCTTTTATATTAGCAGGTGAAGATAGAAAACACTTACACCCCGGATGATAAAAGCAGTTGTGAAACGTGAAACAAGTTTCTGAATATTCAAGTGCACCAAATATACAATATGTAATCCAAGATTATATGAAAGGATATGAATGTAGACAAGATGCTCAAACAAGGCAGCATTCAAAACAATAACATTTTCAGACCATGTGGCAGCAAGGGGCAACAATTTTACACAAGGCATGGATGATTACGACAGTTTAAATTGAGTGGCAGCACACCATTAGGCAAAATGCTAGCCCTGGTTTAGACATGGACCATACATGAGTTGGTTAAAGCAGTTTTTTTTTTATGTAAGTTGAGGATTTATCCCAAAAATAAACATATGTAAAATATGGCCATTGAGCAGTTGTACCACAGACAATAAGAAACAGAACAAGCAAATGCAAAGAAGAAAGTAATTATGTGCTCAAACATCATTCAGCAATGGGACAAAATCAATGATTCTCAACTGTAGCATCTAAAGAATAATGCTAGGTATACTATTATACTTAAGAACACATATAACTCAATCATCCTCTATTCAAATAAGGTCAACTACATATCTAAATGAATTAGATTCATACCATCATTGAAAACATGTGTAAAATTGTCTAGAGAATTAACAAGGACACTATAATATTTAGATGCCTGCACAAATATGCTCTATACTAATCAAGTCATGACAATGATCACTCACCGATGAAACTAATGAAGGATAAACATTTGAATCCAATGAGATTTCTAAGAACTGCTCCTTCATAATTGAACTAGATCATTAGGCTGACCTTTAGATGGTTGGAATTTGCTCCTCGTTTTCTTTTACATATGCAAAGCTCTAAATCAAAAGAGCTTCCAAATCAACTCCTCCTTATTTCTCTGCTCCAAATTCCCTCACTCGAGACCTTAAATCATTTGTATCTTCAATTTCTCTGAGAAAAGTCATCGGAGAAAGTAACCTCACTTTCTTTCTCTATGAAATTTCAAGGAGCTGCCGCCGGATTTCGTGGAGAATTGCCGGAAAAAGAGCCGTGAAATTACCGGACGGAATAAATTTCTAGAAAATGTGAGCACGTGGCCGAAACGAGCAAGATTCACCGGATTTTAAAAGATCGCCGGATCTGATTTCGAATGGCCGGAATCTATGATGCTGACCGGAAAAATGAATCTTGGCTGAAGTTTAGGGTTTGGATAAAACTCGGTTAGGGTTTGGAGCGAAAGTCTAAGTTTTCAAACTAAGAAAATGACAAATGTAGAGGTTAGAAGGAAGAAAAGAGATCTGCGAGGATGATGTTGGCCGATGACCGGTCGGATTGTGGCCGGAATCCGGTTAAGTTTGCCGGAGAAGATAGAATTCCGATCGAAAAAATGAGCTTGGGTTTAAGTGAGATCCAAGAAACTTTGCAGAGGATGAAGAAGAAGATGATGAATCCGTAGGGTAGATGTTAGCCAAAGATCAAGTTAGACGACCGGAGACGTAGCTGGAGCTTGCCGGAAAACGGCCGGAGAAGAAGATGATCGGTGAAAAAAAAAATGGTTAGGGTTTGTAACAAGATCCATTTTCCCTCTCTTCTTTCTCACTCTTTCTCACTCTTAAAAAGACAAAAATCAGCAAATGAGAAAGAGATCCCTAAATTAGAGCTCTAAACTCCTATTTATAGAGGTTTGGGGCTCATTTTAGCCTCTCTTAAGCTACCTCAAGGCACCCCCTAATTGACATTTTCCTTTGCTTTGTATTAGAAAGTAGTGGTGCAAGTAAGAAAAATGGGGTGGTGTGGACCCCGATCCTGAGGACGAGTGCCGAGGGACGCGAGATCCCACCCGCAATCCTCTAAGATCTCCACAACGTGAAGGAGAGCTCTACCAAGGAACTCTCGAAACGGATGCCACCCTCACAGCATAGCATGAGTGGCGATATAAAAAGAAAGAGATGCATCCTGATCCGGAGCCAGGGCTCGAAACCAAGATATATCTGAAAATAACTCAGAGTCGCCATCCATGGACATGCCATGGAACCAAAACAAATGCTCTGTTTGCAATGGATAACCAGAGATACAAAAGGTCCGTGCCTGATGACGAATGGGGAAGGGGTTAGGCGCCCCCAATTCGCCCAAGTGCAAGCACCTGGTCTCTTATGCCATTTATTATTAACTCCAAAGAAGTTTGGGTAAAAATCATGTGAAATGGGAACAATCCTCAGGATTCGTCTACCTAAGCATGCATTTCCTGAGGATAAAATAATAAGCACACATAAAATAAAATGAAAGATGTGGCACCTAAGCATAGCTAGGTTATGAGTGACATGCCTAATGGGTGTCTAAGTTCTGATGTGCAATCACATGCAAGCTATAGCTAAAAGGTATAGGATCAGTACTAGAAAATAAGAAAAACACATCAAAACACACAATAACAATACAACAAATCCTAAGACTCTAAATTATTAGCCCGAGTCCTCGGATGGTCTGGTATTCATCCAAAGAAGCCTACGTATCCCCGCCTCCACGAGAATCAAGGCAACGTAGTTCTTCGCGCCTATTCTAAGCTAGGATGCCTAAGACACCTAGACCTCTATCCTAGACTCGATCTAAAAGACCGGACTAGTTATTAAAGTTTATTGTACGATTATTTAAATTCCAGTGAATTGTGAATTTTAGGACACCCTATATGCCCTAACTAAATGCAGATTAGCCCTAGGCTAATGCAGGTGGTTCCTACAACCTACGTGTAACTAGGCTGTATGCCCTAAGGAAAACAATAGGATTGCTAACGTATCCAAGACCTAGTCATCGGTCGGCGATGTGAATCGCCAACTGACCGGACGGAGGCGCTCCTATAACTCTAGGACAAACCCCTAACTCTAAAACAAGCACACAACAAACAAACAATCAAACAACCTATCAAAAGAAAAACCCTAACTCTAAAACTCTCTATCTAGGAGAAACTCCTAACTCTAGAGGAAGATCTTTTGAAAACAAGATTTTAAAGGTTTTTGAAGAAGGTTTAAAACATTTATTTACAAAAAAGTTTGGCTGGACTTGGGATATGGATCCCAAGCTGCACTACGTACCTCGTGAGAGAGGATCAAGCCAACGTAGTTCGAAACGAACTCTCAAACTACGCTTCTAAAAGAAACACTCACACTTCAGATTTTTTTAAGGTTTTTTATATTTTCAAATGTTTTTGATATTTTTAAAGTTTTTTCAAATATTTTTGAGTTTTAAATTTCTAATGTTTTTTGGATTTTAAAGCTTTTCCAATGCTTAGGACCTTTAAATGTTTTCAATCTTAAAGGGAACACGCAAGAACAACCATAAACTAGGGCAAAGCCCTAAATCCAAAAGGGGAAACCCGGAATAAGCAACTAACGCCTCAAAGAGACGAACCACAACAAGAAAGATAGCGTCCCAAGAAGAGAGAAAACGATCCAAGATCCCAAGCAAGCAAAGCTCTAATAAGACTGAGTTAGTCTCTAATCAAAATGAAATAACGACAACTCTAAAGGAGAAACTCCTAACTAAAAACACTAAAGGGGGGGAACAAATGAGTCAGAGACTCTCTAATAACACTACCGAGTTAAAGACTCAACTCTAAAAGGGGAGGCCACTCTAACATGAGGCTAGGTAAGCCTCCTAAAGGGGAAACTCTCTATATGAGACGAGGCTTGTCTCCGAGACACAAATGACGTAAAAAGGAATAAGAGACCCTGTGCATATTTGGCAAAGGTAAAACACCCAGCCGGGCCGGACAGCTACCTAGCCCTAGGGTGCAACAAATGTGCAACCCAATACCCATAAGGGTAGGGGTATGAAGCCAAGCCGAGTAGGGTGTTCTCCCAAAACCAAACGGCGCACAAAGAGGAGGTTTAGCAAGAGAATGAGACCGGGCGGGTCTAAAAGGAATAAGAGACCGTGGCATATTTGGCAAAGGTGAAACACCCAGCCGGGCCGGACAGCTACCTAGCCCTAGGGTGCAACAAATGTGCAACCCAATACCCATAAAGGTAGGGGTATGAAGCCAAGCCGAGTAGGGTGTTCTCCCAAAACCAAACGGCACACAAAGAGGACTAACGAGAGAATGAGACCGGGCGAGTCTCCCAAACACACACAAAAATGGGCTCCAAGTAACCTTATCATTGCCCTGAGAAGGGTTCTAACTAGTTAAATACTCTAAGAGAAGGAAATCCCTTAACCTGCAAAAACTCTAAGGCAGGAAGGGAAGAGGTTGGCTCAAGAAACGTTCTGTCATAGCCTGATCCTTGAGGACAGGAACTCTGAAACTGAATCCTCAGGCGTGGACTAAAGAATTGACGAAATCGTCGGAGTTGGGAGTTCGGATTCCGTTGGAGTCAACAGAGCTGAAGATAAATGATTGAAAGCTCACACAGTAAACGGACGATGTGAAGGCGCAAATTGGATCGGGCGCGGTCTTGGCTCCGGCCAAACTACCGGAGAAGAAGATCAAGGACTCTTCCCCTCCTCTTTCTGCTATTTTCCTCCCTCTGGTTTTTCTTCGCGAGAGAGAGAGAGAGATCGGAGGGAGACTCATCATGAGGAGAGTGGTTGTCCCCCTCATGTCCCCCCCCATTTTCTTAATTTTTCAAAAAAAATAAAAAAATAAAAAAAATAAAAATCATTACATGCATCGGATACCAAAAGAAAACAAAAAAAACATACTCATTACGCCCAATTTTAAAACCAAAGAAAATGATGACTGTCCTTATCCTCTCTTTGAATACAAGCGGATCCCACATTAGCGGGCCCCACACCAGCGGGTCCCACATCAGCGGACCCCACATCAGCGGGCCCCACACAAAACGGGTCCCACATCAGTGGGCCCCACACAAGCGGGTCCCACATAAACGGGTCCCACATCAGCGGGCCCCACACCAGCGGGCCCCACACAAGCGGGTCCTACATAAACGGGTCCCACACAAAACAGGTCCCACATCAGCAGGCCCCACACAAGCGGGCCCCACACAAGCGGGTCCTACATAAACGAGTCCCACACAAAACAGGTCCCACATCAGCAGGCCCCACACAAGCGGGCCCCACACAAGCGGGTCCTACATAAACGGGTCCCACACAAAACAGGTCCCACACAAAACAGGTCCCACACACAGCGGGTCCCACATCAGCGGGCCCCACACAAGCGGGTCCCACATCAGCGGGTCCCACACAAGCGGGTCCCACATCAGCGGGCCCCACACCAGCGGGTCCTACATAAACGGGTCCCACACACAGCGGGTCCCACATCAGCAGGCCCCACACCAGCGGGTCCCACACAAACGGGCCCCCATAACTAGAAATATTACAATCAAAATCTCAGAAAATCCAGCGAAGACTTCCTTTCACAGTAGTTTTTCTCTTATTATTATTTTTAACCAAATTGTTAGGAACATCCATTAAAACAACAAAACCAGATTCCTATTCAAATCTACTCAAATACAATCAACTGAAACATAAACTTTGTATATATAAAAAAAAAATAAAAAATCACACAGGAAAAGCTAACATCCAGAGAAAACATGATTTAAATTTCCAGTTCTAAGCATAAGCATTGAAAGTATATAAAAAAAAAATGAGAAGAATTATGAAGGGAAATACCTTTTTTTGAGTCAATTCTAGCTATGCTTTGGTCCAATCTACTCTGGTTCTTCCTCGATCAACAGTAAGAGAATAGGTTTGCAGTAAATTGAGGAGATCGCGACGGATTACAAAGATCGGAGAAGACGATCGGAGCTAAGGTTTGGATCGGAAATGAATCGGAGATGGATCGGAGAAGTATCAGAGAAGGATCTCAGATCGGAGCTTAGATCGGAAAAAATGAATCTCAGATTTGCAGAAAAGGCCGGAGGAAAATGGGGGAAGACGATCGGAACACGGCCGGAGAAAATGGAAGCCGTAGGATTGGAGGTGTAGAGGTTGCCGGAGAAGGATCGGAGATCCGATGGATCTGACCGGAGAAGGATCGGAGCTTAAAATTCTACCGGAGAAGGAGCTTTTACCGGAGAAGAAGGAGTACGGTGGCTAACAAGTGGTGAAGGGAGTGATGTGGAGAAAATCCGGCGGTCGGATCTTGCCAGAAAAGAAGAAAAAGATCGGAAAAGCATGGGTTAGGATTTGAAAAAAATGGGGATCTCTCTCTCTGCGAATTTTTTCTTCTTGTGGTACCCGATCCCGCGAGAGGGGTGTGGGGCGCGAGCCGCCGCTCTCTCTCTCTTGGTCTCTCGTATCCACGCGATTGGCGTGTGCATTTTATTATTGATTTGAATTAATCTTTCCTGTGAACTTGGGATCACTAAGGCAATCCGAATTCCACACGAAAGAGACTGACAGAGTCGCCACCTAGATGTGGGATCTAGGACCCGTAATTAACCAGAAATCTAAACTCGCTACCTGGTTACGAGAATGGAAGGTATGGGGAGTTATCCACCACATGCACCATTCTTGCCCGATAATCGGTCTTCGATTCCAAAAGCTAACTCTTTTAAATTTATTTTAAATGGCTCATTCAACTCTATGTTAATGTGCGAACTAAGTGACATGCATCCTATGATCTAATTTCAATGTGAATCCTAAATGTGTATCTTGATTTATTAATTTGTCTGGATTCAATCTAAGTGAAAGTTCTCCTAAAATTCTAATTTCATGGAAAGTCCTAAGTGATTTGATTAAGCATTTACAAGAAAATTAATATACAAAACACCACAATTTGTTTGTGGTGCCGACTCGCGGGTGGTATGCCATCAGACATCCAAGCTGCCTACGTACCCAAGCCTCACTGGGATCAGAGTCGACGTAGTTCGGTGCACCTAAGCTAAGCTACTTATGCCTAACTCAACTAGGACACCGACCTAGACGAGATTGACTGTTTCAACAGTTTTAGGAGAAGTTATTTAATTCAAGTTGAGGATTTTATTATCTTAAGATTTCATCTAAGATGCTATATGATTCTCATCTAAATGCAAATGGTCCCTTAGACTAATGCAGGTTTGCCTTACATCCTAGTTTACTAGGCTTGTCCTAGGGAAAGATTGGGTGACTAGTGTAACTAGACCTATGGCACGGTTGCTATACATAGCAAGCGTCCGTGATGAGGCCGGACTCCTGACTCTAGGACTCCCTAAAACCTAAGACTCCCTAAAACTTAGGACACGACACGACACGACACCAGTGTTCCTAAATTGGGCTCTAAGGGTTCCTAAAGGAATTTTGAATCCACCGGCTCTTGGGAATCTCGAATTCTTTTGGGTTTGTGGAAACTTTTAGAGTTTTCTTGAAGCTTTTATTATCTGAAGGTATTTAGTGTGTTTGGTAGCTTTTAAAGTTGTTTATTTAGAAGGTTTTAGTTTCATTTGAAATTTTTAGTGGTCTTTTGGTTAATGGCTTTTAACGGATTTTTATCAGTGGATTTTAAATGGGTGAATTTTAGTTTTGTTAATTTTAGGTTGGATGTACTTTAGATTAATGTCTTTCGATTTTGGTTTGGAAAATGACGTTAACACAACCAAGTTTTGACAATTGCACAAATTCGACAAACCATTGACCATTAAAAGATCTGACAAATGCAGCCCACTAAAACTGTCGTAACTCTTTAACCGCTTGGCCAAATTCAACGTACAAACATGCGTTGGAAAGATCTTTTATAGGGCTACAACTTTGTAGTTCTCCATTGTTTGTAAATCTGTGATTTAGAGGTTCGAATTTGTGTTGCAAACAAAAGGACAGCAACATTAAACTGGAAATGCCTAAAGGTGTGCCGCAACCATTTTGGACTTAACTTTTTAACCGCTCGCTGTCTGATCTAGCACGAATACTCGTTGGAAACGGCACGAAAATATCTACGACTTTGTAGTTAACCATTTCCCACGATTCTGTTGTTTAGAGGTCGAAAAATCTGTTTAAAGTCTAACAGCTAGCACTATGACGGGAATGATATTGGCACCCCCATGTTTTCTTTTGATAGTTCTTATTTTTTTAGTGATTAAAAGACGGTGAATATGAAAAATGGCTTGAATGGGCCTGAGATTAGATTCAAATGGGATGTTTGAAAAAGGGGTTGTTTTTATCTACTTGGCAAGGTGGGGTATGGATATTGGGTTCTTGAGATTGAGTGGGGGCTGTTGTTATCAAATTGGAGTGGGGGCTGTTGTTATCAATTGAAAGATGGAGGTTTTGTAAGCCAAATTAAATGGGTTTTGATAATTCATGTAAAATTCAAGTTTTCTTTCTTGTAAATGTTCAAAATTTTTAATGAATTGTTTTCCCAAAAGAAATCTAAATTCCCTAACAAGCCAATGATTTCAACATCCCATTGCAAATAGGTTCTAATGACCCTAACACATTAATTATATTTAGCATAAGTGAGAACATGACCAAGGCCAAACTAGTACAAAATTAAACATGACATCAACCAAAATATCCGCAAAACAACACTCAATCCTACAAATATAGAAAAGAAAATAAAATTCCAAAAGACATACCTTTTTGTAGACGATATTCCATGCAAACTTATGGAGAAGAGGGATTTGGTCTAGAGAGAGGGCTTGAATTTTCTAAGAGAGGGGTTCTCTCCTCTTTTCTTTTTTTTCCTCCTTCCTTTCTTTGGTGAGATGAGAGGGTATTTATAGGAGAATGGGATAGGAGGTTAGGTGAGGTTAGGTGAGGTTAGGTAAGGTTAGGTGAGGTTAGGTGATGTTAGGTGAGGTTAGGTGAGGTTAGGTGAGGTTTGGATGGTTATGATGGGAGGAGAGGTTAGGTGAGGTTAGGTGAGGTTTGAATGGTTAGGATGAGAGGAGAGGTTAGGTGGTTTTGGATGGTTAGACCCAGGTCATGATCTGCCATTGATCTAACGATTTACGGAAATCGGGTCTCGGAATGGAATCAGGGTCCGGGCTATGAAGTGACCCTAGCTTATTTTGTCCCGATTGATGATCCGTAAAGTCAGATCAAGATATTAATAACCTAAAACATATAAATCAATGATAGAGGGGGTTCTCACATGGATTTAACACACTAATTTATTTGTTGATTAAAACAAAACAAAATGGGGTGTCTACAGATGCCCCTCTTTGGTAGAGATGACGTAGTCATTGAATACCAAAGTTAAAAATGACAGAACCATTTTGCGTAGTTTTAATCGACAAAGGACTCTCTAGATACAACGCACCTTAACATAATGCAAAACCTTAGATGAAACCCTAGAACTTGAATAATAATAAAAACTCGATGCGGCGCCGTTCACAAACGGGCAATTAGAGAATGAGATATCATTTTCGAATGGATTCTGAAGGGAAAGGACAAAGATCGCTCTCAAACAGTTTTTAGAAGGAGATGAGACGCCGCTCACAAGCGGGTTCAACGAGGATAAGAAGCATTCCCAAATGGACTTGGATAATGAGGCACCGTTCACAAACGGCCTCAAGGAGGATAGAAAACCATTCACAAATGGACTCGAGAAAAGAGGCACCGTTCACAAACGGGCTCAAGGAGAAGACAAGACCATTCACAAATGGACTCGAGAAATGAGGCACCGTTCACAAACGGGCTCAAGGAGGAAGATACCATTCACAAATGGATTCGAGAAAAGAGGCACCGTTCACAAACAGGCTCAAGGAGAAGACAAGACCATTCACAAATGGACTCGAGAAATGAGGCACCGTTCACAAACGGGCTCAAGGAGGACGATACCATTCACAAATGGATTCGAGAAAAGAGGCACCATTCACAAACGGGCTCAAGGATAAGACAAGACCATTCACAAATGGACTCGAGAAATGAGGCACCATTCACAAACAGGCTCAAGGAGAAGACGAGACCATTCACAAATGGATTCGAGAAATGAGGCACCGTTCACAAACGGGCTCAAGGAAAAGACAAGACCATTCACAAATGGATTCGAGAAATGAGGCACCGTTCACAAACGGGCTCAAGGAGAAGACAAGACCATTCACAAATGGATTCGAGAAATGAGGCACCGTTCACAAACGGGCTCAAGGAGAAGACAAGACCATTCACAAATGGACTCGAGAAATGAGGCACCGTTCACAAACGGGCTCAAAGAGGACACGAGACCATTCACAAATGGACTCAGAAAATGAGGCACCGTTCACAAACGGGCTCAAGGAGAAGATGAGACCATTCACAAATGGACTCAGAGAATGAGACACCTGTTCACAAACGGGTTCGAGGAGAAGACGAGACCATTCACAAATGGACTCGAGAAATGAGGCACCGTTCACAAACGGGCTCGAAGAATTTAGAGATTTTTTTATGAACTTGAATTTGACGTAGGAATGGATTTTTATTTTTATTTTTTAATTAAGGATTTGGATTTGATAAATTTTTTTATTTTTGGAAAATGAGGTACCGTCCGCAAACGGGCTCAAGGAGAAGATGAGACCATTCACAAATGGCCTCGAGAAAAGAGGCACCGTTCACAAACGGGCTCAAAGAGGACATGAGACCATTCACAAATGGACTCAGAGAATGAGAAACCTGTTCACAAACGGGTTCAAGGAGAAGACGAGACCATCCCCAAATGGCCTCGAGAAAAGAGGCACCGTTCACAAACGGGCTCAAAGAGGGCATGAGATTTTTCATGAACTTGAATTTGACGTAAGATTGGATTTGTTTGAATCGGGGATTGGTTTTGATGAATTTTTTATTTTTGGGAAATGAGGTACCGTCCGCAAACGGGCTCAAGGAGAAGACGAGACCATTCACAAACGGCCTCGAGAAATGAGGCACCTTTCACAGAAGGGCTCAAAGAGGACATGAGATTTTTCATGAACTTGAATTTGACGTAAGATTGGATTTGTTTGAATCGGGGATTGGATTTGATGAATTTTTATTTTTGGGAAATGAGGTACCGTCCGCAAACGGGCTCAAGGAGAAGACGAGACCATTCACAAATGGGCTCGAGAAATGAGGCACCGTTCACAAACGGGCTCGACGACACAAGATAGCTTTGATTGATGAATTCAACAATGAAAAATTTAGAGATTTTTATGAATTTGAATTTGACGTAGGATTGGATTTTTTGAATTGGGGATTGGATTTGATGAATTTTTGATTTTTTGAGAAATGAGGCACCGTCCACAAACGGGCTCAAGGAGGACATGAGACCATTCATAAATGAACTCAGAAAATGAGGCACCGTTCACAAATGGGCTCAAGGAGGAGACGAAACCATTCACAAATGGACTCGAGAGATGAGGCACCGTTCACAAACGGGCTCAAGGAGAAGACGAGGCCATTTGCAAATGGGCTCGAGAAAAGAGGTACCGTTCACAAACGGGCTCGAAGAATTTAGAGATTTTCCATGAACTTGAATTTGACGTAAGATTGGATTTGATGAATTTTTTATTTTTTTGAACTCAATGAAATCGGGGATATTATGGATCGTGCCCGACAAAGATATCGGAAACTAGGACTTTGACGAATGATGAAACGGCAAACCGAAGAACCATTACTAACAAGAATGGATTAGAAACACTTTTATGAAACTTCAACAAGATTTTTCTCAAAGAGACTGCTGGTCTTGTCTTTGGGGATTTGGATGACTGAAACCTTGAACAAGACACTTGAAATTGGTAATCTAGAACAACGGCTCTCTTGGATATAATCATGGAAAAGTGGGACTTGCCTCTTGATAGGTGTTTAGATAAACATTTCTTGACCAGGAAAGTATTTAACTAACTGGAAGGAAATTCTGAATTTTAACGGTTCATCTTTCTGAGAAATTGGCTCGACCATCATTGCATCTGAGGCTCTTCCAAGCTTAAGATGCCTTCCTGGGGTATGATCTTTTTACGGAAGCTGGGCTTTCTGATGTTTCTACTTCTGAATTCTTCTGGGTTGATCATCTTTGAAATATAGCTGTTTGACTAGATTCTCGAACTTTTTCAGGTACAATCGCAGGGAGCTGACGAGGCCGGGCCTCCTTCACCGAGACAGTTGCATCATTTGGACATATGGATGACGATTGACTCTTTTTAAATAGAAAACTTAGATAAAAGGCACTACTCAAAGGATTGAGGAGCTCTAAAGGAGTGAACATAGAATAACAACGATTGATTAACTACACTGACAGACACAGTAATGCTTCTGACTTAGTTAACGTTTTATTTGGTAAGTCTATCCTTTCAAGGAATATTTTTTTCAATTGGTAAACACTGGACTTTTTCCTTAAAACAGTAATGCCTCAATGATTTAATTACAACTCCTAGGATTGCTTAGCTCCAATGCCCCCAGTTTTGAGGATGTCACTTGAATTTGTTTGAACTTCAATTGATCTTCAGTCCTGATACCGGCTGTAACCTTCTTATAAATTTGCTTGAACTTCAGTTGATCTTCAGTCTTGATACTGGCTGTAGCCTTCTTATAATGATTCTCTTACCGTGACCAAGTCACCTCTTCAGGGTTTTTAACTTGGCGGACCGTGGTAGCCTTAACTTTTGCCTGAACCGTCTTTCTAGGTTTTCGATTCAGCAGGCTATCCCCTTAGCTTTTGCCTAAGCCGCCCTTTCGGGTTTTCAACTTAACAGGGGAATGATCTTAAATTTTGCCTAAACCGCCCTTTCAGGTTTTCAGTCTAGCAGATCTTCAAACTCCATTTTTTTTTATTCATCATCATTTTTTTTTTGTTTCGGGACCTAGATCATTAGTTCTGAACACCGGAAGGACTTTATAGGTAGGATAGGGCTTTTCAAAGAATGGCTTAAGGTTCAACAAAGATTTCGACCGAACCTGTGAATAGGTTGCCTACATATCCCCATGTAGGAATTAGGACGTGTGTAGTTCAGGGCAAATGCCCCTAGTTTGAAAATAAATTGTTTGAAGGTTAATTGATTTTTCTTTTTTTCTTTTCTTTCTGGAATAATTATCTTCTCTTCTTTTGGAACTTGTCCCTCTTTTTTTTTGGAACGATTGATTTTTCTTTTTCTTTTTCTTTTGAATCGACCGAACTCGGTTTAACCGAGCTGCCTACGTACCCCAGTGTAGGGATCAGGTCTCGTGTAGTTCGGGGGAATGCCCCAAGTTTGATGGGTTTTCAAGAAAATTTGATTTAGGCTCGAAGGGTTTGCAAATCGGTATTCTTTTGACATTGGGTTTTGATTTTGGGATTTAATCGGCCAAAGGGGGCCTTCCGATGTTCAGATTGGCTAGAGTCCGTCTGGTACTGATTATTTTTTTCTTTTTTGTTTTGTTTTGTTTTTTTTTTTTTTTTACGGAGTTTGACGGCATTTCCAGGTAAGAGATAATGGATCTTCTTCTTCCAAGATTCTAAAGTGTGCTTTCGACTTTCATAGAGCGAAACTTGTTCTTTGACATCCTCCATCTATGGATTCGTACTCTCGATATCTGATGATCACTTTTCATTGTTTGCTCTTGAACTTTTCATCTTGAATTTGTTGGCTTTTTGCTATGAATTTGAGAACCAAGGTCATTGATTGGAAATATGAAAGTTGTTTCCACTCTATGCCCCTTGTATAGCATATATCTTCTCACTTTCTTCATTTTCTTTGAGCTTTCCATCTATGTCTTGCCCCTGGTATCGGTTGTAGCTTTTCTAGACAATCTTCTTATTCTTGAAATAATTTTATCAATTCTTCACACTCTTTAGAGGGTAATGTATTTTCAATCGGCATTCACTGAATCAAAGTTTCAGTGCCAGTGTTTATCATTTCAATTTCATCTTTGAAAGGTTGGGATTGGCGCTCCTCCTCTCGTTCAAGTAATTGCTGTGACTCAAGTGGAGTTTCGTCAATTTTGTCCTCATTTGAGGAGGGAGTCTTATTTTAAGATCAGAAGCACACTTAAGAACAGACACAAGTGAACTTTTTGGAACTGACTGAAATTTTATTTAAAGAAAAGCTATTACATCAGACGACCTATCCTGAACATGCTCACGATTCACAACTCTAAATAAGAAAGAGAAACAAAAGATAACTTGCCTGGACTAGGCATTGACCTTTAACTGTAAGACCGGACTCAACAATTATACTGACCATGATGACTGACTCAACATAAAATAGTAAGTGACTAAAACTTTAACTGCTGCAACTGTTTGGCGTTGAAGGCTCGGCGAAGGCTGGTTCGTTCTGAACATCATCATGGCTGATACATTCAATTTTGGACAATGATGACTGATTCGCATAGGGAAATGCCCCTAGCTCAATGATTCTGAGAGTGAACTCTGAAGGACTTAGCAAAATAATCTTGAAAAAGGTAGCCCCTAGAGGAGGAACAGACCAGGGGTACAAGCAAGATTGGATTATCTGGACCAGGCATGATCAGATCATGAGAACGCATAATCGAAAGATTGTGAGATTCTGCATCTGCCAGTTAGGGGATGGCATGAAGATACGATCGAATCGTATGACAGAAGAACGAAAGACGCACGATCAAAAGATTAGATGAGATAGCATAAGATTGCTTTCAACGGATAGATCATGAATGACTAATCCTATGAGATCTTTGAAAATTATGGGATTTATATCCTAACCCAAAGGGAAATTTTTTTTTTTTTTTTTCACATTTTATCAGTGTTACCTGAAGGCATCAACCCTAATCCTAATCTATCGGAGTGGAGAGAGAATCTCGACTCATGACTTTGTTCGTGTATCTAAGGACCGATCGTGACCATTGGAAGATGGACCACGGCCTAATCTAGACACCAATGGGTAGGATATCCTAAACTAGGCTCACACACATGATGCACATGTGTTCGTATACTACATGCATGTGTGGGTTAATCTAGGGGTAAGGCCAAGAGTTCCCTTAGCGCGAATCCCTGTTCGATATACTGTACCAGTGTCCGGCGTATCAGTACGTGAACAAGAGATCCGTTTACGTACCATAAAGGTACTAGGCTAAGGGTGGAATGCTTCTCTAGCACAGAGGCACCAGGTGATGAAATCCCAGTCAACCATGCTAGATAACACTCCGGGTTCCTAAAATAGGACGTGTGTGCACGTGAGATGCAAGAGTTTAGATGCAAGTGATGTAAGTGTGTGCAATATGTTTGCGCAATCTATGATGCCCTCAGGTTTTGTTAGGTTAAGTTCGAGTAAAATGTGATGAGAAAATAAAACAAGACAAACTAATCTAACAAGTATAGAGTTTTTATGAGCCAGTTAAATTAAATTCAAATGAATTATCTTTTGAAATTTTAATGAAGTTAGGTGGTCCCCAGCAGAGTCGCCAGACTGTGGTACCCGATCCCGCGAGAGGGGTGTGGGGCGCGAGCCGCCGCTCTCTCTCTCTTGGTCTCTCGTATCCACGCGATTGGCGTGTGCATTTTATTATTGATTTGAATTAATCTTTCCTGTGAACTTGGGATCACTAAGGCAATCCGAATTCCACACGAAAGAGACTGACAGAGTCGCCACCTAGATGTGGGATCTAGGACCCGTAATTAACCAGAAATCTAAACTCGCTACCTGGTTACGAGAATGGAAGGTATGGGGAGTTATCCACCACATGCACCATTCTTGCCCGATAATCGGTCTTCGATTCCAAAAGCTAACTCTTTTAAATTTATTTTAAATGGCTCATTCAACTCTATGTTAATGTGCGAACTAAGTGACATGCATCCTATGATCTAATTTCAATGTGAATCCTAAATGTGTATCTTGATTTATTAATTTGTCTGGATTCAATCTAAGTGAAAGTTCTCCTAAAATTCTAATTTCATGGAAAGTCCTAAGTGATTTGATTAAGCATTTACAAGAAAATTAATATACAAAACACCACAATTTGTTTGTGGTGCCGACTCGCGGGTGGTATGCCATCAGACATCCAAGCTGCCTACGTACCCAAGCCTCACTGGGATCAGAGTCGACGTAGTTCGGTGCACCTAAGCTAAGCTACTTATGCCTAACTCAACTAGGACACCGACCTAGACGAGATTGACTGTTTCAACAGTTTTAGGAGAAGTTATTTAATTCAAGTTGAGGATTTTATTATCTTAAGATTTCATCTAAGATGCTATATGATTCTCATCTAAATGCAAATGGTCCCTTAGACTAATGCAGGTTTGCCTTACATCCTAGTTTACTAGGCTTGTCCTAGGGAAAGATTGGGTGACTAGTGTAACTAGACCTATGGCACGGTTGCTATACATAGCAAGCGTCCGTGATGAGGCCGGACTCCTGACTCTAGGACTCCCTAAAACCTAAGACTCCCTAAAACTTAGGACACGACACGACACGACACCAGTGTTCCTAAATTGGGCTCTAAGGGTTCCTAAAGGAATTTTGAATCCACCGGCTCTTGGGAATCTCGAATTCTTTTGGGTTTGTGGAAACTTTTAGAGTTTTCTTGAAGCTTTTATTATCTGAAGGTATTTAGTGTGTTTGGTAGCTTTTAAAGTTGTTTATTTAGAAGGTTTTAGTTTCATTTGAAATTTTTAGTGGTCTTTTGGTTAATGGCTTTTAACGGATTTTTATCAGTGGATTTTAAATGGGTGAATTTTAGTTTTGTTAATTTTAGGTTGGATGTACTTTAGATTAATGTCTTTCGATTTTGGTTTGGAAAATGACGTTAACACAACCAAGTTTTGACAATTGCACAAATTCGACAAACCATTGACCATTAAAAGATCTGACAAATGCAGCCCACTAAAACTGTCGTAACTCTTTAACCGCTTGGCCAAATTCAACGTACAAACATGCGTTGGAAAGATCTTTTATAGGGCTACAACTTTGTAGTTCTCCATTGTTTGTAAATCTGTGATTTAGAGGTTCGAATTTGTGTTGCAAACAAAAGGACAGCAACATTAAACTGGAAATGCCTAAAGGTGTGCCGCAACCATTTTGGACTTAACTTTTTAACCGCTCGCTGTCTGATCTAGCACGAATACTCGTTGGAAACGGCACGAAAATATCTACGACTTTGTAGTTAACCATTTCCCACGATTCTGTTGTTTAGAGGTCGAAAAATCTGTTTAAAGTCTAACAGCTAGCACTATGACGGGAATGATATTGGCACCCCCATGTTTTCTTTTGATAGTTCTTATTTTTTTAGTGATTAAAAGACGGTGAATATGAAAAATGGCTTGAATGGGCCTGAGATTAGATTCAAATGGGATGTTTGAAAAAGGGGTTGTTTTTATCTACTTGGCAAGGTGGGGTATGGATATTGGGTTCTTGAGATTGAGTGGGGGCTGTTGTTATCAAATTGGAGTGGGGGCTGTTGTTATCAATTGAAAGATGGAGGTTTTGTAAGCCAAATTAAATGGGTTTTGATAATTCATGTAAAATTCAAGTTTTCTTTCTTGTAAATGTTCAAAATTTTTAATGAATTGTTTTCCCAAAAGAAATCTAAATTCCCTAACAAGCCAATGATTTCAACATCCCATTGCAAATAGGTTCTAATGACCCTAACACATTAATTATATTTAGCATAAGTGAGAACATGACCAAGGCCAAACTAGTACAAAATTAAACATGACATCAACCAAAATATCCGCAAAACAACACTCAATCCTACAAATATAGAAAAGAAAATAAAATTCCAAAAGACATACCTTTTTGTAGACGATATTCCATGCAAACTTATGGAGAAGAGGGATTTGGTCTAGAGAGAGGGCTTGAATTTTCTAAGAGAGGGGTTCTCTCCTCTTTTCTTTTTTTTCCTCCTTCCTTTCTTTGGTGAGATGAGAGGGTATTTATAGGAGAATGGGATAGGAGGTTAGGTGAGGTTAGGTGAGGTTAGGTAAGGTTAGGTGAGGTTAGGTGATGTTAGGTGAGGTTAGGTGAGGTTAGGTGAGGTTTGGATGGTTATGATGGGAGGAGAGGTTAGGTGAGGTTAGGTGAGGTTTGAATGGTTAGGATGAGAGGAGAGGTTAGGTGGTTTTGGATGGTTAGACCCAGGTCATGATCTGCCATTGATCTAACGATTTACGGAAATCGGGTCTCGGAATGGAATCAGGGTCCGGGCTATGAAGTGACCCTAGCTTATTTTGTCCCGATTGATGATCCGTAAAGTCAGATCAAGATATTAATAACCTAAAACATATAAATCAATGATAGAGGGGGTTCTCACATGGATTTAACACACTAATTTATTTGTTGATTAAAACAAAACAAAATGGGGTGTCTACACTTCTCCACTGTCGTTTTTTTTCTCTTTTTTTCCTTTGCTGTTCTCCTCCTCTCCTTTTTCTTCGCGAGAGAGAGAGAGATCAGAAAACCCCATCATGAGTCATCATGAGGGGAGGAAATGATAGTTTTTGTCCCCCTCTTGTCCCCCCTAATTCCCTTAAATTTTGCAAAAAAATAAATAAAAAAATAAAAAACAATTTTCAAAGGCATCGGATGCCATACGAAAACCAAAACTACTCATTACGCCCATTTTTAAAACCAAAGAAAATGATGACTGTCCTTATTCTCTCGTTGAATACAATTGGATCCCACATTAGCGGGCCCCACACAAACGGGTCCCACATTAGCGGGCCCCACATTAGCGGGCCCCACACAAACGGGTCCCACATCAGCGGGCCCCACACGAGCGGGTCCCACATCAGCGGGTCCCACACAAATGGGTCCCACAAAAGCGGGCCCCACACAGGCGGGCCCCACACGAGCGGGTCCCACAAAAGCGGGCCCCACACAGGCGGGCCCCACACGAGCGGGTCCCACATCAGCGGGCCCCACATTCATTCATTTTCCGCCTGACCTCGGGATTTCATTCGAATACGCGGGTTTAGGGTCCTGTCAAAATGGGGTGTCTACACTTAGCTCGTTCGCTAGGCAAACGTGATCGGATCTTGACAAAATTTCACAGGGACCTTGGTGGGACCCTAAGCTAGCCCAGGGTGTAATTAGGGACCATAACGCACTGATTTGGAAAAGTTAAGCACAAAACATGGAGGTGCAGGGCACGGTCAAAATGGGGTGTCTACAGATGCCCCTCTTTGGCAGAGTGTGCTTGTCACACGATTGGCAAAGCTGACAAGACAACACATTTTGGCCGACCCGATTGTCAAAACAAAATAATTTTTTTGGGTTTTGATTCTAAAATGGTATTCACAAAGGTAAAATATCAAAGTAACACTATGAAACTCAAAGACTAAAAGCAAAGGGGAGATAACCTCTCACTGACTCTTAACTCGGTGCTTGCATTGAAGAATGAAGATTTTGATTGACAAATTAAACCAAGAATCACTTGGCTAATTATCGGGAGCCAAAACGGGTAAAGAATATTTGAGAAGACTCAAAACCGGATTATGAAATTACCAAAACGGGTAAAGAAGTATTTGAGAAAACTCAAACTTTCAATACCGGACTACAAGACGGGCAGAGAACGTTTGAGAAAACTCAAACTATCAATACCGGAATACAAAACAAGTGGAAAATATTTGAAAAGACTCAAATTATCAATACGGAATACAAGACGGGTAGAGAATGTTTGAGAAGACCAAAACTATCGATACCGGGTTACAAAACGGGTAAAGAATGTTTGAGAAGACTCAAACTTTCAATACCGGATTACAAGACGGGTAGAGAATGTTTGAGAAGACTCAAACTTTCAATACCGGATTACAAGACGGGTAGAGAATATTTGAGAAGACTCAAATTTTCAATACCGGATTTCAAAACGGGTAAAGAATGTTTGAGAAGACTCAAACTTTCAATATCGGATTACAAAACGGGTAAAGAATGTTTGAGAAGACTCAAACTTTCAATACCGGAATACAAGACGGGTAGAGAAGGTTTGAGAAGACTCAAACTATCAATATCGGATACATCGAGTTTTTATCCTAGAATCGAGAGCCGGATCATTCAAAACGGGTAAAGAATATTTGAGAAGACTCAAACTATCAATACCGGAATACAAACGGGTAGAGAATGTTTGAGGAGACTCAAACTATCAATACCGGAATACAAGACGGGTAGAGAAGGTTTGAGAAGACTCAAACTATCAATACCGGATACATCGAGTTTTTATCCTGGAATCGAGAGCCAGATCATTCAAAACGGGTAAAGATTATTTGAGAAGACTCAAATTTTCGATACCGGATTATAAAACGGGTAGAGGATGTTTAAGAAGACTCAAACTATCAATACCAGATACAAAACAGGTAGAGAATGTTTGAGAAGACTCAAACTATCAATACTGGATACAACGAGTTTTTATCCTGGAATCGAGATCCAGATCATTCGAAACGGGTAAAGATTATTTGAGAAGACTCAAATTTTCGATACCGGATTATAAAACGGGTAGAGAATGTTTGAGAAGACTCAAACTATCAATACCGGATACAAAACAGGTAGAGAATGTTTGAGAAGATTCAAACTATCAATACCGGATACATCGAGTTTTTATCCTGGAATCGAGAGCCAGATCATTCGAAACGGGTAAAGATTATTTGAGAAGACTCAAATTTTCGATACCGGATTACAAAACGGGTAAAGAATGTTTGAGAAGACTCAAACTTTCAATACCGGATTACAAGACGGGTAGAGAATATTTGAGAAGACCCAAATTTTCAATACCGGAGAGGATGATATCTCAAGCTTTTTATTCTGAAAATGACGATCAGGTCTCTCCTAACTTAACCTCCTAGAGGTCAGAGAGGAGGAAAGATAGTTAAGACATAGCACAGCTGGAATAGATCTGGAAATCACAACCTTTGCCACAGGTATAACTCAAAGGCATTCGATGAAATCTCGCGGGCATTGGCCTCTTTAAACAAATAAACCAAAACTCTGCCTATATTTTGAAAAAAAAAAAAAAAAAAAAAAAAAAAAAAAAAAAAAAAAAAACTCAATTTTAAATTCCAACGAGGATTGGATTTTTTTTTTCTGAAAAAACTGATCAAGGAGCCTAGCTCGAAAAGGGATGTTTGAGCTTTTCTTATCTTTATTTGACAAGAATAGCCATCTCAACCTTAAAGTTTTGTTCGACGTCTTTTATGACTTGGGAAACCAAGTCATAAAAGATGCCCCTAGTATGATTTTATTTCCATTACAAGATTCATAAGAGAGCCAAACGCAAGGGTTCAACTGAAGGCTTTCATTTCAAAGAAATACTTGAGGCTACAAAGCTTTTACAAATACAGGAAAATGGGTTCTGCTCAAAGCATTCTTCCTCCTGCACTTCGTGATAACATTCCGAATAAACTTGAAAAATTGCCCCTTCTGAACTCTGCTCTGTTCGGCTCTGTCCGCAGGAGATGCAACTTCTTGCTTTTAAAGTTTATCGCCCCAGCCTCAAGAGAAGTAAAGGCTAAACTTGACCTTAAAGACCTGGCTTTGACTTGACAATGAAAGATTTTTGACACACGATAAACGAGACTTTGACAAATGACGGACGAAAGCTTTGACAAACGCACAACATAGACTCTAAAAGAGACTGAATCTGCTTCTTAATTTGATAAATGTTTAAGGTGGTAACAGTCTACCGCTCTGAGGATCTTTTGAATACCGCATCTAAAAGTGTTTCATTCATCTTTTCGGTATTTCAGTCATGGTTATTATCTCCTTTGGATTACTTAGTTTTAACCATTTTAACTTGAAGAAGTATCGAAAGAGATTATGCTGGCGCTTATTCAGACTATGAAGTAATGCCAAAAACGGAAGCACAATCGGCTTTCAAAAGCTTGGTCCTTTGCGAAATCACT
Source organism: Tasmannia lanceolata (assembly GCF_043159265.1). Taxonomy (NCBI): domain Eukaryota; kingdom Viridiplantae; phylum Streptophyta; class Magnoliopsida; order Canellales; family Winteraceae; genus Tasmannia; species Tasmannia lanceolata. The sequence continues at coordinate 45,720,236 of NW_027518679.1, forward strand.
GCCATACTGAATTGCCCTTTTTAGGGTTTCGATTCAGCGGACCGCACGCCTTAATTTTTGCCTGGACTGTCTGCCCTTGCAGCTTTTCCATCCAGCAGGCTCAGCACCCTGATTTTTGCCTAAGCCGCCCTTTCGGGTTTTCAACTTAGCGGGTGAATGGCCCTAACTTTTGCCTAGACCGCCCTTGCGGGTTTTCAGTCTAGCGGGTCCAAGACTTCATCATTTTTCTTTTCTCTTTTTTTTTTATTTCTCTACAAACCTGGGCCAATAACACCAGAAGGACTTTTAGGTAGGCTTGGGTTCAAACAAGTTAACATTTGGTAAGTCTTGAGCAACTAGACCGAATCTGGACCATCCAGACTGCCTACGTATCCCCAAAGAAATTGAGAATCAGGTCCCGCGTAGTTCGAGGTTAATATCTTTTATGACGAAAGACATAAAAGATGCCCCTGGTTTAAGTTTGACAAAGAGGTTTTGTTTTTGGCTCAAAGGAGTTTAGCAAAAAAGGGTTTTCATTTTTGAAATCTGGGCTACTGGCTTAAAAAGCTCAAGTCGTCCAAAGATGGCCTTCCAGTGTTTTAGGCGTAATATTTCTTTAACTGATCCAGGTTTGTAGGTTCTGTTAATTTTTCTTCATTTTCATCGAGGAGTCTTACGGCTTTTCCCGGCAGGACTTCATCGACAATATAAGGACCAGACCAATTTGGACGAAACTTCCCTCTCGGATCAAATACCGGTGCCCTATAGGACTTCAAGACAAGATCCCCTGGCTTCAAATCTCGGACACGAACCTTCTTATTGAACGCCCTTTCAATCCGCCTTTGATACCCCTGGATATGGTACAGAGCTCGTAACCTCTTCTCATCTATCATCTGCAGTTCTTGATGTCTGGCCTTCGCCCATTCAGATTCTGGCAAGCTTGCCTCTATCATCACTCTTAGAGATGAGATTCTGAGTTCAACAGGCAAAACTGCTTCCATTCCATACACTAAAGAATACGGAGTGACACCTGTAGAAGATCTGATCGACGTCCTGTAAGCCCACAAAGCATAAGGAAGCTTGTTTGACCAGTCTTTATAAGTTTCTGTCATCTTGCTGATGATTACCTTGATGTTCTTATTTGCTGCTTCAACGGCTCCATTCGTCTGCGGCCTATAAGGAGACGACTTGTGATGCTTTATTTTAAACTCTTCACACAAGTGCGCTACTTCCTTCTTGAAGTGAGAACCATTATCTGAGATTAACTCATGAGGTACTCCATATCTGCAAATAATGTTGGCACGGATGAACTTTGCAACTGTATTCGAAGTAATGGAAGCATACGAAGCGGCTTCAATCCATTTCGTAAAGTAATCAATTGCGACCAGAATGTATTCATGCCCGCTCGAGGACTTCGGATGAACCTTCCCAATTATGTCAATTCCCCATACTGAAAACGGCCATGGAGAAGTCATAGAGTGCAACTCCGAAGGAGGTACATGAATAAGATTTGCATAGACTTGACACTTATGGCATTTCTTCACAAATGCGAAGCAGTCTGCTTCCATTGTGGGCCAATAGAATCCAAGTCTCAAAATCTTTCTTGACAACATTTTCCCATTCATATGAGGTCCACAAACTCCCTCATGGGTCTGCTCGATAAGCTCAACTGCTTTGTCTTCATCAACACACAAAAGCTGGATTCCGTCAAAGGATCTGCGATATATCTGATCACCACAAATAACAAAATTGGCAGCTAATTTCTGAAGGGTTCTTCGCTCTTTTCCAGAAGCCTCAGGTGGATGCCCTTCACCAGATATGAGATTCCCGATGTCTGTATACCAGGGCTTTCCATCTGGGCACCTGGCCGCTATTTCGATAACGTTCACATGCGCTGGCTCCCATTGCAATCGCACTGTAAGCGGCTGGACCTCCATTGTTGCTGAAATGTCTAACATAGAAGCCAGTGTAGCCAAAGCATCAGCAAAATGATTCTTTGTTCTGTACAAGTGAGTGAACGTAATGCTCCTGAACTTCTGGACCAAAGATTCGAGATATGCATTATACGGGATCAATTTATCTTCCCGAGTCTTCCATTTTCCATTAGTCTGGCAAATGATCAAAATGGAATCTCCAAACACATCAATGTCTTGAATCTGCAAAGCTAAGGCTGCCTCCAGTCCGGCAATACAAGCTTCATACTCGGCCATGTTGTTGGTGCACTCAAACTGCAACTTGATAGATATAGGAATATACTCCTTCTGAGGGGATACGAGTACTGCTCCTATTCCCTGACCCTGGTTGTTGACTGCACCATCAAAATACATTGTCCATCTGGTATTTGGAGTATCTTCTTCAACATCCATAATCTCTTCATCGGGAAATTCAACCTTTAGGAATGCATTCTCTTCCACAGGGGAATCAGCTAACTGTTCTGCAATGACCCGCCCTTTAACAGACTTCTGAGTGACATAAGTAATGTCGAACTCAGATAACAATAATAGCCACCTTGCGGTTCTTCCAGTAAGAGCAGGCTTCTCAAACAGATACTTCAACGGATCCATTCGTGAAAGCAGAAGTACTTTACTTGATAACAAGTAGTGCCGGAGCCTCTGAGTTGCCCAAACTAATGCTAGACAGGTCTTCTCCAAGATTGTATATTTCACTTCGTATTCTAGCATCTTCTTGCTGATGTAGTATACTGGCCTTTCCTTCTTAAACCCTGAATCTTGCTGAGCAAGCATACAACCCATCGCCGTATCCGTGATGGATAAATACAACAACAATGGCTGACCCAGGATGACAGGGGATAAAACAGGAGGTAAGGACAAACACTGCTTGATTTTTTCAAAAGCCACTTGGCATTCTTCGGTCCATTTCTTCGATGAATTCTTCTTTAGAAGCTTGAAAATAGGCTCACAGGTCATAGTTAGATGAGCTATAAACCGTCTCAGATACTGAACTTTTCCGAGAAAACCTCGGATCTGCTTTTCGGTCTTCGGCGGTTCCATCTCCTGGATCGCTTTGATTTTCTGAGGATCTACTTCAATTCCCCTTTCGCTCACCATGAATCCCAGTAGCTTTCCTGAAGTAACCCCGAATACACACTTGCTAGGGTTCAGACGAAGCTGATACTGTCTGATTCTTTCAAAGAATTTTCTTAAAGAGACAGTATGCTCCGGCCGAGTCTTTCCTTTGACGATCATATCATCTACATAGACTTCGACTTCTTTGTGGATCATATCATGAAGAAGAGCAGTCGCAGCTCTCTGATAAGTAGCGCCTGCATTCTTCAACCCAAAAGGCATTACTCTGTAACAGTAAGTTCCCCACTGAGTAGTAAACGCTGTCTTGATCATATCTTCCGGCGCCATCTTAATCTGATTGTATCCCGAAAACCCATCCATAAAAGATAACAGAGCGTGACCAGCTGTATTGTCCACTAGAAGATCAATGTTCGGAAGCGGGAAATCGTCTTTCGGACTCGCCTTGTTGAGGTCTCTGAAGTCCACACACATCCTGACCTTTCCGTCCTTTTTGGGCACCGGCACTATATTCGCTAGCCATTCTGGATATTCAACAACTTGAATAAATTTTACTTCTAATAGCTTTTTAACTTCGTCATGAACTTTTAACTCCCATTCTGTTTTAAGTTTTCGGAGTTTTTGCTTCTTTGGCTTCGCGCCAGGGATTAAAGGCAACCGATGCTGGACAATGTCTTCACTCAATCCCGGCATGTCATCATAAGACCAAGCAAAGACCTCCTTGAACTCCTTAAGTAAAGTGATTAACTCCTCACGCTCTTCGGGAGATAAAGTTTTGCCAATTCGTATTTCCCGAATTAAGGTTTCGTCACCAATATTTACGGTTTCAATTTCCTCTTCGAGCGGTCTTGCTCGGCGACTCTCCTCTTGTTGAATCATATGTTTGATTTCAAGGGGAGTTTCGTCGGCATCCTCGTCAGAGGAGGAATCTTGATTATCATTATTAATATTATCAGTTTTAAGAGCAGATTCAGTACTTGAAATGGAAACAGGAGAAACAGAAACAGGGATGTATGTAAAAGAGTCTTTCATTTCATTCATAGAATTGGTTACATCAAGAATGGAATAGCCCACAGCAGGCATTGCATTGGACTTTAACGATGTATTCAAAGACTCAACAGACAACTCAACATTGAACTCAACCAACGCTGGCATATGTGCAGTTGAAGGAATAAACTCATCATCTAAAGTACTCTTGGACTCGACCTTATTAGAAAGAGACTTGTCACCGACTCCGGAACCAGATCCAACTTCTACGGTACCTGCATCAAAAGAATCGTTAGAATAAACAAACTCAATATCAGACTGGGAAGTAGACGTATACTTAGAGACTACTGACTCTTTTGGGGAAACGGGACTATACTGAAAGACTACTCGAGGTAAAACCTGGGAGGTCCAGTTGGTCAAGGGTCCCTCGGCTGGGGTGATTAACTCTGCAGGGTTCAGAATGGATGCATCTCTGCCTATCACTGCCACCTCTGATGCTTCGGTCTCACTGCCAACTACTGCTGCCACTGGATATTCAATCTGAAACATGCCATTCAGACAGCCTGGTTCAAAAACATCGGCCCAATCAGTTTTCGGTGCTGCCTCAGTAATCTGTGCACCCATTGGCGCTTCTGATAACTCTAGGTTAAAGAAAATTTCGAAACCTGGAAACCTCTGCCCTGTCACATCATCGGTCCACGGCTCAGCAAACCCGCAAAATGGAAAATCTGCCCCCTCTTTTCTGAAAATGCCGTTTCTGACCAGACTGATTGATCCCATAGGCAATTCTAGTCCCCGGCGACGGCACTCGGCCCATTTCAGCATGTATCTTTTCATTTCCTTGACCTCCTGCTCGGTCGGCTCATATCCCAGGCCAAAGAGACCATTGAAAGTTCTGATCACAGGCCACTCAGTAGGGCCTTGATGATATTTGCCCAGCCCTGCGCCCGGAATATAACCTTGTTTACGGATCATCCTGACTACATTCGAGTTGGTGCTAGTCAAGAAGAAAACTTCCTCGCCCATGGCTTCTTTCATGGATATGACCGACACCTCCAGTGAAAAACCTGTCAAGCTGACATCGGCTTCCTTCCCAACTACTAGCTCTTGTGAAATCTGCCCAATCTCTAAGTCCGGGTCACCCTTTACAGTCACTACCCTGCCGTTATGAACAAACTTCAACTTTTGATGAAGGGTAGAAGGGATAACTCCGACCTTATGCAGCCAAGGTCGACCCAATAACAGCAAGAAAGAAGCCTTAATGTCCAATACTTGAAATTCGATGTCGAAGTCTTCTCCTCCAATCTGGATTTCAGTGGCCAGGGTTCCGATGACATCTCGCCGGGTGCCATCATACGCTAATATACCCTGCTCAGAAGGAATGAAATCCCCGGGCCCGAAGCCCAAAGTTGCTGCAGTACTTAGAGGACAAATATTCAGAGCGGACCCATTGTCGACTAGCACTTCGGGTACCCTTTTCTTGTTGCAGATCACAGTAATTTTGAGTGAACGGGCATGGTCACTCCCTTCAGGAGGTAAATCATCGTCCGTGAAAGATATTACCTTGGAAGTCCTAGTTACCGCGACTAGGCTTACTAACTCATCGGGAGTGATCTCAGTTGACACCTGAGCAGCATTCAACTCCTTGAGTACAACCTTCCTGTGCTTAGACGAAGACATAAGTAGGCCCCAAATGGAAACGTTTGCTTGGGTCTTCTTCAGCTGCTTCAACAGATTATCTTCTTCCTCATCTGCACTCGGCCTACTCTGCCCCTGATTCTCAGCTGCTCTTACTGCTTCTGCAGGGTTTTCTGCTCTCAATTCCGCGGGCTTGAACACACGGCCACCCCTGGTAACATGACGAAGCTCGTCACACTGATCTTCTAACAGAAGCAAATCATCTGCATCCATTCTCAGAACATACGGAGTTTCAATTACCTCCTCTTCTTCAAAATCACCCATCCTTAGAACATAAGGCGTTTCCTTTTCTGCCTCGACATCTTCACATCGAAGGACATATGGAGAGGACGCCTCTGCCAAGCTGGTGCTCCCCCTCCAGAGGGCATAAGACCTTTCTCTTTCCATCTCCTCGATCTCTTCAGGATCAAATCTTAGAATATAAGGTTCATCAGGAGTGATTGCACAAATGAGAATGGATGGATCAAGAACTGGCTCCTCGACAAAAATGGCATTCGTCGCAGGAGGAGGAATTGCACGATGATTGGGAAGGGGATTCCGAGTTACATTGGGCCTTTCCACCTCAAGCTTTCCGTTCTCTAACATAGTCTGGAGCGCATGCTTTAAGGCCAGACATCTTTCAGTGAGGTGACCCGAATTTCTGTGGTATTCACAATACTGGTCTGCTCTCCAATATGGGGGTAACGGGTTAGGTACTGGCCTAATTTCAGGTAGCCTGATTTTCTTATCCCTTATCAACTTTTTCAGAATCAGAGGTAAAGGGTATGGGAGCGGATCAAAGTGTCTCAGAGGTTTTTGTTCTACTGGGGCTGGGGCTGGTCTCGCCACCTCTGTTACAGTCCTGGCCTCCGGGCGAACATAGTTTACGTGGTCAACTTCTTTCTGTGCGACCACGGGTCTCTTTCCTTCCCTGATCTCTGATGGGAGCCTGGCCCTCAGACCCTTAGCTATTGCATCCTCAGTCCTCGTCCCAGTCTTAATTAGATGGTCAAAATCGGTGTAATGCTGAGGGGACAAAAAATGGAAATACTGCGGCGACAAACCCTTGATCACCAGCTTGATCTGATCTTCTTCTGATAGCCTCTCGCTTAGCTGGGCAGACTTTCGACGCCAACGACGGATGAAAAAAGTAAAGGTCTCCAGAGGACCTTGCTTTAACTGCTTGAGATCCCTTTTGGTAACCTCTATCCCCTCTTCCATAGAAAACTGCTCTACAAATTTGTTGGAGATGCTTTGTAAGGTCTTCACCTCTTCGGGCTTTCGACGTAGAAACCACTTCTTCGCCACCCCAGTAAGAGACATTGGAAAGACCCTGGCCATTTGCTCAGGAGATAGCCCACACTGCTGCGACATCTCAATAAACCACCTCATATGATTCCGGGGACATCCAGTCCCATCATATTTGTCGTAATCGGGGGTTTTGAATTTAGGGGGCATGGTGACTCCCGGAGACATTATCAGCTCAGATATATCGAACTGCTTTGGGCCTTGATGCTTCAAGCCTTCCATTTCTTTTGTCAGCTTCTCCAATTGATCAGCTACCTGTTTTTCTTTATTATATCGGGCCACATCTGGAATGCAATATTCTTCAGCATACTGCCCTTCCTCTAGGTCGACGTCTACTGGTGAAATGAAAGGGTGGTTCAAATTTGCAGGGCTCGGATTTGCCGGTATAGCGGGAGGGGGTTGAACCGTAGGTGCTCTAGAAGTAGAGACCTTTTCATTAGACTGGGCTTTCATTTGGGCCATCTCCTCTTTCATAAAGGCCATATCCCGGGTAAGATTCACCATCATCTCTTGAATTTTAGTTAGCGCATCATTGGGTTCAGCCATTTGGACAGACTCTAGGGATTCAGATGATTCAGATAAAGAGGATGCAGATTGTTCAGGTAAGGTTAACGGTTCAAATTGACGAATGAGTCTAGACGTGGTTGACTGTCTAGACCATGCAGGTTGACTGACACCTGAGGGAGCGATGTTTGCTCGATTTTAGAATCCTGTATTGGAAATTAACATACTAAATTAAAACGATAAGCATTGAGATAAAGTATTCTGTACCAAATAAGATAAGAGAAAGACATAAATGCTATTCCATTGATCAATAGTCAAAATGTAGTTACAATCAAAACATTAGTCTTTGTTAACAATTGGATGAAAGTAACCATTTACAATGAAATTTGAAGAAATTAAAATGACAATTTCATGAAAAGGAATCTTCAAAGCTCTTCGATCCGAGCTCTCTTGTTTGCAGGCTCCTCCAGTATTTCTCCCTTCCGAAGTTTAGATGCGAAAGCAGATCTCCTCTCCGCGATTTTGTCTCTCCAAGCAGCTACTATGGATGCAATGAGATCAGGAGTAAGGTTTTCACAGCTAGGTGGTGTGATAACCTTAGGAGTACAAGAGTGTGCGGTAATCTGACAAGGGAAGCACAAAGGTGCATAGAAAGATGATTTCTCTAAACCCATAAGATAAACAAATGAGTATGGGTAGGTGCTGGTGATAATTTGTGGACATGATTGACTCACCCAATGAAATTGGTTTTCCCTTACATTCTGCAGCCAATGGCGCCATTCATTAAGCTGAGATTGCTTAACCTTTGTCTTCCAAGAATGAAAACTCTTAAGAGTGTACTCAATGCTGTTTTGTGGCTGAAGGATAGTGAGTTTCTCACATAGCCACACATATAACAGCTTAGCACATCCGAAAAAATTATCCTGCACCTTTTTACTAGCAATGAGGTCTAAGCCATAAAAGGTTTCGGCTAGCATTGTAGGGACAGGATTTCTCCCCTCATTTATCTGATCTACTATCGCCAACAAAGTGAAAGGGGCGGCACTAGAGTCTCTGCGAAGGACATGGCGTGCAAAGACAACAAAGACTAACACATTACGTCGACACTCCTGAAAACGGGAGTCAGTAGGATCGACGTTTTTGGAAAACAACTCAATGAGGGTCTGAAATTGCACATTTCTCTCTGTTAAGCAATGCAGAGTTTTCACAACCTTATTTTCGAATAATCTGCGAAAGAGATCATGAGGAGAGTCTATGCTCGAAGGTCGGATCCAAAGTCCCTCAGGAGGAAGCTCTAGCAAGGCACACCAATCTTCAAATACAGGACAAAGTTCAAAAGATCCAAATCGAAAGACATGGAAGACAGGGTCCCAAAATCCAGCAGCTGCTTGAAGAAACTTCCAATTTATACCACGACTATTCAGATGGGTAAAAGAACTGATGAAACGCTCGGCCACACTCCTTTCTTCACATCTCAACGGAAAAGATTTAACAGTCTCAGCTATCCACTTGTCTAACAAATTATTCGCCATGATCAGACCTAAAATTCAGATAGGACAAAGATCAGGAGAGAATGGGGATAACTTTGCATAGACAAATGACCAGGGTAATCTGAAAATCAATTTCATTAAAAAGATGAACTCTGTGATAATGAATTTTTCATCAAAGATGAGAGGTAGCCAATAGATCAGAAAAATAAACCACGGCCATAAGATGACAGAAGTAGGTCATAAACCGGATCTAAATCTGGTGATGAATACCATTAACTGTACGATCAAGAGGATCAATCATGCTAGACCATGGTCATAAGGACAGCGAACGAGCTATCGGCCAGATCTCAAGACAAAACAGGTAAGGATCTAATCCTACTGAGCAATGTATATATGGGAATCAAGACAAAGTAGACTGACTCCAAAGGATAGCAATCATGCTCAACATGTGTTGCGAAAAATTCGGCAGCACAACGGCTATACAAGGAAGTCAAGGTAAGGCAAACTCATGGTTTTCCTAATTCTAAGAAATAGCGGTTATGCTCAAAATGTTCTGGACCAAATCCGGCAGCATAACGACGCTAAACAAGGAAGTAAGGTAGGGTAAACTCATGGATTTCCTAACTCAAAGAGATAGCGATCATGCTCAAAATATTCTGGATAAAATCCGGCAGCATAACGGCTAGACAAAGGATTCCCACAACTCAATATATGAACAACGGTGGTAGGATAAATTCGGAATATGGTTACCAGAGAAAGGTGACCAAATGAAGGACCGACCAAAGGTGAGAGCATATATGACAACGGGTCAAATCCTATAATCAACAGATCAAAGGACAAAACCAGGTCAAGGATATGGCAAGCAAAAGCCATTGACTAGATCTAAATCCGAATAACGAATGGATATAACCAATTGAAATGAATAAGGAACTCTAACTTAAGAGGAGAACCCTAATATACATAATCAGTATATATAGGCATATATACATACACACAAATCCTAACCAGGGGCACCAGCCCTAATTCTAATCTAGCGGAGTCAAGGAAGTCTCGACTCAAGACAGACTGATGAGTGAACTAGGACCGTGTTGTAGCCATGTAAAATGAGCTACCCTAGTCTACAAATAGGACAAAGCTCCTAACTCTAGGCTCCACATGTGTGAGCAACACATGTTCGACCCTATATGAATGTAATATACTTATATAAACACGGGTACTTCCTAGTTAGGTTTCACTAAGTCAGTAAGTATATACATAATATATCAAACAAAATAGGGCTCCGGACTCAATCTAATGGGTACTATGCGTATGAAACATACTTAATATGTATAACAAAAGTACGCCCAATGTTATACATAGTATGCTTCATTGCTCATCGGCTGCTGTAAACACAAGTACGCCCAGTGTTTACGGCTGCAGCACCGGCGCATAGCTTGGAAATAGATTCAACAGTACCATCAGGGTGTAATGACATCCCAGTCGGGCACGCATTCAATCTATCCCGTGGAGCCAATAATAATGAAAAACAATGAAATAAGTAAAGAATAAACAATATGATAACATATGATGTGCAGTGTGTGAATCCCTTGTTTTAATTACGCACCTATCTGGTGCCCCTGGATTCTAACGATAGAATTCCCATTTAAAATGATTTTAGCTCAAATTTCTCCGAAGTTAGTAAAAATGGCATTTTTATAGAGTTAGGCAATGTTTCAAGAACTCCCCAGCAGAGTCGCCAGCCTGTGGACCCCGATCCTGAGGACGAGTGCCGAGGGACGCGAGATCCCACCCGCAATCCTCTAAGATCTCCACAACGTGAAGGAGAGCTCTACCAAGGAACTCTCGAAACGGATGCCACCCTCACAGCATAGCATGAGTGGCGATATAAAAAGAAAGAGATGCATCCTGATCCGGAGCCAGGGCTCGAAACCAAGATATATCTGAAAATAACTCAGAGTCGCCATCCATGGACATGCCATGGAACCAAAACAAATGCTCTGTTTGCAATGGATAACCAGAGATACAAAAGGTCCGTGCCTGATGACGAATGGGGAAGGGGTTAGGCGCCCCCAATTCGCCCAAGTGCAAGCACCTGGTCTCTTATGCCATTTATTATTAACTCCAAAGAAGTTTGGGTAAAAATCATGTGAAATGGGAACAATCCTCAGGATTCGTCTACCTAAGCATGCATTTCCTGAGGATAAAATAATAAGCACACATAAAATAAAATGAAAGATGTGGCACCTAAGCATAGCTAGGTTATGAGTGACATGCCTAATGGGTGTCTAAGTTCTGATGTGCAATCACATGCAAGCTATAGCTAAAAGGTATAGGATCAGTACTAGAAAATAAGAAAAACACATCAAAACACACAATAACAATACAACAAATCCTAAGACTCTAAATTATTAGCCCGAGTCCTCGGATGGTCTGGTATTCATCCAAAGAAGCCTACGTATCCCCGCCTCCACGAGAATCAAGGCAACGTAGTTCTTCGCGCCTATTCTAAGCTAGGATGCCTAAGACACCTAGACCTCTATCCTAGACTCGATCTAAAAGACCGGACTAGTTATTAAAGTTTATTGTACGATTATTTAAATTCCAGTGAATTGTGAATTTTAGGACACCCTATATGCCCTAACTAAATGCAGATTAGCCCTAGGCTAATGCAGGTGGTTCCTACAACCTACGTGTAACTAGGCTGTATGCCCTAAGGAAAACAATAGGATTGCTAACGTATCCAAGACCTAGTCATCGGTCGGCGATGTGAATCGCCAACTGACCGGACGGAGGCGCTCCTATAACTCTAGGACAAACCCCTAACTCTAAAACAAGCACACAACAAACAAACAATCAAACAACCTATCAAAAGAAAAACCCTAACTCTAAAACTCTCTATCTAGGAGAAACTCCTAACTCTAGAGGAAGATCTTTTGAAAACAAGATTTTAAAGGTTTTTGAAGAAGGTTTAAAACATTTATTTACAAAAAAGTTTGGCTGGACTTGGGATATGGATCCCAAGCTGCACTACGTACCTCGTGAGAGAGGATCAAGCCAACGTAGTTCGAAACGAACTCTCAAACTACGCTTCTAAAAGAAACACTCACACTTCAGATTTTTTTAAGGTTTTTTATATTTTCAAATGTTTTTGATATTTTTAAAGTTTTTTCAAATATTTTTGAGTTTTAAATTTCTAATGTTTTTTGGATTTTAAAGCTTTTCCAATGCTTAGGACCTTTAAATGTTTTCAATCTTAAAGGGAACACGCAAGAACAACCATAAACTAGGGCAAAGCCCTAAATCCAAAAGGGGAAACCCGGAATAAGCAACTAACGCCTCAAAGAGACGAACCACAACAAGAAAGATAGCGTCCCAAGAAGAGAGAAAACGATCCAAGATCCCAAGCAAGCAAAGCTCTAATAAGACTGAGTTAGTCTCTAATCAAAATGAAATAACGACAACTCTAAAGGAGAAACTCCTAACTAAAAACACTAAAGGGGGGGAACAAATGAGTCAGAGACTCTCTAATAACACTACCGAGTTAAAGACTCAACTCTAAAAGGGGAGGCCACTCTAACATGAGGCTAGGTAAGCCTCCTAAAGGGGAAACTCTCTATATGAGACGAGGCTTGTCTCCGAGACACAAATGACGTAAAAAGGAATAAGAGACCCTGTGCATATTTGGCAAAGGTAAAACACCCAGCCGGGCCGGACAGCTACCTAGCCCTAGGGTGCAACAAATGTGCAACCCAATACCCATAAGGGTAGGGGTATGAAGCCAAGCCGAGTAGGGTGTTCTCCCAAAACCAAACGGCGCACAAAGAGGAGGTTTAGCAAGAGAATGAGACCGGGCGGGTCTAAAAGGAATAAGAGACCGTGGCATATTTGGCAAAGGTGAAACACCCAGCCGGGCCGGACAGCTACCTAGCCCTAGGGTGCAACAAATGTGCAACCCAATACCCATAAAGGTAGGGGTATGAAGCCAAGCCGAGTAGGGTGTTCTCCCAAAACCAAACGGCACACAAAGAGGACTAACGAGAGAATGAGACCGGGCGAGTCTCCCAAACACACACAAAAATGGGCTCCAAGTAACCTTATCATTGCCCTGAGAAGGGTTCTAACTAGTTAAATACTCTAAGAGAAGGAAATCCCTTAACCTGCAAAAACTCTAAGGCAGGAAGGGAAGAGGTTGGCTCAAGAAACGTTCTGTCATAGCCTGATCCTTGAGGACAGGAACTCTGAAACTGAATCCTCAGGCGTGGACTAAAGAATTGACGAAATCGTCGGAGTTGGGAGTTCGGATTCCGTTGGAGTCAACAGAGCTGAAGATAAATGATTGAAAGCTCACACAGTAAACGGACGATGTGAAGGCGCAAATTGGATCGGGCGCGGTCTTGGCTCCGGCCAAACTACCGGAGAAGAAGATCAAGGACTCTTCCCCTCCTCTTTCTGCTATTTTCCTCCCTCTGGTTTTTCTTCGCGAGAGAGAGAGAGAGATCGGAGGGAGACTCATCATGAGGAGAGTGGTTGTCCCCCTCATGTCCCCCCCCATTTTCTTAATTTTTCAAAAAAAATAAAAAAATAAAAAAAATAAAAATCATTACATGCATCGGATACCAAAAGAAAACAAAAAAAACATACTCATTACGCCCAATTTTAAAACCAAAGAAAATGATGACTGTCCTTATCCTCTCTTTGAATACAAGCGGATCCCACATTAGCGGGCCCCACACCAGCGGGTCCCACATCAGCGGACCCCACATCAGCGGGCCCCACACAAAACGGGTCCCACATCAGTGGGCCCCACACAAGCGGGTCCCACATAAACGGGTCCCACATCAGCGGGCCTGTGGTACCCGAATCCCGCGAGAGGGGTGTGGGGCGCGAGCCGCCGCTCTCTCTCTCTCTTGGTCTCTCGTACCCACGCGATTGGCGTGTGCATTTTAATGTTGATTTGAATTAATCTTTCCTGTGAACTTGGGATCACTAAGGCAATCCGAATTCCACACGAAAGAGACTGACAGAGTCGCCACCTAGATGTGGGATCTAGGACCCGTAATTAACCAGAAATCTAGACTCGCTACCTGGTTACGAGAATGGAAGGTATGGGGAGTTATCCGCCACATGCACCATTCCTGCCCGATAATCGGTCTTCGATTCCAAAAGCTAATTCTTTTAAATTTATTTTAAATGGCTCATTCAACTCTATGTTAATGTGCGAACTAAGTGACATGCATCCTATGATCTAATTTTAATGTGAATCCTAGATGTGTATCTTGATTTATTAATTTGTCTGGATTCATTCTAAGTGAAAGTTCTCCTAGAATTCTAATTTCATGGAAAATCCTAAGTGATTTGATTAAGCATTTACAAGAAAATTAATATACAAAACACCACAATTTGTTTGTGGTGCCGACTCGCGGGTGGTATGCCATCAGACATCCAAGCTGCCTACGTACCCAAGCCTTACTGGGATCAGAGTCGACGTAGTTCGGTGCACCTAAGCTAAGTTACATATGCCTAACTCAACTAAGACACCGACCTAGACGGGATTGACTGTTTCAACAGTTTTAGGAGAAGTTATTTAATTCAAGTTGAAGATTTTATTATCTTAGGATTTCATCTAAGATGCTATATGATTCTCATCTAAATGCAAATGGTCCCTTAGACTAATGCAGGTTTGCCTTACATCCTAGTTTACTAGGCTTGTCCTAGGGAAAGATTGGGTGACTAGTGTAACTAGACCTATGGCACGGTTGCTATACATAGCAAGCGTCCGTGATGAGGCCGGACTCCTAACTCTAGGACTCCCTAAAACTTAGGACACGACACGACACCGGTGTTCCTAAATTGGGCTCTAAGGGTCCTTACGACGGAAACCGTGATCCAACGGTTCTGAAAGACACAAGACAAATCGATTTAAATTCTCGAGGTTAGTGAAAAAAGGGATGGAAGAGATGATGAAATAGTGTGAGGGAATGAGAAAGATAGAGAAAGGTGCGACTGAACTTGGGAGTGCCAAATTGCCTACGTACCCCGCGATGGGGATCAAGCCACACGTAGTTCCGCTGGGGAGGTTGCTTGGATTTTGGAAAACAGGTTTGGTATTTGGATCAGGAATCGGGTTTGTATTTGAGCATTGGACTTGAGATTCAAAAACATTGATATAGCAATGGGATTTTGGAATTGGGAATTTGCATCAAAGAATTGAGCATATTGGAATCATCAAGGGTTTGAATTTTCGGAATTCAAAGTGGGCGGGCTTATGAGATTCGGCCAAATGGATTCAGACATGCGACTCGGATTGTGTTGGGATATGACTTGGTTGGATTGGGTTAATGGTTAGGGTCAAGTGAGTCGGGTCTAAGTTAGGAGCAAACCCGAGACTAGCCATGGTCTAACTAGGAGGAAGCAGGGTACAAACCAGGGTGCGGACCAGGGTGCACCAGGGTGCGAACCAGCAGGGAACCAGGGTGCGAACCAGCAGGGAACCAGGGTGCGAACCAGCAGGGGAACCAGGGTGCAACCAGCAGGGAACCTGGGTGCAACCAGCAGCGAACCTGGGTGCAACCAGGGTCTAACCAGAGTGCGAACCAGCAGGGAACCAGGGTGCGAACCAATATCGAACTAGGGTGCGAACCAGTAGGGAACCAGGGTGCAACCAGCAGGGAAGCAGGGTGCGAACCAGTAGGGAACCAGGGTGCAACCAGCAGGGAACCAGGGTGCGAATCAGTAGGGAACCAGGGTGCAACCAGCATCGAACCTGGGTGCAACCAGCAGCGAACCTGGGTGCAACCAGGGTCTAACCAGAGGCTAACCAGGGGGAAAACAGACCCTACATGCTTCCTAACATGGTTTTTCTTTTAAAGTAAAAGATATGCATGAAAACAGACCCTACATAGAATTGAAATAAATGCCTACCTCTTTGGAAACCCACTTTGTGTTTGATTTTTCTTTGATGGTAATTCCTTGAAGATGATTCCTTGCTTGATAATGACTGCTTTTGATATATATCACCCAACGTATAAAATCACCCGATCCGGCAAGGATGGCCGAACCCTTGAAGAGATGAGGGAGAGGGATGAATTTTCTAAGAGAGGGGTTCTTTTTCTTCTTTTTCTTTGGATGGTGGGATGAGAGGGTATTTATAGGAGAATGGGATAGGAGGTTAGGTGAGGTTAGGTGAGGTTAGGTGAGGTTAGGTAAGGTTAGGTGAGGTTAGGTGAGGTTTGGGTGGTTAGGATGAGAGGAGAGGTTAGGTGAGGTTAGGTGAGGTTTGGATGGTTAGGATGAGAGGAGAGGTTAGGTGGTTTTGGATGGTGAGACCCAGGTCAAGATCTGTCATTGATCTAACGATTTACGGAAATCGGGTCTCGGAATGGAATCAGGGTCCGGGCTATGAAGTGACCCTAGCTTATTTTGTCCCGATTGATGATCCGTAAAGTCAGATCAAGATATTAATGACCTAAAACATATAAATCAATGATAGAGGGGGTTCTCACATGGATTTAACACACTAATTTATTTGTTGATTAAAACAAAACAAAATGGGGTGTCTACAGATGCCCCTCTTTGGTAGAGATGACGTAGTCATTGAATACCAAAGTTAAAAATGACAGAACCATTTTGCGTAGCTTTAATCGACAAAGGACTCTCTAGACACAACGCACCTTAACATAATGCAAAACCTTAGATGAAACCCTAGAACTTGAATAATAAAAAAAACTCGATGCGGCGCCGTTCACAAACGGGCAATTAGAGAATGAGATATCATTTTCGAATGGATTCTGAAGGGAAAGGACAAAGATCGCTCTCAAACAGTTTTTAGAAGGAGATGAGACGCCGCTCACAAGCGGGTTCAACGAGGATAAGAAGCATTCCCAAATGGACTTGGATAATGAGGCACCGTTCACAAACGGCCTCAAGGAGGATAGAAAACCATTCACAGATGGACTCGAGAAATGAGGCACCGTTCACAAACGGGCTCAAGGAGAAGACAAGACCATTCACAAATGGACTCGAGAAATGAGGCACCGTTCACAAACGGGCTCAAGGAGAAGACAAGACCATTCACAAATGGACTCGAGAAATGAGGCACCGTTCACAAACGGGCTCAAGGAGGACGATACCATTCACAAATGGATTCGAGAAAAGAGGCACCATTCACAAACGGACTCAAGGATAAGACAAGACCATTCACAAATGGACTCGAGAAATGGGGCACCATTCACAAACGGGCTCAAGGAGAAGACGAGACCATTCACAAATGGACTCGAGAAATGAGGCACCGTTCACAAACGGGCTCAAGGAGAAGACGAGACCATTCACAAATGGATTCGAGAAATGAGGCACCGTTCACAAACGGGTTCAAGGAGAAGACGAGACCATTCACAAATGGACTCGAGAAATGAGGCACCTTTCACAAGAGGGCTCAAAGAGGACATGAGACCATTCACAAATGGACTCAGAAAATGAGACACCGTTCACAAACGGGTTCAAGGAGAAGACGAGACCATTCACCAATGGACTAGAGAAATGAGGCACCATTCACAAACGGGCTCAAGGAGGACATGAGACCATTCACAAATGGACTCAAAAAATGAGACACCGTTCACAAACGGGTTCAAGAAGAAGACGAGACCATTCACAAATGGACTCGAGAAATGAGGCGGCCCCGTTCACAAACGGGCTCGAAGAATTTAGAGATTTTTTATGAACTTGAATTTGACGTAGGATTGGATTTTTTATTTTTTATTTAATTAAGGATTTGGATTTGATAATTTTTTTTTTTTTTTGGAAAATGAGGTACCGTCCGCAAATGGGCTCAAGAAGAAGATGAGACCATTCACAAATGGCCTCGAGAAAAGAGGCACCGTTCACAAACGGGCTCAAAGAGGACATGAGACCATTCACAAATGGACTCAGAGAATGAGAAACCTGTTCACAAACGGGTTCAAGGAGAAGACGAGACCATTCACAAATGGACTCGAGAAATGATGCACCTTTCACAAAAGGGCTCAAAGAGGACATGAGATTTTTCATGAACTTGAATTTGACGTAAGATTGGATTTGTTTGAATCGGGGATTGGATTTGATGAATTTTTTTTTTATTTTTGAGAAATGAGGTACCGTCCGCAAACGGGCTCAAGGAAAAGACGAGACCATTCACAAATGGCCTCGAGAAATGAGGCACCTTTCACAGAAGGGCTCAAAGAGGACATGAGATTTTTCATGAACTTGAATTTGACGTAAGATTGGATTTGTTTGAATCGGGGATTGGATTTGATGAATTTTTATTTTTGGGAAATGAGGTACCGTCCGCAAACGGGCTCAAGGAGAAGACGAGACCATTCACAAATGGGCTCGAGAAATGAGGCACCGTTCACAAACGGGCTCGACGACACAAGATAGCTTTGATTGATGAATTCAACAATGAAAAATTTAGAGATTTTTATGAATTTGAATTTGACGTAGGATTGGATTTTTTGAATTGGGGATTGGATTTGATGAATTTTTGATTTTTTTTGAGAAATGAGGCACCGTCCACAAACGGGCTCAAGGAGGACATGAGACCATTCATAAATGAACTCAGAAAATGAGGCACCGTTCACAAATGGGCTCAAGGAGAAGACGAAACCATTCACAAATGGACTCGAGAGATGAGGCACCGTTCATAAACGGGCTCAAGGAGAAGACGAGGCCATTTGCAAATGGGCTCGAGAAAAGAGGTACCGTTCACAAACGGGCTCGAAGAATTTAGAGATTTTCCATGAACTTGAATTTGACGTAAGATTGGATTTGATGAATTTTTTATTTTTTTGAACTCAATGAAATCGGGGATATTATGGATCGTGCCCGACAAAGATGTTGGAAACTAGGACTTTGACGAATGATGAAACGGCAAACCTTTGGAACGAAGAACCATTACTAGCAAGAATGGATTAGGAACATTTTTATGAAACTTCAACAAGATTTTTCTCAAAGAGACTGCTGGTCTTGTCTTCTGGGGATTTTGATAACTGAAACCTTGAACAAGACATTTGAGATTGGTAATTTAGAACAACGACTCTCTTGGATATTAACATGGAAAAGCGGGATCTGCTTCTTGACAGGTGTTTAGATAAACATTTCTTGACCAGGATAACTAACCGGAAGGGAATTATGAATTTGAATGGTTCATCTTTCTGAGAAATTGGCTCAACCACCATTGCATCTGAGGTTCTTCCAAGCTTAAGTTGCCTTCCTGGGGTATGATCTTTTTACGGAAGCTGGGCTTTCTGATGTTTCTACTTCTGAATTTTTCTGAGCTGATCTTCTTTGAAATGAAGTTGTTTGACTAAATTCTCGAGCTCTTTCAGGTATAATTGCAGGGAGCTGCCTAGGCCTGGCCTCCTTCACCAAGACAGTTACATCATTTGGACATAGGAACGACAATTGACTCTTTCTAAAGAGAAAACTTAGATGAAAGGCACTACTCAAAGGATTGAGCAGCTCTAAAGGAGTGAACATAGAATAACAACGATTGATTAACTACACTGACAGACACAGTAATGCTTCTGACTTAGTTAACGTTTTATTTGGTAAGTCTATCCTTTCAAGGAATATTTTTTTCAATTGGTAAACACTGGACTTTTTCCTTAAAACAGTAATGCCTCAATGATTTAATTACAACTCCTAGGATTGCTTAGCTCCAATGCCCCCAGTTTTGAGGATGTCACTTGAATTTGTTTGAACTTCAATTGATCTTCAGTCCTGATACCGGCTGTAGCCTTCTTATACTGATTCTCTTACCATGACCAAGTCACCTCTTCAGGGTTTTTGACTTGGCGGACCGTGCTAGCCTTAACTTTTGCCTGAACCACCTTTCTAGGTTTTCGATCCAGCAGGCTATCCCCTTAGCTTTTGCCTAAGCCTCCCTTTTGGGTTTTCAACTTAGCAGGGGAATGATCTTAAATTTTGCCTAGACCGCCCTTTCAGGTTTTCAGTCTAGCAGATCTTCAAACTCCGTTCTTTTTCTTATTCATCATTTTTTTTTATTGTGTCTCGGGATCTAGCTCATTAGTTCTGAACACCGGAAGGACTTTATAGGTAGGATAGGGTTTTTCAAAGAATGGCTTAAGGCTCAACAAAGATTTCGACCGAACCTGTGAACAGGTTGCCTACATATCCCAAGGTAGGAATCAGGTCGTGTGTAGGTCAAGGCGAATGCCCCTAGTTTGAAGATAAATTGTTTGAAGGTTAATTGATTTTTCTTTTTTTTTCTTTCATTCTAGAATGATTGACTTCTCCTCTTTTGGAACTTGTCCCTTTTTTTTCGGGAACGATTGAATTTCTTTTTTTTTTTTGGAACTTGTCCCTTTTTTTTTTTGGGAACGATTGAATTTCTTTTCTTTTGGAACTTGTCCCTTTTTTTTTCGGGAACGATTGTATTTCTTTTTTTTTGAATCGACCGAACTCGGTTCAACCGAGTTGCCTACGTACCCCAGTGTAGGGATCAGGTCTCGCGTAGTTCGGGGAAATGCCCCTGGTTTGATGGGTTTTCAAGAAAATTTTATTCAGGCTCGAAGGGTTTGCAAACCGGTATTCTTTTGACATTGGTTCTGATTTTGGGATTTATTCGGCCAAAGGGGGCCTTCCGATGTTCAGATTGGCTAGAGTCCGTCTGGTACTGATTATTTTTTTCTTTTTTGTTTTGTTTTGTTTTTTTTTTTTTTTTTTTACGGAGTTTGACGGCATTTCCAGGTAAGAGATAATGGATCTTCTTCTTCCAAGATTCTAAAGTGTGCTTTCGACTTTCATAGAGCGAAACTTGTTCTTTGACATCCTCCATCTATGGATTCGTACTCTCGATATCTGATGATCACTTTTCATTGTTTGCTCTTGAACTTTTCATCTTGAATTTGTTGGCTTTTTGCTATGAATTTGAGAACCAAGGTCATTGATTGGAAATATGAAAGTTGTTTCCACTCTATGCCCCTTGTATAGCATATATCTTCTCACTTTCTTCATTTTCTTTGAGCTTTCCATCTATGTCTTGCCCCTGGTATCGGTTGTAGCTTTTCTAGACAATCTTCTTATTCTTGAAATAATTTTATCAATTCTTCACACTCTTTAGAGGGTAATGTATTTTCAATCGGCATTCACTGAATCAAAGTTTCAGTGCCAGTGTTTATCATTTCAATTTCATCTTTGAAAGGTTGGGATTGGCGCTCCTCCTCTCGTTCAAGTAATTGCTGTGACTCAAGTGGAGTTTCGTCAATTTTGTCCTCATTTGAAGAGGGAGTCTTATTTTAAGATCAGAAGCACACTTAAGAACAGACACAAGTGAACTTTTTGGAACTGACTGAAATTTTATTTAAAGAAAAGCTATTACATCAGACGACCTATCCTGAACATGCTCAGGATTCACAACTCTAAATAAGAAAGGGAAACAGAAGATAACTTGCCTGGACTAGGCATTGACCTTTAACTGTAAGACCGGACTCAACAATTATACTGACCATGATGACTGACTCAACATAAAATAGTAAGTGACTAAAACTTTAACTGCTGCAACTGTTTGGCGTTGAAGGCTCGGCGAAGGCTGGTTCGTTCTGAACATCATCATGGCTGATACTTTCAATTTTGGACAATGATGACTGATTCGCATAGGGAAATGCCCCTAGCTCAAGGATTCTGAGAGTGAACTCTGAAGGACTTAGCAAAATAATCTTGAAAAAGGTAGCCCCTAGAGGAGGAACAGACCAGGGGTACAAGCAAGATTGGATTATCTGGACCAGGCATGATCAGATCATGAGAACGCATAATCGAAAATTGTGAGATTCTGCATCTGCCAGTTAGGGGATGGCATGAAGATACGATCGAATCGTATGACAGAAGAACGAAAGACGCACGATCAAAAGATTAGATGAGATAGCATAAGATTGCTTTCAACGGATAGATCATGAATGACTAATCCTATGAGATCTTTGGAAATGATGGGATTTATATCCTAACTCAAAGGGAATTTTTTTTTTTTTTTTTTTTTCACATTTTATCAGTGTTACCTGAAGGCATCAACCTTAATCCTAATCTATCGGAGTGGAGAGAGAATCTCGACTCATGACTTTGTTCGTGTATATAAGGACCGATCGTGACCATTGGAAGATGGACCACGGCCTAATCTAGACACCAATGGGTAGGATATCCTAAACTAGGCTCACACACGTGATGCACATGTGTTCGTATACTACATGCATGTGTGGGTTAATCTAGGGGTAAGGCCAAGAGTTCCCTTAGCGCGAATCCCTGCTCGATATACTGTACCAGTGTCCGGCGTATCAGTACGTGAACAAGAGATCCGTTTACGTACCATAAAGGTACCAGGCTAAGGGTGGAATGCTTCTCTAGCACAGAGGCACCAGGTGATGAAATCCCAGTCAACCATGCTAGATAACACTCCGGGTTCCTAAAATAGGACGTGTGTGCACGTGAGATGCAAGGGTTTAGATGCAAGTGATGTAAGTGTGTGCAATAAGTTCGCGCGATCTATGATGCCTTCAGGTTTTGTTAGATTAAGTTTGAGTAAAATGTGATGAGAAAATAAAACAAGACAAACTAATCTGACAAGTATACAAGAGATAGAGTTCTTATGAGCCAGTTAAATTAAATTCAAATGAATTATCTTTTGGAATTTTAATGAAGTTAGGTGATCCCCAGCAGAGTCGCCAGACTGTGGTACCCGAATCCCGCGAGAGGGGTGTGGGGCGCGAGCCGCCGCTCTCTCTCTCTCTTGGTCTCTCGTACCCACGCGATTGGCGTGTGCATTTTAATGTTGATTTGAATTAATCTTTCCTGTGAACTTGGGATCACTAAGGCAATCCGAATTCCACACGAAAGAGACTGACAGAGTCGCCACCTAGATGTGGGATCTAGGACCCGTAATTAACCAGAAATCTAGACTCGCTACCTGGTTACGAGAATGGAAGGTATGGGGAGTTATCCGCCACATGCACCATTCCTGCCCGATAATCGGTCTTCGATTCCAAAAGCTAATTCTTTTAAATTTATTTTAAATGGCTCATTCAACTCTATGTTAATGTGCGAACTAAGTGACATGCATCCTATGATCTAATTTTAATGTGAATCCTAGATGTGTATCTTGATTTATTAATTTGTCTGGATTCATTCTAAGTGAAAGTTCTCCTAGAATTCTAATTTCATGGAAAATCCTAAGTGATTTGATTAAGCATTTACAAGAAAATTAATATACAAAACACCACAATTTGTTTGTGGTGCCGACTCGCGGGTGGTATGCCATCAGACATCCAAGCTGCCTACGTACCCAAGCCTTACTGGGATCAGAGTCGACGTAGTTCGGTGCACCTAAGCTAAGTTACATATGCCTAACTCAACTAAGACACCGACCTAGACGGGATTGACTGTTTCAACAGTTTTAGGAGAAGTTATTTAATTCAAGTTGAAGATTTTATTATCTTAGGATTTCATCTAAGATGCTATATGATTCTCATCTAAATGCAAATGGTCCCTTAGACTAATGCAGGTTTGCCTTACATCCTAGTTTACTAGGCTTGTCCTAGGGAAAGATTGGGTGACTAGTGTAACTAGACCTATGGCACGGTTGCTATACATAGCAAGCGTCCGTGATGAGGCCGGACTCCTAACTCTAGGACTCCCTAAAACTTAGGACACGACACGACACCGGTGTTCCTAAATTGGGCTCTAAGGGTCCTTACGACGGAAACCGTGATCCAACGGTTCTGAAAGACACAAGACAAATCGATTTAAATTCTCGAGGTTAGTGAAAAAAGGGATGGAAGAGATGATGAAATAGTGTGAGGGAATGAGAAAGATAGAGAAAGGTGCGACTGAACTTGGGAGTGCCAAATTGCCTACGTACCCCGCGATGGGGATCAAGCCACACGTAGTTCCGCTGGGGAGGTTGCTTGGATTTTGGAAAACAGGTTTGGTATTTGGATCAGGAATCGGGTTTGTATTTGAGCATTGGACTTGAGATTCAAAAACATTGATATAGCAATGGGATTTTGGAATTGGGAATTTGCATCAAAGAATTGAGCATATTGGAATCATCAAGGGTTTGAATTTTCGGAATTCAAAGTGGGCGGGCTTATGAGATTCGGCCAAATGGATTCAGACATGCGACTCGGATTGTGTTGGGATATGACTTGGTTGGATTGGGTTAATGGTTAGGGTCAAGTGAGTCGGGTCTAAGTTAGGAGCAAACCCGAGACTAGCCATGGTCTAACTAGGAGGAAGCAGGGTACAAACCAGGGTGCGGACCAGGGTGCACCAGGGTGCGAACCAGCAGGGAACCAGGGTGCGAACCAGCAGGGAACCAGGGTGCGAACCAGCAGGGGAACCAGGGTGCAACCAGCAGGGAACCTGGGTGCAACCAGCAGCGAACCTGGGTGCAACCAGGGTCTAACCAGAGTGCGAACCAGCAGGGAACCAGGGTGCGAACCAATATCGAACTAGGGTGCGAACCAGTAGGGAACCAGGGTGCAACCAGCAGGGAAGCAGGGTGCGAACCAGTAGGGAACCAGGGTGCAACCAGCAGGGAACCAGGGTGCGAATCAGTAGGGAACCAGGGTGCAACCAGCATCGAACCTGGGTGCAACCAGCAGCGAACCTGGGTGCAACCAGGGTCTAACCAGAGGCTAACCAGGGGGAAAACAGACCCTACATGCTTCCTAACATGGTTTTTCTTTTAAAGTAAAAGATATGCATGAAAACAGACCCTACATAGAATTGAAATAAATGCCTACCTCTTTGGAAACCCACTTTGTGTTTGATTTTTCTTTGATGGTAATTCCTTGAAGATGATTCCTTGCTTGATAATGACTGCTTTTGATATATATCACCCAACGTATAAAATCACCCGATCCGGCAAGGATGGCCGAACCCTTGAAGAGATGAGGGAGAGGGATGAATTTTCTAAGAGAGGGGTTCTTTTTCTTCTTTTTCTTTGGATGGTGGGATGAGAGGGTATTTATAGGAGAATGGGATAGGAGGTTAGGTGAGGTTAGGTGAGGTTAGGTGAGGTTAGGTAAGGTTAGGTGAGGTTAGGTGAGGTTTGGGTGGTTAGGATGAGAGGAGAGGTTAGGTGAGGTTAGGTGAGGTTTGGATGGTTAGGATGAGAGGAGAGGTTAGGTGGTTTTGGATGGTGAGACCCAGGTCAAGATCTGTCATTGATCTAACGATTTACGGAAATCGGGTCTCGGAATGGAATCAGGGTCCGGGCTATGAAGTGACCCTAGCTTATTTTGTCCCGATTGATGATCCGTAAAGTCAGATCAAGATATTAATGACCTAAAACATATAAATCAATGATAGAGGGGGTTCTCACATGGATTTAACACACTAATTTATTTGTTGATTAAAACAAAACAAAATGGGGTGTCTACAGGGCCCCACACCAGCGGGCCCCACACAAGCGGGTCCTACATAAACGGGTCCCACACAAAACAGGTCCCACATCAGCAGGCCCCACACAAGCGGGCCCCACACAAGCGGGTCCTACATAAACGAGTCCCACACAAAACAGGTCCCACATCAGCAGGCCCCACACAAGCGGGCCCCACACAAGCGGGTCCTACATAAACGGGTCCCACACAAAACAGGTCCCACACAAAACAGGTCCCACACACAGCGGGTCCCACATCAGCGGGCCCCACACAAGCGGGTCCCACATCAGCGGGTCCCACACAAGCGGGTCCCACATCAGCGGGCCCCACACCAGCGGGTCCTACATAAACGGGTCCCACACACAGCGGGTCCCACATCAGCAGGCCCCACACCAGCGGGTCCCACACAAACGGGCCCCCATAACTAGAAATATTACAATCAAAATCTCAGAAAATCCAGCGAAGACTTCCTTTCACAGTAGTTTTTCTCTTATTATTATTTTTAACCAAATTGTTAGGAACATCCATTAAAACAACAAAACCAGATTCCTATTCAAATCTACTCAAATACAATCAACTGAAACATAAACTTTGTATATATAAAAAAAAAATAAAAAATCACACAGGAAAAGCTAACATCCAGAGAAAACATGATTTAAATTTCCAGTTCTAAGCATAAGCATTGAAAGTATATAAAAAAAAAATGAGAAGAATTATGAAGGGAAATACCTTTTTTTGAGTCAATTCTAGCTATGCTTTGGTCCAATCTACTCTGGTTCTTCCTCGATCAACAGTAAGAGAATAGGTTTGCAGTAAATTGAGGAGATCGCGACGGATTACAAAGATCGGAGAAGACGATCGGAGCTAAGGTTTGGATCGGAAATGAATCGGAGATGGATCGGAGAAGTATCAGAGAAGGATCTCAGATCGGAGCTTAGATCGGAAAAAATGAATCTCAGATTTGCAGAAAAGGCCGGAGGAAAATGGGGGAAGACGATCGGAACACGGCCGGAGAAAATGGAAGCCGTAGGATTGGAGGTGTAGAGGTTGCCGGAGAAGGATCGGAGATCCGATGGATCTGACCGGAGAAGGATCGGAGCTTAAAATTCTACCGGAGAAGGAGCTTTTACCGGAGAAGAAGGAGTACGGTGGCTAACAAGTGGTGAAGGGAGTGATGTGGAGAAAATCCGGCGGTCGGATCTTGCCAGAAAAGAAGAAAAAGATCGGAAAAGCATGGGTTAGGATTTGAAAAAAATGGGGATCTCTCTCTCTGCGAATTTTTTCTTCTCCACTGTCGTTTTTTTTCTCTTTTTTTCCTTTGCTGTTCTCCTCCTCTCCTTTTTCTTCGCGAGAGAGAGAGAGATCAGAAAACCCCATCATGAGTCATCATGAGGGGAGGAAATGATAGTTTTTGTCCCCCTCTTGTCCCCCCTAATTCCCTTAAATTTTGCAAAAAAATAAATAAAAAAATAAAAAACAATTTTCAAAGGCATCGGATGCCATACGAAAACCAAAACTACTCATTACGCCCATTTTTAAAACCAAAGAAAATGATGACTGTCCTTATTCTCTCGTTGAATACAATTGGATCCCACATTAGCGGGCCCCACACAAACGGGTCCCACATTAGCGGGCCCCACATTAGCGGGCCCCACACAAACGGGTCCCACATCAGCGGGCCCCACACGAGCGGGTCCCACATCAGCGGGTCCCACACAAATGGGTCCCACAAAAGCGGGCCCCACACAGGCGGGCCCCACACGAGCGGGTCCCACAAAAGCGGGCCCCACACAGGCGGGCCCCACACGAGCGGGTCCCACATCAGCGGGCCCCACATTCATTCATTTTCCGCCTGACCTCGGGATTTCATTCGAATACGCGGGTTTAGGGTCCTGTCAAAATGGGGTGTCTACACTTAGCTCGTTCGCTAGGCAAACGTGATCGGATCTTGACAAAATTTCACAGGGACCTTGGTGGGACCCTAAGCTAGCCCAGGGTGTAATTAGGGACCATAACGCACTGATTTGGAAAAGTTAAGCACAAAACATGGAGGTGCAGGGCACGGTCAAAATGGGGTGTCTACAGGTGGCCAAGGAAAAATAGAGCAAGGATGATGATTAGATCCAATCGAATAGATGAAGCTTCAGCCCATTTTCTTCCTCTTTATCCCCTGTTCTATCTCTCTCCCTCTCTCTCTCTAATTTAATGAAAATGAAAAAAACCCCTCAAACGAATCTCTTGACCCTCTTTTATAGATGAGCATAAGTCAATGCTAACAAACCCTGAATTTGGTAATGGCACTCCCCCTCATGTGTAATTTTCCTTCTTTAGTTGCATACACATAAGAATTGGCATGGGCACCCTCTCAATTTTATAAACGA
This sequence comes from Tasmannia lanceolata, assembly GCF_043159265.1. NCBI lineage: Eukaryota > Viridiplantae > Streptophyta > Magnoliopsida > Canellales > Winteraceae > Tasmannia > Tasmannia lanceolata. The sequence goes on from NW_027518679.1 coordinate 45,748,030, forward strand.
CTCCTCTGTTCCTTGAAAACCCATTTTATAAAGAAGTAATATTTTTGCAACCCCCATCTTTGCTTGGTCAGCCCTCTCATGTATCTCAACTGCTCTTTTTCTTTCATAAGGGGGACCTTGGTGGAATAAAAGCCAACGCCAAAAGGGAAATGATATATCTCATCCCTTTTCATCTCTAGGACAGCCCCTGTTAGTGTATTTAATGACTACTCTCTTACCCCATGGAGTGGGCTGGGGTGAAAATGGGCCCTAAAAAAAAAGTGATGTAGTCAACTACTTTCTTTTCATTTGGACTGCCTCTTGTGTAATTCATGACTACTCTTTCTACTCTTCAAGGGGGTGACTTGGGTAAAGGAGAGGATGAGTGCAACTTTACCTACTTTGACTCTAGTGAGCATCCCCCAAATCAGCCAAATTCACTCTCCTTCCAAATAATCCGCTCTCCGCTTGCTTAGTTGATTTATGGGCTGTCATGAGTGCCTCCTTACCTCAACAATGCACCCCTTTCTTAATCACAAGTGATTAATAACAGCACACCCCCACTCCACCAATTCAGCTTGTCCTCTCCTCTCTGATTTTTTATCTGAAAATGGGATCCCCCTTTCTTGCACTCCTTCGGTGATTATATGAGGGTATGATACATTCAGCTCCCTTTGTTCCACCTTAGACAACCACCTTCTAATATATTTATAACTACTCTTTTGCAAAAGAGGGTGCTCGGGCATAAATGAATGGCTAGGAAAATGATATGTCTGACCTCATTTCTTCATTGTGACTACTCCTTTACCCTGTATGGGAGTGGTCTATGCAAAGCAAGGGGAACATGAAAATTTTTTTTCTTTTTGTTTCTTGTAGGGGAATGATATGGGCACCTCCGCGGATTGGTTGACACAAACCCAACTAGTCTTTTTTCTCTTTTCTCTTTGGCTTACCTGTTGATAAGAAGAATGAGTCCCTCACACATTTAAAATTTTACGATGATACATTTGCCTCGGTTCGTTCACTAGGTAAACGTGCTCGGATTTTGACAAAATTTTGCCGGGACCTTGGTGGGACCCTAACCTAGTTGATTTGATGGGGTTTTGCACAAAAAAGAAAATTTTAGGGCACGATCAAAATGGGGTGTTTACAGCTGATCAATTTGTAAACATGTTTTGATTCATCTCCCAAAGGGGTTTTGTTTTTTTGGCCCTCTAATTAAACATGTTTTGATTCATCCATACCCTTGCTGGTTATATTTTGTGATTTCTGCTTGCATTGATGGATATTGATCACAAATGTGAGGATGCTAATATTGCACATCATTTGTTTGGTGAAATGCCTGGAATGGATATTATCTAAAGGAATGCGATTATTTTTGGGATTGCAAATTGTGGGCAGTATGTTCATCAAATAAATTACCACATGTTTAAAACAGCATGGAGACATTAGCATTTCACATGCCAAGTCATACTATATTGACAATACCTACTTCTGAACCCGAAATCTGCCTAGCAGAAGACTCAGAAGGTGCTGACTTTGCACCCAGGAAATAAATCATGTATTGATTGATGAATCATTTACTATTATATTCTTATTTTGATACATAGGTTTTGAATCCCTTTTCTTCATATAGTCTATATGTTCTACTATTTTCTTAGATCATTACTATTTTCTTTGTATGTATTGCCTAAGGTTAGGATTCTAACTTTCTTACAAAGATGGTTCTCTTATATCATCATTTTGGTCTTGGACCATTTTAGAGATGGATCATAGCATCCCATTTGATAAAAAAAAAATTGGTATTTTAATGAATAACAGGAGATTTGTATTTGTGCTATTTTGAGAGTTGGTTGTAGTCTGCTTTGGATCATATATGAATTTCTTCACAATTCTTCACTTATAGAAAGATCCTAAAATTCTATTGTTGATGAATTTTCTTACAAAACCTAAAAACATCTATTTCTTTAGTTTTAGCAGGTATCAGTGACATTTTCTTCTGAAGTTTGGGAAGAACAACTGTAGGTTTTTTTGCTTTAGTAATTGTAAGAATGTGAATTGAAGGTTCGATTGTCTCTGATATGCTGACATTCCAATTTTTGGGCAAAGACTTATCCGGTGACCTTTATTCTCTCACATATGCAATTCCAAAATGAAATAATATGTCTGAGCAGTTGTGACACCAACTGCTGAAGCAACTCTGGATAAAAACGAGAGGTAGACTAAATTTTGGTTGTATCTTCATCTTGGGTTTCTCGGTATTGGATGATATTCCTTCTTTCTCACACACACTTCTTTTGTATCTTCTTGAAACTATGGCATAGATTTTATAATTTTCATAGGCATGTTATTGTTGGGAATACCTTTATTTTTAATGGTTAATGGGTGATTTTATTTGATGCACACCGGGTGTTTGATGGAATTCTTCAACAAGATATTGTTACATGGGTTTTAGAATATTGTAGCATTATTTTTCTTTCACTTCTTTATAAGTGCTCTCTCACATATGCAATTCCAAAATGAAATAATATGTCTGAGCAGTTGTGACACCAACTGCTGAAGCAACTCTGGATAAAAACGAGAAGTAGACTAATTTTTGGTTGTATGTTCATCTTGGGTTTCTGGGTATTGGATGATATTCCCTCTCTCTCACACACTCTTCTTTTGTATCTTCTTGAAACTCTGGCATAGATTTTATAATTTTCATAGGCATGTTATTGTTGGGATTCTTGGGAATACCTTTTTTATTTATTTTATGGTTAATGGTGATTTTATTTGATGCACTCCGGGTGTTTGATGGAATGCTTAAACAAGATATTGTTACATGGGTTTTAGAATATTGTACCATTATTTTCCTTTCACTTCTTTATAAGTACTCTCTCACATATGCAATTCCAAAATGAAATAATATGTCTGAGCAGTTGTGACACCAATTGTTGAAGCAACTCTGGATAAAAACGAGAAGTAGACTAATTTTTGGTTGTATGTTCATCTTGGGTTTCTGGGAATTGGATGATATTCCCTCTCTCTCACACACGCTTCTTTTGTATCTTCTTGAAACTCTAGCATAGATTTTATAATTTTCATAGGCATGTTATTGTTGGGATTCTTGGGAATACCTTTTTTATTTATTTATGGTTAATGGTGATTTTATTTGATGCATTCCGGGTGTTTGATGGGATGCTTAAGCAAGATATTGTTACATGGGTTTTAGAATATTTTAGCATTATTTGTTAATGGGTGTTTGGCACAGGTGTTTTATTGGTTTTTGGAGTTGAATTCAATTTTTTAACAGTCTACATCTTATTCATGCAACATGTTCTTTCTATTTCGTCAACTGTACTTGCTTTTTATGAGTCATTTACTTTCCTTTGTCATGCCATCCGAGTATTTTCCTTTCACTTCTTTATAAATACTTCAGAAAAATCTTTAACTCCATCTTTTAAACTAACTGTTTTAATCATTTACTTTCCTCTGCCATGCTGTCTGAGTATAAGATGAATTGTTATATTGTTGAGGTCATCTACATTCTTTAATCAGGTCATTTACATTCTTTTATTGGAAAAAACTATTGAAATGCCTTTGATTTTAAAACCCCGATGAATTTGGAAGAGTATCTTACTATTAACAGAAAAACATAAAATGAGTATTTTTCTAATCAATTTCTTTTAGGTATTATTTTGATATTTCCTGTTCTTTTTCCATGTTTCTTATCAAGGGTTGCACTTCTTTACAAATACTTTAGAAAATCTATATTCCCATTATTTACCTCATTTATTTTTGGAATCATTTACTTTTCTTTGTCGCGCCGTGCGATCACGGCGGGTCTTTACTAGTATATAAGTAAAGCGGAATCCTCTAAGCCATGGTTGTGCCACGTGTCAGCCCCTCTTTCCACCGAAATTTTAAAATTCATTTTACTTCCGTGTGTATCTTTTCTCTTCCCTAATTAATCTCCATAAATATAGCAAAAAATTGATTATTGAATGTGGGACAACGTGGGGCTGCCACGTGTCCCCTCATATACACCTAACTTCTGTTTATAGCTCTTTTTAAAAGAAGAAAATATACACGCAACTTCTGTGTATAAATTTCAGAAATATGTGTTAGCCAGGTGATGCCACGTGTCACTCTTTCTCTACCTTGAATATTAGCATAGTATTTACTCCCCTTAATAATACGTAGACTAAACTTCTCTCAGGATAGTAATTTAGATATTAAAAGGAAGGAAGTTGAAGAGTTGAAAACGCCATGTCTGCTTGATTTTCTCCAATTAGCGCAATTAAATCTTATTAATTTACATAGAGATTTTAGGCACGTCGCTTGCATACATTTGGTATTCTAGGAATCCAAATTACTTGAGAAGCTGCCACAAATGTATTCTAGGAATCCAAATTACTTAAGAAGCTGCAGCTCTAGCTTTCCTTAAAATTAGCTCAATTAAATCTTATTCATTTACAGAGATATTTTAGACAAGTCGTTTGGTATTCTAGGAATCCAAATTCCTTGAGAACCTGCCTCCCTAGCTTTCCTTAAAATGAGGATACGTTCAAGCAAATCATATCTGCCACTCTTAAATTCCTTATTCTCCTCTTCCAAGAAATGCATACTTAAATTGGAGGCCATTTCCAAAATCGATTCGCATTCTTACTTCCTTTTATATCCTGGCAAAAACCTTCTTCTCCTTCATCCTGATCTCTCTTTAGTCTTTACTCCATTTCTATCTCATTTGTATGGTACACGGTATGTTTAATTGTTTGTCTACACCCCTTAACATGATCCCTCTAATTTATTATCATATTTTCTTCTCTCTCTCTCTCTCTCTCTCTCTCCTGATGGAGGGATGGAGCCATCTAAGTGGGAGTAGTACTCTTTTGTAAATTGCTATTTTTTATTTGAATTTTTCTTTATGTAATTTTTTTTACAATCACGGTTGTATAAAAAAATTTGCGGCTGATCCCTACAAGTGGTTCTTAAAGTCATGATACAAAGAAAAGGAAGGATGTTTTCCTGTTGAAGATGGACAGATTTAGAGGGAGGCAAGTGTTTTTTTTCCCCTTGATTGTTAAAATTCGATCAAATCAAGATGGATATATTTATGGTTCTGGAAGCTTCTTACTGTAATAGAACTATAAATGAAGAACTATTTATCTTATACCTGTCCCGTCTTATACATGTATGATTAGATCTCTGACTCCATCTTGCGAAGTATCTTGGTTTTTTGTGGAAGTGATTATTTTTCGTTCCTTTTATGTGTCACCGAATTTATCTTTACATTATCATGCAAACTTTAGTATTGGACAAAATTGTAACGGGACTTATCAATGGAGGTATATATGACATTCAAAATGTTTTTTTTTCTAAACAAAAAAATGTGTCATTTTAATAAACAGATGAGATCATACGAAGATGGGTATATGCAGCTGTTGGAAATAATCTTGGGTAAATAGATTAGTTCAACAATCTATTCAATATGTATTCCGGAAAAAATGAAATTGAAATTACCTTTGATGATCTTGAATGTAAACCTCAAACCCGTTAGCAAGAACTAAACTAAAAATAATAATAATAATGAAATGAAATTTCAAATAGAGATGAGTGGTAGAGGCACGTTACGTATTAACGCTACCCTTAAGATAGATTATCGCCCCCTCCACGAATGGTATGCAATCGGGTTCTCTTGCGGCCTATCTCCAGGATACAGCACGACTATACTTGTCTTTGACGGTGTGCACGCACCGGCTCGGACCTTGCGAACAACGGTTGATGCCAATCAAATTGCCCACTTAAAAGAGAAACTTGCAAAGCTTTGAAAAGATTGAAACTTTCAAAACAGTACTCAAGAATAGAAAAGAATGAACAAAACTTCAAGAAGAGGAAAATGTGTGTGTGTCAGAGGAAAAGAGAGAGCTACTCTTGTATACACTGTTGTTGTGTATATATTAACACTCTTCAATGTCTCTTTATCTCTCTTAATGCACACAACGTTTGCAAAATAAAGACAAAAAATAAAAACGTATAAAATATTCAAAGGCATTTAAAGATTGCATAGTAACGATGAAATTTCAACCGTTTGAAATTTGATTCACATAAGACAAAAGAAAAAATCTTTAAAGCCAAAGCATTAAAAGCTTTAAATGATTAAAAATTTCAACAATCCCCCACATGAATCAAAATTCAAATTAAATATATTAAATCAAATATGGGCAAATTTGAAATATCATGCAATGGGTGAAAGTATCTTGTGGACTTGAACCTCCACTTAGTGTTCATATATTCTAGTCTATAAAGATTCCAAGTGAACGATGTCTTGAACTAAGAATCTTGAGTAATAGACCTTCATATATTACACACACGATATCGGCAATGTAACCGTGTTCTATCGGGGTAGCACATTTCGGCCATGCGCTGGTCCTGTTTCATGAGCGCTCTAGAGAACAAGCCTTAATTCTCATAGGAAGCGACCTTCCACACTCATATAGGTGAGTCCATCAAGGTTACCTGTAACCACGCACCCCGCTTATAAACAGCTATAGACCCATTCAAAACAAAGCTCTTCCTCCATATCGTTACAGTTAGTACTATTTACATGTTAGGGATAGGCGAAGAGAAGTCTTTCATTCTCTTGATAATTTAAGTACAGTGCTTTCACCGATCACTCAAATAACTTGTTTTTCCCATTGAACCTAGTTCTTGGGATCTCCAGTCATATAGGTTGGGTTGCCGTTATTGGTGATTCTATTTGATGGGCTTTAACCCCATCCCTCTTGATGTTTCAGCCATTAGCTTTTTAGCTAGTCCTTTGGTCAGTGGATTTGCCAAGTTTCTCTCTGACCTTATAAAGCCAATTACAATCACTCCATCAAAAAGTAATTGCCTCACATTATTATGCCTCAGACGTATGTGTCTGGATTTACCATTATATGTTCTACTCTTAGCCCTTGCTATTGTAGCTTGGCTATCACAATGAATAGATATAGCTGGAATTGGCTTGCACCATATAGGAATATCTGCTAACTGATTCCTAATCCATTCCGCTTCTTCACCTGCTTTATCTAAAGCAATAAATTCAGATTCTATGGTGGAACGTGCTCTACAGGTCTGCTTGGTAGATTTCCAAGCGACAGCACCACCACCCAAAGTGAAAACATATCCACTTGTGGATTTAGTTTCTTTTGAATCTGAAATCTAATTTGCATCGCTATATCCTTCTAATACAGCGGGATAACGACCATAGTGGAGTCCAAACTCCATTGTGCCCTTCAAATATCTTAAAATCCTGATAAGTGCATCCCAATGTTCTTGACTAGGGTTGCTAGTGTATCTACTTAGCCTACCAACTGCGTAAGCTATATTTGGTCTAGTGCAATTCATTAGATACATTAAACTGCCTATAATTCTGGAGTATTCTAATTGGGATATACTTTTTCCAGTATTTTTCTTAAGTTTTAAACTAGGATCATATGGTACACTCAAGGGAGTACAATCAAATTTGTTAAATTTTCTAAGGATCTTTTCAACATAATGAGATTGTGTTAATACAGTCCCTTCTGAATTTCTAATTATCTTAATTCCTAAGATTACATCTGCCAATCCAAGATCTTTCATGTCAAAGTTCTCTGACAAAAGATTCTTGGTGTCATTTATGACATCTAGACTCGTACCAATGATTAACATATCATCGACATACATGCAGATCAAAACTCTAGAATTACCTTCAAATCTATTGTATACACATTTATTAGAATCATTTATGGTAAAACCATTTGATAACAATACTTTATCAAATTTCTCATGCTATTGTTTTGGTGCTTGTTTTAAACCATAAAGAGATTTTATAAGTTTACACACTTTACGTTCTTGACCTGGGACTGCAAATCCCTCAGGTTGTTCCATGTAAATTTCTTCTTCTAATTCTCCATTTAGGAAAGCGGTTTTAACATCCATTTGATGGATTTCTAAGTTATAGATAGCTGCTATAGCTATCAACATTCTTATTGTTGCAATCCTAGTTACAGGAGAATAGGTGTCAAAAAAATCTATCCCTTCTTTCTGTTTAAAACCTTTGGCTACTAATCTAGCCTTAAATTTTTCTATAGATCCATCGGTTCTAAGTTTCTTTTTAAAAATCCATTTACAACCTATTGGTTTGCACCCATGAGGTAAATCCGTTAACTCCCATGTGTTATTTGACATAATGGATTCTATTTCACTATTTATAGCTTCTTTCCAGAAGTTTGCATCCAAAGAAGACATAGCTTCCTTAAAAGTAGATGGATCATCCTCCACCAAGAAAGTATAAAAGTCAGAGCTAAAGTTAGTAGCTTTCTTTGCTCTTAGACTTCTTCTAGGTTCTATCTCTAGGTTACCTTCTTCTCTACCTCTTTTTCTTCCTTTAGGTTCTTGGTTTTTTATTTGAGGAATACCACGACTACTAGATGCAACTTCTGTTTGAGGTATTAGAAATTGACTCACACTAGTTTGTTTAAGAGGAAACACATCCTCAAAAAATTCTGCATCTCTAGACTCTAATATAGTGTTTACATCTATGGAATTATGTTCAGATTTTACCACCAGAAATCTATAAGCTGCACTATTTTGTGCATACCCTATGAATACACAATCCAATGTTTTAGATCCTAACTTTGTTTTCTTAGGGGGAGGTAAGCTTACTTTAGCTAAACACCCCCACACTTTAAGGTATTTAAGACTTAGTTTTCTACCTTTTCATAACTCGAATGGAGTTCCATTTTCATTTTTATAGGGTATTTTGTTTAGTATATGACAAGCCGATAATAAGACTTCCCCCCACATGTTAGCCCTGAACTAGTTAGCATGGCATTTACCATGTCAATTAGAGTCCTATTTTTTCTTTCTGCAACTCCATTTTGTTGTGGAGAATAAGGTGCCGTCACCTCATGAATAATTCCATATTTTCTACAATATTCAGAAAATTCATTTGAGGTATATTCACCACCTCGATCTAATCTAAGTATTTTAATTCCTTTTTCTAACTGATTTTCCACTTCAGTTTTATAGGTTATAAATTTTTCTAAAGCTTCATCTTTAGATTTAAGAAGATATACCATTGCAAATTTTGATTTATCATCTATGAAGGTAATAAAATATTTATTTCCTCCTCCAGTAATAGTGTTCTTTAGGTCGCAAACATCACTATGTACTAGTCCTAGAATTTCTGAATTTCTTTCTATTGATTTAAACGGTTTTTTGCTAAATTTTGATTGAACACATATTTGACACTTTGATTTTTGTTCAATAGAAACATTTGGAATCATACTTAAGTTCACCATTCTTTTTATGGATTGTGAATTTACATGTCCTAATCTACCATGCCACATATCAAACGATTCAATAATATAAGCAGAAAAATTAGAAATTTTATTGATTTCATTGATGGATACATTGAGCTTAAATAAACCTCCACAAGCATAACCCTTTCCAACAAACATCCCACCCTTGGTGAGAATAAACTTATTAGATTCGAAGACGAGCTTGTAACCGTGCTTGTTCAACAAGTAGCCAGAAATTAAGTTCTTCCTGACTTCTGGAACATAGAGAACTTGGTGCAGTGTGAGAACCTTGCCGGAAGTGAGTTTGAGATCAACCTTCCCTTTCCCCATGACCTTAGCCGTTGAGGAGTTACCCATGAAAAGCATTTCGCTTTCATCTACTTGATGATAGGTGACGAACGCACTTCTGTCACAACAGACATGTACAGTAGCTTCAGTGTCTACCCACCAATCATTCACATTGAACACCATGTTCACTTCAGAGTCTACGGTTATAAGCTTCTTCACTTCGGTTCCGTGAATAACAGTTCCGGATTCCACCATATTGGCTTGAGGAGCGGGTTTCGCTTGAGAGTTTTCGACATTTTGAAAAGTGTCTTTCCCCTTTCTATGTCGACATTGTCTAGCATAGTGTCCAAGTTTTCCGCAATTGAAACAACCCTCTTTCTTCTTATTTTTGTCTATCTTTTTGTTACTTTTGAAGTGGTTTCGGTTCTCCATCTTCTTCTTGTTTTGATGAGACCCAAAGTTTTTATTTGTTTTCTTCTCACTAGTCTCAACAAGATTGGCCTTAGAAAGGAGTTCTGATTCTTTGTCATTTTGATCACGATTCCTATGTTCTTCTATTCGAAGTGTTACTAGGAGATCTTCTAAAGATAATTCCTCTTTTCTATGTTTAAGACTTTTTTCGAATTCCTTCCATGAAGGTGGAAGTTTATCAATAATGGCCGCCGAATGGAAACGGTCATCCATTTTGATTCCTTCTGCTAGGATCTCATTCAATAGGAGTTGGAATTCATGAACTTATCCTAAGACGGGTTTTCCATCTACCATCTCAAATCTAAGATAGTTTTCAACTACATATTTTTTCACTCCGGCATCTTCGGTCTTATACTTTTTATCTAAAGCTTCCCACATTTCTTTGGTGGTTTTCATTCCACAATACACGTCATACAAGGAATTCGTCATGGCACTAAGTATATAACCACGACACAAAAAGCCATAATTTTTCCATTTTTGAGTAACCTCGAATTGAGCGGGCTCATGCTCTTCGGGACTAGGCTTGGGTGTGGTCAAGACATAGGCAATTTTAAGAGTTGAAAGCCAAAAGAATAAGCGTTGTTGCCAACGCTTGAAGTTCAATCCGTCAAACTTCTTTGGACGAGTGTAATCTTCACCGGCCATGTTGAACTAATCCAATAATCTATCTTAAGATTGTTGGAAATAATCTTGGGTAAATAGATTAGTTCAACAATCTATTCAATATGTATTCCGGAAAAAATGAAATTGAAATTACCTTTGATGATCTTGAATGTAAACCTCAAACCCGTTAGCAAGAACCAAACTAAAAATAATAATAAAAATGAAATGAAATTTCAAATAGAGATGAGTGGTAGAGGCACGTTACGGATTAACGCTACCCTTAAGATAGATTATCGCCCCCTCCACGAATGGTATGCAATCGGGTTCTCTTGCGACCTATCTCCAGGATACAACACCACTATACTTGTCTTTGACGGTGTGCACGCACCGGCTCGGACCTTGCGAACAACGGTCGATGCCAGTCAAATTGCCCACTTAAAAGAGAAACTTACAAAGCTTTGAAAAGATTGAAACTTTCGAAACAGTACTCAAGAATAGAAAAGAATGAACAAAACTTCAAGAAGAGGAAAACATGTGTGTGTCAGAGGAAAAGAGAGAGCTACTCTTGTATACACTGTTGTTGTGTATATATTAACACTCTTCAACGGCTCTTTATCTCTCTTAATGCACACAACGTTTGCAAAATAAAAATAAAAAATAAAAACGTATAAAATACTCAAAGGCATTTAAAGATTACATAGTAACGATGAAATTTCAACCGTTTGAAATTTGATTCACATAAGACAAAAGAAAAAATCTTTAAAGCCAAAGCATTAAAAGCTTTAAATGATTAAAAAATTCAACAGCTTCAACAAGAAACGTGAAAGCTCTAAATTGAATCCTATTGATTCCAAGTTACTGAGGTGCCCTTTCTCATTTCACTTCAAAAGCAAATAAAGCCTCCTTTTTATTACTAATGCAGCTCTTTAAGTTTGGGATTTTTAGCACAGGCAACAATCAAATATAAAAGAAACCTCTAAGTTTATTCTTATGTATTCTTTATCTCTACATGTTTTAATTTGTGGAGGTGTATGGGTATTGCAAATTAAATGTTTTTTTAGAGATTGAGATAAGAGGATTGTTGGGATTGAAGATAAATTAGACGATTAGAAGTGTGTGAGATTGCATGTGATGGGTTGGAGGCCATACAGAAAAGATCACATCCTGCTTTGATTTAGGTCATACACCTGCAATAATCATTGGTTTGTATCTTTTTTTATTGAATGCCATTATTGGTTTATAACTTCATCCAAGTAAGAATCACAAGATCTCAATTTATAACTTCATCAGGTTCCTAGTAAGAATCTCATGATCATAAATTCCTCTTATAAAGGGATAGGATTTGACTTACAACCACTAATGTAGTCATAGAATTTTACATTGACAATATTGTAATTGTTAGTTGTTGGATCTTTTGTTGTTAGTTGTTGTTGAATGAGAAATCTTCTCTTTCAATATTTGTTCGGGCGATGATAAATTTGATGATGAAAGGGCGTTGGCAATTAGATTATGAGAGTAAACAGAAGGGTGTAATTCGGTTTAGTTCCATTTTTTTCAGTTTCATAAAAAAGCACGCCCTATCAAAAAATGTTTGCATTTTATATGGTTTTTTTTTTTTATGATATTTAGTTTGAAGGCATCGTCATGCAAGGAAAGATTGAAAGAAACTGATTGTCAGAGATGCGGAGGTTTTTGTGCTAATGAAATCCGAAATTAAACCCCTCTCTGTATGCCCTCGAGAAGATCCCTCTATTTTACTGTCGTATTTTCTTCTTCTCAATAGTTGAGACTCTCTCTTCATGGAGGTATCTATGTCTTACATATGGTGTATTTCTCTTTTGTAAATTGCTACTTTTAATTTGATTTTATTTCTCTTTGGCTGAATTTTTTCCATTTACAGTTGGATCAAGGAAAGCAGCCCCTCATAACGGCTTTTGCAATCTACGCAGATCTCTACAAATTCTTAAAGTCGTGGTCCTGGAGGTGAAAGAAAGGAAGGATGTTTTCCAGGTGAAGATCGAGTGAGGCAAGTGTGGTTTTTTCTTATTCATTGTTTCTCTTCTCCAATTTTTTGCTCTCTTTTTGGTAGGATTTAAGGGTTTTTTTGGGTTTGGAAAGTTTTGAGAAAACCTATGCTGGGCTTATTGTTCCTGAAGCTACTGACCATAATGGAATCATATAAACTAAATGAAAAGATGTTTACCTTAACCCTATATCTTGGATTTTTCTGTGCAAAAAAAAATAAAATCTCATTTACCTTTTGCTATAAAGCTCTGGGGGCATCCCATAGGTGGAACCATGGTTTAAACTTTTGGTTTCAGTAACTGTTTTGGACGCCGCCAAAAACCAAAATTTCAGTCCGAAATTTGGTAATTTGGTTCCAAATTCCGGACCGAAATTCCTAAATTTTGTAACACTTTTTTTTAAAATAAATAATGTCATTAAATCGAAATTTGGTAAATGGCGAAAAATTGAATTTCGGTCTGAAATTTTGGATTTCGGTCGAAATTTAAAACCATGGGTGGAACTCTCTTTTGGCATTTCGCTGGTGGGCTGTTGCATGTCAGAGCAGCCACACGGGCTAACTTTTCAGCAGATTATATGCTCATTCACGAGGTAGCTGCTCTCACATGCAAGAGCCCATCCGCAAAACAGCCTTTTGGGATGGACGCTAGCAAATCCCATCAATTTTTTTTTTAAGTTTTAGTTATCTAATGGAAAACACATAATCTGATCAAAGCATTGGACTGTGTTGATTGTCTCCCATTCAGAAGTACCAGGCTCAGTGCAAAATATTATAGCACATTTAATCTATTTTTTTTAATTTAGATCATCATTTAGGAAAACATAATTTTTAATCTATGAAGGTATGGAAATGTAACTATGTAAGTGGTCCTAAACTCCTATTTACATTTTCAAAAGTTTCATTCATTTGCTTAATAATAGCTATAAAGTTCCATTGGTCGCAAAGACATAAATACCTTGGTTGGCTCTTTACTAGAGGCCGTCTTCCATGTAGTCGACAACTAATGTTACAAATTGCATCAATTGTATGTTCCAGTTTTGTCTGAAACAGAGGTAGAACGCCAGTGACTGCGATGAACGATGCTTTACATTATATCTATACAAGCTTCAGAGCTATGAAGGGCCTGGCACAAGATACAATAGAGAAGCAGCATATTCAAGTAAACCTATGTTTAGTTCCATTTTCTTTCATACCACATGTTGCTATATACACCGAGAATAGAAGGGAGTCAAATCTAACACACAGCTAAAGAAGATGATTCTATAAGAAAGGAAAGGTCCCCACCATATGTGTTTTAGCCAAAATCAAACCAAGTGCATGTATATAGATAGGCCATGTTGGGCCTCTCGAGGCTAAATATTTTGTGCCACACTTATCTCATTGTTTTCCCCATATGGCACTTATTTCATTATATATATTTTTTTTTCCAGGATAAACTTTCAGATGTATTTTCTGAACTTCCCTTTAGAAGTCTTCGCCGAGGATGTAGTATTTGGGCTAAAATTTCAGGGAATTCTGGCAGAAATCTTAGATGCAAATTTTTTGAAGGCATTTGCATGCTTTTATTTAGGGTTTTCTTATTCTGTTTTTTTTTTTTTTCATCTTTTTACAGGTTTTTATTAACACCAAATGTTATGTTCTCATTTTGATGAACGTTTTTTATCCTGCTGCAGACCATACACGCGTCATCTCTTGGCTCCATTCCGCAAGATAGAAAGGATAGAGTTCTCTATTTTGGTTTAATTTTAAAATTTTCGCAGGGGGGATCATTGACCTCTAAGACACGTCCATGGGTTTCGGAGCTGCAGAATTTGATAGGTAATGCATGGGTTTGCTTTATTGTTGATACATGGTTCTTATGGTTTTTGGGAAAGGGATTTGGGTGGAGTTTTCCTAATATTGTTAAATTTTTTGGGTGATGTATTTAGGTCGCGTTTGGGAATTGGGTTTCGGGTTTCATTTTGATTTTTGTTATTTTTTTTGGGTGGACTGCTTCTTATACTTTCTTTTGTACTCTATTCTTCTTTTTGGCAGAGCGAAGAAGGGAAGAGCGCGGGGGAGGGGGACGGCTTTGCCAATGAGATCTTGAAAAACCTATGTTTTGCATACCATTGATCTGTTTTAAAGTCATTTCCTCATACCATTGATCTGATGCAAATCCATCTTTGAATACCATTGGTTTTTCATTACATATTTCAAGCTTTTAGTACCTCATTCATTTTCATTCAAGACCTGTTGTACATGTTTTTCAATTGACTGTGTTTTTCCATCTTGCATGGGTGCGAATCAATTCCATAATCGTTTGGTGTTCTAATTACACAATCGGGGTCTAGGAGAGAAGTCAATGAAGCTGAATCGCAAACTCAAAGCAGGTAGTATCTCTATTGTGGTTTTATTGTTTGAAGAGCTCCCAAAGTTTTGTTTACTGGCCTACAATTTACTCTATTGAGTTTTTGGAAATTCCCCCAATCCATATATATTTTAGTTGCCAGTTTTCTTGAATTGAACCCTCCAAGGGCTTGCCAATCTAAACCTTTTAAGCTTAGGCCCTGTTGGGATTGAAAGTAAAATTTTCTTATTGAAATTAATTTGTTCTCATAAAAGTTATTTGATAAAAATGATAAGTTTCGTCAATTTGGTCAATTAGTTTTAAGCATGGTTTAAAATTTCGGTTTCGGTAACCGTTTCGGACCCCACTGAAAACCAAAATTTTTGCCGAAATTTTGTAACACTTTAAAAAAAATAAAAAAAATAATGGCATCTAATCAAAATTTCGGTTTCGGACTCGAAATTTAAAACCATGGTTTTAAGCTTAGGCCCTGTTTGATTGCAAGAAAAAACTTTTCTGGTGGATTTTTTTCCTCATAAATGTTTTTTTTCTTTACACAATTTAGATGAAAATGATAAGTTTGGTCAATTTGGACGGATATCAGCGAAAATTGAAGCTCAGTCTACATAAAAATTGAATTGTTTTGGTTCAAGTAATCTTTTTTTCAGATATTTTTTTCCTTTCCTAACTTTTTCAAAAATCGATGGGCTTTTTATGTTTATCATTTTTCTGGTTTTCGTAAGCTAAGCATGCTTGATCTAGGCAGTATGTCTTAGACTGGTTTCTGTCTTTTATTAGTTTTGTAGTTTATGATAGATAAAAAATTATTTTCCTTGGAGCTGTGTGCTTGGTAGGCTGGCATTGGTAAACTAACAGTAAGGGTTCACGAGATGCAGACAACTGAAGAAGGAAAGTTGTTGTTTGAATCCTTGGGGACACATGCTATAGAAATAGCTTCTTCATACATTTGGTTGTTTTTTACTTAGTTTGGCTTGATTTATTGAGTGCAAAAGGCTTCCAGGTTGATTAGTAGAGAACCTTAAATGGTGGACGAACTATGTGCAAACCTATGTATACGATGAAATCTTATATTTCTTCCTTTTTAATATTTAAGGGCCATTGGGCGTGTCAAACTCTTTGTATTTACATTAGCAAAGGGTGGTTTTTTCTCTTAATTTTGTTGGTCTTCTTTGTTGAAGATGGGTTTTTACATTACTTGAGAATGCATTTTCTTTTAATGTTCATTGCTTGCTCATGCTTACGTCTCTCCTACAAGATGCATCTTTGCATCTCATCCATTTGATTCCATCTATATATATATATATATATATATATATATATATATATATATATATATATATATGAGAAAACGGTTCCTACACATATGTGTAAAGAGTTCTCTACACACTAGCTTAAAATATAGTGGGGGCCCACATTGTTTGGGTGATCCAAGCCATCCATTTTAAAGGCCCTCACATAGATAGGGTGTCTACAAAAAATCAGATCCATAGGATCATCCCAACCCTACGATTTGTGGAGGTAAAATGGATGTCTTTAAACCTTCAAAAATTAGTCCATTTTTTGCCTCCACAGTTCGAATGGTTAGGATGATCCTATGGATCTGATTTTTTGTGGACACCCTATCTATGTGAGGGCCTTTAAAATGGATGGCTTGGATCACCCAAACAATGTGGGCACCCACTGTATTTTTATGAGAAAACGGTTCCTACACATATGTGTAGAGAGTTCTCTACACACTAGCTTAAAATACAGTGGGTGCCCACATTGTTTGGGTGATCCAAGCCATCCATTTTAAAGGCCCTCACATAGATAGGGTGTCCACAAAAAATCAGATCCATAGGATCATCCCAACCCTACGATTTGTGGAAGTAAAATGGATGTCTTTAAACCTTCACAAATTAGTCCATTTTTTGCCTCCACAGTTTGAATGGTTAGGATGATCCTATGGATCTGATTTTTTGTGGACACCCTATCTATGTGAGGGCCTTAAAAATGAATGGTTTGGATCACCCAAATAATGTGGCCCCCACTATATTTTAAGCTAGTGTGTAGATAACTTATCTACACGTGTGTAGGAACCGTTTTCTATATATATATATTCTGTGTTGTTCTTAATCAACTTTCAGTATCTCATGGCATTCTTCAACTCATATGTTTGTTTAATAAGGGATTGTGTAAATCTATTGTAGGATGTTTCATTAGCCATTGGGTTAGCCTATACGTGGTTATAATTTGGGAAGATACGTACATAATAATGATAATATGATTTGCATTTATTTAGCCGGGATAGGATTCTTACTAAAGTGTCTCTCCTAGCAACTTCTTCATCATTGGGATTTTGGACTTCCTACACCTCTTAACTTATTTTCTTTCTGCACCTAAAAACCATTTTCCATGTCTATGACTTATCTTAGTGGCCGTTTGATTTTGTTTTCTATATCTATGACTTATCATATGTTTCATATTTTTATGTTTTTTTTTACATATTTTTTTACACAACTTGCATTTCCAAATTTCATCTTTTTGAGAAAAATATTTCAAGATCATAATTTTGTCTTCGCCTCGTGCATCGCACGGGTCTGCAACTTGTTGTTTAATAATGAGACAGACTCACCTTGTTTTTATTATTTAATCAGCTGTCAAAAGCTATTACAATTTCCAAGAAGCCTCAACAGCCCATTGATTATAATAAGACAAGATGAGTTTGTGTTTATGTAAATACCCAAAAATACTCCCCACTTAAATCTTCGTCCCTCTCTTTAAAAGATGAGCATTTTTGTCCGTTTGAAATTAACTATGATTAGGGCTTCCTAATAAAGCCTATAAATACATCTTTTTATGGCTAAACAAACCCTAAACGTTTTGTTTAAGCATCGACTTGGCCGAGTTCCGGGCCGAGTCGCCGAGTTCTAAAACACTGATATTTCCACACCCCCTGTTTCCTGTTGATTTTAGTGCGTTGCGCAGTGAAACCAAGTTTTGTGTCTGTAGTTGCCCCACTTGCCTTCTAAACTGGAGTGAAAAGTAGGGACTCTTCCAGTGAAAAACACATTGGCTATCCGTTCACAATGTAAGAAAAACACCTAATAGAACGGGTAAAAAAAACTTACACTGTTCTTTCTTGATAAATTGTTTATAGCTGATGCTGCTCGAATCTATGCTTGGATGTGAACAGTCTGGGCGTCGGGATAATGCCTCATGTTGGGCTCTACACGGTGGGTTGGCTCAACCTGCGATCTGTGTCCACAGACGAAAGATTAAGGACCACCCGGAGTCGAAACTCTAGGAAAACCCTTCGGCACTCAAATCAGATCGAGGCACTAGGAGAAAGTAGAGCTGAACGTAGTAAAGGTTAGAAGATCGTCGTGAACTGAGGGCTGGTAAGCGTACCTGAGAGTGTGATTGCCAGAGGGCAAAGGGGATAGACTAGGTTCAACTGAGTGTTCAATGTAAGTACTCGGCAGGCCCGCGAGGCTAGACGTTGTTGACTAGGCCGCGATGCTGGAGAAATCCTTGATCCGTCAAGTTAATAAGGCTGGGGTACGCTGGGCTCGAGCTAGGTTTCTCGTGCTTTGGCAGAGTCATAACCAAGAGAGGGGTTAATACGTGTGGAGTTTGGGGGGGGGGGGGGGGGGGGGGGGGTTTGGGGGGATACGTTGAGCTCATGTTGATCCCCCTCGATGCAACAAGAATGTGCTTGAAGGATGGAAGCAATGAGGTGGCAACGCGTTGAGCACATGTTCAACCCCTCTCGACACGGGAGGATGTGCCTGAAGGATGGAACTGACACAGTTGCTGAGGTGGCAATGCGTTGAACGTGTATTGAGCCCCCTCGATGCGGCGAGGATGTGCCTAAATGATGGAATCGAATCAGCCGATGAGGTGGAAACGCGTTGAGCTCATATTGAGCCCCCCTCGATGCTATGAGGATGTGCTTGAAGGATGAAATCGACTGAGCCGGTGAGGCGACGAATTGACCGCGTGTTGAGCTCCCCTCGACGCGGCGAGGATGTGCCTGAAGAATGGAAATCACTCAGCCAGTGAGGTGGTGACGTGTTAAGTGCGTGTTGAGAGCCCCCCTCGATGCGCCGAGGATGTGCCGGAAAGATGGAATCGATTCAGACGGTGAGATGAATGTGCGTTGAGCACATGTTGAGGCCCCCTTGACACGACGAGGATGTGCCTGAAGGATGGAATTAACTCAACCAGTGAGATGGGGACACATTGATCCCCCCTCGACATGGTGAGGATGTGCCTGAATGATGGAATCGACTTATTCAGTGAGGTGGTGACATGTTGAGCGCATGTTGAGCCCCCTCGACGCGACGAGGATGTGCTTGATGGATGGAATCGACTCAGCCGATGGGGTGGCGACTCGTTGAGCACGTGTTGAGGCCCCCCTCAATGCGTTGATGATGTAATGTGCCTTTCTCAAGAGGGGACCAGGATCAAAGAGGAGGATCCGACGACTGTAGTGGTTGGAGTAGAGACTCCCCCGGATTTTCACGTGGGAGACCAGGGAGAATACGGATGGCTACGACGGGGATTGACCTTTCTCGATGAACGCATGGAGGAAGCCCTACTAAATAAGCTCATGTATATGGTCCCATAAGAGGCAGTAGTTTTCGGCCGTATCCTCGGTGGAATTGGTCGAACTTACTTTTTTCGACTCTCCTGCTGGCAAAACGTAACCTTCAGACCACCAAAGAAGGCTTCTGCTCTCCTGACATATGCGCAGAGGATTACTTCCATGGAGGGGTTAAGCGAGGTGTGCTCCTCTGGCCTCGGAGTATGGGTGCAACTCAGGCTATGTTGGGTCGGGTTGAGGCCAACCCTAACCCAACCCAAGATAGCATTCCCTCAACCCTAACCCGACCCAACCCGAGCCTCGAGTTGAGGATTGTCAACCCTAACCCAACCCGCCTCCAAATTGGGTCGGGTTGGGTTTGGGTTCATCTAGGGCCAAAGAGAAAAGTACAAGAAAAAAACATAATCCTAAGAAAATCATGAGAAAACTAGAGGAAGGAGGTCAGGTTCGGGTAGGGTCGGGTTGCCAAGGCCTCAACTCTAACCCATCCTAAAATTAAATATGGTTGGCTTTTCCCAACACTAACCCAACCCAACCCGAGAAAATGCCAACCCAACCCGAGCCAAAATCGGGTTGAACCCATCGGGCTCGGGTTGAGCCCAACCCAAGTTGCACCCCTACCTCAGAGGCTGATTATCGGCTCGTTCAAGGGCAAGTCTTTCTCGGCAAGGCAGCCTTCTTGGCTCTCCCTCTAGGTGAACCAGTGTTATGTCCTCCGTGCTGGTGTAGGGACGAATTTTGTCAGGCTCCTCTATGGCCTCGGACGCGAATGCGCTCTCTTCGTAGCTGATGAAGGTGTTGGCCAAGGAGACCAGGTCAATCATGCTTTGGAGAGGTTTTCTTTGCAAAGATCTAAGGAGCGGCGATGAAGGCTCCAAGCCTCTTTGGAAGGCAAACATTGTCGTTTTGGAATCTAACCCCTAGAGGCTAGCCACTGTAGACACCCCATTTTGAACTGGCCCTAAATTCCCAAAATCGAATAAAAATCCCGAAATCGAATAAAGTTCTGGAAATCCGAATCCCAAAACTGAATTCAGAATCTTCCGAAACTAGATTTTAGGTTCCCAAAACCAACTCCAGAATGTTCCGAAACCGAGTCCCGATTTCCAAAAATCGAGGTCTAATTGCGAAAAGAACTCGAAAAATTTGAAAAATCCCTGTTGGCAGAATCTTTTTAAAATTTTCATAGCCCGAGTGGACCTAAACTCCCATTGGAACCCTTTGTTTAATTGCCCCAACCTTCTACTTCATTTTTGCAAAAATTGGAAATTTACAAAAACACCCCTAAGTTTTGGTAGTTGCACTCCTTTATTTTGAATTCCCCAAGTTCTGATGTTTACCTGCATCCATCTTTTGATATTTACACCAATCTATCTTGTCTTCGCGTGTAATGAGCTATCAATGTTCATTACACTTATCAAAACCCACAACAGACAAGCAAAGATAGTGCGAGTATAAAAATGTGGTTGTACTGATATCCCCTTTCTATTCAGGTTGAAGTAAATAATGATACTATCAATCAAAACAAGGTTGTGCCAATATCATCTCCCAAAGCAAATAAGAAAAGACAAGCTAGGAGGTGCAGTTATTAAAGTTGTTTAAAGAGGAAAAGACAGATGAATTAGTGCAATTATCAAAACGTAGTTGTGCTAATATCATTTCAAAAAAGAAGAAGAAGAGTATATTCTCATCTCCCCCCGCGCCCCCTCCCCCGGCCACCACACCCCCCCCCCCCCCCCCCAATGTTTTCAAGTTACACTTGACGGAGGTACCAAGAGAAGAAAAGGGGACGGATATGTTTATTTTAAGGCACTCACTTTACCCAAACCACCCCCTTTTAAGAAAAGAGTAGGCAAAATACACTTGATAGGGCTGACCAGGGGAAAAAAAGCGGGGATAAAAATATCATTTCCCTATATAAGGAGGATCGGACAGGGGAATAGGGGCAGGGATTTTCGGAGAGAGAGAGAGAGAGAGAGAGAGAGAGAGAGAGTTATCGGTATCCCCTTTCTATTCTGAAATCACGAAGAATTAACACCTGTGCAAACTTTAATTTCGTTGTATTTTCAATATTTAAATTAGATTCTTCATATCTCTGCAATCTCTGCAAAAGTTTTACATTCCGGATCATTTACAATGGGCATGCTTGCAATATATGTCTCTGTCTTTCTTCAATATAAGTTGTTTGGAAGCCTCTTGTGAAAATCAAGTTGAATGCATTAGACAAGAAATTTATTTGGTCATTTTTACTTGATACCCTGGAACATAAAACTAGTATAAGGTCATTAGATTAATGAAAGTTTTCATTCCTGGCCTGAAACTTCACATCCGCAATATTGGCCAACCTCTTTTCATTTTAATCGGACTTTATAGAGTCATATTCTTAGCCTAAATGCATCATGTTGCTGTTGTCCTTATGTGAATACTCATTCTATACAGAATTCGGAATTCTACTTTGGCATACTCAAAATTACTATTTCCAGCACAATTCTCTCTCTCTAAACCCCTACAAAGTTATTGTTTTTTACAATTTAGAAATGCTATCAAGTATTCTGTAGAATTCAAAGGTGATTCAGGATTGATTCCGTTCAGTGCAGAACTTCATCAAAGAATTGGTTTGGAACCGGGCTTCATTGTATCTTGGAGGCGAGTTCGTGGTCCCCTGTGCACACTACTGGTGGGGGCGAATATCGTCTTAAGGAAAGCGTTTACGCACCTTGAAGCATCTTCCTATCTTCTGATATTTTCTTAGATTGAACCGGTACACAAATTTTCTCTAACAATCACCACAGACCGTCAAATTCCTCTCGTCTGGTATAACATACCGAGCAACGGTAGCTTTGTTTTGGTCATTTTTTCTTTGCTGGTTTTATCCCGTGGTGCAAATTTCTGACTTGAGCATCGGAGTGGCTTCAGTGGCTTCCCGGAGCCATAGCTCCGGGACCCCTAACACTTTCTCTATGAGCGCAGGTCCATAGACGGCGGAGCTCTACCAGCCGCTCGATCACATGGATGTATTTTGGCACCATCAGTCGGACTGGCCAAACCACTATAAATCTCAGTATTAAATCTCTCTTCCTTCTCTTTGATCATCTCTCTACTAGTGCTTGGTAATATCTTCTCTTGTTCATTTTTGTTCTTTTATTGCTCGTACATAAGTCCTTAAAATCAATTTGTCTTGATTAAATTAATTTTATCTTAAAATTAATCAAAAGCTTTTAAATACCCAATTCACCCCCTCTTTGGTTGCACCTGGGATTACAAGGACTCATGGAATATATAGGAACGAGAAAGATGGTGGAGGAGGAAAAGTAGAGAAGAGTAGGAGAGAGATCTTGGAGAGTTGACGGAGAAGATTTGCATGACTAGAGAGAGGGGTGGGGCATGGGGGGAGACGGCCAAAAGGTGAAAAGGTCTAGAGGATGATTGGAAATAGTTACAATTTTTACGTGTTTTTGCATGCGTGCTTACCCCCTGGTGGGATTGTCAGACAATTTTGTACTTTGGCACTTATGAGTTTTCATTTCAAAAGTTTTGAACCATTTTTCCTTTCTAGATTGTACTCGTACATAGAGTAATCTAGTCCTTAGGTTTGGCTCATTGTCTCCTGTACTCGGCTTTATTACTCGGATTAGTTTTAAGGTCTTCTTACGTTCCTTTGAGTGAGTGAGAATCGTCCATTTTCGGAGTCGTCCTTTTTCTGGATTTCGAGTATGCTTCTATGCCTCAAATTTTTGTTTTTGTTTATGTTCTTGTTGTTTTCCCTTTGCTTTTGTAGCGCCCGGAGGGCTTTTATAGGCTAGGGGTCAGGATTTTAGGGTGATTGAAAGAAAGGCTGAGGCTCGAGGGAACTTTTGGTTTGTTTCTCTCAATTTTTGACCTAACCTGGATTCTTTCTAGACTGGCTACATACCCCTTGCGGCACCGGGATAAGGCCGAGTGTAGTTAAGGGTTTTGCCCTCATTTGGCGGGTTAGTTTTTGTTTGATAGAGAGGATGAAGGCTTCAGGGGAAAAATTAGAGGTTAGTTGTTTTGCTTTCTTTTGGGTATTTTAGGGAGATTGACGGCCAGGGACCACCTCCAGGGTCACTGGAGTGTATTATTTCTTTATATGATTTGAGGTCCGTGGCTTCCGGAAATTCTACCCCATCCATGTCTTGGTGTCGATGTTGGGTTTTTCACCAAAGAAAACCCATTTTAATTACGAAGTAAATCAATATGCGGATTAAGAAATCAAATCAACAAGAGAACAATCACACAAAAGAACACAAAAGATTTACGTGAAAAACCCTTCAATGAAGAGGGAAAAATCACGGGGTGAATCCGACGAAATATCCACAAATCAAAATAAGTAATACAACGTCTTTACCTTAAGTTTTCATCCTAAATCTCTCTCACCGTCAACAGACACCTACTCACGGCACTCTTTTTTCTTCTTTTGTTTCGTTTGCAATTAGGAAACGACACTAGTTTCCAACATAGAATCGGATTCTAATTTTCATGTGGGTGTGGAGCCCATATCATGGGACTGGACCCACAACAGTCGAGCGGCCTTCCCAGGGAGTATCTTCTTTACAATGTATGGACAACTCCACTTTGGCTTGGATTTTCCTCTTGGGTTGAAGATTTGATCCCGACTCTCTCTCTCTCTCTGTTCTTTTTTTATAGGCAAGCTGGGGTTAGGCTAGTCGCCTACCAGAAATGAATAAATAAAAGATGGAAAGAATTACAATCAAGAATAGCATGAGCCATTGGAGGTGAGTGCTCGACAAAATCCTCTCCCTTAATATATGGGGCAGTCCCATTTAGATAGATAGTCAGCCGCACTATTAGCTTCTTGCCAAACATGGGTAATTTTCCATTTGTCAAGATCTGCACAGTTCATACGGATTCTCTTCACTACCTTTTTCGCCTTCACGGACACTTGTATTCTCCTATTATAGTTTTAACCCCAACCATGGAGTCTGATTCAATCCAAACCTATTTGGTGTTTTTCATTTTTGCTAGCTTGAGCCCTTGGAGTATGGCTTCAATCTCTAGGATGTGGATTTAGCCCGGTTCTCTCTGAGGTCCATGTCAATAATTCGAATGTACCGGTCTTTCACCTTCTTGCGGAAGGCTCGGGTGGCTCTATGTTGGTACGTCTGTTTGTTGTGGAATGCCCTGAGTCTTTTCTAATTGAGCAGGTTGTGCTCCTGGTGCCAATCCCTGATCTACGCTTCTTCATGGAGCTCGCTTTCAGGTCTCTCTCTAATGGACAAAATTTCAATTTCTATTAGAAGAATAGCTTACATCTCATAGACTAATAATGAGTACAGGCTGTTCTTATTTCAAAATTGACGTCTTGATAGTAGTTCAGTAGATCAGTCTCCGTTTGTCTGAGTCATTTTAATTACTGTCAACAGACGTTAGGTTTTTGTAGGCGGCCTCCATCCCTTCATTTATCTGAGACCTATATGGAGAGGACCGGTATCGTCTGATGTGGTACTGGTTGCACAAGGTTGTGACCTCCTTGTAATGGGAGCCATTATCGGAGATTAGCTCGCTTAGGACTCTATATCAACAGATGATATTGGTCCAAATGATTCGGTCTACCACAACTGAGGTCAAGGTGGCATAAGAAGCGTCAACCCATTTGGTGAAATATTCTATGGATGGCGACTAGGATAAACTCGTGGCCTGTCCCTGTAGAGGACTTTGGTGTTATTCATGTGAGGACCACACATGCCCTCTTGTTACTCCAGATAAGCTTTTGCACTAGGTGTTATTTAATATTTAAACTTTAACAGTCCCCCTCACATGTGAAACAACTAGTTACTCCAAAAGCTTAAGTTGTTGGAGAAGACGTTATTTAATCTTTTATATTTTAACACCCCCCTCACATGTGGCCCCTCTTTTGGGTTGGCCATTGCATGTGGATTTTTAACATCAAGGAGGTTTGAACTTTTGGCACCGATACCATGGAAAATTAGAGATCTCACTAATTCTTAGATGCCTTTACAAAAGGATCAATGTGTGCTTATATAGAGCACTTATAATAATCATAGAATAAAATCAAGATAATTTTAGAAGGATATAATTCTAATCCTACACACTTTCCTAATCTCTCTTGATTACTTTTTCTAATGCACTTGCCTCATCTAACCAACTTAATCTGCTACCAAGACGATGCAATTGTGAATCTCTACCATATCCAACGGTGAGATCTAACATATTTTAACAGAGGAGATGGATTTTGTCATAGGATCTCCTTCGTAAATTACCACCGCACAGAATAAAAGTTAAAGAGGCCAGGTTCCGCAGTGTCATTTTCTCTTTCCTATATGCACCATCGGGGTAGACTTGTTCAACAATGAACAGTTTAATGTCAAAGAACTAGGGCTTCCCATCCAGGGTGCCAACAACTATTTCAAGGGCTATGATTTGGGCTAGAGCGTTCGTTTGCTCGTTGGTCAGAGGGCGGAGTCATGCTCCGACTAGAATTAGTACCACGGAGGTCAACACTGCGAGGGCATAAGAAAAACTAGGGGAGCAACTCGGGTCAATTTTTCGGAATTCAGGTTGAGCTTTTACCTTGAAATCAGGTCGGGCTCAGGTTGATTCATATTCAGTTTTTAGCAAAAGCTCATCCCGACCCGACCCA
Source organism: Tasmannia lanceolata (assembly GCF_043159265.1). Classification (NCBI taxonomy): domain Eukaryota; kingdom Viridiplantae; phylum Streptophyta; class Magnoliopsida; order Canellales; family Winteraceae; genus Tasmannia; species Tasmannia lanceolata. The sequence continues at coordinate 45,774,289 of NW_027518679.1, forward strand.
AGTTGCACCCCTAAAAAAAACTAGCTCCTGGTCCTAGGAAGTTATTGAAACGTGACCCCATGGAATTGCCTGGCAAGCTATTTGAGGTAGGCATGGTAAGGGAGCAATTTCTCGTCTGATTTGACAGAGGATCCGACTTTGTCACCAAAGACCTTGCTGATTTGCAATGCAAGGGCAGCTTCCAAGCCATCTATGCAATGTTCCCCTCTTCTTCCCAGTTGCTTGAAATTGAATCCCATGGGATGGATTTATTACCACCTTGAATTGAATTTTTGAAAATTAATGTTACTCTTTCGCATGCGACATACTCCACACTTCTTGACTCCACTTAAGTCTTTTGGTAGTCAAAGAAAGACATGATAAAATTTCCTATCAAGATAGAATTTTCCAGGATAGCCAATCCCTAGAACAGCCTTTCGCAAGGATTTCTATCCCTGTGGTGAACAGACCCAAAGGACCAGACATAGAACTGCCTAAAAATAAGTCTGATTAAGTCTACAAAGACATAATTTGTAACATAAAATGAATCCATTTCATGGATCGCCGTTCGATCGAATTCCAAGCAAAAAACCAAAGTACATAAACAACAATTAATACTCAAACCAACAAACATAACAAAGTATTCATGCCGCAACTGCCCATGAGGAGAGTAGGGGAGTGTCTGAATTGGCCCAAGTGAACTTCATAAAAGCCTCAGGATACCTATCACCCTTTACTGCGCCCTCTCCGCTAATGTTATTCAGTTCATCCATCTCTTCAGCTGTGAGTTTGATAGATGAGGCTTCAATGTTCTTGTTTAAGTTTTCAATTTTGGTGGTGCCAGGGATTGGACACACATCTCTGCCTTGGTTATGAACCCATGCCATTGCCATCTGACCCGGACTGCACCCTTTCTTCTTTGATATTTCCTCTAATCGCTCAAACAAGAGTGCATTATGGTCCATGTTACTTCCTTGGAACATAGGCAGTCTCTGAAACATACAATTCAATGTCATTAATACATCAGAAAAATGAGCTGTGTAGTGTGACAATTGTTCTTATTTTCACTTGGGAAAATATTAGAGGGAGGGGGGAATACAACTAGGGTGATCACGTATTTGATGATCCAAACCATTAATCTCACCAAATCAGGGGAGATCACTTAAAAATGGTAAATATAATTCTGATGCTGTCCATTATTTCTAATTGAGGGGACAGAGGATAATCCATCTTCAAGTCTGATATTAGATGGATTTGACAAAGAAGAAAATGGGAATGTGAAGAGAAACACACCTTTCTCAGGTCGTTGTCCGCTAAGTTATTGATGACTCTGGGACCCAATGAAAAGAAACCCCTTCCTAGAGGGCTGAATGGCACAATTCCAATCCCAAGCTCCCTGACCATATAAAATGTCAATGATGTAAGCTGAAAGTATTGTAAAGAATACACTTGAAAAAGGGAATTTCGCTTGGTAAATAAAGACAAAAGTGGAATTAACCAACTATTTGGTCAATGCCTCGTATATTTTTTCATTTTGTAGGGATAGAAGCCTACTTCCTTGTCTTTTGCGCATGTATCAACATGGGGTTTCGTCTTTTTCTTGCAAACGAAATCACTATTTGCTACTAGCCATCTTATTATAAGGAGAGAAATAAACTTACCTAACCCCCCACCCAATAGAAAAGGAAAAGAAAAAAGAACACGCTCAAGCAGATGGATGCTCCATCCCCATATAACCAAAGGAGAGAGAAAAACTAAGGGCCTCTTTAGATGCCTCCAAAAGTGCATATAAGATTTAATCTAATTTAATCTCTTTTGAAAATGGGACATGAAGGGTTCTTTAGAAGCCATTTACTATATCAATTCTAAAACTATACTCGTTCAACTTCAAAACTATTTTCATGTAAGATTACATATACAACGGGAATGTGGAATTTATTTGTGTTCAAAATTGATTCTACACAGGAAACTTAACCTCCAATATTTTCAAGAATTAGTCTTGGCCTCAAAATTGATTCTCAAAATCCCAAACAAAAACAGCCTAAACATTTTTCGAGGTTCAAGAGGAGATGGGAAAAGTCTAGTCAAGTCAAATTCACTGCATGAAAAAAAGAAGTCCTTCGAATAATTGTTATTTGACTTGAAGTGTGCTTCGATCAAATCATTCCTATTTGACTTGGATGGAATGGAGATATTATTGAATTTTTGGTTGACACAAAGTAAGTGAAAACCTTGGAAATGATTTCAATATTGGACCTTGAACATATTATAATTCTTAATAGAATCTCATGGGAAAGATATTGGGGAATGATATCCTCCCGCCCTTAACGTTATTAGTTAAGTTTTAAAGGCAAAAAAAACATTAGAGGGGGTGAATTTATCCTCAAGCAGTGAACCATTCTCACAGAAACCATTTAGGGGGGGGGGGGGGGGGGGATTTTTTTTTTTTTTTTTTTTGAGTGAGGGAGGATATCATTTCCCGAGATATTTTGTCTCATGGTATGTGAAAATTCACCTGCAAATAGGGATTATCTCTTCCTCTACGTCTCTGCACCAAAGAGACCATTCCAATTGCACAGCTGTTATAGAGTGAACAGCATGGGCTCTTCTTATGGTTGATGCTGAAGCTTCAGAGAGTCCAATGTACTTTATCTTTCCTTCCTCTACGAGTTCCTTCAATGCTCCAATCTAGTAACACAAAAATCGCTAATCACATATTATAGATATATATAATGCAATTACCACACTCTAAGTAGTCTCATGACATACCGTGACTTCGATGGGAACCTTATTATCAGTCCGATGCTGGTAATAGAGATCGATATAGTTTGTGTTGAGCCTCTTCAAACTAGCCTCGCACGCGGACCTAACATATGCAGGGTCTCCCCTCGTTTCAACCCTCCCATCAGCAAGAAATATGCTACCAAACTTTGTAGCAAGTTGTACCTTATCCCTTATTCCCTTCAGAGCCTGCAAAAAAAGCTCCAATTCAGAGGAACTCAACCAAATGAGTAGACTTGCTATCAACTCGGTAGGGATTAAAAAACAAACCAACCTAAAACATTCTAACACACATACTTGTATACAAAGAAAAACGCGCTTAACCACTAACGGGTTATCTTTATCTATTAAGTTGGAAGAAAATGTTGTACTCTTATGAAAAGCATGTTTCACAATAGGAAAGCAGACGAATTGCGGGCGAGGAAGACTAGCTAGCCCAGTTTTTATCAAGCTTTCGGTCACATTCGACTACCATGAATTGTTTTTTTCCTGGAATATTAGCTTACCCAATGGTTAGGGAGGGTAGGATCGAGATGGATAGACATCGAGAGGGACTGAATGAGAAGAGGGTAAGAAAAGACTGAAAAACCAAGAAACAAAAAAATCCACCCAAAATATGATTGATCTTTTTCTTGTTGTTTAGCCACTTCTAACAATGCTCGATTCGTGCCCTCTCAAGTCTCTCCTCCCACATTTGACATTTACACTCTAACACAGTAACACTCCCCCTCACGTGTAGCCCCTCTTTCTAGGGTTATCCTACATGTGGCGCATGTGGCCCCTCTTTTGGGTTGGTCATTGCATGCGGAAGTTTGAACTCGGGACCTTTGACTCTGATACCATTTTAAATTTATACATTAACACCACCCGCCCTATACCTCTCTCACCACTTGAGAAGCTAATTTATCATGGAAAAAAAATATTCAAGGTTGCCTGACATGGCCTTTGAGTTTTTGAATCACGAAGAAAAGCATACCTTTCCTATGAGGATCTCATTGGTGAAAGGCCCATAAATATCAGAGGTGTCAAGAAATGTTACACCAGTCTCGACAGCATGACGAATGACGCGGATCATTTCATCCTCAGGCTTGGGAGGTCCATAGCTAGTAGACATGCCCATGCATCCTAGCCCTTGTGCTGAAACCTCTAGACCTTGAGACCCAAGCTTAATTCTCTCCATCACAACCATAATTCAAGACTCCAGTCGAACTTTGAGATGCAACTTCTAATCCACGAACCAACGAATTTATAAGCATCCTCTGCACTTCATTATCACTTCTCATTTTAAATATCATTTAGATATGCTTTGACAAAACTACTATATTGCCTGCTTATTACTTACCAGATTTGTAATGATGTCATTCGTCCACTCCAGAGGTCGGCACAGCTAGTATGTATGATTAAGTTAAAACAATGGTCAATATACAACCAATCCAAAAAAATTTAAAAAAAATGGTCAATATTCACGGCTAATTTGTAAAGGCACCGTGTGGAAAGTATCAAGTGGTTATTTGATTTGGGAGACTTTATGTACGGTAGAGAGGAAGAACCTAGATAGGTCTCGTCTCCCCATCAATGCTAATTGTATTCTCCATTCACGTTTTAAAATGATACCCAAATGTTTTTTAATTGGATAGTGACACTCCGATATTTGTCAGGGTTCTAGAAATAGTGTGCAAAGCCAATCGTATAATGCTGAATGACCTTCAATAAAAAAATAAAAAAGGAGAAAAACACATGATAGATTGGATATAAACAATAAAGATGATGGAGAATAATAGTAGTTAAACCAAAATCCGATCTAGAAATGTATCGGGTTATATGACCTTATAACAATTGCACATTCCTACCTAGCTAAGGTTTCTTTTGTAATGCTCTGTTCTTTATTTTTTCAGTTGTTTCTAGCTACTGGTTTTCATTCAATTTTGAAAATGATCACACAATGTTTTTAAATTGGATATTGGTGTCAGCGCTACACTATTTCCCTATTGCATTATGGAAATGGCATTCAAAGACAACCATATAATGGTAATGGTGAATGATGAGGAGGTCTTCTCTTAAGAGGAGCAAAACACATAGTCGTGCTCGGATATAAGTAATGAAGATGGAGATATGGTAGGCCTACAACACGTCCAGACAGAAAAGAAGGAACAAAACTAGTGGAACCAATGCTTCAACTCGGATTATATGTCCTTCTAATAATTGGGCATTCCTGCCTAGCTAAGATTTCTATTGTAAAGATAGCTCTTTAGTTTTTTAGTTGTTTATGGTTGTTTGTTGGTTCCACCCTGTTGTGTGTTTTTCTATTCCCTTTTTAAAAAATATGACTTTTGTTACAAGGATGTCAATTTGACTACTCAAGCACCTGGGGAGAGTGGCTCTCTCTCTCTCTCTCCCTCCCTCTAAATATGTATAAGATGACAAATAGTGTAGAAATGCTGTCACCCATCAAAAGATTCCCTGACCTCATTGTTATCAGAGGTATGGAGGATAGATGGTTATGCCAATTATATCCTCCTATCACGTTTGAAAATGGGCAAAATAACAAAGAAGGTTGAATTATCATGTCCCTTGAAAATCACTCTGTCTAGCATTAGAGAGTAGAAATATCCTCCTGACACAATTTTGCCTGAGGACCTTATAGCAACACTTATCCCCTACATAAAGATAAATCTCTCATGTAGAATAAGCCATGCTTTGAAATGAGATCACTGTCAGGCATGTGACAGCTCTGCACACTCACGAAGTCCAATTCACAGGCAAGTAAGCCCATTTAATCAACTATCACTTGTAAGGAACTAAAGTCTACAATCAAATTAAATCACTAATAAATCCATAAATGGTATTGTCTATGAATCCACCAACAACAGTTGTTCACCGTAATTATGAATAAGTTAATAATTAAAATATCTCTCAAGTACACAAGGGAAATAATTGACTCAACGCTAGCCCTATCTGTTATTTTTTACTTGAATTTGTAAGCCTTGCTTACGTAAAGTGTTTTAACACCTTGTGATATCAAGTCTACGAGTCTACTAGGACTTTTATTAAGTCGATCCATATTTTATCATATTTGGCTTGTGACTCTTGATTGCTTCAAGAGGTTATCATTCAACGAGAGAAAAGGTTAGTAACATACGTCTTTGAAAAAACGTTATTTGAAAACCAAGAATAGAGAAGAACAAGCATGCCTTGTGTACGACTTCAAGAATAGAGAAAACATCTTCACTTACAAGGGTTTGAAGGGTATAGTTTTCGGATCTATCTTGGGAAGAGGAACAAGGTGATTGAAGCATGACACTTATTTTCCACATAATGAAATCTTTTGAACCCTTCTCCCGTGGACATAGCCACACACATCATGTGGTGAACCACGTTAAATCTTGGTGTTTTTGTGTGCTTTATTTGTGGTTTGGCTTGCGCTTTATTATTTCGTTCTTTGCAAATTGACTTCGGAAACGTTGCGTATTGTTAACACGTAAATCCGGAAACACACTTTCGTGTTCGGATCGTTAAAGGGTCACCGTGGACGGCTGATTTGAGCCCCAATTCTACAACACTATCGTCTTACTCCTCTTAGCTCGGATCTAAAAAAACACATAAGATAATAACGGAGTGAGCTTAACGCTCAGCAAATAATATGGTGCTACCTTAGTTGAGTCTAAGCTTGCCAAAAACAGAGAGGCTATAACAGGCTATTCGAGTAAAGCCGAATCAAGAATGCTGGTCCTAAAATGTATATTTAGATTTTCTCACTTTTTACAATGCAAATATACCAGAGCGGGATTAAGTGTAAAACATGCAAAAACAAATATTCAAGCTGAGCACCAAGCAGAATGGGTGTCGATCAAAACGTATATTTCTAGAAATTCTCATCTTCCGTCGAACCAGATACTACAAATAAAATAGAACCAAGCATAATGTTGCAGATTTCAATAATTTCATGTGCATGGCTTAGATCATACGATCGAATCAGTAGTCATGGGTACCAACGTACTTACCAGATGACTAGTGTACCGAACTACACCAACATTGTAGTAGGTGCCAAAGTACTACAATGTTGGAGGTGCTTCTCAGATTACAAGTTGACAGGGCCAATGTCCTTTCACCGCCGGGGTGAATGGACCTCTTTGACTCTGATTTATAATTGGCAAGTTCAACCTTCCAACGTGCGGAGCTAAGTGTTGCGTGCTTAATGGAGGATGGATTTTTCCCCTAACACCTGGAACCAAGATATTATAAACTTCGGAATGGATCCAAAAGATAGAAACCTTCTAATGTCATGGTAAACAGAGAAACTGTCACTAATTTGGCAATATCCATTTCTACTAAGTGACATATCATACATTCTCCACTAAAAGATAAAAGGGCACACAGTTGAAATTTTGAATGACAATGTGTACGTTTTTTCTAGACAAACAAAGAAAATTTAACATTTAGCTCCTTGAGAAACCTCTGCTCTCTTCCATATTTCTCCTTGTTTGTTGACGAAATTGACAACAATTTAACGGTTGAGGCCGCGCCACGTGTAAGGCTGATCTGATGATCGAGGAAAGTACTGCACGGATGGTTCAACAATTGTCGGGTTTAAGAATCTCAGGGTTTGAAAAAAATTAAAAAAAAACCCGACCCGACCCAAGATCGTTTCTAGGGTAATGCAGGGTTCTAGACGACCCTGGTCACGCGACCCATGTTGCAGGCCTAGATTTTAGGTATCTAATTGAAATATATTCTACAAAATTAAGGATTGGTAAATAGAAATATAATTGAGGATTGCTAGCAACAAGAGATTATACTGCCGCTTGAAGCTACTCGGGTACTCATTGGCTGCTAAATGCCATGATGTTGATGGCGTTCCTTTCTTTCAATACGTTAAATAAAGGGCGCTGATACCGCGCCCACCCCCCCCCCCCCCCCCCCCCCACCGGCGACGGCTGGCTAACGTTTTCCCACCATTTGACCGCTCTCTCTCTCTCCCTCCACACACACAACAGGAACATTTGGTGGGCCCAACAGAAACCATTGGTGGAATGGTAGGCCCATCTTTGAACAACGCAGGCCCCGCCCATACCACACCATAGGATAATGCAAACCGTCCATTTGATGGGCCATAAACGTAAATAGGTTGCGTCCCAAAATATTATTTACATAGGCTGATCCTAGCCCTCCGATCTAAATAGAAACTACATCTCATGCAACCTCTAAAGATTGTAGGGTTGTGATCATCCTACGGAAATGATTTTTGGGGCACAACCTATTTACGTTGTGGCCTATCAAATGGACGGTTCGGATCATCCTATGGCCTGGACGGTACACTTCATTTTCAAAAATATGGGTGGGGCCTAAATTGGTACGAACCACACCATAGGATGATCCAAACCATGGACGGCTTGGATCATCCTATGTTGTGGACGGTACGCTTCAATTTGAAAAATATCAGTGGGGTCTACGATTGGGCCTTAATGTTAGTGTACGACCAACTCCATAGGAATATCCAAACCATGGACAGCTTGGATCATCCTATGTTGTGGACGGGCCTTAATGCTACTATACGACCACAGGATGATCCAAACCATTCATTTGATGGGCCAACCCTTTTGGGGGCACAACACATTTACGTTATGGCCCATCAAATGGACGGCTCGGATCATCCCATGGTCTGGACGGTACACTTCATTTTCAAAAATATGGGTGGGGCCTAAATTGGGCCTTAATGTTACTGTACGAACCACACCATAGGATGATCCAAACCATGGACGGCTTGGATCATCCTATGCTGTGGACGGTACGCTTCAATTTGAAAAAATATCGGTGGGGCCTACGATTGGGCCTTAATGTTACTATACGACCAACTCCATAGGATTATCCAAACCATGGACGACTTGGATCGTCCTATGTTGTGGACAGGCCTTAATGTTACTTTACGACCAACTCCATAGAATGATCCAAATCATTCATTTGATGGGCCACAATGTAAATAGGTTGTGCCCCAAAAATCATTTCCATAGGATGATCACAACCCTACAATCTATAGAGGTTGTATAAGATGTAGTTTCTATTTAGATCGGAGGGCTAGGATCAGCCTATGGAAATGATATTTTGGGACGCAACCTATTTACGTTTATGGCCCATCAAATGGACGGTTTGGATTATCCTATGGTGTGGTATGGGCGGGGCCTACGTTGTTCAAAGATGGCCCACCATTCCACCAACGGTTTCTGTTGGGCCCATCAATTGTTCCTGTTGTGTGTGTGTGTGGAGAGTAGGGGTGTAAACGAGCGGAGCCGGGCCGAGCTTGGCCAGGCTCGGCTCGGCTCGTTAAGCTCAAAAGCTCGGCTCGGGCTCGGCTCGACTCGGTCAGGCTCGGCCAGGCTAGCGAGCCTTACCGAGCTCGGGTTATATTAAGTTCACAACCCTCATCTTCCTCGGACAGCCCTATCTAGTGTAATTTGACTACTTTTTTTACACTATGGGGGGTGGTCCAAGTAACAAATGGGGTTCCAAAAATAAAGTGACATATTTTGCCTCCCCCTTTCACTCCCTGAATAACCCTTTTAGTGTATATATTAATATATAATATATATATTTAAATATATTAAATTCTTAACGAGTCTTAACGAGCCGAGCCGAGCCTGGCCAAAATCGGGCTCAGCTCGTTAAGCTTAACGAGCCTTGCAAGCCGGCTCGGCTCGGCTCGGCTCGTTAAGGATTCGAGCCGAGCTCGAGCGAGCTTCCCAGCCCAAGCCAAAATTGACACCCTTAGTGGAGAGAGAGAGAGAGAGAGAGAACGGTCAAATAATGAGAAAGTGACATATACGTTGAATCCTAACGTTAAACGTTTGCCAGGCGTCTGGCGGGGAATAGCCTACAATTTTGGGGAAGGGGTGGGGGGGGTCGTGGGGAATATCAGCGCCCTAAATAAATCGTAGTGAATAATAGGCCGTAACTGTAGCTATCGCTTTTGCCGGGCGTGAATTGCGCTTTTCCAGTTGCATTGTTATCCTTGGGAGGGACCTACTGACGAAATAAATATATAGTTAGTTTCTTCCTTTCACTATCACGTGTGAACTTGTTGGGGCTATTTCAGTAAAAAAACACATCTATCTAATCTAACACGCCTTCTCTCTCTTAGTCAACAAAAAAAAACGGGAAATTATCATCACTACTGTATTTTGATGAGGGCACTCCTCACTTTAATAAAAGTACGGTATGGCCCGCACCATAAGATGATCCAAACTGTCCATTAGATGGGCAAAAGCCTTAATATGTTGTGTCCCAAAAATTATTTCCACAGGTTGATTCTAACCCTCTGATCTTCGAAGGTTAGGATCAACCCTCTAACATTCAGATCGGAAGGTTATGATCAACCTATGGAAATGATTTTTGAGGCACATCCTATTTAGGCTGTGGCCCATAGGATCAACCTACGGAAATAATTTTTGAGGCACAACCTACTTAGGCTGTGGCCCAACTAATGGATGGTTTGGATCATCCTATGGTGTGAGCCATACTGTACTTTTATTAAAGTGGGGAGTGCCCTCGTCAAAATACAGTAGTGCTGATAACATTTCTCAAAAAAACACAGCAACCTAAAATACTCTCTCTCTCTCTCTCACACAGTCAAGAAAATACACCCCCGCCACCCTACATCTGACATGGCCTACTTCTATGGCACCCACCTTGATTGGATGAACCTAGCCTATAGATGGTATAAATGTTAAACCCGTATGTCCTTTCAACATAGGACCAACACCATGCGGGTCGTCTCTTGATGGACTACAAGACCACGATTGCATATGGATGTCCTTATGTTAGACCCAAAATTGATTGCTAGGATTCATCTTAACAATGGTTGCCTGCTAAGAAGGGTTTAGTTTTAGTAATGGGCAAAAAAGAATCCACTTAGTTATGAAAAAAAGAATCCCTAATGCAAGAAAGTAAGATTAAAGCATTTTCGAAATGTTAATCCTGTTTTACTCGGCTAAAAAAGAATCCACTTAGTTATGAAAAGAAAACACTAATTACTTGGGTATGGCTTTGATACCATTAAAAAACACTCTGAGAATTCTCCAGCCTAATGTGATTGTACCATTTTGTGTACAGGTCTCCAACAGTTGTTGATTGAATATTTGGCTATGAAGAAGATTTTTCGTGATGAAGGCCTTGTAATTATTTACATCCATTGTAAAATTTCCATTGCTTAGTAGTTTCTAAACGGGATAGAACAAAGACGATGACTCAAACCCAAAAATCAGAGATCAATATGTAATTATTATAGCCAGGGGCGATGCCAGAAATTTTGCACAAGGGGGGCAAAATTATAGTAATTTTTTATCTATCTTAAAATTAAGATAGAAAAAATTTCTATCTTGCATAAGGGGGCAAAAATTATAGTAAATTTTGCACAAAAAATGGAGATAAAAATGGTAAAATTTAAATTTTAAACTTATTTTCTATCTTAGGGACTATTGGAAAGGGGGGCGTAATTTTAAAAAAAGGGGGGTAAGTATAAAAAATATTAAAAAATAAAGGAATATTTTTTTTTTCCAAAAAATTAAGGGGGGCAATTGTCCCCCTTTCCTCTCATGTGGCATCGCCCCTGATTATAGCGGGGGCGTAAAAATCCTTGAAACAACCATAAAATCTTCGACTTTGGTTCCTCTATCGTCGTCTTCTTTGAATCTATAGTTTTCAATTTTAGAATTAGTAATCAACACCGATTTGCGAGATAGGAAAGTGGCCATTAAGGAAAAACTGCCAATTACTTGGAGATTCTATTGAAGGCATTTAAACAGAAAGCGTTCCTTTCTATATTATACTAGCGGGACACCCGTGCGATGCATGGCGCGAGAAAAATAGAATGATATAATTATTATTTTTTGAAGATGCAAAAAAAAAAAAGAAGCATCAAAGAATATATATACTTGTCTTTAAATTGTTGAATATCGACAAATCTAAATGTCATATAAATAAAACATATGTTATAAACCATACATTTAGGAAACGAGGTGGAAACTTTTATTTGCCAACGCTTAATATTGCAACAATTAGGTCCCAGTATGAGTTTTATAGAGTAATAAGTGGACATAATTTAATTTGTTAGGAAACTCATATTGTTTCCAAAATCCCTCTAAACTCGGTTAATAGAGTTTTGCGTTTCTTAGGGAGATTGCCACGTAGATCTTAAGCCGGATGGGGAGGCTGTCCACGTGGGCGTGAACAGTGAAACCCCCATCCAGCTATATTACAATAGATTATCATCAAAGGAAATGCCCGATTATTCACTACGATTTATTTAACGTATTGAAAGAAAGGAACGCTAGCATGGCGTTTAGCAGCCAATGACTACCTGAGTAGCTTCAAAAGGCAGTATAACCGCTTGTTGCTAGCAATCCTCTTAAAAGAAACTAGCTAAATAGAGATAGTTGTCAAACAATTAAATCTGGGCTCCCATTTGCAAGGGCGATGGCACTTGAAAGGGAAGGGGGACAATTCCCTCCTTAATTTTTTGGGAAAAAAAAATACCTTTATTTTTTAATACTTTTTATATTTACTGCCTTTTTAAAAAATATGCCCCCCTTTCCGATCATTCCTAAGATAGAAAATAAGTTTGAAATTTTAATTTTACTATCGTAAGATGTCATATTTGTTTACCTCAATGTATGTTGGTGATGGAATATATATGAGGGGTTTTTCTTGGAAATTATAATATTGCTTTAATTTGTTTGGAGAAAAAATATTACTATAATTTTTGCCCCCCTTGTGCAAAATTTCTGGCATCGCCCCTGCCCACTTGTACACAATCGGGCCATTGGCTGAACCTTAGGCTCATCCATTCTTACTGGTCCTAGTCCCACCTTGATCAGATAATCTAGCCTCTTGATCTGTATTATGTCTTCGAAGCTGAAACTGCATTTTGCATGTGGGGCCCAAACCGTGTTGTTCGTCTCAACGGTCCCAATTGCGAACATGTGTGCCATGTAGGACCCATGCTTGATTATACTAAATCTCTACCTATAACCATTCATTGGCTGTAAGTCAATAATTTAATGATTAGAATCTCCATATGAGAATGATTTAGGGGGCGTCCACTAGCCATAGTGAGACCCACTTACCAACAGTAAACAGCTACACTCACAGGAAAAAGTAGTGGGGCCTATATGAATGAATGATCTGAACCATTCATGTGTTGGTCCCACCATAGATGCTTCGTATATGAAAAACGTCTGGATAGGATGATCGTAACGCTTTAATTAAGTTTTAAAATGGAGAGTACAGTGTAAAAAATCCATAAATTGAACTGTCAGGATTATCTTTTTGTGGCCTATTTTTTGAAGTGGCCTATCCATGACAGGTGTCAACAAATGAATGGTTTAGATAATATTACTTGTTGACCCAGGGAATAGTAACTTATCTACTCCATACTTTAAAATAACAGTTGGGGCCACATTGTTTGGGTGATCTAAAGCATTCATTTGATGGGCCCTCACATAGACAGGGTGTGCCCAAAAAAATCAGCTCGATAGGATCATCCTAACCCTATGAACTGTGGGGGCAAAAATGGACAGCTGTGGGGGCAAAAATTGACGTGTATAAACCTGCACAAATCTGTCCATTTTTGCCGCCACAGTTCATAGGGTTAGGATGATACTATCGAGCGGATTTTTTGGGTACACCTTATCTATGTGAGGGCGCATCAAATGAATGCTTTGGATCACCCAAACAATGCAGCTCAAACTGTTATTTTAAGGTTGGGAGTACCTTCTCTTTTCTCTATTATCATACGCCCTAGAGAATACTTTTTTTTACTAGTGAATAAACATTCACGCTTCTGATATCCGCACTACCATGTTTTAATAATTACAATAACTGACCTTGTATTTTATTATCTGGGTAGCCGTCAAAGGTTTTAACGATTCCCAAAAGGCTCTTTCATACTATTTGAAAACAAAAGGACAAGGTGAGTTAGTGCAAGTATCAAAACAAGGTTGTACAGATATCAGCTGCCGATTCCAATAAACCAATCAACACCAAAAAAACTGATTTCTCCCAACTCTTTTGTTCACCTCATTTCCCAATCTTTTCTTTTGGTTTTCTGTCTTTCTCTTCCCCACAATCTCTATTTGGTTGCTACCATTTTTGAAGATCTGTTCATTTGGGTGTTTTAATTCATCAAAAAAGAACCAGACTCTCTGGATTTACATGCTATTATTTAGTTTGTTCTGATATGGTTTTGGGTTTTTGATCTTTCATCTGAACTGGGTTTTTTTTTTTTTCACCAGCTTGGGTTTTATATTTTCTATCATTCAATGATAATACCCTCCTCTCAATTTTTCTGCTTATTGATTTAAAACTGTGACAAACATCCTTGAAAAAAAAGCATTTTTGATCTGGAAATGAAGGCTTTGGGATGGTGGCTAATTCTACTCGGTTTGCTTCGTCTCTCTTCTGTTTGGTTCGGATTCTTTGACATATGGGCATTAAGGCTTGCTGTTTTCTCCAACTCTACAAGTGAGTTTTCATCAATTTTCTCTCACCTTGATGTTTTAGTTTAGTTATTGTCTTTGTTATTTTTGTTCCACAGATGTTAACAATGTAGTTTTGTGAGGTAAGGGGACCGGATATCAATTAACAAATATATTTTTTTACAGTGATAATGATTAGTAATGTATGTCATTTAAGACCTTTGCTGTGAAATTCATGCTCTGCTTTTGATTGCTTAATGTCTGTGTTGGGAAAGTTGCCTTGTTTCCCACCAACATTTTCCTATTTTAATTAGGATTGTGCTTTCTTGTGGGAAGGCAAAATAGAAAGAGCAGTCTTTTTTTTTGAATGGCAAGAAAAAAATAGAAAGAATAGTGTTAGTTAGATGCTCTTCATCATGTGAACTTTGTGTGGCGGCTAGGGCTGTGAAGTGATAGAAATAGTGAAGAGAAAAGAGGTGAGAGAGGTTCTTCTTGGGGATTTCTGGGGCTGTTTCTCTTGGGTTTTTTCTCGGATTGCTCTTGTGTGTATGGTCTTGGTTGTGAAGCAAGGGAAAGGGTTGTTGGTTTGTGGGTTTCGGGTTAATCCATTGTAATCCTTGCAATTTTGCTTTCTCATAGTCAAGATTGTGCTCTCGCATGTGGACGTAGCCATCTTGGCCAAACCATGTAAAATCTCGGTGTTCATCTTGTGGCTTGATTTTATTTTCTACTTTCCCATTTATTTGTGCACGATTTGTTCAAATTTACCCAGTGGACTTTCTCAACAAGTGCTATCAGAGCTATGGTTGGAGCGATCATTGAGGCCGGATAGAGTGATCGTGCGTATTGTGATTGGATTCCGGTTACAGTGATCGCCGAAGGGTGGAAAGATTATCTAAGTGATTCTTGTTCAAGGTGGAGCCCTACAACAAGAAGGTAGTGTTTGAAATGATGGTAAATTCTTGTCCTACCGAGTTCAACATCGACAAGTTCAACGTAAAAGGCAATTTCACCCTATGGCAACTGAGGGTGAAGGACATTCTTGTTCATCAGGGCCTATCTAAGGCGTTGAAAGGAAATAATGGAAAGCTGGAGAGGATGATGCATGTCGAGTGGGAAGATATTGGTTCGAAGGCGGTCAATATGATTCGGCTATGTCTGGCAGTTAACATTATGTTCAACGTTATAGAAGAAAAGAAGTGCCTAAATTATGGGAGAAATTGGAAAAGCTTTACATGTCAAAAAGCTTGGCCAACCAATTGTATCTGAAGCTGTAGTTGTACTGGCTGAAGATGCAAGAAGGTGAGAATCTTCTGGAACACATTACTCTATTCAACGTGCTTGTGGATTGGCTCCACAAGGTTGAAGAAAAGATGAAGAAAGAAGACAAGGGCCTTTGCTTCCCGATTCATACCACAATCTGGTGATTACATTAATATTAGGTAAGGATACCATGAAGATGGAAGAAGTCACGATGACACTCTTATCAAATGAGACTAAAATGAGGCTTAATCAAGATGTTGGTCAAGAGCAAGCGTAGATTGTTCGTGGAGAGAATCAAATAGGAAGGTCGTTTGACAAGGGATCAGGAAAAGGCAAGTCAAGATCCAGCGTCAACGGAAAGGGTGCATGATGCAGTGCCAACATGGCAGCCATGTCATGCCTATGTTTCCCGCCATAATGTTGCATCTTGATTTTGAACCTGATTATTGAACTTCTAAATAGTAAAATCTTGAAAAGTGGTAAACTAGAAAGGTGTAGGTCTTTTTGTGATGTGTCCTTTGAATATAACAGCTCGAAAATCAGACAAGTGGTTGGAGAGATATGGCAATTTTAATGGATTCTGTTTGTGGGTTCCCAAGCTAGTCAAATTTTGTGAGTTCCAATGTAATTTATGATATGTAAGCCCCTAAGCTAGTAGTGGATGACCTTGCCCGAATTTTGTCTTGTAGTTTTTCATTTAAAGGGATAGAAATTAGCTGTAGAAGGGGATTTTGGATTTTGATAAACTTATGTGATTGATGATACATCAATTACGTTGAACATTGCTCCCATTTTCGTTCTTCTTCTCTTGTTGTGTTCTTGTGTGTTGATTGCTTCTTCTTCTCTCTTAAGCACTCGCATTAGTATACAATGTTACCGTTGCAAGGAATACTGACACATCAAGTGGGATTTGTTTGAATCGAGCTGACCAGTCGAACACTGGTCCTACAAATATGGTTGTGGCCGTAACAGATGAATAGAGCAAAACGGTTTAAGATGTTCTCACAGTCTCCACAGGTAATCACACTTCTCTTCATGATGAGTGAATTCTAGATTCAGAGTGCTCTGTTCATGTATGCCAAGATGTTAGACAGAGTGGTTTATACTTTAGGTAGTGTGGCGTATGTCCCGAAGATACAGAAGAATCTTGTGTTGCTTGACCTGTTGGACTCCAAGGGTTGCTAGTATTCAACTGCTGGTGGAGCCATAAAAATCAAACGTGGTTATATGGTTCTTATGAAAAGAGAGAAGTGTGTGTGTGGAGGGGGGTTGGGTTGGGTGTTGGGGTTATATCATCTACTCGGTGATACAATGACTAGTGTTCCTAAGATCTCTTTCGCAGTTGGTGCAGAGACGGGTTTCCAGGTTTTAGACGATGTTGAGGAGGTGACGGTACCTGTGACGGAGAGGAGGGATAGTGATCCCTCTCCAATGTTGAGTGGTTGAGTCAACGGGTTGGTAGCTGCAAATGTGCATTGACAGTGTTGATCGAATCAGGTGAAGTTAGAACCAAGATGATTCGAGGGTGTGTAGATGGTACTTTGGAAGGCCAATGGTGGTTTGCGGCAGCAACGGGCCGGTGGCAACATCCACGGAAAATCTTTAGGTGGCTGGAAAACAAGACTAGGTGGAGATTGTTGGAAAAGTTGCCTTGCTTCCGACCACCACTTTCCTATTTTAATTAGGATTGTGTTTTGTGGTGGGAAGGCAAAATCAAAAGAATAGTATTAGTTTAGGTTTTTGGAAAACCTAAGATAAGAATATGCTGTTCATGTGAACAGTGTGTGGAGGCTAAGTCTGTGTGGTAAGAGAAAGAGAGAGACGAGAAAAGAGGTAATAGAAAAAAGAGAGGAGAGAGAGAGAGAAAGGTTCTTCTTGGGGTTTTCTCTTGGAGTTTCTCTCGGGTTGCTCTTATATGTACAATCTTTGTTGAGAAGCAAGGGAAAGGTGGGTTTGTGGGTTTCGGGTTAATCCATTGTAATCCTTATAATACTCCTATCTCATAGTGAAGATCGTGTTCTCACCCGTGGATGTAGGCATCTTGGCCGATCCACGTAAAATATCGGTGTTCATCTTGTGGCTTGCTTTTATTTTCTACATTTTCATTTATTCATGCATGATCAGATCGGATTTACCCTGCAGATTTTCTCAACAGTATGAATGACTTAGAGACCATGGGGTTGTTGTTGGAAATGAGTTTGTTTAGAGAAATGAGTGTGATATAAGAACAAAAATCACAAATTAAATGGATGCAAAACAAACAAGAATGATACAGCAACATAAAGAACAAGAGAAGATTCAAGTGTTGAAGATGGTGGAAGTTCTTTGCTCCCATCTTTCCACTATGGAGAAGGTGATTTATTTCGTTATTCAGTAACACACATTTGAAGGATTGAATCCCCATGTAACTACAACAAGAAGACTGGAGTAAAGGGGGAATTATGTGGAAAAGTACACTCATCCCTTAGTTCATGTCTCGCAGCCATGAAAGTTTTTTTCCATGGACTATTGGGTTGTCAAGTGGTGGGAGGGGGGCAAGGAGGGTGGGCAAGGAAGAGAATTGAGAGGGCATGAGTGGCGATAAGGTGAGAAGTGGTTGAAAAATAGGGGAAATAAAAACTATATTCAAAATAGAGTTTTTATTTTCCTTATTTTTCAATATTGCGTGAGATTACAATGGGGCCCATGGTGGGCCCTGCAGGAACAAACATTGGATCCCCCATCTTTCAAAAAAAAAATTTCCTTATTTTTCTGCTACTTCGCATCATCTCCTCAATCATGTTCTCTTAATTCTTCCCCTCTCCCTAGGATTGAATCCCCATCTAACTACAACAAGAAGACTGGAGTAAAGGGGGACTTATGTGGAAAAGTACACTCATCCCCTAGGTCATGTCATTTAGCCATGAATATTTTTTTTCCATGGAATATTGTTATCAAGTGGTGGGAGAGGGGCAAGGAGGGTGTGCAAGGAAGGGAATTGAGAGGCCATGAGTGGCGAGAAGTTAAGAAGTGGTTGAAAAATAGAGGAAAGAAAATATATATTCAAAAGAGTTTTTGTTTTCCTTATATTTTTCTGCTACTTCGCATCATCTCCTCAATCATA
The DNA here is from genome assembly GCF_043159265.1 of Tasmannia lanceolata. Taxonomy (NCBI): domain Eukaryota; kingdom Viridiplantae; phylum Streptophyta; class Magnoliopsida; order Canellales; family Winteraceae; genus Tasmannia; species Tasmannia lanceolata. The sequence goes on from NW_027518679.1 coordinate 45,792,880, forward strand.
ATATGCAGTTCCTCTATAGATCGGAGGGTTGGGATCATCCTATGGAACTGATTTTTTAGGCACAACCATATTTATGTTGTGGCCCATAACATGGACGGTTTGGATCATCCTATAATGTGGTCCCTACAGTACTTTTTGAAAAATACGGGACTGTAAGGGCTTACACCATATAAATTCTCTATATGTAGATAGATATATCTATATAGATATCTTCAGCCACATTGTTGATACTGCTTAGAGAACATAAGATTGGTGAATGACATTCTTGCCCAACTAATAATCATACAGACCAAGTTAAAATTAATCATAATCAATTATTATCCATATATTACAGTTGTAATATCAAACAACATAACACACACCTCGTCTCTATAGACATTTCCTTGGAAATCTGGCATATTCCACATTCGTGGTGCAGATTTATTTGTATTCTCATATGAGCAACTACTCTACCTAATGTCAAAACAGATTTTCTTATTTGCGGCCATAATAGCTTGACTGAATTCACTTAGTTTTTTTTTCGTGTGGCATATTGTGTTTTGTGAGGTTGCATTTCTAACTAAAGCATGTTTTTCCTTTGCAGTGACCGAAGTTCATGGCCGAACATTTGGTGTTTGGACACTTTTGACATGCACTCTCTGCTTTCTGTGTGCATTCAACCTCGAGAACAGGCCACTTTATATCGCAACCTTTTTATCATTCATCTATGCCTTTGGTCATTTTCTTAGTGAACACTTCATATATAAGACAATGAGTCTTGCCAATCTGACGACTGTTGGCATCTTTGCAGGTATTAGTTTTCCCGCTATTATTTGACGTGTTATTTTGAGGCTCCTTTATTTATTTTTTATTTTGCTTCGTAGTTGAACATATGGGCAATAGATTTAGTCATTTCTATGAAGATAGCTCGTTTTAAATGTCCACCTATGAAGAATGTGTTCTCTTTGATGAATATTCATGACAGTTTGGCTGATATTCTCATTTTGATAATTTAAATTATTTGTACTTCCTAGTCAACTCGACTAACTGATTAAGGTTTGTCTGGTTTGTTGGAATGAAAGTGCTTACTTATGTAATGATATTTGTGTCATTTCTAATATAATTGCTGTACTTTTCTTTAAATGACCTATGTTTTGGCGACGAATGAATATCCTCTCAGACTTCTCCTATTTTACCTTCTTCCATATTCATATTCGTAGTCTATCATAGTCACAGTGCATTTTTTGAGCCTACAGAAGTCACATCTTAATATAGAGGCACTCCTTTCCATCTCCCTATAATCTATTTGATTTCATTCATCAAATACTTTTTCTCCGTTTCAAAAATCTCTTATCTTCTCCTTCATTTTTGCCCCTTCATTCTTTTTTTCCTAAAACACTAAACAGTGCCTGAGATTGTTTGTGCTCTAGTGCTTCTACATCTCTCCCTTCATTTCTCTCTTGTTCATCTAATTAAGAATGGATCTTCTCCTCCTCCTTGTTTTCCTCACCCTCTCACTTTCTTTATCTTTTCTTTCAATAGCATCTTTTTAATCTTCACTCTTATTTCGCTTCATTCTCTTTCTTACGTCATCTTGTTTCAATCAAGCTACCTAGTGATGATTTTATTATTTGTAAAGGACAAATCTTACCAATAGCTCAATGACAAGGTACCCCTGACAGTATTGATGGTGCCTCTCTATTTTATTTTTTTTGAAAAGTAACGATTAATTAATGATCCGGAAATTACTATCCCAAAACCAGGGGGGTCAAGATGTCCTCATGTCCAGTCAGATCACATATACAATAAAAAGATGGACCTATGCCACAACCATATTGGACTCATAAAAAACGATCACAGTATTGTCACGGTGAACACTGTCCTTCGCTAAGCCGTCTGCCAAAGAATTTACGAATCTTCGCACATGCATTAGCGACGGGCGTATGATGCGAACCCAATCTCTAATCTCATCCACAGTCCCGGCCAGCCTCCATGGGCAAGAACTCCGATTCGTAGCCCAGGCAATAGCGATGGCAGAGTCACCTTCGATAATCAAAGGGCCAAGATTATGATGTAAATACCAAGCTAAATAGAAGAACTTTCGCCTCCACCTCATTAGCATTGCAAAACATAGCCGGCCCGGAAAAGGACATGATGATGATGCCATTTGCGTCCTGGACAACACTACCAATACCTGCCAAACCTGGATTTCCCAAGGAACTTCCATTGAAATTCAGTTTGAACCAACCATTGAGTGGATCAACCATTGTCGCGTGGGTCTAGAAATATGCAGGAGTTCATGGATAAGGATAAAACAAGAGCTTTCATGGATTTGAAATCCTCAATTTCATCTTTGGAGGCAGCCAAGGATCAAACCATCATAGCTTGGAGAGTCTACCATTTCTCTTGAAATTTTAGCTGAGTATTGAATATGTTGACTCTGCTCGTGATCTCTGGATAGCATATTATGAAAGATGTGTGTTAGTCTAAAGCCTGCATGATACACCTCCTTATTAAACTCCCAAACTGCCAACGAGAGATCTCATATGTATAAGACTACCTCAATCATCCCAAAGGTCTTCGCCCAATTTTGCTTTCATCCAACTGGTGATGACAAGTAAAATATCTACTGGGTGGGCTTGGTGATGAATATAAAGTATTCATCACAAATATAAATTCTCTTTTGTTACCTTTTTGAGTTACAACTACTTCTATTAGCTCATGAAGGATTCTCTATTCCAGATTAAACACAAACATTCTCATTGTTAGAGACAACATTAATAGCCATGAAGTTCATTCTTATAATTTTGTATGTCATTAGTATATATATGCTGCAATGTGATTTGATTCACCATTGAATACAAGACAACCCACACGAATTGTGTGGCTTCTCACATCTCTGATGTCCCCTCTTGCATACTACATCTTCTCCATCTTTAATTTCTTCTTATGGTATTAAAGCAATGTTAAATCCAGATATGATCTCTCTTTATATCAGAACATAGAAATATCCCCTCATCTCCTTTCAAGGTTAGCATGTACACTGGTTCAATCTCAGCTTACATGCGAGATCTACCACATGAGAAGGGCTTCTTTTGCACTAGCATTAAAAATAGTGATTTTATTTTCATCAAACTAATTGTTCATTGAGCTAATCTTCACTATCACACTCTGGACTTGCACCCTTCAGGGAACCCTACTAAATACTCGATTTTCTCCCCATGAGGGAATCCTTCTTTGCCGAAATAACTAGCTTACCGAGTGTCTGCATATAATAGACTTTATTCTTCTGGGTATATTGATCCCGGCTCACCTAACTTTGTTTCTGTTTTGATCAGGCACGTCGATAATATGGATGCTGCTTCAATGGAATGCACACAAACCTCGAGTAACCTCAAAACTAGAATGAAACCTCTGCATTTCTATTTTGATTTTGATTCTTTTCTTTTCAATTTTCTGATGCAGATGTATTCAAACACCTTGTGTAACTCTATCCTATCTTTCTATTTCATTGTTGTTTTCTATTACATTCCTCCAAGATCTGCATATCGTTGTTCTTGACATGTATTTGTGGATTATATGAATGGAATATTTCAGAATAGAGGTGATGTTTGAATTACTATTAAAATCTCCTCTTAAACTTGCATTAAATGAGTCATCTGCCTTTGGAAGTACCCAGATTCTAGTATCCTTCAAAAACAGAGTTTTTGAAGCTGGTCTTTGATCATAACATAATCAAGTTAGTTCAGCTCCATTTTCCGGCAAGCCCATCTTGCTTTCAAACCTTGGATGTTGGAATAGCTTTTGAATTCTTGCTAAAAATCAAAATCTTGATAGTTTTATCAATATAAATTGGCAAATAAGGTTAGTTTGGTGGAAATGCAGGTCTCATGATCAGTAGGTTTTATGATGCTGCATGACTTCTTTGCTTTCTGAATCAAATTAAGCTCAATGGGTTAGGATGCAAAATTAGTTTAGCAATGATGAAGGTCACTCCAAGCACATCATGGGAGTGTTTGGATTACAGGAATCATCATAAAACCCGGAACGGAATTAAAGGGGGGCAAATGTCGGAATTGGTTTCCCGCCCCAGGAGGTGGTACTGTAATGATGCCTTGGTCAGAATGGAATTTCTATTAGATTTTTTGGAATTAAAATTATTATTATTTTTTTTACATTCCATTAAGGGGGAATCGAAATATGATGTTTATTCCGACTGCTGATTCCGGCATCCAAATGCACTACATGAGGTTCAGCTTCAATCAACAGTGGCATGTTTAAAGATATGCGCTACATGGGCTGCTTTGTATTTTTGTAGGAATGTCAATGTGGCCTGTTCTTTAAAGTTTTATAACAAGGGATTTGCTAGGCAATTTTGCGGGAAGCCATTTCACGGCTCACTTTTGCAGGAGAGAACAGCAGCAAAGGCTCACTTTTTAGCAGATTTTGTCTTATTCATTTAATTCATCTGAGGCAATGTGACATAAGGTCCTATTACGTTTTTACATTTGCTTTTACTGTTTTTTATGAATCTTTTTCTTACGGGTTTTGAAGATTCGATAGAGATGAGCATGAATTTCATGGGTTCCAGGTGGATGAGATGTTGAAGCTTTGATACTTGGCCTTTGCTTCTTGCGTTTTATGATTTGTTATACGTAGGAACAGAAAATTCTGCTCTTTGAAGTTGGTTTTTTTTTGTGGGCGTCAATTTTGAGAGATCCTGGACATGAGATCGGTCCTTGAAGCAGAACAAGTAAAACATAGATTTAGGCGCTGTTTGGATACATGGATTTTACTTTATAATCTTCGATTTTTTCAAAATCCTGGATGGAAGACGAGAGAAGATCGTTTTCTGATTTCTCATCCATCATTCCGTCAGCAAGAGAGTAGGAGATCATCCCATGTTTCCAAGTTTTAGAAATCTCTCGACGGGGGAGAGATTTCTAAAACCTGGATTTCTTACTTAAAATCCATGATTCTAAAAAAGAAGCAAAATGGACGGTCTCCTTCTTCTCATGTCTCCCATTCATGATTTTGAAGAAATCCAAGATTCTAAAATCCGTGTATCCAAACGGTCCTTTAGTGTTTGTTTAATCTGTTCTGCTTCTATGTTTTGCTTCGTTCAATGTCCTTACTTAAATAAGAAACTGGATTGATTTTCTGCTATTGTGTGTTTTTTAGTTGTGGAGAGAAGAGCCTTAAGAGGTGTACCCAGGAAGTTTATGCTTTCCTGTAATCGGTTCTACATCAAACTTTCCAACTAATTGCTAGGCAGTTGGCTCAAAATCTGTGAAAAATGGAAAACAATGAAAGATTAGACCAGTCATGAGAAATTGGGGAGGAAAATTAACATAGAGCCTTAAAAGTTTTCCCATAAGAAACAAAAGCCCTACCCACAAGTAGAAAACAAAACAAGAAAGGAATACTCACTATTGAGCATCAAACAAAAATGATAATAGAAAACAAAACAAGAAAGGAATACCCCCTACTGAGCATCAAACAAAATGATACTCATCACAAACCTCTAGGATACTGTTCAACATATGCAGGCAGAGAAAGAAAAAAGAACAGAGTTCCCGGAAAGGAAAATGAAATCCTTTCCAGGTGACATGGCAGAAGGAAAAGGAATCCAGGGAAATTATCAAGGAAAAGGTTTCGTTTTCCTTGGAAAGCCTCTTTCCGATATATTTAATCGGAAACCAAATCTGGAGTAACAGGGAAAAAGTCAATTCCACATCATTTTCAGCTTTTAAATGAGAAATTCCACATCTGATAATATTTTTCTCTGGAAAAGAAGTGAATACAGAAATTCTGTCTTGTCAAGGTCTTGTCAGGGAAAAAGAGGTTGTTTTCCAGGGAAAACAGCACCAGGGAAAAGAAGTGAACAGAGCCTAAAGAAGAGAAAAACAGGGAAAGGAAAAATTAATCCTCATTATTTAGTGGTCTCTGCCTGCTTTAAAAAAAAAAAAAAACAGCACCTGTGTTTGCAGTCTAGGGGTGCAACTCGGGTCCCAGATGGTTCGTGTAGGTGACCCCATCTAAACAATGGACCCCACCACTAATTTGCTATTTTATGTCCATTTGAGGAGTTGTATTAAAAAACTACATAGATTTGACGGATAATCTTATTCGTTCCTTCATAGGGTTTTAATTGGGTGATTTTTTAGCTAAATAGAGAACTAGTTGTTGTTGCATCTTTAAACATAAGGTCTGGTGTTTCTTTGATGATTGGGATTATTTTCTAGAGGTTGAAGTGGGAATTTATTGCAGCAGATTAGTGTATGCAGTAGGAAGTTCGTTGTTGCAAATTTTCTTCTTGTTCTTGGTTCATGGGTAAGGTCAGTTTCTTTGGAGAAGCTCTCTTTCTACAGTAGATAGTTTGATATGAGAATTCCTCAAGAATTAACTCAAAGCTTAGCCACCAATTTCTGAGTTTCCATTACTTGTGGCTAGTGCTAACAGCCTATTGAAGAGGCCCTATCCTATGTTTCACTAGAATTCTTTGATCGACTGAAGGATCCTATTGACTAAAGTTTCTTCTAAGGTTTGAAATTTAGTTCTTGGGATTGATTTTGGTTATCTTTGATTCCGGCCAATATTTTGAGCATCAAGAAGCCACAAGTTGAGTTGTGGTTGTTCTCATACCAATGGAGCTTCCATTCATTCCACAGTTCTTTGGCTTTGGTGATTGTCAGCCCGAGTGCTTGTATTGGATTCATTCCTTCGAGTGATACACTTGAATGAAGCAAGAGAATAGATGATGTAGTAGTAAAATTAGAAAACTCTAGTTCGAATTGCAGTCTCTAAGAGGTCGAATGCATGAAGCAAGATAATAGATTATGCCACCACTTTCTCTTATGCATTGACTCTAATTAGGTTTAATAGTGGCAAGTGCATGTTACATCATTTATTACAAACGAACTTCCTATGTTTCTCATAATTGGACAATTATAAGTAAAATTGAAGGCCCTGATTGTTTAAGATTGTTGGAAAGTTGCCTTATTTCCCACCCACCGTAGCTTGCTTGGGTGGGAAGGCAAGAGGTAAAAAAGGAAAGCTACGTTTTTAGGTTTTGGGGAAAACCTAAATACCAAAAGATAATGGGTTCTCGTGTGAAAGTGAGGCATAGAGAGTGAGAAAAAGAGAGGTGAGGAAAAGAGAGGAGAAAGAAGAGGGTTTTCTTCTTGGATTTTCTCTTGGCGTTCTCTTGGGTATTCTCTTGTGGGTTTTTTCTCGGGTTTCTCTCGGTGTACGGTCTTGGGTTTGAGAAGCAAGGAAATGATTGCGGGTTTATGAGTTTGAGTTAAATCCATTGTAATCCTTGTATATTGTTTTTCTCATAGTGAAAGATCGTGTTTCTCGCCCGTGGAGTAGGCTTTGCCGAACCACGTAAAATCTTGGTGTTCATCTTGTGGCTTGTTTATTTTACTTTTCCGTGATATTTGTGTACGATCGGATTGGATTTGCCCGGCAAATTTTTCTCAACAAAGATTATGGCAACAGATTGTGAGTGGCAAACCGATTATTGGACTCGAAATTGCATCTAAATTTCAGTCCAATATTTGGTTTAGCACTCACAATCGGTTGTCATACTCTCAAATAAACAAGGCCGAAGCATGAATATTAGCACATAGAATTTATATGTGAATCAATCATAGGCCTTAACCTTGGTGGTGACTCTTTTCCAGAGAGATGGTCCACTAACTCTGAAGATTTCCTCCCGGTAGGGAGCCTACAGCCGTGGGAACTATGGTTGATTATTAAGATAACTTCTTAAAAACTACCATAAAAGAACGTACTCGATTGCATATATTATGTACCCATAAAAGCCAGTTGTTCCTTGCATACTAATTAAGGGTGCAGTGGGTTCTTACATGATAGATGATTAGATGCACAAGTTTTTCAAGTTGAGGGAAAAGTTAAAGTGGGGCACTACCTTTGTTTTATACTAAATGATATATTTGTCCCTTTTATTTTACTTGGGACAGCCCCTCTAGTGTAAAAGAGTAGTCATAAATACACAAGAGACAGCTGCCTCAAGTTAAAAAAAAGGCAAATTTATCACTTTCCAGTACCATTTCCCTTATTTATAGGCCTTGCTGGGAGTGGGCCAAGGAGCAGAATCCTCATTGGGCGATCCTAACCGTCCGATTTGTAGAGGCTCTCATGCTGAATAAACTAACAAGTGCTTCAACCAGATGTTATATCAGTGTCCAAATCTGTTTGTAACTTTATGATTTGTTTCTGCAAGTTATCTAATATTATCCAATATTACAAGATTGTTGCCAGACTTTCTCTATTTGTTGGTTGAAATATATTAACATCTTATGAAATAAAATTTTTAGAGTGATTGATAGGTTTGAGGCTACTTGACCATATATGCAATAGGAAATCGAGACTATACTTTTCACATGAATAAGCAATCATATCACCTACTTTATTTTATCCATTTCCAATCGTTTCAAAGCATCTTTTTTATTAATTGTTTACTTTTTCTTTCCCGTATCGCTCGGAGTTTATTACTAGTTTATACTTTAAAAAACTCAAAGGTAGGGCATGAGCAATTTCTTTAAGAAGATGTGAATAGCATGCTAACCATGGTTTTAAATTTCGGTTTCGGCTAAAATTTCGGGCTTATCTGAAACCGAAATTTTAGCGAAATTTGGTACACCCTCATGAAATTCCAGTTTTTTAGGACGAAATTTCCATAGAAATCACCGAAATTTTGCCCAAAATTTCGGTCATTTCGTTCGAAATACTTTAACGCAATAAAATATTATTATTTTAATATCAATTTCAACGAAATTCCCTAAATTTCGAATAAAATTTGGTAAATTTCGGGAATTTTGGTTTCGGTACTCACCTAAATCCGAAATTTAAAACCACGATGCTAACTCGTTGTTGTCATCAATGATCTAAAATATGATTTGTTAACCGTTGACCAACTGTCATAGTTGGAGAAGGAACTTACAATCTCTAAACATTCTTCTACCTAATACACAAGAAAAACTGAATGTTGCCCAAACAACCTCTTTCGGGAGAGCTTCTAAATTTACATGTAACAAGCATCAAAATCAGTATAGACTTTATTCCATATCTGCTTTTTCCCCTTTTCATTCAATGGAAATCTGAGATTGATTCCATTTCTTCCACACTGCTAAAAAGCGGATGAGAAAGAGGTAGTCCTTCCTATCCAACCATGCGAATAATTTGAAGAAATATGTGCATCCATAGTATGAAGAAACCAAAGGAACTGTAGTTAATAAAAAATACATGTCATTAAGCATTCTTCTTATACACAAGACACACTGAATGTTGCGCAAACATCCTCTTTCCAGACAGCAAATGAAGAGCTTATATATCTACATAAAACAAGCATATCAAAATCCATACAGACTTATTCTATATCTACTCTTTTTTTTCATTTCTTTCAATGGCAATCTGAGATTGATTCCACCTTCCTTATCCATCCATGCGAATAATGCAGCGAAGGCCAACCCCTTGAAGCATGTACTCAAAGGCCTTATTGATTTCAGAGAAAGGGACTTGGTGGGTGATGAATTTTTCCAGCTCTAGCTCCTGCACCATGCAACCAGCAAACAAAGCAAAGATTAAATATCTATTATTCTCTTAATTTAACTAGTTAACTGAAGTTTGTGAGGTGGATTACGGTGCGATTCTATTAAATTCAATAGAACGTATACCTTGTTCATGTACTTTTCCACGACTGAAGGAAGATCGGAGCGTGGTTTGTAGTTTCCGAAGAAGGTCCCTTTGAGAGTCCTCTCATTCAATACGTTCATAGGGTGGGTCTTGAACACGGCGTCTTTGTGAGGCACACCGACTAGAACAGCAACACCCCAGCCCTGAGAATATCATCAACAAATCTTATATATTGTGGATTGTTTTTAAACTAATGGGAAGTTGTGGGAAGAGTAGAAAGTTACATCATGAACACATTCAAATGCAGATATCATAGCGTCAATGTTGCCAGTACACTCGATGCTGCGGTCCACTCCTCCATCAGTCATCTCCGCAAGCACCTGATGAAAACCAAGACTTCTTCAAATAACTGAAATATTGCCTTTTTGATATAGGGACCTAGAATCACGCTCTATACACCTAATAAAATCTAGAAAACTAAAACAAGTTCTGAATGTATTTTGGTAAAAACCCATTTAACACAAACTAATTAGAAACAATATTTCTTATCAATGCAGTGTTGTGAAGCAAACCTCTTGAACTGGTTTGTGATGATCTTTTGGGTTGACGAACTCAGTAACACCAAACTTCTTGGCTGGTCGCAGAGAGAATTATTGATAATTAGTAATATATATTGAATAAACAAACACACACACACACACACACACACACACACAAAAATTATAGTTGAAGTGGGAATTGATTGGTAGTAGAATTTTACCTTCCTCAAACCGCTTAGGGTTCAAATCAACACCAATAATCCTAGAAGCTCCTGCTATCCTCGCTCCTTCAGCGGCCTAATCATGTTTAATCCCATAACATATTGTTTCATATTAGGGAAATGAATACAAATATAAGTTTGTCTGCAATAAATAAGAGAGAGAGGAAAGAGAGAAACTCACAGCAAGGCCTACAGCTCCCAATCCAAAAACAGCCACGGTTGAACCCTTTGTGGGTTTTGCAACGTTCAAAGTGGCACCAAGACCTAAAAAAAAGCAATTCAATGGAAAGCTTTGATTTGGGAGAGAAATTTAGCAAATGGTGTGAGATGAAATGGCTTCTCACCTGTTGAGATCCCACAGCTAAGAACACAAACTTTATCAAGAGGAGCTAAAGGATTGATCTTGGCAACACAACCGACATGGAGGACAGTGTACTCGCTGAAAGTAGAGGTGCCAACAAAATGGTAAATGGGTTTTCCTTTGATCGAAAATCTCGATTGACCGTCACCGATCATAACTCCCCTGTCTGTGTTTATCCTTAGCAGATTGCACATGTTGCTCTCCTCAGATTTGCAGTGGGCACATTCTTTGCATTCCCCTGTGAAAACAGGGAGGACATGGTCTCCGGGTTGAAGTTCTGTCACACCCTCTCCAACGCTTTCAACAATTCTAAGTTCATAAGAACAAATAAATTAATGAATAAGTTATTTTCTAGGCAAAGAAATAATTGGGAACAAGCCTGTACTAGCTACTATAAGAATTTATGAATTTAAGGCCCTGTTTGTTTTGATTTTTGACAACTAATTGTGAATCCTAAACTGATTATTGGACTCAAAATTAAATAATTAGTTTTGGAGTCACAATCGCATTCTCAAAATCTAAAACAAACAGAGCCTGAAAGTTCTTTTTGTGGGATAAGTATAAAAGAGTGACTTGTATTGGATTAGAAATAATCACTTCAAAAAAAATGCTGTAACTCTCCCTCAACTATGATTTTATCTTCTTTTTTTTGAACAGTGACTATGATTTTATCTTTAGATTTACTTCTCAAAGCATCTTCGTCATGCAGAGTAATTAACAGCAATGATTATCATTTTTATCTTTTTCTTTAATATCGATGTAAATAATTAAAAATAGTAATGGGAACTCAAATATTCATTTCGGTAAATTTAAAAAGAGCTTCCTGTGCATAAAAACCAGCAGCAATTTTGATCTAAAACAAGAAATTTATGTTAAAAATTAATAGGAAAAGAAACAGACGATTCATATCAGTAGCATTAACAGTAGAAATCTAAAAATTAATGTATAAATCCAACAGCCTATTTAAAAACCAATATTTTCCATCGAAACATCATGGACCGAGCATGAGTAATACCAACATACGTAAAACAATCCAAAAAAGGAGCCGAAAAGAAGAACAATACATCAAAGTGAAAAATTTAAAAACAATTAAAATTAAATAGATTGGTAAAAACTATCATACCCTCCTGCTTCATGGCCAAAGATGCGAGGAAACATGGGTGTCTGACCCTGTAAAATTCAAAACCAATTTCATTTTCAGTCATCCAATGATGCACAACACCATAGTAAATCAAACAAAATCAGAGAGATGAAATAGTTTTTTTTTTGTTATACCTTGGCTTCCCAGAAATAGACATCAGTGTGGCAAAGAGAGGTATAGAGTATCTTCAAACGGACCTCCATGGCCTGTGGTGGTGCCACCTCAACCTCCTCTATCACCAATGGCTTCCCTGCCTCCCAAGCAACCGCAGCTATATATATGCACCCACAAAATTATAGAATACAATCAATGAATTGAGGGGGGAAAATCCATAGGGGCAAACAAGAGAAAAAAAAAGTAACATGAGGACCAATAAGTAAATGGATAAAACCCATCAAAGACAAACCAGAAGTACATAAGTCATATATCAAACAAATAGAACCTTTGTTAAAATATGAAGTCCCAAATTCTAATGAACACAGTCCAAGAAAGTGTAAGAACTGAATAAATGATCCTTTTTTTGGCAAAAATGTGCATAAGATTAAAAACCCATCAAGGAAATTAAGAACCCAAATCATGTTGCTTGCTAAAAATTGCAGAATACATTCATTTCATTGAATTGAGGGGAAAAAACCATAGGGGCAAAGAAGAGAAAAAGAGTAACATGAGGACCAATAAGTAAATGGATAAAATTTATAGAAGAAAAACCAGGAGTACACAAGTAACATCCCATCAAAAAAATAGAACCATTGTCAAAATATGAAGTCACTAATGAACAGAGTCCACGAAAGTGTAAGGACTGAATAAATGATCAGTTTTTGGAAAAAATGTGCATAAGATTAAAAACCCATCAAGAAAATTAAGAACCCAATTCAGAAACAATCAACAAAATACAGAAAAAAGGCTAAAAGTAAAAGAAACTTATTACAATGCCTAACAGACGAAAACCAATGTATTTTCTTTTGTATTTCTTACCTCTGCATCGTATAACCTGACCAGCTGTACTCGACATCTCTTGCATTCTCTTTACCTGTTTCTCCTCCTTTACTTCCTTCAATTTATCGACTCGAATTCCAGATGAAGATAGATAGACTCTTTGGGGTATATTTATACTAGAAAATACAGCTGATACTGTCATTTTCAGTTGAAATCCTGCCCTCTTATACAGCGGCGTTAGGAAAACCATCCCAGTTTTGGAGCCTCCGAAATTGGGGCGTTCAGTTTTGTCTTTTCCGGTTTTGTTTTGTCTGTTTTGAAAGTCTAGAGCGGTTCTGAAAATTCTCCCTATTCACCTCCTACAGGTTTAGTGACATTATCAGTTAACCCTGTAGATCAGTGGGTCTCATATTTAACGATCTTATGGGTCATCTCCTTACGTATGGAATAAGACTTTTTACAGAAGCGTAAGAGTGAGACTTGTCCAAATGTGAAGAATCCTTGAAGGATTTAGGGACTTGCTAGCGTCTATCACGAAAGGCATTTCGCGGGATGGTCTGTTCCATGTGACAGCAGCCACCTTGTGAATGAAGACAAAATTTGCTGATAAGTGAGCCTTTTTGGCTGCTGTCACATGCAACAGACCATCTGCAAAATGCCTTTTGGGATGGATGCTAGCAGATCCCTAGATTTTATATTGTAAACTAGTTTCTCAAGTGCCCTTGCAAGTTAATGGCACCACACACAGTTCAAAAAATGGGTAAAAACTTCTAAAGTACACTTAAAATCATTTGCACAAGAGTCTGAAGGCAAAAGAGGAGTCAGAATATTTAAGGACACATTTGGCATTCCTGCTGATCGACCCTGACCAATCAGAGTGGACCCAACAATAAGTTGTGGAAAAAGAAGAAAGAAAAAAAAAAAATCCAAGAATGGCCATCATGGACGACTGTCGAATTGAGAAGTCGACTGTGAGGAGAAATGATCGAAAGTTTTTCTTTTCTATAAGAATTAGGTTCGGGGTACGAGTTGAATTCCTTCATCACACGATTCGATGAAATATCTTGGATCTACGTCGGATTGGTCCATGTATCATAACCCGCTGATCATGCTGATGTATTTCCTCATCAAACTAATCTGTGACTCTGACATCTGACTCATAATGCATCACTGGTTTACCTTTGACCATCTGACTTTCCTTTGTTGTTAGGCCAGTCCGGACTTGGCGAATCGGGCCTTTCATTCAGAGATGGGAGGGGATTACTGGAGGGTTGCTGCTCGGGCTAGCCTGAATGGCCGATTCCTATTCCTGCTTAGTTGCTTACGCGAAAACCCCTATTCTGATTATTTAAGCCCCACCTTATTGAGTTTACTATTCGCCGCTTGTCAGCCCCTAATCAATTTCTTGAGTTCTAATAAAGGCCATATGAGCAGCACCTTCTCAATTCTCGCGCGTCGACTAACACGGTCGAATGTGTCCAAGATCGGTCGACTGGCCAGGGATTTCCTGCATTGGTGTGATCACTAACGACTAGTTTGATGGCCGACTGTGGTTCATCCGTCCTAACCATTAAACACCTCAAATGGCTAGTTTTGGGCTTTTTCTGTAAATTTAAGCATTGGGATCTTTTGCAATCAACCTTTGACACTTCCAAACACCCAAGAGCTCTAAGTTTTCAATTGAGAATCAATTTTTAAGTGCAAAGCACACTCACTTTCAATCTCAAGTGCCATGCCTGCAAACCCATTTGAGAGATTGGATTTGGCCTCTTTTGTAATCTATTTTGAGTGTTGTGGAGAGTTCTTCAAGTGTGCAACAGCCTAGTGAGAGGCGATCATTAACTTCACTTTTCACTCTGTTGCCACTGAAATCTGGAATGAAGATGGGTCGGCCCCTAAGGCGAAGATCAGCAACCTGCGCAATACAACGAATCGTCAGAAAACTAGCTGGAGTTTCGAATCCAAAGAAACTCTCCAATGCTTAAGTTAGCAATGGCAACAGATATGTAGGCTAAGCTCTCAGATGCCCCAACGAAAGCAAAGAATGGATTCAGAATCCGTACCTTAGAGCCTTAGTTCTCCTATTATAGAGTGAGAGTCCTGGTGACTTGGGAAAGTTACCTCTTGGGACTCTTTCATGATTGATTGAATTTCCTGAAAATACGAGTTTCTAAGTTTATCCTTTGGTCACTGCCTTCTAGAGTTGCAGCTTTCAAGTTCAGGGTTTCTAAGAGTTTCACATGAGGTGCGAAATTTGCCTTTTACCCCTTGCACATTTGAGCCGTGCGTGCCACATGTCCACCTCTGATTGGGTGCTTATTTTTACCCGAAACACATGCCCGCCATTTCCTTGGGTCAGTTCGGGCCAAGGAAGTAACGGTGCACCTTAGATTCCACATGTTAACTTGGCAGTACCTAGCCCCATTTGGCTGCCTCCCAAGTAGGCCATGGTAGAGTCCTCGAAGGGTCTTGTCGATGAGAGTCCAAAAACCGATTAGAAAGTGGCTCAAAACTTGACCTTGTAGTAAGAGACAAAGTAGTGGGTGACTTTATCAATACTGAAGTGAAAACAGTAAGATCCCACATTGAAAAGGGAGAGAAAGTTTGTGGGCTATATGTGAACTCTCCTTCTCTCTGTGTGGAAGTGTTTTCAGCATCTCCAAGGGGCGGGTCCAGCAGAATGCATAGGTCACGGTTAGTGCAACTGGAGAACAAAATCAGCGAGGGTGGGAAAACCTAGAATTGGGCAATATTTACACAGTAGGGGCCAGGTGTGATAGAATTGTATCATAGTCGTAAGTCCCGCGGTACGGTGTGCCACCAAGGGCATTGTGCCCTAAGCGGGTGGATTGTAAGATCCCACACCAGAAAGCGAGAGAAAGTTCCTTGTCTATATATGTGAACTCTCCTTCTCCTTGTGTAGACGTGTTTTCAACATCTCCAAGGGGTGGATCCCATGGAAGGGTTCTGGCACAGTTAGTGCTAATGGAAAACAAAACTGGGGAGGGTGGGAAAACCTAGAACAGAAGAATATTTACACAGTGGTGTCGAGGCGTGACAAAAACAAACTCCGTCCCTCTTTTTTTTTCAAATCATCTCTTCTGTCTCTCTCTCTCAGATGACTATACTTATTACTCTACCACTCCTATCTCCGGACAGAACTCCACCTCCTTCTCTCTTCTCCTTTTTTATAATCTTCCTTTTTCCTTTAAAGGCAAATCTCTTTTTCATATAAGATACCATTAAACGAGATGTCATCTTCAAATTTGCTTTGATAACTTTGCAAGATTTGGTGCATAAAAGATACTTACACACCCAAATTAAGAGGAAGGCGAGATACTATTGGTCGGTGATGGAGCCACTGAATTTCCGATAAAAGGAAGCAAAACTAGAATAGAAGGATTTTTTTGTTAAATTCTAAGCCATGTGTATTTTTGGCAATATCAAAATTTGCAGAGAAGTCCTCACCGTGAGTAGGAAGGATGGATAAATCGGCTATATCTAATAGTGTGGTACTCATTGGACAAATTTTGAACTAAAAAGAATTTGTGGTCGAACACCAAAAATACAAGGTGCAGATAACAGAGGACAATTTTCAATTTTCTTGGTTTTTGATAAATGTACGGCATCATAAATTCCAATGTCCTTCAAAGAGTCACCCTTCTCTAGGGAAGAGGGTGTCATTGATAAGATGAAAGGAATGTTGGCTGACGAAAGTTGGAATCAAAGAGACCCTAACTGAATCCCACCAGCGCTACACACGGTTTGGAGGAAGAAGATGATGATTTCCTCCATTTTTCTCGTCTTCTAAGCATATATTGCAGGTTCTGAAGATACATGTTGAATCCCATGACGACAAGTGTTCTGGGTATACTGCCAAAATCTAAATACAGAACGGCATGATCGGGTGGACATTGGAGATTTTTAATTTCAAAGATTAAGGGAGATAAATGTAAATGCTAGAATAATAATTAGGCCTACGTGTTCATGCTCCTAAAAGTTTAAGTGAAGGTTGGTGTGTATCAACCTGCACAATTAAATTTCAATTTAGAAGACATTCCATCGATTCCTTTTATAAATCGAAGAAATGTAGAGGGCAATGTTTACACCCATTTTTTACTTTAAAATTGGTCATGTGAGGTGGGATTCTCTAAAAAGCCAAGGTCATGGGTGCTCAAGCCTACTTTCATCGCAACAACCCCAACCTTCCTTTAATCCAACGACTCCCTCAAGCGGTCCTAATTCAGTCGACTCTCTTTGGTGGTTGCAACTTTCATTATCGTGGCCTAGTGGACTTGAGTCCGATGTGCATGGATTCTGTGTCCCAGGATTCTTTCGAAAGATATCGACTAATGACTTGTTCATTGGAATCAAAGTAGTTGCATGCCCGCTATCATTTTTCCAGAATATGGAGGCAACAATTATTCTCAAACAGGGGAACATGAATAATTCAAAACGAAAGTGGACAGTTACAACAAGTACCCTCTCAAAGACAGAGGCAATAGTTTTGATCCTAAGAATCCCAAATCAAAACCCCAAACACAAGAAAACCCTTCTGTCTTCTTCTTGTCTCCCTCTCTCTCTCTCTTTCTTTCTTTTTTCACTTTCTTTTCTTTTTGTTCTTTTTATGTTTTTGCATTTTTCACTTCACACAGATGCCACCGACTCACTCACTTGTTTCCTTTTCACCAATTTGAAAAAAAACTCTGATTTCCTATTGTTGGCACGCGGTTTTGGCCTCCTTCGATCCGGGGTGTGAGCTAGGGTTTGTGTGTGATCGTGTGTGCATGTATGTACGGGCGTGCCAGCCTCTCCCGGCAAGGATAAGAAATTCAATTTGAAGGGTGGTCAAAAGACCAAAACCTTTCCATCCCATGTGATTGGATTTCAAGCGACTGAGAAGAAGAGGGGAACAACACTTCTTCCTTGGGTTCGACTGCCTTTACACATATGAAAATGACTTTTTATGTGGGAAACACAACATTTTTCTACTTATGCAATGCAAAAGAAAACAAAAGGAATTCGAGAGTGAAGTGGCGGGGGGTGCCCCTACACACAAAAGGCGTGGAAGACCCTCAGGGTTGAGAGACTGTCCGACTCTAACCAAGTGATAAAACGAGCACAAACCCAGCGCCAGTGCAGGGGATAAAACGAACTAAAGAGAGAGACTGGCCTGGGAGATGAATCCATTGCTTCCTTAATTTGAGTTATAGCTACAGCTACAGCTACGGAAAAGTCAAAGGTACTTGTACGGGAATGATAAAATGCTAATACATGTTTTGATTTTTGGTTCTGGGACATATTCCTTGGAGACATATGCCTCCTTATATAGCTTTATTTTGGTAACCGCTCCTCATCACACCACGTTCTTCTTGGAGGGAAACTTTTTGGTAACTACCCATGATGGGTTACCTTATTTCCACGTCTTCCATAGCCCAAGTGCCCATCTTCCACCTTCTCATGAATGGCAACAAACATGCCACGTCGTTGAGTCATTCAAACAGATAGCATTGTGCCGATTCAGTCCCATTTGACCGATTGTCTCGTCTAGGGTGAACATGTTCTACCAAATATCTTCAACAACTGCCTACTTACGCATTTTGGGTTGTGCACATTTCCCTACGTGTCCATTAAGTGCCATCGTGGCACATAATTCTATTGACCCGGTCTACGTGGACTGTCACCCATTGATCCGGTCATTTATGACCGGTAAAACCCAAAATGGGTGTAAACACCTATACTTCATACGATTCTAATTGTGAGTGGATGTGGGGTCCGCATCATGAGGCTGGACCCCACAACAAATCAATGCTCAAAATCCAAAACGAACAGGGCCTTCAGGTGCGTTTGGATTGCCGATGTCAGAATTGGAATCATGATCTGATTCCAATCCGTCCAACTCAAGTATTTCGCTAACAAAGAGCAAAATCAGGAGGGGGAAATTGACATCTAGGCAGAATTGACATCGGGACAGAATCAGAGGGTGGAAAATGCCGGAATCTATTTCCCACTTCAAGAGATGGTATTCTGATTCCGCCCCAGCAGGAATTGAATGTTTATCTGTTTTTTTTCGTTAACACTTTAATTTTAATAATTTTTTCATTCCATTTAAAGAAGAATCGGAATTGGAATCCCAATCCGAGGATAGGGAGAATTTTTCAAACAGAGAAAACCAAAACTGGTTTTGACTTTCAAAACAAACAGAACAAAACTGGGACTCCCCAATCCGGGGAGGCTCCAAAACCGGGATGGTTTTCCCAACGCCGCTGTATGAGAGTGCCGGATTTGCTATTCTCTAGCTCGTGCTTCTAGTATAAATATATCCTAGGATTCTATCCATCTTCATCTGGAATTCGAGTTGAGAAATTGAAGGTATTTTTTTAGGAACTGATTAAGGACAAGTACTAAAGAGAAAGCAAAAGAAATGTCGAGCACAGCTGGTCAGGTGATACGATGCAGAGGTGAGAGAAACAAAAGAAAATGGGTTTTTTACTTTCAGGTTTTTTTTTTCTCTACTTTGTTGATCGTTTCTAATTTGGGTTTTTAATCTTATGCACAATTTCTCTGTTTCTATTTCTGTTATTGTTCATTAGTATTTGATACTTCATATTTTAACTAGGGTTCTATTTGTTTGGTTAGTATATCGAATAGATACTCCTCACTTTTTAAATGTACGATATGGCCTGCACCATAGGATGATCCAAACCGTCCATTAGATGGGCCACAGCCTAAATAGGTTGTCCCCCAAAAATCAGTTACATAGGTTGATCCTAACCCTCTGTAGATCGGAGGGTTAGGATCAACCCTCTATAGACCGGAGGGTTAGGATCAACCCTCTATAGATCGGAGGGTTAGGATCAACGTATGGAAATGATTTTTGGGACACAACCTATTTAGGCTGTGGCCCATCTAATGGACGGCTTGGATCATCCTATGGTGTGGGCTATACCGTACTTTGAATAAAGTGAGGAGTGCCCTCATCAAAATACAGTAGTGCTGATAACATTTCCCTTTATTTTTAGAAGGATTAGTATTTGGTACTTCATATTTTAAATGAGAAAACGGTTCCTACACATGTGTAGATAAGTTATCTGCACACTAGCTTAAAATACAGTGGGGGCCACATTATGTGGGTGATCCAAACCATTCATTTTTAAGGCCCTCTCATAGATAGGGTGTCCACAAAAAATCAGATCCATAGGATCATCCTCACCATTCGAATTGTGTAGGCAAAAAATGGACTAATTTGTGAAGGTTTAAAGACATCCATTTTACCTCCACAAATCGTAGGGTTGGGATGATCCTATAGATCTGATTTTTCGTAGACACCCTATCTATGTGAGGGCCTTTAAAATGGATGGCTTGGATCACCCAAACAATGTGGGCCCCCACTGTATTTTAAGCTAGTATATAGAGAACTCTCTACACATATGTGTAGGAACCGTTTTCTCATTTTAAATAGGGTTCTATTTGTTTGGGTATGTTACTTACTTCTTGGGTACATTTGAAAATGGGTTCTATTGATGGGATTCTATCCATTTATTTCCAAACAGAAAGATGGGAAAAAAAGGAAATGATATATTAGCCCCTTTCCCCTCTAGTGTAAAGGAGTAGTCATAAGCATGGTTTGAAATTTCGACCGTTATCCGAAATTTCGGTCAACACCGACACCGAAACGACTGAAATCCAAAATATCCGAAATTTACAAAATTTCGGTCGTTTCAGAAGAAGTTTCATATAAAATATTAATTTTTTATTCCTTTACAAAATTTCAGCCGATCGAAATTCGGTAAATTCTGCCTAACAAAACGGCATTTCGAGCATCTTTACCTAATTTCGACCGAAATTTCGGTTTCGGCTAGGTCCGAAATGGCGAAATATATGCGGAAACCGAAATTTCAAACCATTGTCATAAGTCATAAGACTCATAACTACACTAGATGGGGCTGTCCCAAGTAAGAAAAGGTGGCGATTATGAAGCAACTTAGTGGTCCTCACATGTTAATGTTTTTTGTTTTGTTTACCTCATGGATATTTTTCCTCAATCCATTGATTCTATATTGTAATTTTGTAATTTTGTGGGTGGCATATATAGCTGCTGTTGCTTGGGAGGCAGGGAAGCCATTGGTGATAGAGGAGGTTGAGGTGGCACCACCACAGGCCATGGAGGTCCGTTTGAAGATCCTCTACACCTCTCTCTGTCACACTGATGTCTATTTCTGGGAAGCAAAGGTATAACCAAAAAAAAAAAAAAACTATTTGATTTCTCTGATTTTGTTTGATTTACTGTGTTGTGGCTTAGATGACTGAAAAAATTGGTTTTGAATTTTGCAGGGTCAGACGCCCATGTTTCCTCGCATCTTTGGCCATGAAGCAGGAGGGTATGATATTTTTAAGTGTTTATCAAATTCTCACTTTCATGTATTTTTCTTCTTTTTGGCTACTTTTTTGGATTGTTTTAGCTATGTTGGTATTACTCGTGATCAGTCCCTAATGTTTTAAACGAAAAGATTGGTCTCTGTGCAGAATGCTGGATTTCTTCTGTTAATTTTAGGATTTCTATTCTTAATGTTACTGATATTATTTTGTCACATAAATTTCTCGTTTTAGATCAGGACATATCAAAATTCCTACCAGTTTTTATTCAGTCAAAACTCCTTTTAAATTTACAGAAATGAATATTTGAGTCCCCATTACTATTTTTAATTATTTACATAGACATTAATTCAAAAATAAAAAAATATTAATTAAGAAGATAAAAATTACATAGATATTAATTAAAAAGATAAAAATGATACTAATGAAGATGCATTGAGAAGCAAATGTAAAGATAAAATCATGTTGAGGGAGAATGACAGGATTTTTTAAGTGATTATTGCTAATCCAATAAGGCCCTGTTCGTTTAAGAATATGACAACGATTGTGCATGCTAAAGCGATTATTGGACTCAAATTTGAACGTAATTCTGAGGCCAATAATAGGTTTCGCACTCGCAATAGGTTGTAATAATCTTAGAAAAACAGGGCGTAAGCGTCACTCTTTTATACTTATCCCACTAAATTATACTTTTAGGCTCTGTCTTTCGGATTTTGAGAGCACGATTGTCAGTCCGAAACTGATTATTTAATTTTGTGTCCAATAATCAGTTTAGAATTCCCAATTGGTTATCAAAATCCAAAAGAAACAGGGTCTTAAATTCTTAATTTCATAAACTGCAGTATGTAGTCCAGACTTGTCCCCAATTATTTCTTTTCCTAGAAAAAACAACTTATTTCCTTCATTTATGTGTTCTTATGAATATAGAATTGTGGAAAGCGTTGGAGAGGGTGTGACAGAGCTTGAACCTGGAGACCATGTCCTCCCTGTTTTCACAGGGGAATGCAAGGAATGTGCTCACTGCAAATCGGAGGAGAGTAACATGTGCGATCTGCTAAGGATAAACACAGACAGGGGAGTTATGATAGGTGATGGTCAGTCAAGATTTTCGATCAAAGGGAAACCCATCTACCATTTTGTTGGCACTTCCACTTTCAGCGAGTATACCGTCATCCATGTTGGTTGTGTTGCCAAGATCAATCCTTTAGCACCTCTTGATAAAGTTTGTGTTCTTAGCTGTGGGATCTCAACAGGTAAGAACCCATTCCATCTCACTCCATTTGCTAAATTTCTCTCCCAAATCAAAGCTTTCAATTGAATAGGGGTTTTCTTCTCAGGTCTTGGTGCGGCTTTGAACGTTGCAAAACCCAAAAAGGGTTCAACTGTGGCTGTTTTCGGATTGGGAGCTGTAGGCCTTGCTGTGAGTTTCTCTCTTTCTTCCCTCTCTTATTTGTTACAGACGGAATTTATTTGTATTCCTTCTCCTAATATGAAACAATATGTTATGGGTGTTAACATGATTAGGCCGCTGAAGGAGCAAGGATAGCAGGAGCTTCTAGGATTATTGGTGTTGATTTGAACCCTAAGCGGTTTGAGGAAGGTAAAATATTATTAATATCAATCAATACCCACTTCAACTAGAAATTTGGTGTTGTCGAGTGGGGTTTGTTAGAGCTTTTTTAGTGTATGTTTTGACTCTCTCTCTCTCTCTCATATATATATATATATATATATATATATATATATATATATATATATAATGTTTTTTGATTCAATATATATTACTAATTATCAATAATTCTCTCCGCGACCAGCCAAGAAGTTTGGTGTTACGGAGTTCGTCAACCCAAAAGATCATGACAAACCAGTTCAAGAGGTTTGCTTCACTACACTGCTGCATTAAACTGTGTATTTGCATTGATAAGAAATCTTGTTTCTTAACAGCATAGTGTTAAATGGGTTTTCACCATAATACATTCAGTAATTTGTTTTAGTTTAGTAGATTTTAGTAGGTGTATAGAATGTGATTCTAGGTCTCTATATCAAAAGGGCAACATTTCAGTAATTTTAAGAGATTTTAGTAGGTGTATAGAATGTCTGAATGTGATTCTAGGTCTCTATATCAAAAAGGCTACATTTCAGTAATTTTAACAAGTCTTGGTTTTCATCAGGTTCTTGCTGAGATGACTGATGGAGGAGTGGACCGGAGCATCGAGTGTACTGGGAACGTTAATGCTATGATATCTGCATTTGAATGTGTTCATGATGTAACTTTCTACTCTCCCCACTACTTACCATTGATTTAAAAACAATCCACTATATATAAGATTTGTTGCTAAAATTCTCAGGGCTGGGGTGTGGCTGTTCTGGTCGGCGTGCCTCACAAAGACGCTGTGTTCAAGACCCATCCAATGAACTTATTGAATGAGAGGACTCTCAAAGGAACTTTCTTCGGAAACTACAAACCACGCTCCGATCTTCCTTCAGTCGTTGAAAAGTACATGAACAAGGTACATGATCTATTGAATTTAGTAGTTTATTTTGTATTTTCTCTTGTTCTAATTAATGTTTCTAAGCGAATCAAATGGATTTAAATCAACATATGGCCATTTGAATTACTAGTTTTTAGAATTGTAGCGTAATCCACCTCACAAACTTCAGTTTACTAGTGAAATTAAGAGTATAATGGGTGTTTAATCTTTGCCTTGTTTGTGGGTTGCATGGTGCAGGAGCTTGAAGTGGAAAAATTCATCACCCACGAAGTCCCTTTCTCTGAAATCAATAAGGCGTTTGAGTACATGCTTCAAGGGGATGGCCTTCGGTGCATTATTCGCATGGATGGATAAGGAAGGTGGAATCAAATCTCAGATTGCCATTGGAAGCAAAGGAAAAAAAAGTGGATATGGAATAAAGTCTATATTGGTTTTGATGCTTGTTACACGTAGATAGATAAGCTCTTCATTTGTTGTGTCGAAAGAGGTTGTTTGGACAACATTCAGTGTGTCTGAATGTGTCTTCTGTATAAGAAGGAAGAATGTTTATGACATGTTTCGTTTATGAACTACAGTTCCTTTGGTTTCTTCATAAGGAGGTGATATTTTCACTCCCCTGCATTACACATGCGCTCCCCTTATAACGTGATTTGACGTGAAAAGTGGGCAACTTTAATGCTTTTTGACATCAAATCACGTTATAAGGGGGCGTATGCTTAATGCCGGGGGTGTGTGAAAATATCATCGCCCTCTTCTTCATATTATAGACTTGTTTAAGGAATGGTTTTGATACTGGGATCTTATCATGGATGCACATACTAGGGAAAATGTACTAGAGGCGGGCACTTTCATAGTGATCCAAACCTATGTTTCCCTGGCCTAGCAATGGATGGCCATGGAGCAAAGTCTGTCCCCATTGAATTATCCTACCAATTTGTGGCCCTTTAAATGGATGAAAAATGAAAAAAAAAAAGAACAATCTTTATTCAACTCGAGAGCTACTACAAATTGGACGGTTAGAATCATCCAATGGGGATTTCGCTCCATGGTTTAAATTTCGGATTTCATCCGGGACCGAAATTTAAAACCGAAACCGAAATTTAAAAATTTCGGCCAGAATTATAACATTTTTACCAAAATTTAAACCGAAACCAAAATTTTAATCCTTGCTCCTAGCTAAGCCTAGAAATAGGGGAAATGATTTCGAGAAGTGATAAATTCACCCTTTTTTACTTGGAAAGCCTCCTCTGGGTTATATATGAGGATTTGCTAGCATCCATCGCAAAAGGTGTTTCTTGGATGGGCTGTTGCATGTGAGTGCAGCCACCTTGTGAATGAAGACAAAATCTGCTGAAAAGTGAGCCTATGTGGCTGCTCTCACATGCAACAGCCCATCCCCGAAATGCCTTTTTGCGATGGATGCTAGCAAATCCTTACATCCCTTTTTCGTCCTCGAGCCACCCCATTGTAGTGTAAAATGGGGAGTGGCCCCCACTTTTACTTTTGCCCCTGCTTGAAAGTAGATGGGCATCTATAATAAAAGAACCCCCTACACACCCATTGTTATTATGCAACTTACATAATATATGCAAAAAGTAGGTTCTTTTATGATAGTTTTCTAAGATGTCATGGTAATAATCAACCGTAGTTCCTACCGTTTAAGATGTCATGGTAATACTCAAGATCAATTCGCAAAATCCAGAACGAATAGGGATCGACTGAATGTGATTCCAAGAAATGATTTTCATTTGGTTGGATCATATGATTATTGGAGTTTCAACCATTACATGGAGTTTCAACCATGGCACCGAGGATCATAGTATAACTCCATATTTTGTGCAAAGGAAATGGTGGAACATATATTTCCCAGAAACATAGAGATCTTAGTCACCATTAAAAACATCCCACCCCCACCCCCACCCCCACACACCTATTGTTGGCGTAAAATCGAGCAACCGGCCCGATGGTGACATGTGGCATCAAAAGCGATACTCCTGATGTCTGGACTCGCGATCGGGTACGACCGCCTGGCCTGATCTTTATCAAAAGCAAAAGGGGAGGGAACTCAGCGCCATCATCCGTCAGGCTACCTGCTAGATAGCTAGCATGTTGCCACCTTAAAGCACGCCAGGCTTCATCACTTATCAGTACACCAAGTGTACGACACCTGTCAATGCCATACGGAACCTCTCATTGCTTGCCACCTCACTAGCATGTGCCGCTCCTTAAGGAAATGTCATGTCCACCACCTACTCAAGGAAAGGGCATTGCCAAAACTGTACAATCGCCTTCGTTCCTCGTACTAACTGTTGGGACCCAGGTAGAACTCACCCTCAAAAGCAAGCTCTTAAGGGGATGGTGCCCAAATGCTTATAATCCCATCCACATCCTTTCACATATCCGATGTGGGATTATTGGTTTCATGTAGAACCCCCAACAATTCCCCCCCCCCCCTCTTCATGTGGAAGCAAACGTGGACAAACTTGCCCATCCACGCGGGTGCAACGTGGGAACTACAAGATCTTCCCCGAGGGATTTTTCCATCCTCAAAGGCAATACAGGGATTACCACGCCCCGGCTTTGATCCCACTTGTTGGGACCTGAGTAGAACTCATCCTCAAAAGCTAGCCGTTAAGGGGAGGGTGCTCAAATCCTAATAAGCCCATCCACATCCTTTCACATATCTGATGTGGGATTAATGCTTTCACATGGAACCCCCAACACCTACTACCCCTAGGAGTTGTACCACATTCCAAAAGCTCCCAATCACCTTCATCCACTAATGGTCGTAGGATGCCAGGAGTCGACACCTTTTCACCAAAGACTTGTTAGTTGAACAAGAGATCCAGGCCTAGCAGAAGAGGCCATGGAAAGCATGAAAACAAAAAAAATTCCCTTGCTCTTAATCCTAGAAATCCTAGATTACTAAATTCTTATTAATGATCAAAATTAAAACACATAAGGAATATAAATTATACTGATTAACTATCTAACTGATAGTCTCTACTAGATTCACTCTTTGTTTGGCTCTTGCGCTTCTCAAGCACGAAGTCCCTGAAAGTGGAAGTAGTGGCTTCCTCTGTCGCATAGACAACAGAGGATTCTTATCTAATCTAAGAGAAGGGATTGATGGAAACTCAATTGGAGATCAAAGGGAAGAAACAATCTGGACTTTTCTTTTTGAAACTAGAACTAGAAGGTGAAAATGTTTTGGGTTATTTTTCTCTAGAGACTCAGAACGATTTTTGCATAGGTGGAAAAGTGTGCCCAAAACGTTTTGGCCTTTGTAAGAGTCCTGAAGTTTCTTCCCACTTTCTCTCCTATCTTTGTACAATGAATTTTATCAACATTATTTTTATTCGTGAGATTGTTTATGTTTTCCAATTAATCTTTTAAAAGCGATAATTTTCTAAAACCCAATTCACCCTCTCCACATCTTGGGTTGCCACTACCTGGGCCTCATATTTTACGTGACTTTGTTATTCGTCTTATCTTTTTTTTTGGATTTTTGGGTCTAAAGGTGTTTGATAGAAAGTCAAGCTTCACAGTAGATTCTCTTCGTACCAATATATCTGTTTACACCAAAACTCATGCCCCTGGAAGGGATACATGATCACTTGAGTTTCAAGGTGATTGATATATAAGTCAAGAATTATGTGGTCCATTTCAAAGTTTTCACCCTGCTTGGAATAATACATTACTAAAATTCTACTAATTTTAAAACATTTTTAAAACATATCTTGTTCCTCGCCTAGTGCATTGCACGGGTCAATTGGTACCAGAGCTATAAAGGCTCTTAGATAGAGATTTTCAAAATCTGGACCCGTTGGGTACAATTGCTACGTCAACCTAGCATATGAGTCCGGATTTTTCGACAAAGAAGCTGGACCCATCCGATATGATCCGGTCATATCGGAAAAATTGCCAATGGGGGACACCAAAATACAAGAATTGTAACGGGCGACGCACTTTCGAAAAATTGTTAGAGAGGGATGAAATTGGGGTTATCAAGTCTCTAGAAGGGGGATTATCAATCCTCTAAATGGGCTTATCAAAGTCTCGAAAGGCGGTTATCAACCCTCTTTAACAATTTTCAAAGATTATAAGCTCCGTTTGGTTGCCGGGTTTTTTTCTTTTCCTGGGATTTATGTGGGTAAAGGTAGGAGACATAATTAGCGAAAGATATTATGACGAGTGGAGAGAGGGTAGAGAGAGAAAAAGAGAGACCACCATTTTCAAGACAAGATTTAGCTGGACCAAGAAAAAAAAAAAAAACCCAGCAACCAAACTGTTGGAGGCGAATCGGAAAAGTTTTCTCCACAAAGAAACGATAATGTTAGGCCCGAAATCGGTTAACAGATATGACAGTGACGTAAGAGCCGAGCTAGAGGACCCGAGAAGCCGAGGTGAAGGAAATAGAGTCCGGATGAACTGTGTTCTGCACAGAAGCAAACGAGGTCAGAATGACCGACCCGGAGTGTACTCCGGACAGGCCCTTCGACACTCAAGTCAGTATGAGCCGGAGTGAAGAGGGAGTTTTAAGAGTGGTGGGTGAGAATTCAATACCCAATTTATGAGCTTTGGAAGCCTTTTTATAAGGAAAGTTTCGGGTAGGTGGGGAGTTAATGCCCCCAATGCAGGTGTCGACCAGCTAAACTACCCCTGCTGACGTCGGTTCTGCGGTGGGCCCTCCTCTAGCCACGTGTTGGAAGCTAACAGGCTGCTGCATTGTCGCACCCCATCAGTTGCCCCCCAGTTCTCCAAGTTATTATGGTGACTTGGGGAAATGTGGTAGAGTACGCTTCCGATTGGAAGTGGTCGAGGCTTGGCCTGTGGTAGTCCCGAATATGAAGCAGTCCGGAAACGCGTCATATCCAGTCCGGCTTGGGCCGGACTGTTTTTTGTCGTTTAGCGACCCAGTCCGACTTGGGCCGGACTGCTTTTTGTCGTTTAGCCACCCAGTCCGGCTTGGGCCGGACTGCTTTTTATCGTTTTGCGGAACGCATCATATCCAGTCAGGCTTGGGCCAGACTGCTTTTTGTTGTTTTGCGGAACGCGTCATATCCAGTCCAGCTTGGGCCGGACTGCTTTTTGTCGTTTTGCGGAACGCGTCATATCCAATCCGGCTTGGGCCGGACTGCTTTTTGTCGTTTTGCGGAACACGTCATATCTAGTCCGGCTTTGGCCGGACTGCTTTTCTCCGCACGAGCACTTGTATGAATTCTCCTTGGTTTTTTAGAGGTACGCGCGTATTTTCGCTTACGCCCTCGTCTCGAAGTTTGTGCCCGCCATTAATAAAAGACACGTGGCACCACTCGGGCGTCCTCGAGACGTGTGCCCTTCATTTAATGCACACCGCCTCAGAGAAATCTATATAAGAGTGGGTTTTACCTTCTCATTTTCACTTTTTACTTCTCCTCCTTCTCCCCCTCTTTTTTCTCTCTGTCAGTTTGGCGAAGCCCAGTTCGGCGAAGGTCAGTTCGGATCATGTAGTTTTTGTGAACGGCGGTGGATTCAGGAGCATTCAGTGTGATCCGGTAATTTTTCTTGAGCGCGTCTCATTCATTTCTTTTCCTGCTTTCATGTCTAGTAGCTCTAGTTCTGAGTCCGATTCGGGGGAGTCGTCTTCTAGTAGTTCAGGGTCTAGATCGTTGATTAGGACCGAGGATAGGCCTACCTGGTCACCGGCCCCGAAAATGGTGAGTGTGACTGTTATAGGTAGTGATGAGGAGGTGGAGGACGAGGCAATATTGGACTTGAACACCGCTCCGCTTCTGATGGATAGCTACGTCCCACAAGAGGGGAGTGTTGGTAGTGACGCCGGCGAGGCGTCCACAACGTTTCACCGGGGCCGGGCCGTTGAGGTCGTGGCACGGGCCCGTATGGATGCCAATCCTGCATACAACAGACAGGCTCTCAATGAGGAGAACTACCTGGACGAGTCCGCCATGGCAGTGATTAGGGATAAGTACTGCATCCCATCCAGGTTTGGACTGAGGGAGGCGATGGAGGGAGATAGAGCCTGTAACGAAAGCTCCGATATTTGCATATATGATGAGTCACTGAGGGCCGGACTCCGATTTCCTTTGCACCCCTTCTTCGCTTCGGTGCTTCAGCATTACGGGCTGGCCCCGGCCCAGGTGGCGCCGAACACATGGAGGCTGCTGAGGGGTTTGTATACCTCATTCAGGGCCGGCTTCAGAGGAACTTGTCAGTACCGTTGTTCCGCGCGTGTGCGCAATTGAAGAAGCACAAGGGTGGGGGTTGGATTTACATTAGCCAGCGTCCGGAGATAAAAATGATCACTGGCATTCCCTCCTCCATACACCTGTGGAGGAACAGGTTCTTTTATGTCGAGGACGCGGAGTCCAGCGAGCCTTGGCCTGTCCCTTTGAAATGGGGAACCCCAGATACAGTCGCAAGCCGTTCCTTGAGGGTGAAGATGCGAGAACCCTCGCTCTACTTCGGGAGGTGCTGGACCGGGAGGGGCTTGCTGATTGTTCAGACTTCCAAGGGGAAGAGGTTTTGGTTGGGTTGGGCCTTAGTACTGCGACCCGGGCACGTACGTAGATAGCCTCCTTTAAAATTTGTCTCTCCTTTTTTCTTGTCTCTGACTGGTTTTGTTTTCGTCTTTCAGAGATGCAGCAGCAGTCGTTAGTCGATAAGATGAGGAAGGGGGCCTTCGGAACGGTCCGTCAGGGCCAGAAAAGGAAGGCCCCAGAGATGGCGAGTCCGGCTCCAACCCAGGACGCGCCGCCCCCGCCCAAGGCCAAGAGTTCGGTGAAACTGGTGAGTTCATCCGGCCGGGGCGCAGGGTCCTCGAGGACCATGGCGACATCTGCTGGCACCCTCCCGCCCCCGGCGAGGTCCGGAGATAACGTTTTTCGACCGAATTGGGCCGTCCAAAAGACTGATACCGGCCTTGGGGAGAGCCGGGTGGCTGTAGAGATTCAAACTAAATGTATTCTTGACAAAGACAAGCAACAGGTTCTCCACGAGCCGCCAGCTACGGCCGAAGATGCCGTATTTTCTTCTCTTTATCAGGTAAGATGGCTGACGAGTACGCTCACTCTTTGCTCGCCTTCTACTTCGTTTGCTTGTGTTAACACTTGCTCATACGTATTTTATAGATCAGAGTGTACTTCAATGATCTTCGGGGGAAGAGTAAGAAATTCTCCGATGCTATAACCAAGTCTGAGGAGGAGAATGGGAAGCTGAAAAAAGAGGCGAAAGAGCTGAAGAAGTCCGTCGAAAAATCTGCCGACGAGATCAAGCGGCTGAGAGAGGATTTTGCCGCTCAGCTGGCTGCGCAGAAGGAGGAAGCGACGGAAGCCCTCAACGCTCAGAGGGAGAGAGCCCTATCGAGGCAGGCGACTGCCGTTCAGGAAAAGGAGGACGAACTCCTTCTTCTATCCAGTGAGGCCTACAAGATAGGGTTTTTTGACTGCCTTGGGCAGGTCAAGGATTCCAATCCGGGCGTTGACCTGTCGAGGATGGTTATACCTGACCCACAGACGCTTACTGTCGAGGAGCCGGCCGCAGCTGACGCACTCTTGCCCCCGGGGGCAGATTCAGCGCGGGATCGGGGCAATGAGGCGCCTTGAGTTCTTTTTCTCCCCTTTTTGGCGATTTCTTGTTCCTTTTTGTAACGGCCCCTTGGAGGCCCAACTCCCTTTTTGTAACAGCCCGTTGAGGCGTCTCTTTTGTAATGGTCCTCTGAGGCCCCAACATATAAATGGAAAGAACTTTTGTTTATCTACTTCTTCTATGCTTGGCCGTCTCTAGTTTATACTGCTTTTTCGTATGATGCGTAGCTATCGCTCTAGGTAGGAGTCATGGACTTAGGAGTGGACTCCTGGTCTTTGCATCCGGGCTGGTTTCGGACCAGGAGTGCGCTCCCGGTCTTTGCGGAGACGAGCCGTGGCGAACCAAACGTCGAGTACCCTAGTTTTAGTGAACTGAGTTTCGAAGGAGCTTTGGTTTTTGCATCCGGGCTGGTTCCGGACCAGGAGTGGGCTCCCGGTCTTTGCGGAGACGAGCCGTGGCGAACCAAACGTCGAGTACCCTAGTTTTAGTGAACTCGGTTTCGAAGGAGCTTTGGTTTTTGCATTCGGGCTGGTTCCGGACCAGGAGTGGGCTCCCGGTCTTTGCGGAGACGAGCCGTGGCGAACCAAACGTCAAGTACCCTAGTTTTAGTGAACTGGGTTTCGAAGGAGCTTTGGTTTTTGCATCCGGGCTGGTTCCGGACCAGGAGTGGGCTCCCGGTCTTTGCGGAGACGAGCCGTGGCGAACCAAACGTCGAGTACCCTAGTTTTAGTGAACTGGGTTTCGAATGAGCTTTGGTTTTTGCATCCGGGCTGGTTCCGGACCAGGAGTGGGCTCCCGGTCTTTGCGGAGACGAGCCGTGGCGAACCAAACGTCGAGTACCCTAGTTTTAGTGAACTGGGTTTCGCAATTTGACGGACACGAAGGCATTTGTAAAAAAAAAAGGTTCTTTCATTCACATTCAGGAGATATTTACAAAGTTTTTTGTGTGCCGGCTACTTCGCTACTGATGATATTTGCGAAGGTTCTTCGAGTTCCAGGCATGTGGTAGTAGTTGTTCCTCGAGTGTTTCCAGTCTATAACTTCCCGGGCGAATCACCTCTTTTACTCGGTAAGGCCCCTCCCAGGTTGGGGAAAGCTTTCCGGCCTTCTTGGGTTGGGAGATAGCAGCTTTCCTTAAGACCAGATATCTAACTCGAAACTCTCTAGGGCGTATCTTCGAGTCATGATAGCGAGATACTTTCTGCTTGTAGGCGGCGACTCTTATTCGGGATTCTTCTCTGGCCTCCTCTAATAAGTCAAGATTCGCGCGGAGCCCGTCACTGTTGAGCTGTTCGTTGAAGTTGGAAATTCTAGCGGACGGGGTGCCTACATCGACAGGTATTACCACCTCTGTTCCGAAGGATAGGTTGAAGGGAGACTCACCCGTTGGTGTGCGCGGGGTGGTGCGATAAGCCCATAGGACGTGATAGAGCTCATCTGCCCATCGACCAACTTTTTCGTCCAGTCTTTTCTTGATCCCTTGCAGTAGGATTCGGTTTGTGACTTCTGTCTGCCCGTTGGTCTGCGGGTGTGCTACGGAGGTGAACCTCTGCTCAATTTTCAGGTCGGAGCAAAACTTTCGAAAGTTTCGGCAGTCGAACTGTTTGCCGTTGTCTGTTATCAAGGCGCGAGGAATCCCGAATCTGCAGACTACTGATTTCCAGAAGAAGTTCTGCACATTCTGTTCGGTGATCTGGGCTAGAGGTTCAGCCTCCACCCATTTGGTAAAATAATCAATGGCCACCACTACGAAGGTGCGCCTTCCGGAGGCCGGTGGGAAGGGGCCCAAGATATCCATCCCCCAAATCGCGAAGGGTAGCGGGCTGATGATTGGAGCCATAGATACAGCGGGCTGATGAATGGTGGGGTAGAACTTTTGGCATTTCTCGCATCTCTTTACCAGGGTCAGCGCGTCTTGTCTCAACGTCGGCAGTACAGACCTCTCAGCAGGACTTTGATCGTCAGGGCTTTGCCCCCAGGTGCTCCTCGCAAATACCTTCGTGTGTCTCCTGCAGGGCGTACGTGGCGTCGCTGGGCCGGAGACACTTTAAGTATGGGAGAGTGTAGGATCTCTTGAACAAGTTCTCGCCATCGAGTGAAAAACGGGCTGCTCTTTGGATCACCTTGCGCGCTTCTCTCTTGGCCTCAGGTAGTTTCCCACTACGCAGGTAGTCGACGATCTCGTCCATCCAGCAGGGCTCGTGTTCCACCTGCATTATCTCAGCAGCCTTTCTTTCGATATTGGAGGCCTGTAGGAACTCCATGCATATATTCCCGAGACTCGTGTATCCGGATGCAGCCAGCTTGGACAGTACATCTGCCTTTGTGTTGTCCGCTCTGGGGATTCTGACGACCTCAAAACTTCTGAACTTGGAGGATAGTTGCCGGACCTGGGAGAGGTCTTTAATCATTCGCTCGTCGCGGGCTTCGTATATTCCTTGGATCTGGTTGGCGACCAACTGGGAGTCACAGTAAGCTTTCAATCTCTGGGCTCCAGTCTGGACTGCAAGGTTCATTCCGGCGAGGAGTGCTTCATACTCAGCCTCATTGCTGGAAGCGCGAAATCCGAACCTCAAGGCGTAGTCTAGTGCGAAACCGTCCGGCCCGGTTAAAACCAGACCGGCTCCGCAACCAGCCTTGTTTGAGGATCCGTCCACGTGCACTTCCCAAAATGATTCGGTGATTGAAGGATCATGCTCAACTGGTGGCAGGGGGATGGTTCCTGCTCTGGCTCCATCTTCTGCTGGTTCTCCGGCTGTAATAGCACCTTTCGCTGCTGGGGCTTGGGCGATTTCAGGTTCGGTGATCTGCTGGAGCATTCAGCTACGAAATCTGCCAATACTTGAGCCTTGATCGCGGGCCTGGGCATGTACCGGATGTGAAATTCACTCAGTTCCACGGCCCATTTAACCAGTCGTCCCGAAGAATCTGGCTTATGGAGGACTTGTCTAAGCGGCTGGTCAGTTACGACCTTTATCGTGTGAGCTTGGAAATACGGTCTCAACTTCCTGGCCGCCATTACCAGCGCGTAAGCCAATTTCTCGACCCGCTGGTACCTTATTTCAGCGTCATGCAAGGCTTTGCTAACGTAGTAGACCGGTTTTTGTTGGCTGCGCTCTTCACGAACTAGGACCGCAGCCAGGGCCAGGGGGCTTATAGATAGATACAAGATTAGCTCCTCACCGGTCTCCGGTTTTATCAATAGCGGTGGAGAGGACAAATATTGCTTCAGCTCCTCGAAGGAGGTTTGGCACTCCTTTGTCCAGGGCGAGGTTTTGAGTCCTTTGACTGCGTTGAAAAAAGGGAGACACCTCTCTGCAGATTTTGAGACGAAGCGCCCCAGCGCGGCTATCATCCATGTCAGTCGCTGCACTTCTCTGATGGTTTTCGGCGGAGCGAGCTCCACCACGGCCTTGATTTTTTCTGGATTGGCCTCTATCCCTCTCTGGCTGACCATAAACCCCAGAAACTTTCCCGAGCTGACCCCAAAAGTGCACTTGGTGGGATTGAGCTTCATCTTATTGTCTCTCAGGACTTGAAACGTTTCTTCTAGATCAGAGACATGATCTTGCGAGCTTAGGCTTTTGACCAGCATGTCGTCGACATATACTTCCATGTTGCGGCCAAATCTGATTCCGGAAGAGTTTGTTTACAAGCCTCTGATACGTGGCCCCAGCATTTTTTAGGCCAAAGGGCATGACACGGTAGCAGTAGGTCCCCTGGTCCGTTACGAAGGAGGTCTTCGGGATATCTGACTCATACATTCTGATCTGGTTATATCCAGAGAAGGCGTCCATGAAGCTGAGTAATTCGTGACCTGCGGTGGCGTCGATGAGCTGATCGATTTTTGGGAGCGGGTAGCTGTCCTTGGGACAGGCTTTATTCAAATCCGTGAAGTCGACGCAGGTTCTCCATTTCCCATTGGCCTTTTTCACCAGGACTACGTTTGCCAGCCAGTCCGGGTATTGGATTTCTCGGATGAAGTCAGCTCTTAGGAGTCTCTCTACCTCTTCTCTGATCGCCATCTGCCTTTCGCAGGCGAAGTGTCTCTTCTTTTGCTTCACCGGCTTGCAGGTCGGGTCGACACCTAGTCTGTGCGAACTGACCTCCGGGTTGATGCCGGGCATGTCCGTGGGGGCCCATGCAAAGACATCCGCGTTGTCCTGGAGGAACTGGGTGAGGCTGTGCCGGGCGTCGTCGTCAAGAGAGGAGCCGATCTGGACTACCTTTTCATCATCGTTCTCGCACAGGGGGATGGAGACAAGGTCTTCGGCGGGCTGAGTTCCCTGAGCTTCGTCCCTCAGGTCCAGTAGCTCGATTGGCAACGACTCCGTCGCATTTCTGCCCTTAAGCGCCATTGCATAACATTCCCTAGATTGCGGCTGGTCTCCTCGAACTTCTCCCACGCCATTGGGCGTTATGAACTTCATCTTCTGGTGATAAGCAGACGCGACGGCGCGGATCAGGTTCTGGCCAGGCCGTCTTAAAATAGCGTTATAGACCGAGGTGGCCCTCACTACTAGGAAGTTGACTATGGCGAAGGCTTGGCAGGGCGGCTCTCCGACGAGGACATGAAGCTCGATTTGTCCCTCAACCTTGACTACTTCTCCTGAAAAGCCGAAGAGATCTGAGTTCGCCGGCTTTAAGCGGTCGTCACCTATCATCATTCTTTCGAAGGCGTGATAGTACAGAATGTCGGCTGAGCTCCCGTTGTCTGCCAGGATTTTCTTCAACTCCCAGTTTGCGACGAGCATAGTCAGGACTAGGGCGTCGTCATGTGGTAATATCAGGCCGTTGAGGTCCGCGTCCGAGAAGGAGATCTCATTCTCCGTCTTCGCTTTCTTACTGCATGCATGCACGGCATTGACTCGGCGTGCATATGCTTTCCGAGCAGCGGAGGAGGTGCCTCCAGCCGTCGGACCGCCCATGATTGTGCCAATGACTCCTCTTGGTTGGGAGCAGTGTGCTTCTGGCGGTGGACTGGGCGGCGATAGAGATTGTCTTCGGGCTGGGGGCGGTTGAGACAGCCGAGGGCTTCGGCCCTGGGGACCCTTCTCCTTGGGGTCACTTCCGCGGGTGTCACTCCGGACATATTTTTTCAAGTAGCCCCTGCTGATTAACTGCTCGATCTCCTCCTTCAACTGTCAGCAATCGTCTGTATTGTGTCCGTGGTCCCTGTGGAACCGGCAGTACTTTGACTTGTCTCTCCTGTTTTCCTTGGAGATCATTGGAGTTGGCCATTTTATGAACTCTTCTCCGCTGATGGCCGCCAGGATATGCCTTCGGGAGGTGTTGAGAGGGGTGAAGTTTTCCTCCCTCCTGTGTGGGGATTTGTCCCTTCTAACAACCTTATCATCCCTGCGCTGCTTAGCATGGTGCCTATCTTGGTTCTTGTCATCAGAGGTTCTCCTCCGACTCGAATCCAGAGCTGCCAGTGTCTCTTCTATAGATATGTACTCTTCTGCCCCGGCCATTAGGTCTGCTAGGGAGTGAGGATTTCGGCGGGCCACTGCTCGGCGGAAATCATTTGATCTAGCACCTGCGAGAAGCGCGTTCGTAGCGACCGAGGGGTCTAAATCTGGCACTTGGAGTGCCTCCCTGTTGAAGCGGCTGACGAAGGCTTTGAGAGGTTCATTATCCTCCTGCCGCAAGGTCATCAGGGATGCTGTTGTTTTCCTTGGCCTGCGGCTGCTCATGAAGTGGCGGACCAGGTCTTTCCCGAAGTCATCTAAGTTGTTGATGGAGTTCGGTCGGATCCTTGAGTACCAATCCCTAGCTGCACCTGTTAGGGTTGTCGGGAATGCTCTACAGAGGAAACCGTCTGACGCACCGTGGAGGAGCATCAATGTCCGGAACGTCTTCAAGTGGTCCACGGGGTCAGTGGTCCCATCATACTGTGGGATATCTGGCATTTTAAACCCCCTGGGTGTTGGGGCGCCCATCACATCGTCGGTGAACGACGTTCTGCTCGAGAACGCCCTAGACACAGGCTGGCTTTGATCCTTAGCCAGCTCTTCGATTCTGTGGCCCATCTCTTCTATCCTTCGCATCATCGGGTCATCTTTATGTTCTGGTGACCTGTTTCTCCCCACGGATTGGCCTGCTGCGGAGCCGGAGTGGCTCTTCGGACTCCGATGACGGGACCCTGATTTTGCCTGTGGCGCGCGCTCTTCATGAGCTCGGAGCCTTTGCGCAGAGCGAGACTTAGACCTTCGACGGCGGTGCGGCTCTGTCTGCGCATGCCTGGCTATGGGGTGACGGACTGGTCCGGGGGAATGGTGAGTCCAGTCCTCACTATGGCGCAACGACTCTCCCCTGTGGATTTCTGGCCTTTCTAGGACAGGTTGTGGAGCTTCTGGAGGAGGTTGGGGGGGCGCCTGGAGCAGCTGCTGGTACTGACCAACTAGAGCGGTCATCTGTTGAAAGAGAGCTTGGACTTGCTCTGGAGTGGGCATGGAGTTAAGGTTTATGGAGCGAGGCTGGTTCTATTCAGCCGTGGCGGAAGCTGCCACTACCAGCGAGGCGAGTCGCTCACTTCGAGTCCTGCTGGGTAGCACGGCTCGGGTGGTCCGTGCGGTCGGCACCCGCGCACTCTTGCGTCCTGCCATTTTTGTGAAGTGGTTGGAACAGCCTTTAGTTCAGGGGTCCCACGGATGGCGCCAATCTGTTAGGCCCGAAATCAGTTAACAAATATGACAGTGACGTAAGAGCCGAGCTGGAGGACCCGGACCCGAGAAGCCGAGGTGAAGGAAATAGAGTCCGGATGAACTGTGTTCTGCACAGAAGCAAACGAGGTCAGAATGACCGACCCGGAGTGTACTCCGGACAAGCCCTTCGACACTGAAGTCAGTATGAGCCGGAGTGAAGAGGGAGTTTTAAGAGTGGTGTGTGAGAATTCAATACCCAATTTATGAGCTTTGGAAGCCTTTTTATAAGGAAAGTTTGGGGTAGGTGGGGAGTTAATGCCCCCAACGCAGGTGTCGACCAGCTATAGGTTCAGGTTCACCTACCCCGAGGGAATTACCAAACTACCCCTGCTGACGTTGGTTCTGCGGTGGGCCCTCCTCTAGCCACATGTTGGAAGCTAACAGGCTGCTGCGTAGTCGCACCCTATGAGATAAAATTATGACTTTCAAACATACAATAGCAAAACCGGAGGCTCGAAAACTGGGATGGTTTTTCCAACGCCACTGTATGAGGGACCAAGATTTCCAAAAAAAAAAAAGAAAAAACTGTGTACAGCCCGTATTTTCTAGCAAGTGCTTCTACTATAAATATACCCCAAGGAGTCTATCCATCTTCATCCAGAATTAGAGTCGAGAGTTTCTTTTGGTAAAGAGAAAGCAAGAGATGTCGTGCACAGCTGGTCAGGTGATACGATGCAGAGGTGAGAAAAACAAAAGAAAATAGATTCGTTTTGGGATGGGTATTTTTTTTTTTTTACATTCATTTGTTTCTTTGGTCTGTTTAGGAACTGTAATCAGTGTTGTTTTTTTTTCTGTACTTTGTTGATCGTTTCTGAATTGGGTTTTTTATCTTGTGCACATTTTTGCCAAAAAAAGGATCATTTATTCAGTTCTTACACTTTCTTCGACTGTGTTCATTAGTATTTGGTACTTCATATTTTATCTAGGGTTCTACTTGTTTGATTATATTACTTTTTCCACTTCTTGGGTACATTTGGAAATGGGTTCTTCTGGTTTGTCTTTGAAGGATTTTATCCATTTATTTCCTTATTAATCGCAAATAGAAAGAAAGGAAAAAGGAAATGAGTCATTTCTTACAGTAAAAGAGAGATCGGCGGGGACATGAGACGGGTGTATTTCCACACCTTTGAAGGGACAGTCATGCTTGGAGAGATACTCAGCAGCTTGATTTGTTTCCCTCCAAGAATGCGCCATTTGCCAATTTGTGAATCTAGCTAGAATCAACTTGATTTGAGCTAGAGTTTTCCTTCTCTTCCAAGGACATTTGTATTCCCATGCTATAGTTTTAACTGCTATTTGAGAGTCGGATTCGATCCATAGATCCCTGATGCCTCTGTCCTGAGCGAGCTCTAAACCCTTTTTTATAGCTTCAATTTCCAATTCGTTGATCGTTTCTGCTGCTGTATTGATGGAGACGTAGCTCTAAACCCTTTTTCTTACTTGGGACAGGTCATAACTACAATAGAGGGGGCTGTCCCAATTAAGAAAAGGGGTTGGGGGGGGGGGTTGGAAATATATAGCAACTTATTGGTCCTCATCTTAATGTTTTTTCTTTTGTTTACCTCATGGATATTTTTTCTCAATATATTGATTCTATTTTGTAATGTTGTAATTTTGTGGGTACATATATAGCTGCTGTTGCTTGGGAGGCAGGGAAGCCATTGGTGATAGAGGAGGTTGAGGTTGCACCACCACAGGCCATGGAGGTCCGTTTGAAGATACTCTATACCTCTCTCTGCCACACTGATGTCTATTTCTGGGAAGCCAAGGTATAACAAAAAAAAAAAACTATTTCATCTCTCTGATTTTGTTTGATTTACTATGGTGTTGTGCATTCTTGGATGATTGAAATGAAATTGGTTTTGAATTTTGCAGGGTCAGACACCCATGTTTCCTCGCATCTTTGGCCATGAAGCAGGAGGGTATGGTGTTTTTACTAATATTAATTGTTTATCAAATTCTCACTTTCATGTATTGTTTTTCTTTTTGGCTCTTCTTTTGGATAGTTTTAGCTATTTTGGTAGCTTGGTATTAATCATGATCAGTCCCTAATGTTTTAAAGGAAAAGATTGGTCTTTGTACAGGCTGTTGGATTTCTATTGTTAATGTTACTGATATGAATCTTCTGTTTCTTTTGATATTATTTTGTCACATAAATTTCTCGTTTTAGATCAGCACATATCAAAATTGCTACCGTTTTTTATTCTGTCAAAACTCTTTTTAAATTTACAGAAATGAATATGAGTCCCCATTACTATTTTTAATTATTCACATAGATAATAATTAAAAAGATAAAAACTACATAGGTATTAATTAAAAAGATAAAAATGATACTAATGAAGATGCTTTGAGAAGTAAATTTAAAGATAAGATCATAGTTGAGGGAGAATGACAAGATTTTTTTTAAGTGATTATTGCTAATCCAATAAGGCCCTGTTCTTTTAAGAATATGACAACGATTGTGAGTGGTAAAGCGATTATTGGACTCAAATTTGAACGTAATTTTGAGGCCAATAATAAATTTCCCACCCGCAATAGGTTGTAATGATCTTAGAAGAACACGGCATAAGTGTCACTTTTTTTATACTTATCCCAAAAAAGATTATACTTTTAGGCTCTGTTTCTTTCGGATTTTGAGAGCACGATTGTCAGTCCGAAACTGATTATTTAATTTTGAGTCCAATAATCAGTTTAGAATTTCCAATTGGTTATCAAAGTCCAAAAGAAACAGGGCCTTAAATTCTTAATTTCATAAACTGCAGTATGTAGTACAGACTTGTCCCCAATTATTTCTTTTCCTAGAAAAAAACAACTTATTTCCTTCATTTATGTGTTCTTATGAATCTAGAATTGTGGAAAGTGTTGGAGAGGGTGTGACAGAGCTTGAACCTGGAGACCATGTCCTCCCTGTTTTCACAGGGGAATGCAAGGAATGTGCTCACTGCAAATCGGAGGAGAGCAACATGTGCAATCTGCTAAGGATAAACACAGACAGGGGAGTTATGATAGGTGATGGTCAGTCAAGATTTTCGATCAAGGGGAAACCCATCTACCATTTTGTTGGCACTTCCACTTTCAGCGAGTATACCGTCATCCATGTTGGTTGTGTTGCCAAGATCAATCCTTTAGCACCTCTTGATAAAGTTTGTGTTCTTAGCTGTGGGATCTCAACAGGTAAGAACCCATTCCATCTCACTCCATTTGCTAAATTTCTCTCCCAAATCAAAGCTTTCAATTGAATAGGGGTTTTCTTCTCAGGTCTTGGTGCGGCTTTGAACGTTGCAAAACCCAAAAAGGGTTCAACTGTGGCTGTTTTCGGATTGGGAGCTGTAGGCCTTGCTGTGAGTTTCCCTCTTTCTTCGCTCGCTTATTACAGATGTAATAATATATTTGTATTCCTTCTCATAATATGAAACAATATGTCATGGTGTTAACATGATTAGGCCGCTGAAGGAGCAAGGATAGCAGGAGCTTCTAGGATTATTGGTGTTGATTTGAACCCTAAGCGGTTTGAGGAAGGTAAAATACTACTACCAATCAATACCCACTTCAAGTAGAAATTTGGTGTTATATTACTAATTATCAATAATTCTTTCTGCGACCAGCCAAGAAGTTTGGTGTTACGGAGTTCCTCAACCCAAAAGATCATGACAAACCAGTTCAAGAGGTTTGCTTCACTACACTGCTGAATAAAACTGTGTATTTGCATTGATAAGAAATCTTGTTTCTTAACAGCATTGTGTTAAATGGGTTTTCACCATAATGCATTCAGTAATTTGTTTTAGTTTAGTAGATTTCAGTAGGTGTATAGAATGTGATTCTAGGTCTCTATATCAAAAAGGAAACATTTCAGTAATTTTAAGAGATTTTATTAGTTGTATAGAATGTGATTCTAGGTCTCTATATAAACAAGGCTACATTTCAGTAATTTTAAGAAGTCTTGGATTTCATCAGGTTCTTGCTGAGATGACTGATGGAGGAGTGGACCGGAGCATCGAGTGTACTGGGAATGTTAATGCTATGATATCTGCATTTGAATGTGTTCATGATGTAACTTTCTACTCTCCCCACTACTTACCATTGATTTAAAAACAATCCACTATATATAAGATTTGTTGCTAAAATTCTCAGGGCTGGGGTGTGGCTGTTCTGGTCGGCGTGCCCCACAAAGACGCTGTGTTCAAGACCCATCCAATGAACTTATTGAACGAGAGGACTCTCAAAGGAACTTTCTTCGGAAACTACAAACCACGCTCCGATCTTCCTTCAGTCGTTGAAAAGTACATGAACAAGGTACATGATCTATTGATTTTATTAGTTTATTTTGTATTTTCTCTTGTTCTAATTAATGTTTGTAAGCGAATCAAATAATTTAAATCAACATATGGCCATTTGAATTACTAGTTTTTAGAATCGTAGTGTAATCCACCTCACAAACTTCAGGTTACTAGTGAAATTAAGAGTATAATGGGTGTTTAATCTTTGCTTTGTTTTTGGGTTGCATGGTGCAGGAGATTGAAGTGGAAAAATTCATCACCCACGAAGTCCCTTTCTCTGAAATCAATAAGGCGTTTGAGTACATGCTTCAAGGGGATGGCCTTCGGTGCATTATTCACATGGATGGATAAGGAAGGTGGAATCAAATCCCACATTGCCACTGGAAGCAAAGGAAAAAAAAAAAGTAGATATGGAATAAAGTCTATATTGGTTTTGATGCTTGTTACATTTAGATATATAAGCTCTTCATATGCTGTCTCGAAAGAGGTTGTTTGTGCAACATCCAGTGTGTCTTGTGTATAAGAAGGAAGAATGTTTAATGACATGTTTTGTTTATTAACTACAGTTCTTTTGGTTTCTTCATATTATAGGCTTGTTTAAGGGAATTTATTTTTACTGGGATCTTTACCATGGATGCACATTGACATACTGGGGCAAATGTACTGGAGGTGGGCACTTTCTTAATGATCCAAACCTATGTTTCCCTGGCTTAGCTATGGATGGCCATGGACCAAAATCTGTCCCCGTTGAATTATCCTACATTCCTACCAATTTGTGGCCACTAAATGGATGAAAAAAATGGGAAAAAATCAACAATCTTTACTCACCACTAGAGCCACTACAAATTGGACGGTTAAAACCATCCAAACTGGATTTCGCTCCATGGCCTTACTCCTAAATAAGGCTAGAAATAGGGGAATTATATTGAGAAGTGATAAAGTCACTCTTTTTTACTTGGAAAGCCTCCTCTGGTTTATTTATGGGGATTTGCAAGTGTCAATCACGTTGTAAGGGGAGCAAATGCCCCCCTTTTAATCTGATTTGACATCAAAAAGCGTTAAAGTTGCACACTGTTCACGTTGTAAGGGGAGCGAATGCGTACCGTAGGGGAGTGAAAATATCGTCGCCCAAAAGTAAGTTCTTCTTCTGAGTCTGTTTAAGGTGTTATGGTAATAATCAACCGTAGTTCCTACGGCTATAGGGTCCCTACCGAGAGCAAATCTTCAGTGTTGGTGAACCCATCTCTTTCGAAAAGCGTCACCACCTAAGTTAAGGCCTATGATTGGTGGACCATCTCTTTCGAAAAGAGTGACTACCTAGGTTAAGGCTAGGTTTGCAACTTGGGTCGGCCGCCCTGCATCAACCTGACTTAGAA
Source organism: Tasmannia lanceolata (assembly GCF_043159265.1). Classification (NCBI taxonomy): domain Eukaryota; kingdom Viridiplantae; phylum Streptophyta; class Magnoliopsida; order Canellales; family Winteraceae; genus Tasmannia; species Tasmannia lanceolata. The sequence continues at coordinate 45,836,535 of NW_027518679.1, forward strand.
AACCCATGGTCGAGTTTAAAGATAGTGGGTTTTCCCAAAAGAATCCAAGCCGACCTGACCTGAGATAGTTTCTCGGGTAGGGTTCTAGAAAGCCCGACCTGAGTTGCAATCTTACCTGTAGGTCCTTAGCACGTGTTCTAGAGACAAGGTCAGTCGGTGTCATCAAAGAATTATTCATTGTAAGCACAATTGTAGCTTTCTATGGGCCGATGCCCGCCACAAAATCCTTTCTGAAGTCAAAGTAACCGTATGAAGTAATTTCCCAATAAGACTGATTTGTGTAACGAGTTGGCACTGTTACATCAGCAATTAAGAAGATTTTGGCTGTACAGACACCACCTCTTTAAATTGTGGATTAATCTAATAAAAGTCCCCAATAGTCATTTCACCCTAAGGAGAGTGAACGGAAAACCCCCATGAAATTTTGAACTTTTTCCCAATGAAATGAGGGTATCTATGGTAATTTCCTCCACATTTGTAGTTTCTATTTCTGTCAATACCTTGCAGTAGTATGGCGTTTTGATCAGATTAGAAAGTTATTGTTAATCAATCATATTATAAAGTTGATGTTAGAGTATAGGATTTTATATATATTTTTTGAATGGTAAAGTAGAAGCTTTATTGAAAAAACATAAACGGATAGGGAAATGATATTTACGCCCTTTTTATCACCAGGGACACCCATTTGCCAGTGTACTGTGCAATCAAAGCCTCTGGATTTTTCTTACATAAAGTACATGAGCCCCCTTTTTGCCATTGATACACTGACGCTGGGTGTCCCTGGTGATGAAAAGGGGGGTAAATATCACTTCCCAAACGGATAACATGCCTCGGCCTATATGGTCAAAGGCAAGACAAAGCAAAACAACAATAAACACCACAAATCAGGTTTAAAGCAGGTTTAGAGCAAATTAAGACATTTTGGAATAAAATAGATGCAGGTTTGCATGAAGTCAAATGCGACAGTGTGGAAAAACCTGACCCAACCCGAGATAGTTTCTTGAGTAGGGTGGGGTTCTAGAAAACCCTACCTGAGTTGTGCAACCCTAGTTAAGGTCTATGATTCACATATGACTCTGCGTGTACTAATATCTATGCTTCCAGTATTGATTTGTATACAGTTACATGATTGGAAGGTGTTAAGCACCAACCTTGCTCTAAAAAAAATTGATCTCTGTTTTACTCATACTCGTCCAATTATTAGAAACGTAAAAAGCTCGTTTGTGATAAAAGATGTAACATGCGAAGGATAGTAAAAAGCTTTTTGAAATAATTTATACTATTTTGAGGAACTTCAGTAAGCTACAGCATGTGATATTAAACAAAATATCAGAAGCAAAAGAGAGGACATATGCTAGTATTGAAGACTGAAATGTAAAGCTAAGCCAAGCTCGAAGGGATGGTGGTGTAACTGAGGTATGAAGAGAATGGGGTTTATGTGGTGAGGCTAAGAGATGGGTAGCAAAAGAGCAAAAAGACCCTTTTTTTTTTTTTTCGATGGGTAAGCTGTGGATGAACAAAAAGACTTGGGTGATAAGGAAAGGTTTTAACATACTAGGCTTGGCTTTAATACAGGTTGTAGAACGGGATGTATGCGGATTGGCCAAAATGGGCAGTAATGATGGTACCCTCAGGCTACTCACCTAGTTATGCCCATAGGTCCTCGGTCTCAATACTCACCAAACTGCATCTTATCGATTTTTAGCGTAACCCCTTCCATGAATGGATGCCAATTGCCAATCAAACTGAAGTGACCGAAAATCTGGGCAGAAAACAAATTACTGAGTAAAGAGGCCTTATGTTCCAATCATAGGGCCACTTTGATGCCTGTCAAAAACCATTCGCATGTTAATACGAACATTTGCAAATAATAGTCACGAAAGGCTACTCATATTCGCACTGCAATGTTTTGATAACTGGCCGAGCTTCCCTTGTCTTTTAAGTATTTAATTGGCTGGTGAGACCGAATTAAACAATATCAGACAAGGCTAGGTCAGCCCATTATCAAAACATTGCAGTGCAACCATCAGTAGCCTTTGGAAATGATATAGTTATGGCGGTGATATTTTCAACCCTCCCACCCTGCAGTACACACCCTTTATAACATGGTTAACCACTGTTCACATTATAGTTAATGGACTCTAGAGGCCTTGATGTCTAAATGGCAAATCCGGTTAAATTAAAATAGGAAGATGATATTTTCACTCCCTCTCCAGTATGCATTGGCCCCTTATAAAGTGAGCAGTGGGGAACTTTAATGCTTTTTGACGTCAAATCATGTTAAAAGGGGGGCGAATACGTAGGAGGAGGGTGAAAATATCATTGCCCTTAAAATAATGGGATTTTTGGTGGCATCCAAAGAGATAGATTCTCTAGCATTCGACTACAGCAATTTGGAGTTGGGGAAAAACAGGGTGGGAAGAAAACAAATTAATCCAATACCTCGGCTTTTTAATTAAGAACATCAAATTAATGACGATGATCTGATAGTAGGGCCCATCCACAAGGAATTAAAACATGCGGAGCGATATATCCGCCCCCTTCCTTCCTTGGGCCACCCCCTCTTGTTTATTTATGACTACTTTTTTGACAGTATAAGTGGGTTGCCAGGGGATGAAAAGGGATTGAATATATCATTTACCTTATAACATAAGTTTTTACTACACTGGACCCGATTGTGCATGCTGATTAAGCCCATCCATAAGCAACCAAACCAGGTTACTTCATGTTGATGTTTCTGATGAGTCAGATCTCTGCACTGTTCACTGCAATTTTTTTGTATGATTTCTCAGCATTCAATGCAAAAAGGCCTAACAAAATGTAACAGGTATGGGAGAAACTTGTTCCGATCAAGGATTAGAGCATCGGTAGGCTATCAAATGGTCAAATCCGCGGGGCACCTATAGATTTTCTTCCCATTGAGGAATGATCTCTTGCTCCTCACACTGAATGCCGCTTTTCCATCTAACAATCTCACATCTCCAAACATACACCCACAATGTCACATCTCATGTTTCATGTTTCTCATATCCATAAACACGCTTTTGTATAAAAAGACTTCAATTCATCAAACCACAAATCCTCTTATTACTACAAAATCAATCCAAAACATGATAGTTAAACCGAAAATAACATAGCCAAATTACCTGGGAATCATCTACAAGACTTGATCGCATCACTCATCAAGCTCTCGCCGATGGAAACTTCAAATTTATGATGATTTCTAGCATAGGCACTCCGCCAAATGTCTCAAGAAATAAAATATAATTTGGATAGCAGAACAGGAGGGATTTGAAAATGTTAGCATAAAAAATATCAGTTCACAAGATTGACAAAAGTTCTCCATATTTTGAAAACATCCCACTAGCCATTGTCATATACGTACCTGAGGATCAGAATATATGGCCGATTGCATCTCTACAAAGAAAACCAACATGAGATCATTAGTTCGTTGATCATCTTCCAAGAAGCTCAGTTCAAAACAGATTAGAACAAAGACTTCAAACAAAATATAGGAAACAAAAAGAGCTTTATGTCTATAAAATGCAGAAGCAAATAACACCAAAAAACATGAGAAGAGAAGTCGGCATGGAGTTTATACACAAAAATATGAATAGAATAAGAACCAGAGCAGAACAGAGCAAAATGAATTCATACTCAAAACAAACTACACTCTTGAAACAAAACATAGAAAACAGGGAAAAATCATTCCACAATGGATAAAAAGCATTTGGAAAACGCAATGGAGGCTCCTACTAAATGAGAAGATGTTGCCTGATACTGCAACCCGCTAAGCAAAGAAACATGATTCTGCTCCCATGAATGAATTAGATGCAACTCGCCCAACACCATAGCAATTTATAGCTGAGAAAGATTCATAGTTTACTACCTTAACCCATTGGAGAGCAGATTAATCTAGTTTGAATAGCACAAATTGGTCCTCAAACTTTACCTCAATGAAAGAGATTGCGACTATGAAAAACACACTACAAGATTCCGCCAAGAGAGCTCTCTGGATTCCTCACGGAGATCCATGCACAGGGACATCTTTTCCTGGCTCATGGACATTTTTTCCTTGCTCATAGACACAGCAGGCTTTAGGAGGGTACCAAATGAACAAAATATAAGCTATTGCCGATAATTTACGGCATACAACAATCTATTACATAACGCCATATCCTGAATCACCAGTGCTCTTAAAGTTAAAAGAAAACCCATTTCTCATCTTCTCTCTGGTTGTGGCAAGTGCGGCATGTAAGTTGAATAAAGGAAGCAAGTCAGCCAGACCCAATTGACATAGCCTTGGCCTAAGATACTTGACACACACAAAGGAAGCACATAAGAGTGAATGAAAGGATTTATACTTCTCAATACTAGGAATGCTTTAAAGTTTAGAGGTTCAAAGGTGATCTGCAAATGAGGAGCACACCCCTATATATAGGCTCTCTCCTATACCAATGGTCTGGATTGTGCCACTTGGCAATCATCCAATATCCAAGACCACCATAGAGACTTCTAGACTCGCAAAGGTTGAAATTCAGGGCTTACAGATCACTCTAGAAGCTCTTACAATAGAGATTTAAAAAAATTAATAAGCTCTGATATAAGTTTATAGTCAGAACATAAAAAGGTTGCAATTTAATGAATTAAAAAAAAATGCAAGCATCAACATATTCATAAAATGTGGTTAATAGACAAATTCACCAAAATATGAATAGAATCTTGAACTACCACTAATTTATAAAGATGGAGAAGGACATAGACGTGTCACAAGTTTTGGATAAGTGACAAACCCTCATTGAACATAGTACGAGAGTGATGGTTTACCATTAAAATAAGACCTAGAGTGGTAGTTAATTGTTCTGCTAAAATGGTGAATGTCTAGTGACTGGACACTTAACAGTGTGAGTGATTTTGTGGGAAAACAACACACCAATTCTATACACTAATCCTAACCTGATTATCTAATTTCCCTTTCTCTTGAAGGTCATATAAACAGAATATACCCTCCTTGATGTATTTGATTGTAACAACAGATGTTTGGATTTTGGATCATCGATTATCTCATTCAATGTTAAATTATGGTAAGGCCATTTTGCCATGCAGATTTGACAATAAGGTGATATAACTACTAAAACAGCGTTTGCAGATAGGCCACTTTCATTATTGACTTCAGAGTTGGACATGATACCTAAAACTCAATGAGAAAACAGAGTAAATTATATTATGTTGAAAAAAGAGTGAACTCATATCTCAAATTGCTAATTGATACACTCATACCCTATCTAAAAAACATAAGACGTCAACTGAACATAAAGAAATCAAACTCAAACATGGAGCTTATATGGGAAAACCCTTCAAAAACAATCTCAATGTGTTTCCTTGCAAAAAGTGATCACTATCTTGGCAACATGCTTAGGATCTATGGCTCATAGTTTACCAATGAATCATGTCATGAAGTGACCAGTTATGATTTGTGGAAATAGACACGAGTGTTGCGTGTCGACTCCAACAGAGTGTCAGACACACAAAACCCCAAAGTTTAGAAATGGTGGTGACATGGCTAAATAGAAAGTATACATAATCATGATCTGTGGACACGGATTCATGTGTCGACTTTTAACACCGATACAAGGTGTCTAACATGGCAACCCCTAAAAATTTAGAAATAGTGGCACACCCTTACACGAACATGCATAGAAAATTAGTAGTTACCATCATAATTTGCAACAATATAAATATGGTATCCATTTAAAAAACGCTTAAATCTTAGGATTAATAAACTATAATCTAAAACAAACATGAGATGATCAAATAGCAACGCATTCATCAATTTAATCTAGTTCTCTTCAGTCTCCAAAATACAATGAATATAATATTGGAATATGTTTAGGGTTTTAGGTTTAGGGGAGGGGATAAAACAGCAAGTAATAGTTAATGAAGAGTTAAAGTAAGAGTTAATAATAAAAGAAGAGTCAATAATAAAAAGAGGTAAACACAATATTGAATAATAAAATAGAATGTCACAGGGATATAACAGCAAGTATTAGTTAAGGAAGAGCTAAAAGAAGAGTTAATAATAAAAGAGGCAAAAACAATATTCAGTAATAAAATGGTATGTCACACTTGACAGGGTACACGAATGTGTCAACACACCTACATTTAAGTCTCACACTTCTAGAGTGCATTTAAGAGTGTCAATAGGAGTGTCGACACGTGTGGACAAGCGTGTCATGTCAGATACGAAATGACACGTGTCAGCAATAAATTCAAAGTGCTGGCATATAGTAGCTTATTCAATACTAACAACTATTTTGTCTGAGTTCTTAAGAGTATCAACAAAAAATGTATAATGGACAGAACTATCAAAATTAGTTCACAAGATTCCTAATAAAAAACATGTTGGACTTGAATAGATTCAATTTTGCAAGGACTGGAATACTCAACGTCTTAGTTGTCAATTCTACTACGATAGCGGTTCCGTTTTTCCTCAAGAATGGAAATGTTCTATGCCGTTTTGAAAGACGCCACAAAATTTTAAGAAGTTAAAATTTATAAATTGACAAAATAAAAAAATATAGGAAGAAAGATAGAAAAAAAAAAAACCAAATCAAAGCATAACTACATATTTTATTAGAGCTGCAATTTATTAATATCATGGTAACTTCAAAATCAGCATATTGTAAATATCATCCATGCAATCCATATAAAAAGAGGTTTTTGTTATTGTTAAAGCCCACATTTGATTGGAGATAGTTTTTCAACTGAATATGTCCTAGAAGACATAAATTTTCTTGGAAATGGTAAAAATAAATAAAAATAAAAGACTGGGATAAACCAGAATGACTGGAACAGTCCGAAATTGACCGGAACAAAGGTGGGTACGTTCTAATGCAGTTTCTGTTCCACTCATGGTAACTTCAAAATCAGCATATTGTAAATATCATCCATGCAATCCATATAAAAAGAGGTTTTTGTTATTGTTAAAGCCCACATTTGATTGGAGATAGTTTTTCAACTGAATATGTCCTAGAAGACATAAATTTTCTTGGAAATGGTAAAAATAAATAAAAATAAAAGACTGGGATAAACCAGAATGACTGGAACAGTCCGAAATTGACCGGAACAAAGGTGGGTACGTTCTAATGCAGTTTCTGTTCCACTCATGGTAACTTCAAAATCAGCATATTGTAAATATCATCCATGCAATCCATATAAAAAGAGGTTTTTGTTATTGTTAAAGCCCACATTTGATTGGAGATAGTTTTTCAACTGAATATGTCCTAGAAGACATAAATTTTCTTGGAAATGGTAAAAATAAATAAAAATAAAAGACTGGGATAAACCAGAATGACTGGAACAGTCCGAAATTGACCGGAACAAAGGTGGGTACGTTCTAATGCAGTTTCTGTTCCACTGTCCTTAACGAAACAGAACCTTCCATAAGATAGCCATCTTTTTCAACTAAGATCAACATCTTCCTTGCAATTAAATTTGTTCACAACTAACCTATTCATCTTTCGCACCAGACATGTTAGATGTGTGCCCTGTACCACGGTTCATGACCGAAAATTCCTCAACAAACAAGAGAAGCAAGTGAAAAGAAAGCTCAAAAACAAGGTACTACAATAAGAGGTCTAAGAGGCTCCACTCATCACGAAAATTTGTAGACTTGACCACTCATATTTATGGTGATTTTCAAATAATTGTTAGAATTACTATACGAAGGTTATTTTAGGCAGGTTTGAGCATATTTAAAAAAGAACATGAGTACATTTTTTTTTAAAGGTAAACATCAGTACATTTTTTCTTTCTACAATGTCAATTAACTGACAAAAAAGGAGAAAGATGCCATAGGATGAAAGGAGATTTCCTCTATTTGATGCAACAACTGAAAACAAGGGAAAAATGAAACCCAAATTCCATTTCCATAGTTACATACTAATTTGTGGGGACTGTGATAACATGCCTAGACATAGTATTATTGTAGGACCCACGAGCAAACACAATAGGTGGGACCCATATGGTTTTTTTAATAGCAGGTGGGACCCATATGATTGACGTCACGCCCCGAACCGGGGTCCACGACATCACCGGGCGCCTAAGACTCACCCGCACGGGCACACAAGGCAAGTAGATCAAACATCACCCGTTCCATAAAACAGATATGCAGAGCAACTAAAAATTTCTATATCAAATTAATTACCATTAGGTCTTACAATGATCCATCATAAATAATTCCAGATCATAGGCCCAACTAATAAATAAAAGGACTGATAAAAGATTTATGCCAACAACTCTAGTCAAACGAATCTAAATATGTCCATCTAAGCTAGCGCCACGCTCGCCCCATACCGCGCGTCATACATCATACCTATTCCTCATGATCTGAAAAATATAGATATATTGGAATGAGAGAACGCCAGCAAGTACCAAATCACTATAACATGTGGATCAATCATGCAATAAAACAAGATCATAAAAAATGATGAATCATCACAGATATATACATATATCCAAAACATTTTACATGGAAAGAGTAGCATAAACAATTTTTTCAATGGTAAGCCCAACCACAACGCCAACGAGCAACAAAAACATGTAACAATCAAGTGTGTCCCATAGCCTACACCACGGTCAGTGCCGCAACCCCACTGACAGGTGGTTGGTCGGTCTAACGTGGTCACGGACAGTGCCACAGCCCCAACTGGCAGGTAACGATACCAAAAGTACCACGGTAACTCTCCCAAGATTGTGCATTTGACCGATCTACGTGACCACGTGCCAGTGCCCCAACTCGCAAGTAACGATACCATAGGTACCACGGGTATCCTGTTTAGTTCCAGTGGCATAGCTCCAATTGGCAAGTAGGAAAACCCAAATATAGGGCTGGTCTAATAACATGCATGATCAAATCACATCCCAATGGCCAAAACCGATTCCATGGACCAACAATATCACAAAACATGCACATATGCTTGAACCAGTTTTTAGAAATACAGCATGATAAAACATGAACACTTTTCCAAGACATGATTTCATGAACATATGAACATGAATATAATCACAAAAACACAATTTAATATTTCTACATCAACATGGGTTGGAAAACCTTGGTATAGAAGTAAGGCACTTACAATCGTACATCAAATGCTCTTACGAAGAGTCTCTATGTCCAATCATCGCACAAAGTCAGCCTATCATCAAGATTAATATTAAGTTACAGTTTATACATTTCAAACAAGTCACTCGGGCGAGATCAAGCTCTTAAATACCCCTGGAAGGTGCAAACCGCAACCCTGCGAGGTTTCCGGGTTTAGTCGACCGACCAAAGGGAAATGGAAATTTTTCAAGTTTTCCCCAGATGACCTACCATGAACTTCGATCGACCGAACTAACGAATCAGGGTTTTCCCGAATCGCGAGGTTCCTTTATTTTTTTTCGTATATTTTTCCTTCCAAAACTCGTGTTTCTTACAACGATCTCAATAGAAAAACACCCTACGGCCCATGTCTTTAACTTTCTTCCATCCTTTTCTTTGACGGGAAGACCCTAAACGAACTTTGATGGAAATCTTTGCAACAGAATCCCCACAAATCTATAAAAATCACCGGAAATCCATCCGAACTGTGGCTGGCGATAAAAATACGGTCACACGTCAAAGATTCACCATTAAATCAATGATTCGAAAGATCTTTTAATGAAACTACGCACTAATAACCTCTACTTGTGATTGAAATCAATCCCTTACCTCGAAATCCGGGCTCCCTTCGCTAGAAATCTCCCTCAACGGCCCTTTCTTCTTCCACAAGGTTCCTTCTTCAACACACTCTCTCTCTCTCTCTCTCTCTCTCTCTCTAGGATTTTCTTTTTCTTTTTCTTTTTTATTGGGTAAGCTGGGGTTAGGCAGATCCCCACCAGAATTTGATTAAGAAAGAAGAATTACAATCTTTGGAAACTGGCTCCTGAGGAGTCCAGAAGTACAATGTTGGAAATACCAAGGGGAATAGAAGCAAGGGGGGTGTTATCACCCTTACAAGGAGAGGAAGTTTTTGAGCGCTAATGCGCCGCACTATTAGCTTCTCTCCAAATGTGAAAGATTCTCCAATGATGTAGATGGGCTAGCAGTTTTTTTATCTTGGTGAGGGTGGGCTTTTTCTTCCAAGGGCAGTTGTAACTTCCATTGATTACGTTGACGGCAAGCAGAGAATCCGATTCAATCAACAGGAAATCAATTTTGTTCTGCTGGGTGAGGACGAGACCTTGGTGGATTGCTTCAAGCTCGAGGTTGAAGATTTCATCGGTCGGAACATTTAGGGAGAAGAGACCCAAGATGGTGACAAATCTGTCCCAAAGGAGGCATCCAATATTAGCAGAATCATTAACTAAGGAGGCATCTGTGTTGAGCTTAGTGAGAGCGGCGTCAGGGGGGATCCATTGGCATGTTTTGGATTGCTGGGCTTTAGGGAAGAATGGGAGGCCAAGGTTTCCAACCACGAGCGTGTTTTGGTCTTTGGGATCATCTGTTAAGCCTAGGAAAAGCGGACGGGATTTTATAGAAGAGAGGATGGAATTGAGGACAACATGCTTGTGGCTTGGGAATTTTTTGTAAACTCAGCGATTGCGTTCTATCCAAATGTGATAGATTGTTGAACAGAACGAAACTCGGATTATGATAGCGGCTTGGCCCTTCCCTCTAAACTGATGCCTAAGCCAGTGTTCTTCATCTAGAAGTCTTTTCTTTGGTCTTCTTCAGTGGTTGAAGCAGAATAAAATTGATTGCAAGATCTAAGGAGTACGAGCAAGCGAAGATGTGGTCAATAGATTCTCAATCAGATTTGCAGAGAGGACAGGAGTTGTCCCGAGTTGTGCCAAGTAATGTGAGGCAGTCATGAGTGCTCGACTTGTTTAGGAGGGCGATAAGAAATCATTTACATGGGTCATTAGCTTGCATAAATTTCAAAGTCCAAACTAAGATAACCGAGTGATTTTCCAGTAAAGAAGAAATTTAAAAAAAGCACAGCAAGCTAATCATGACACAAGGTCATTCATGACTTAAATAAACAGTTAAAAAATTTCTAATACGCAAAAACCAGCACCCTGGCATCACATGTAAAAGGTCATTACTATCCCCTTTTTTTCATTTGAATAGGTTGATAGGTTGCAGATGCAATTACCAACACATGACAGAGAGCAAGAGAAACGTCAGATATCCAAATCAATGGCATCGTTTAAAGAAGCGATATGCAATAACGCCTCCTCTAGTGAGCTATTATGAACTAAAACCATCTAGCAAAGAAAAACTATGGCAACAATTATAAGAGCTTGTTAGTATGATGAAGGAAAACTATCTAGTAAACAAAAATTATAGAATCACTCATAAGAGGTTGTTAGTATCCCCTTTTCCATTTCCATGGGTGAAAGGGTTGACTATGCAACTAAAAGAAACGGAACAAGTGAGACAATCCAGAACCAAAAAAAATTACTTCATGAAGTGATAATCAAGCATTCAACTTCTTCTCTAGGCTTACAAAACTGAAGTAGAGGACATACCACCTAAGGTACTAGATTGTCACTACCACATGATCACTTGAAAGTTGAAAATATGGTTTCAAGTATTATCTAAATTTGACCACCAAAAACATCGTATGAAATATCAGTATTCAACTCATCAAACAATAACAGCCACACAATGAGAATTTAGTAAACCAATCAAAAAATGAAAACAACAAAAAGATTCATAGCAGATAGATGTCAATTATAAGGTACTCAAAGTATAAGGTCTTCCAAAACAAACACGCAGCAGAGCAAAAACCATACAATCTATAGAGTTAAAAAAAAAAAAGCGAAACAAACCTCCATCAGAAAATGATATCCTCGTCATGCTCCATCCCCGAGGACAACAAGTTGTGGGCCGCAGTGACAGGAATCCCTTTCTTCAATGAAAGCTTCTCCGCAAACTGATCCTCCGCAAATTGCTTAGACGCCGCAAGCTGCCTCTCAAGCTCCCTCTTCTTATACCCTTGAATCTTCTTCAACCTAAAGAAATCCTCCCTCTCAAGCTCATCCAACTCCCCTTTAATATAACTAATCGTATTCTCCAACCTCGGCTTCACCACATTCTCCAACGCATTAACCCTCCGATTAGTCGTCTTAATCGCCTCATCCAATGTCAAAAAAGACGTTTGAAGTGATGCCAACTCAACTAAAACTTCAATTGCCTTAACATAAGCAACCCTACAATTCTGAATCTGTTGGCCTCCGCGGGCTAAACCAGTGAGATCATTCTTGGTCTCACCTTCAGTAAAATATTCGAATTTCGGGAGCTTAACGCCCGCAATGTTTTCAGTGCGGGACCGGACTTTTAGGGATGCGGATTGGACGTTTTCGAGGACAATGTGTTTGATGCTTTCGCCCGCAACGTATTTGGCCTCGGTTAGGGCGAAAGATGAGGTTTTCATGATTGTTCCCATGGATTCTTTTGTGGAGACTATGTTTTTGAGAATTTGGCGAAATTGAACTGTTAGGGCATCACTCTTCTTCTTGAGAAGGGCGTGACCTCGCGTGGCCCCCACGAGTCGGGCTTTCACCACGCCTAGGACTGTCACGGTGGGGACCACATTCAGGCGCTGAGTTTGGCCTGACATCTTGAGGATCGGTGAAGATAGTTAGTAGAACCTGGAAGAAATGTTAAAAGATTATGTTCAATTACAGGGGTTTTTGAAGAATTGGATGAGAAATTGTGATTATATTTCAAAATCCTTACCTAAATAAGAAAACCCACAACCCAAAACCTAAAAAAAAAGGGATCGAGAATTCGAATGACGAAGAATTTTTTTTGAAAAACAACGCAAAAATACAGTAAAATAAAGGAACAAACAAATGGGTAACGAATACCAAAACCCTAGGTCATTGATGAACATACCTGGAATGGTAATTTATTTATTTTTGGTGAGATTTGGAGAGAGATTCTCAGATTTCAGCTTCAGAGAGAGATGGAGTGCCTGCGCAAGGTTTCTTTAACCCTTCTGTCTTTTTACTACGTGTGCACGGAGATCTCCTATTTTTGTTTGGGCAGTGATAAATTCACGGTACAACTGATGGGGCCTGGCCACACTCTCTTTGTGGGCACACTCTCGGTGGGCCCAACAGTAAATGGTTTAGATCGTTGAGAAGGTGGACCCCATCAAAAGTTTATTTTTTAAGGGGAAAAATCACTTCTGCCTACCTGGTTCAACTATCCAAACCATTCATTTGTTGGATTGTCCATAAAATCATCTCCATAGGATGATACAAACCCTCCGATCAGACTTTACGAATCGGAGAGTTAGGATCATCATATGGAGATCATTTTTCAGGAAAGGACTATGTACAATGGGGTCCATCAAATTAACAGTATGGCTATTGGAACAATGTGGGGCCGCAATGATTTTTTTTTTTTAATAAATACACGTGCACGTATTTTTTTGTAAAAATAGAGTGGACCCACCTTGTTCAAAGATCTAAACCAAGGAAGCAGGATTCTTCCCTGGGAGCATTCGATTCCTGCTCTGGCAACCTTGAGCAGGATTCTTCCCTAGAAGCTTTCGATTCTCGTTTCGATTCCCGCTCTGGCAACCTTGATCTAAACCATTGAGTTGCCATGACTTTGAAGGTGGAACCAAATAGCTAAATTGTCGTCGAATGGGGAAGCCTACTGCCAGTTTCAGTCATTTTACTCAGATGAGAAGGTGTAGAAAACAGACAATGGGCAGCGTCGGTATGACCTCAGTTTTGGGTTTTGTAGTATTGAACACATTGTTTCAGTCCTATAGGCAAAGTTCCATCGGTGAAATCAAATTTCTGCTGAGGGAAGAGGAAAACGAGCAGCTTAATGCAGCTTGTGACAGGAGTAAGCATTCCAAGTGTGCTGTAAGAAAGACCATACTCAACAAAGTGACCAGGGGATCTACTAGATCAGAAGATCAAGATCAAGCAGACTAACCCAATTCCAAGGTTTAGACCCTGAAATTGCTTTTACAAATTGGATTAAACAAGGGGTTAAACACAACATACCAGTCCCAACATCAAGGTTGAGGTACAAAGTCTTATACAATTCAGTGGAATTCACTTAGGATATGATCTTGTGTATATCAGGTCTATCCTCCTTTTTTCTACAGCAATATTCTTGAATAGTCCTTAAAATTTGGTCTCTCCTAACATTGGCCTATTGGCCTCTCATGCCCCCAAGCCCTCTTTCAAAGACAGGGTTGGCATGTTGCCCTTGCCAAAGAAAATTTTTCATTTGCCAACTAATCTCTTCCATATGTCGAAACGCCATTGAGGTTAGGATTCTGATTTTTTTACCATTGCACTTGGCCACTGGAGTGGCCTTCCCAAGGTATTGATTCACTGAATAGCATTGATGGCCTTATTAGTGAGGGTGGTAGTAGTAGTCTTATGTTTACCAATCGATCGTATACAACCATAGGGATCCCTAAAATAAAATGCATCATACTCTTAGGATATTTTTTTGAGTTCATTGGTGGCCTCGTTGTTCATCCAAAATCCTGGAGATTGGCCTCATTGTTTTTCCGTCCTGTTTATTAAAGTTAGAACACCATCATCAAATGATATCTTGGAAAGGAGAAATCAGACCTTTGGATTGTAAGAATTTTTTGAAAAAGTTTGGAAAGGAAATATATTTTTAAAATTTCCTACTTTTCTACATATGAAAAATGATAGCTTGAACCAGCCCTATTTAATTTTTACTTGGGGACCTTCATTTTATGATAACATCCCTCTAAGTTAACCATAATCATTATCATTTTCCAAAAAATTGTCGAAAGAAAAAATCTCCCTAGAAATTTTTTTTCCTTCAGAAATATTTTTCTTGCAATCCAAACAAGGCCAAACCGAAAGGCCATTTCCCTTCTGGCCATGACTGTTTAGTTCCTCCATGTCCTGCCATGTCAAAGTTAGTCACAAAAATCAGCTCACCTTTTAGGGCATGTTTTGAACCTATGAACAAGATGGGGATAAAAATCAAAGGAGGAAAAATTCTTGTTTAGACCAAGGTTTTAAATTTCAAAATTCCGGATTTCGATCAAGACCGAAACCGAAACAACTGAAATCCGAAATTGGCAAAACATATAAAATTTCAACTGAAATTTTGGAAATTTCATCAATTTCGGCTAGGTCTGAAATTACCCCCGAAACCGAAATTTAAAACCTTGGTTTAGACTAGTTTTTTTTCCCCTGTTTTCCAGCCCCATCCCATGTTGCAACAGAGCTCCTATGACCACGTCTCATCGATACCTTGGGAGTGTGTTTGTCTAATTCTAACATCATTACTCCTATAATAGCCAACAATAAAATTATTCTGAAAAAAAAAGAGTTTAATCTCTCCCAGAAAAAAAACCTCAACAAGAATCAAATCACGAACTGTAAAACATAACAAAATCAAAACTTAAACGACAGACATTCGGGTTACGAAGCTTCGAAGTTTTTCATTCAGGCAAAGACCGCAGTAGAAGAGCAAAGAGAGAGAAAACTACTGTCCCATTCTCATGCTCATCCTTAAGCAAATGCAGGAAAGATGCCGATTCCGATCTGTGCTCTCCTCCAAGATAGAACTCTGATGTTTTAGTCCCTTTTCTTGTCAGGTTCATCAAGTGCCATGAGTCTTTCAACCAGTGGGGGATGTGAATAGTGGTACGCCGAGTACCATGGATCTGTGTTCATTGTTGACAGATTTTCTTCCTGAAAACCATTAAACATTTTTAATCAGTAATGAAAGCCCACTCAAATAAGTTAACAAATTAACTTAGGTTATGGTTTATGAGAAATCTCGGGATACATCAATTTTTAAAATTTTTTCCGGGTTTATATCAGGAAAAACAATACAAAAAAATTATTTAAACATATATGAATATATAAAATTTCAGAAAAGACATAAAATAAAAAGGGCGATGATAAATTCACACCCTCTGTAGGATAATTCGCTCCCCTTTAAAGGAGGGTATGTAGCAGACTTTAACACCTTTTAGCACCAATTCATGTTGAAGGGGTGGGAATTATCCTACAGGGGGTGCGAATTTATCATTGCCCAATAAAAATATCATGATATCATCGCGATTTTTTATGATAAAAAAAAGAAAATATCACTATATTTTTAAAAATCTCAGGATTATTTCAGGATTTTGTCGTTTTATCAAAATGTTGCGATATTTTAAAATATCGAAGATATTTGTGACATAGTGAAAGAAGTACCACCCTTGATATTTGATCCAACAGCAGCTCTTAGAAAGTGAGCTGCTGTTGAATCAAATATCAAGGATAGGATGATGGGTACATGTTTATAAACAAAAACTCAAAGCTAGGATATTATGTTCCAGAACTGAATTTAAAAGGTGAGCAGCACATTTCACTTGGCAGAAATATTGAACAAAACCAGATGGAATGAAATATGATAGATGAACGGTGCTGGAAATGATCAATAACCTGCATTTTCACAAGGCCTGCTCGAAGTGCAGTGGCATAACCAAGCTTCTTTGCAAAAGCATCAGCCTACAAACAAAAAATAAAAATAAAAATGAAAATGTACAAAAAATATCAATTAGAATCAAATATCAAGCAATTATCACAAATGTGAAGAGCTAGCAGAAAGACCAAACAATTTGGAGGGTGTTCCATCGCAAGATAAAATCTTCAAATACCTGAAATTCAAAAGCTCGGCTAACGAGATTCAGACCAAAGCTTACTAGGTGCTGGAGAGGTAGTACAGTGTGCTGCAAAAACAAGAACACTGCCTTAGAACAACATGGGACAGGCAGCAGAGAGTTTCATTATATTTCAAACCAGCAAATTCTAGGAACAGTAACAATGCAAAGGAAGTATAAAGAATTTTCCATATTGGTAGCTAGAAGATAAGTAGATAGAATTAATAAGGCCTTTGTCAACAAGGGTATGTAAGTCAAATAGACAGCAACTCAAGCCACACATTACAGATTTGTTCCATCGTCACTTCAATTCATCTTGACCATTCAGAGTAGGCTTCATACGATCTAGGCAACTTCTGGATATTTTGAAAAGAACCAAAGGGAGTCCGTTTGGACGCGCCAAAACGTGGGAAAATCAAAATAAAAGGACACATTTTCCATAACGCCAAAACGTGGGAAAATCAAAATAAAAGGACACATTTTCCATAACCTAACATTATTTGGATACGGGCATTTACTTTTCACATGGCAGTCCTTGCGTCTGCAAATCCAGAAAACAAAGGCAAAGATAGCAGGTGATTTGGCCAGTATAGAATTCCATGGTGCATACTTGTATGCATACATTTACATATAATATTTTCAAGAATGACGTTCTATTGGCTAAAATGGAGGATTGACAATGTAACACTAGATAGGCTAAAAAGAAGGTTATTGGGCTTTCTAACAGCTATGCACTTTTGCAAAGAGAAAGTAACAGCAGATCAAAATTTCATTCAACACAAGTTTGCAAGGAAATTTTGGTCGAAAGTTTTCAACAGGTATGGTATCTGGATTCTCCCAAAATCCTTAGAAGCACGAAGCTGGTACGGGGGCGGGAGCGGGGGCGAAGGCGGGGAAGCGTGTGGTGTAGAAGAGTCTAAGTTTGGGAGCGCCATAGGAGTGTGTATGTAATATTTTCTTTATATATCTTTCCAAATTCAAGTACATCAAAAAATAATAGTTTCTAACCATTTTCATAAGTATCTTTTAAAATTTAAGTACATAAAAAAGCAGTAACTGTTAACCATCTTCATTTACGTGCATTAGCTCCTTGTGCCTTCTGAAGATGCACAAGCCCTTGTGCTTGCACCAATGAAATACGTTGAAGAGTTCGAGGAGTTTTATTCAAGGAAGTTGGTGATGGTGGGACTTATGGAGTAATAGAAGCAGGTTGGGAGCGTCATGGGAGCAGTTCCCATCTCTTTGGGGTCGCGCTCCCTGGAAGCTCCTTCTTAAGGAGCGCCGAATCGAGGTTCTGAGGTGGGAGCAAGATTCCTGCTTCTAAGCCAAAATCCTTGGAGGGGTCTTAGTTAGGAGGGGAGGCTTGGAGCTGCTGAAATCTTGGCAAAAAAGGCTATAGATATCAGTGTCTAAGAACGAGTGTTGAATAACATGTCTTAGGGTAGTTTAGGTATTACTTGTAGTAGTGAGGGTATTATAGTCTTTGTACTCATGTTGCCATAGATGCCCTATGCATCATTTACATGAGGAGCTCCGTAGTGGAGACTCCCCATCTCTTCACTCCTCTTCTTCTTCCTCTCTCTTAGGGATCATTTACATGAGGAGCTCCCTAGTGGAGACTCCCCATCTCTTCACTCCTCTTCTTCTTCCTCTCTCTAACCCTAATCTCATTTTCAACATGGTATCAAAGCAAAGATCCTTTGGGAAGGGAAGAAAAGAGGAAGAGTCCATCGTTATCTCACGCCTCACATTTCTCTCTCGGCAATCTCTCGCCTGCGCAAATACACAGATCTCCTAAAATCTCTCTCTCTCTCTCTCTCTCTCTCTCTCTCACACACACACACACACACACACACAAATCCCTAGAAAGTCTCTCTTCAAGATCTCTCGTCTCTCGCTGTTTTATTTGTATCTTTTTTTTGTTACAAAACCCTAAAATATCTCTTCCTATATTTAGGAAATCTCTATTTCTATATTTAGGAAATCTCTATAAAATCTCCCTAAATCTCTCTCCCCAATCTCTCTTTGCGCAAACCCATTTTTGGGTTTGCCGCAACCATGTCTCTCTCTCTCTCTCTCTCTCTCTCTCTCTCTCTCTCTCTCTCTCTCTCTCTCTCTGCGCAACACTAAAATCTCTCACTCTCTCTTAGCGCAACACCAAAAAAAGAAGAATAAGAAGAAATCCCTATAATCTCTCTCACTGTCTACTGCCGCAACACCCCCTCTTCTCATACGGCTACGCCATAACTCCCATCCTTCATTCTCTTTGCCAAAAGCCTCACAAAAAATAAATAAAATAAAATAAAAATCTCTCTCTGCGTTCTCACTTTTGTTGCCGTAAACCCATTTGTGGGGTTCTCCTCCACTCACAAATCTCCATTCCAAACCCAAATCTTTCCTTTCTTTCTCTTTTAAATTCATTTGGGAAGAAATCTTCTTCCCAAATCCCTTTTTGGCTCTTCACTCAAAATTCACAATCCCAAATAGCCTTCTTGACCATACTTTCTCACCACCGTCCATTTTGGGAAGCCAAACGGCTCCCAATTTACCCAATCTCACCTCCAAACCTCTGTTTTCTCTCTCTTTTCTATATTGTTTGGCTTCTATGCCTTTGTATTTGTGCAGATCTACTCCAAAAAAACAAGTGTTGTCTTGTATTGTCCTCTTATTCTTCTCTTATCATCTCTTTGTTTTTCTCTTTTTCTTTCTTGGCTTTCATAGACTTCGAGTTGTTCTTCAAGGCACACACCAAGTGTTCGATGAAATGTTCAAGAGAGGTATGAGGCCTTGATTGTATTTGTTTTAGTCTTAATGTCTTCTCGGCTTTATGCCTTATCCTCTCTTTTCGGGCGATGGTGTCCCCATCGTTGGTCAGTTCATGCCATCGACCTTGTCTCCAGACAATGGTTTCCCCATTGTTTGTTAGCTTCCATATCCATCGTTGGTCGGCTCTCTTACATGCAATGGCCCTTTCCCGTCAACCTCTTTTTTCCGGGCGATGGTTTCCCCATCGTTGGTCGACTTCTTTTCAGGCAACGATGTTCATGTCGTCACCTAGTCTCCAGATGATGGCTTCCCCATCGTTGGTTGGTTATCCTTTGTCTTCTTTTCCGGATGATGGCTTCCATATCTAGGGGTGTTCATTATTTGGTTTTAACCGAATAACCAAACCGAACCGAATTGATTTGGTCGGTTCAGTTCGGTTTTTTGCTAATTTGGTTCGGTTTCGGTTTTTATTTTTGGTTAATTCGGTTATTCGGTTTCGGTTTCGGTTATCTTAGGAAAAAAATTATGTTAACCGAATAACCGAAATTAACCAAAAATAAACATTATTTTTTCAAAAAATGGTGTATGGGCACTCCGTAGGATGATCCAAACCGTCCATTTGATTGATCACAACTTCAATAGGTTGTGCTTAAAAAACCGTTTCAATAGATTGATCATAGCACTCCGATCAAACCGTCCAAATAGATTTTTTTTGTCTTTTTCTATCACTATTCGGTTATAACCGAATAACCGAATTTTTAATCGGTTCGGTTTCGGTTCGGTTTTCGTAAAATTCGGTTTGGTTTCGGTTTCCAAAATTTGATAACCGAAATTATTTTGGTTATCAAATTTCGGTTATTTCGGTTCGGTTGTAACCGATTGAACACCCCTATCCATATCTATCGTTGGTCGGCTCTCTTACAGGTGACGGTCCTTTCCCGTCGACCTCTCTTTTCCGGGCGAAGGTTTCCCCCATTGGTCGGCTCTTTTCAGGCGACAATGTTCATGCCGTCGACCTAGTCTCCAGACGATGGTTTCCCCATCGTTGGTTGGTTATCCTTTTTTCTCTCTATCACTTCTCTCCAGGCAACAGTTTCCCCATCGACCTTGTGTGCGATAATTTCCCCATCGGTTGTTATCCTCTTCACTTGGTGTTGTCCTGCTTCGCCAATGTTCGCTATGCACTTTGGTGTGCCCCTTTTTGCTTGCTGAAGCATAGTTGTTCCTGTCATGGTGCCTCTATTGCTCGTGATATACGGATCTGTTTGTCGTACTCTCATTCATGGGAAGGCCATGTTTGATCGCTCTCGCTGTTGTGCTACTTCAAGGGAGCTGCTCTTTTTTATGGCCATTGATCTCAATGTTGTTTACTGTGGCCGCTGCTGTCCTTTTATTTATTGTGCTCTTATTATATATATTCACCACACCAACTTGAGTGTTATACCAAACTGGATGTGTGTATGAGCTTATCGTACTTTTTTGATGTATGGTCCTTTCGTTGTAGTTTTTGGTTGTTGTAGTTCTTTGTAGTAAAATAGAGTTCATAGTTTATACACTCCAGCTTGAGGGGGAGCGTTGAAGAACATGTATTAGGGTAGGGTAGTTTAGGTATTACGTGTAGTAGTGAGGGTATTATAGTCTTTGTAGTCATGTTGCCCTAGATGGGCCTATATATACATCATTTACATGAGGAGCTCCCTGGTGGAGACTCCCCATCTCTTCACTCCTCTTCTTCTTCCTCTCTCTAACCTTAATCTCATTTCTAACAACACGGATGCGGGTCATAATGTGGCCAAGAAAAATCCTTATCGACTCAGCACGGACGCATCCAAGAACGTGGTTGACGCTGCTGAGTACTCGGTTGACACGGTCATAACTAGGGAGAGTCAAAGGACTTTTTATTGATTCTACAGGGTAAAACACAAAGCGCGGCTAAGGGAAAAGGGAGTCGACGATGACTCGTGAGAGTTTTAAAACTATGTAGATATGGCTTCAGTGGAATCAAATGACATTTTGAAGGCTAGAGAAGATTTTTGGAGGTCTCGACTCAATTTTATTAGTAAGTGGAAACAGATTCTAATGGGAAGATAGTGTATGGAATGTGCTTGGTATCACTAACTCAAACAAGGCTGAGATACAAATGATGGTTACAGGGATCTGCATATTCCAAAGGGAGCTGGGAGGGATGGTTATGGTGGAAGGTAACTCAAAAAGCATCCACCAACGGGCCATGGAGATAGGCTAACTTCATCACTGAGATTGTAGATAGGACCAGCGAGATAGTCATTTCTTTTGTTACAAGAGCAGCAGATGAGTTGGCTGATAGTCTAGCAAAAATAGGAGCCAATAGAGATTACTAGTCCATGGACAAAACTCTTCCCCTCCTGTAAATTTGTTTCTTTTATTTTTTTAATAAAGTGTTGCCTTCTTCAAGAAAAGAAATGGATTTCTGTTGGCATAGAAGTCAAGTGGGAGCAAGATCCAGGGGATAAGAGGTTATAACCTATCAGTTTCAACATAAATCAACTGGTTCATGATTGTAGAACTACGTTTTCATAATAAACCAAACAGACTAGAAGAACAGCACACTCAATGTTGGCCCTCTGGATGAGATGGGTTCTACAGGATTCGCTTCAGAGTTCAGACCTGCACCTAATTACTTTTTTCTTTCTGAATAGGTAATAGAAACTTTATTAAAGGATACAGACAAAAATTACAACAGGGGCCGAGATTTCCCCTCAACTAAAACATCTCTACTCCCCCCATCTTTAGCCAACATATCAGCTACAGTGTTGGCTTCCCTTACTACATCATGAAAAAAACATTAATGATGTACCTAGCTCCCAAAACAAATCTCCCTACCCCTCAAATATCAACGTCATTATTTTTATTTTTCTTAAAAACTTTGACAGAAATATATTAAAATCATACGAGGTTTACATACGAGGGGGACCAGTGGTCCCCCTATGTACTACAGCGTGTGAAAACCTAGAAGGTAAATCCAGGTCCAGGAAAACAAAAAGAAAACAGTAAAACCAATACTCAGCCCTCGCAATCTTCCTATACATCCACCCTTATAGGCCTGAAGACCACCCGATCCGACCACCTTTCAAGAAGGTCTTTCTTCTTCCACTTAAATGAGACTTTGGTACCCCTGAAAATTCCAAAAAAACTTTGCGATCTTCCCACAAAGATCTTGACAACCACTACTACTAGCATTTCCCCAAAAAAAACTCTCTTCAGCCATCCTAAAACAGGCCCCCCTCAAACTATACACTTGCCTAGTTCCTTTAACAAATACTTAATCTCATAACGAAAAGCTTCTTCATCTGACACTATGGCATGGTCCTCGGCTTTCAGAATCCTACCTTCAGAGGCCTTTCTGGTAGCTATCTTCTCTTCCAGTTTCCGTATCCCCACTGCTTTCTTCACCTCCCACTCCTGCCGTCTTAATCTTCTCTCATCCATCAAGGATTTGATGAAGAGAGGGTGCTTCCCCTCTCCGATTAGCCTTGTCCTTGAAGAGCGTCCATTGTCTTTTGATGAAGTCGGATGATTTCCCTTGGGGTTGGCGAGGACTTAGAAGCCTTTTCTGCATTATAGATCATGCCCCTTATCCTAAGCAAAACTTCCTCCAATTCCATAAGATCCATGGGTCGCTTCCTTTTCCGGCTTATGACCGGGACGATTGAGGAAGATGAATGGAGAGGCAAGTTATGTTTCTGCTGTTCCATTTTCCTTAAGAGGGGGCAGCGAAATGTCGGAAGATTCAAATCTACCATTTACTCTCAAGGCTCCCCCTCTTTTTATTATAGGGGCAACTGCCTACAAATACCAATAACCGCCCCCGCACCACCCACTATGACGAATGAGAAGAGGTTTCCCATGCTTCGATGTGAAAACATTTATGATGCCAGATACACCCTGACATATAGCATTTCTGCCTCTTCGATTTCCAGTGATAATAAGACAAAAATTCCTATACTAAGTAAGCAAAACCAATATGGCCCTAATATGGTTTCTGACAGAACTCTCATCATCTCCTTCGAATTCCGCAAGCGCCTTAAATGTTGTACTATATCTGATGATGATTAGATCCACCTTTAAGGAAAAAAGCCAACCCCTTCTTGTCCTTTGCGATGATGCAGAGCGAATGCCTCGATATAACAAATCAATAGCGAATGAAGCAATCTTTTTACTTTTTTCAAGAAAGACTAAATCACCCTTCTTCACTCCACCCCACCAAATGTCCATCATTCCTTTTCCTTTTATTTCATACCCTTCATTTTTCCAAAAAGCCTCTAATCCTTCTAGCTTCCATAGGGGGAAAGCAGAGGAAAAGCCCCCAATGGCTTTTTATCCGGTCACCCAAGGTCCAACAACGCCCTGGAAAGATGTGGCAAATCATGCTTTTTTGGAATCCACTCAACTGTTCTTTCGGGAGGGTTCATCCCTATTTGGGCCTTCGAGAGCTCTAGACCAACTCTCCGCTTCCATTGATTCATGAAAGTCGAACCATACGAGCGGAGTTCCGCTTTCCCTTTTTTGAGGACGCCCAAAGATTTATTCAAATTCGAATGCATTCAAATAGAATTGTAAGCCTTACTTTATCTAATGCGCTTGAAACACTGCATTTGATAGGAAACCGCCCTCCCAAGAACTTTTTTTTGGCTTAATCCTTTTAGGGAGGTCACCATGTCAGTCAGAAAAAGGACCATTTCGACCAAACCGATTGGACACGGGATCCAATGTATGTCCATCGTATGGGACCAGGGCGCTTTTGGGAAGAACCTCTTTATTTTTTCCTTCTCTTTCTTTGATTGATAAGATTTGAATTTTGAATTCAAAAGGGTGGGTCCCAAAGGTCCAACGGTCTTCCCTCCAAAGAGCCTCCTATCACTCAGCGGGGGATCCTCAGTTAAACTCACCGACGAACAATCCCAAGCCGTCGTACGGCTCGTAATGGGGTCCGATCGATCCAGAACCGGAGAGCTCAAAGTATATGGCGCATTTAAGCTTGGTATTCTGTTTGGGGGTTGGGGGGGTCTATTGAGAGGATCCGAGCATGATCCATTGCTTTCTATAGGAGGGGATGCTTCAATTCCTAGAGTAAAACAGTTACCCAATATCCAAAGGGGAACAAAAGGACAAGAGAGCTTCCATCTAGGGGCAAGGATTCTAGTCGATGCGAATCTCATACACTGACCATGTCTACCTTTCATCCTTACTTCCAAGACCGGACCGAAGATGTTGCCCAAAGCTTCCACTGTTGAAGTTGCCCATGCATGCAACGGGATATCGTAAAAAATAACCCAAAGTTCTTCCGCTCCCTGGATAAAGTCTCGTTTCCACGCAGAAAGAGATAGCAGTTGATTCCCACAAGCTTCAACCCCCTTGGCCAGAATCTTTGCAGCCTGATCTGTTGTTTCGAACATAAAAAGAACGATCTGTTGTTTCAAACATAAAAAGAACTTAATTCCTCGCTATGACACACGGGCATGTGAGGGAAGGTATGCCCCAAAACCTCTTAGCCCAAACCCAAAGATCATCTAAGGTCTCATTTGTATCCTTCTTTCTTCCAACCAAACATGCTTTTAAGAGATCAACTCAACATCCAACTTCCTTTCCGGATACAAATAGTGACAGGATCCCTTTCTCAACAGATGTTGATATTTCTCCGGAGTCCGGCCACGACACACCCTCACCACCAGCACTGGCCGAAGGTTGTTGATGATGAGCAATGGGATTCGGCCCAAGAGGGAGGGGGGCAGATTTCTTTTTATCCTGATAGCACCATCGACATCGAGTCCGCCATTTGAAGTTGTGGTAGTGACAGGATGGGTAAGTCCAATCCCCATGCCATCTCCCTGACGTTGCCGAAGAGGAAGTCCACTTTGAAGAGGCTTTTTTCTTCACCACCCCACCCATGCTCGATTTAGAAGAGTTTGTGCTTAGTGGACCATTTAGAAGAGTTTGTGCTCAGTGGACCATCTTCCCGACGTTGCCGAAGAGGAAGTCCACTTTGAACAGGCTTTTTTCTTCACCCCCCATCCATGCTCGATTTAGAAGAGTTTGTGCTCAGTGGACCATCTGATCTATGAAAATTGCATACCTACTGGACCCAGATTTTTTTCCATGAAATATTATCTTCCAAGGAAGTTTTTTCCATAATTTTTCCCCTACAAATGAAGTTTTTTTCCATAAGATATCAACATCATTAATGATGTACTCTAAACACCTAGATCCCATGTTCTTAAGTATCACCCACCTAATCACATTTTTGTATTCCCCTCCCACCACAAAATCCCCCCTAAACAATCTTCCCAACAAACAAGAGATGGACAGTAAATATCGCCCTAGCCTCTTTGCTCGGGTAATGCACCCATGACCTCAAAAAACCGAACACAACCTATCCATGACAATCTCTAAACACCCCACCACTACCAGAACGACCCAGACTCCCTAACAAACAATATTATTTGATATTTGTAAGGTACAGTGGGTACAAATCTTATTGTAAGCTTAAACGGTGCACGGCATTTTCAGTTGTTTGACTTGTATTAAAATATTGGGTTCATTGCAGCTAGTATTCTAGCAGTCAACAGTCAAAATACAGTTAAAAGGAGTTTAGGTTCCCAATATTTATGAGTGCCAAGCAATTTCAATTAAGATCATGCCACAAGAAGAACAAGGGTGGCAGATAACATTGAAGAGTGTACATCAAATTAAATTCCAAGTAGTCAAGCTACAAACGGATAGAGTGTTCTTCATTTCCAGTAGAAAGTGCAAATTCATACCTGAAAAATGATGAGTCCAATAAGTACTGGTTGTGTTTCAAACCCAAAACTGTGAAACAGATCCTTTGAATTCCTCACAAGAGTGTATCCCCCAAATTGCAGAAGTGTGAGAATCTACAATCAAATGTAAAGGCCAGATCAACAGTCTCCTATACTTCATGCAATTCGTAAACTGGATACTTTTCAAATTAACTAGCTCTGAATCAGGAAAAATATAAAACAAGGCTTTTGAAATCAAGAAGAGATCTACTCTCTGTGCACACTTTACAGTAGAAAACACAAACTAAAAATGAAAACGCTAGATAGCGTCAAATCAACATATCAATTTTTTGAGCAGTTAAATAAGAAACAAGCAGTGTACCAGACCATGGTAAAAAAAACACTTGAAGCATGTCCTTTGAAGTAACTAAGTTTACTAATGAGCTGTACAAAAATAAAATAAACCATGAGCTATGGAGATAGTGGCGAATCCCATTTAGAAATTATATGAACTCGGAATTGAGTTTAAAAGTAAATTAGCACAAATTGGCAACCTAGATGGACAAATCGGAGATGAATATAGCAAACAAATTAAACTCATTGATTGGTGGAGAATCTCAATTTCAAAACTAGATGAACTCTGAAATTGTTATTAGTATCACAATAAACCATCAAATAAGATGTTAAACCTACTATTACTTGTTAAAAAAGTATGACATTGAACCAATGGATTTTGTGTGAGTCCCTATTTTCTTTTCTCCTTTTTTTTACTGAACAATGGAAAAAGGAAATTTGATATGTGAATTCTCATCATGCAACAGAAAATGATATTCCCAAAAACGAAATCACATATCCCCCACCTTTTACTTTATTATGCCCCAAGGAAATCCGGACTAAATGTGCTGCC
Organism: Tasmannia lanceolata; assembly: GCF_043159265.1. Lineage (NCBI taxonomy): Eukaryota > Viridiplantae > Streptophyta > Magnoliopsida > Canellales > Winteraceae > Tasmannia > Tasmannia lanceolata. Next base: position 45,863,684 of record NW_027518679.1, read on the forward strand.
CAGGCGACATTTCAACAACAAAAAATATTTCAATGAATTTTCATTTTTACATCTAATGGATCTATTGTAAGTCTAAGTAATTACGATATTTTTTTTCCTTGATGAATTAACCAAGGTTACCAGAAATGTCCCCGGAGGATAAGATGGATAACCCTCTCCAAACCCATACATCTGTCCACGACCCACATTCTTCAAGTGCTCTCTCCAGCAGATTGGGGAAAAAACTATAGTTATTACAAGAAGTTCTCATAAACCGTTACACCTCAACACTTCAACTATTGGGATTACATTGATGCATGGCATCATGCATTTTATTTCCAAAATTCCTTGAATACCCATTCATGGTTTTTTATGAGTGGGAAGCGCGCTTATGGGGAATCGCGTTTCGAAGGGTGGAAGGTGCACATCCGGGGAATCGCGTTTTGAAATCAGGAAACAAGAGGCTTCCCGAAAACTAGGGAAGCATGTTTCCCAATTTTTTATTTTTTTCTATTTTTCTCATTTTATCCTTTTAAATTTTAAATTTTTTCTTGAATTATAAATATTTATTTATGGCGGACAATAATTTTTGGGCGACGATAAATTCAGACCCCTGGAGGATAATTCGCACCCTTTAAAAAGGTGTACTTTTAATGCTTTTAACGTCAATTCACGTTAAAGGGGTGTGAACGAGAAGTATGCATTTAAAGGCTTTGTTTTATTGAAGAAGTATTTATCATTGCCCTAATTTTTTAATTGATTAATTATAAGAAGAAGAAGTATGCATTTAAAGGCTTTGTTTTATTTCCCTCTATTCTCCATTTTTCTTTAATTTTTGATTTTTTGACTATTGATTAAGTTGTTCTAAATTGATTAATCACAAGAGGGGGAAGAGACGAATCAAAAAACACAAGAAAAAAAAAAAATAGGTTGATTTGAGTTACTAGGTTAATCCTAGGGTTTCCAAGTCGTGTTGACTACATGTTAACTACTTGTCTTATTACTCTACCAGAGGAGTGCATGCATCCAAACAGAGCCTTGTGGAATAATGATACTACATTCAGGAGCGTTCATCTAATTAACTGAGAGGTGTGTCAACCAAAGTCTGCAGAGTGGTCTTATCATTATTAACAACATAGGAACCGAAAAGGCTACCCTTTTGGAGAAATAGTGGTGGAGAATCTTCAACATTAGTGAGGACTTGCAGGCTAAGGTGATTTATTACAAGTACCAAAAAATTGGAATGAGCCTTTTTCTTGGCGAGTGGGTGAGTAGGTGACTGATAAATCCCCTATGTGGAAGAACCAAATATTGGAGTTCCAATCCTTCTCCTCTCACCATCCTTTTGTCTAAGCAAAAGCACAAACACTTTATATTGGTAGGATAAGTGGTGTGAAGATACTCTGGCTAGGTCTCTCCCTGATCTCTTTGCTCATATAGTCAACCCTAGGGCATTGATCACTAATTATGTTGGAGGTATGGGGCCTTGGGGAGGTGATCACCGTATTATTGTGAGAAGGGAGCTCCATTAGGCTATCCAACGAATCCTTGCATCTCTCTGCAAGGGTCTACGATCATTACTTCTTGACTGCGAAATATTCGGATGGGCTAGAATGGCCAAACCGAAACAAAATGATATGTTATCTGTAAAATCGTACTATGCGTTGTCTAATGTTTTTTCCCCTGGCCTGAGTTTCCCTAATAGTTGGAAGCCCTTGTTCTTCTCCAGGAGACATCGTATTCATATGGTGAGTTATTCGTGGGGAAATTCACATTGGGGAACCAACTGGTTAGGAGGTATATCGTTGATGCTCGTGCTTGCGTGTTTTGTGGGTTCTCCAGAGAATCCTTGTTTTACCTATTTAGTCAATGCCCTTAGACCTCAATAGACATCGAGTTATTTCTTTTGTTTGTTCTATGTACACCCTAATGTATATGAATTGTCTTCACTTAATTCTCATTTGGCTGCGGTGACGTAAACCAGTGGGCAACAAGATACTTGATTGCATATGAAAAATTACTATCCCTCCAACAATATGGATCATGTGAAATGATAAACGGACGAAAGTTTTATAAAGAAAAAAATTTCAATTTGTAAAATTATTAATTGGATTATTATTGAAGTCTCCGAGCATGTGTGAAAGACCAATGGTTTGCAGGAGTTACGGTTCAAGACATTTTTTTTTGAGCAAGTCGGTTCAAGACATTATTTATAATTAAATTCATATTAGGGGCATCCCCACTCCCCCGGCCAAGTGGTGGCTTAAGATGAATTTTAACGGGGGTAGAAAACTCCTTAATCAAAGTAGCGCTATGATCCGAAAGGTTGGCATTGGGTATGAGGTGGGGGAAAGGGGGTGTCTTTGACCCTAATTCAAGGGTTATTCTATTCTATCCGATATACAAGCCCTTGCGGCGATTGTTATGCAGCAGAAGCTGAAGTTTGAGCAGTGTAGAACAGAGTTAAATTGATATCTCAGACCTGTGTTTCGAAGCTGTGAATTGAAGGCGATTTCCTCAACACAATTTGATGCCTTAGGGACATTTAAGACTCTTATTTAGAGTGACATTTGGTTTATTACTCAGTGTTGCGTGTTCCTCTCCCAAACCCATTCAAGAAGGACACACTTCCGCCGATGAATTGCCAAAGTTTGGCATGGTCTACTCAGGATTGATGATTTGGTATGTTATCCTGTAATGTAGTTTTTTTTCCTTTCTTCTCTTTTTATCACCTAGGTTTGCTATGGCTTGCTGGGATTTTTCTTCTTTATAAAATTTCATGTGTTCCAAGGAGAAAAAACAAAAGGTGGCACCCAACATGGATGCAAAAATAGGAGAAGGGGTTCGGCCTGTAACTCAATGGTTGAGGCTTTGTTTCTTAACCTTGAGGTCGCAGGTTCGATCCCAGCTTACCTACGCAAAAAACATTGAAGCAAAAATATCACAAAAAGTGAATAATAGTACAGGGAGAACAGAAATCATAAATCCATGGGGAAAAGAACTGGCGAGGATGGAAGGCATGTTCGTACTAAGTTTGCAGCAAATAGGGTGGAAAAATGACCATACATGTCAGAAAATTGGGTGGCTTTGAAACAAAAGTAACATCAATAGTCAATGCATCAAGGCATAACAACAAGAAACAGAAAGGAACTGGTATTGACAACCATAAATTTGGGGATTTTGCACCATGAAAGGTTGTGTGGTTTGATTTCTGCTTTTACTTTATTACATACATGACAAACTGATAGGCATGCTGTGCTTAATTTCGCAGGTTTCTATACCAACCTAATATGTTAGGGGCACTCTGAGAAGACTTGGGATGCCCATTAGCACGGCACTGCAACACATTTTTCATCTACCACTGTGTACTTGAGATCTTTCTTGAAGAATGTATCATGACATTTTCAGGTGTACTGGGTGGAAGTTGAAAAACATATTACAACAAGCTCGAAGCTCCACTCATCAGCCAGAAAAAAAAAGGCATAGGAGATGGCTTTTAAGAAGATTTGATTTCATAAAATGCGGAAGCCTTCAGAATAGAGGCACGGTAGAGAGCCAAGGTGGGAAGAGATAGCTTTTACCAGGATTTGATTTCATAAAACATGCAAGCTGAGAAGATCGATCTACAAATTTGAATGGCTTTCACAGAGACATTTCTATCTTCCCAAGTTTCATCATTCCTCAAAAGTTTCAACATTTATTTAAAGTTATTAGATCTAAGAGTTTGGAGAAACTGATCAAAATCATTTAAATTTTCTTTTCAACGATCCTATAAAAATTAACAAACTAGACAAGATGGTTCCAATTCTATTATTGAATAACTTTATTGCTTGAAATATGAAACTTAAAGGTTTCGCATTCACGACCAATAGATCTCCAGAATTTCCAGGAGAGAAAGTTGGATATGATGAGATATAATTTCAGCTTCTTTAGACTACAGCATACCTGCACGGCAATGAATGAATACACCGTATGATTGAGTTTCCAATGCCCCAGTTCATGTGCAATAACAGCAACTACTTCCTCCTCATCTTTACACTGCAAAACCTCGATTATTACCCATATTAAACAAGTTTCAATAATGCAATGGTTAAACAATAATAGATTTTCAAATAGAATAGATATTCAGGGGCATAAAAACCTATCATGGCATCAACTCCAAAATTTATGTAATACGGAAAATGAAGAAAAAGAGAGGAAGCTTTTAAGAAAGCATAAAAACGTGTATGGTGATTCCTCTACTCTCATCTTAAAATGCCTAGACTAACTAAAAATCTATAATGATACCCTTAGTTGATGTCTGGGGATAGGAGTAAATGACTGAGAATTAAAGCAACCGTATAAACTAAACCTTGATGATAAATACATCGTAAAAAATCACAACTTTGATCTTTCTAGAACATAATGGCGTGGATTAAAAAGTTAATCCCCTGGAATGAGGAATGTGAAAATGTAAAGTCGTATATATAAATGATTGAAAACAGCTGGCCCAATAATTATCAAGTGTTACCAAACTGTATTGTTTTAAAACTGTTGGAATATGTAACTTGCCTAAGGGCATTTAGGACTTTGTACATTCCTTTATGTTTTAGTATAAAGATATGAGTCAGGGGGAGATAACCCTAACTCATTTATTTTCTCTGTCTAAACTTTCGTCTAACATGGTATCAGAGCCAAAGGTCTCGAGTTCAAACCTCCCAGATAGCAAAAATCCACATGTGATGGTCAGCCCAAAGTAGGACCACATGTGCCACATGTTTGCCGAGTGGGCCACACGTGCGGGGGAGTGTTAAAGTATAAAAGATAAATAACGCCTTTCTCTTCCGTCATCTCCTATTTCCGTGCGGCCAGCTTCTGCAGCTTCTACTTCTTCTGCCACGTTGGAGAAGCCAGCTCCACCTAAAATTACACAGCAGTATCAGCGGCGCCAAGTTACAGATAGGTCTCTTCTACCTCCTCTCGCACAATCATCTTCTGAGCCGATGATCCCTCTCTCCCGCTCTCAGGTATCTTCTCTTCCGCCTTCCTCTGTTGTTTCTGATTCTCCTATTGCATCTCGTACGAGATCCCGTTCCACTGCACATCCTATTTCGAATTTTGTTTCTTATGATAAGCTCACCAGTACCTTCCAGAGCTTTGTTTCCTCCTTGTCTTCTATCTCTTTACCACAGTCAGTGGCTGAGGCTCTTGACCATCCTGGCTGGCGTGATGCTATGAACCTAGAAATGGGCGCTCTTCATAGTAATGATACATGGGATCTGGTTTCCCTAGCCGTTGGTGCCCGTCCTGTTGGTTGTCGGTGGGTTTTCTCCATCAAATACCTCCCTGATGGTACTGTCGAGCGCTTAAAAGCACAGTTAGTCGCGAAAGGATACACTCAGACTTTTGGTGCTGACTACACTGAGACATTCAGTCCCGTTGCGAAAATTCCCTTTGTCCGTGTGCTCCTGTCTCTTGCTGTTAATCATAGCTGGCCCCTTCATCAGCTGGATATGAAGAATGCTTTCCTCCATGGCGACCTAACTGAGGAGGTGTATATGGAGCAACCACCAGGGTTTGTTGCTCAGGGGAGACTTCCTCCTACGTATGTCGCCTACGCAAGTCACTATATGGCCTCAAACAATCTCCGCGTGCGTGGTTTGGAAGATTCAGTGAGGCAGTCATGCGCTTTGGCATGAAACAATGCGCAGTGGATCACTCAGTCTTTAGTTATCACTCTTCAGCTGGGTGTATTTTGTTGATAGTTTATGTGGATGACATAATCATCACAGGGAGCAATTCACAAGGTATACAACGTTTGAAAACCTTCTTGCAAAAGGAATTCTCTACTAAGGATTTGGGTCAGCTCAGGTATTTCTTGGGGATAGAGGTTGCTCGTTCCTCTAGAGGCTTGTTCCTATCACAGAGAAAGTATGTCTTGGACTTGCTAAAAGAAACAGGCAATCTTGGAGTTAAACCAGCTTCTGCACCCATGGATCCTAATGTGAAACTCTTTCTAGAAGAAGGAGAGCAAAAATCCACATGTGATGGTCGGCCCAAAGTGGGACCACATGTGCCACGTGTTTGCCGAGTGGGCCACACGTGCGGGGGAGTGTTAAAGTATAAAAGATAAATAATGCCTTTCTCTTCCGTCATCTCCTATTTCCGTGCGGCCAACTTATGCAGCTTCTACTTCTTCTGCCACGTTGGAGAAGCCAGCTCCACCTAAAATTACACAGCAGTATCAGCGGCGCCAAGTTACAGATAGGTCTCTTCTACCTCCTCTCGCACAATCATCTTCTGAGCCGATGATCCCTCTCTCCCGCTCTCAGGTATCTTCTCTTCCGCCTTCCTCTGTTGTTTCTTATTCTTCTATTGCATCTTGTACGGGATCCCGTTCCACTGCACATCCTATTTCGAATTTTGTTTCTTATGATAAGCTCACCAGTACCTTCCAGAGCTTTGTTTCCTCCTTGTCTTCTATCTCTTTACCACAGTCAGTGGCTGAGGCTCTTGACCATCCTGGCTGGCGTGATGCTATGAACCTAGAAATGGGCGCTCTTCATAGTAATGATACATGGGATCTGGTTTCCCTACCCGCTGGTGCCCGTCCTGTTGGTTGTCGGTGGGTTTTCTCCATCAAATACCTCCCTGATGGTACTGTCGAGCGCTTAAAAGCACGGTTAGTCGCGAAAGGATACACTCAGACTTTTGGTGTTGACTACACTGAGACATTCAGTCCCGTTACGAAAATTCCCTCTGTCCGTGTGCTCCTGTCTCTTGCTGTTAATCATAGCTGGCCCCTTCATCAGCTGGATGTGAAGAATGCCTTCCTCCATGGCGACCTAACTGAGGAGGTGTATATGGAGCAACCACCAGGGTTTGTTGCTCAGGGGGAGACTTCCTCCTACGTGTGTCGCCTACGCAAGTCACTATATGGCCTCAAACAATCTGGGCGTGCGTGGTTTGGGAGATTCAGTGAGGCAGTCATGCGCTTTGGCATGAAACAATGCGCAGTGGATCACTCAGTCTTCAGTTATCATTCTTCAGCTGGGTGTATTTTGTTGATAGTTTATGTGGATGACATAATCATCACAGGGAGCAATTCACAAGGTATACAACGTTTGAAAACCTTCTTGCAAAAGGAATTCTTTACTAAGGATTTGGGTCAGCTCAGGTATTTCTTGGGGATAGAGGTTGCTCGTTCCTCTAGAGGCTTGTTCCTATCACAGAGAAAGTATGTCTTGGACTTGCTAAAAGAAACAGGCAATCTTGGAGTTAAACCAGCTTCTGCACCCATGGATCCTAATGTGAAACTCGTTCCAGAAGAAGGAGAGTTGTTGGAGGATCCTAGCAGGTATCGCAGGCTTGTCGGTAAACTTATATATCTCACGGTTACTCGGCCAGATATTTCATATGCTGTTGGAGTTGTCAGTCAGTATATGAGCTCTCCACGTACTTCTCACTGGGCTGCGGTGACACAGATTCTTAAGTATTTGAAAGGGGCTCCAGGGAAGGGATTGATGTTCAAAAGACATGGCCATATGAAAGTTGAAGGCTTCTCTGATTCAGATTGGGCTGGATCCCCAGCAGATAGACGGTCCACCACTGGGTATTGTACATTTGTAGGTGGCAATCTTGTTTCATGGAAGAGTAAGAAGCAGGATGTTATAGCTAAGTCCAGTGCAAAGGCTGAATACAGGGCAATGGCACAGACAAGCACGGAACTTATTTGGCTACGTTCACTTCTTTTTGAAATTGGCTTCATTTCATCTTCTCCTTCGCAGCTTTATTGCGACAACAAAGCTGCAATATACATTGCCAACAATCCAGTCTTCCATGAGCGCACCAAGCATATTGAAGTGGATTGTCATTTTATCCGTCAAAGAATCCAGAAAAGAGAGATTTGCACTGTGTTTACTCGGTCAGGGGACCAATTAGCTGATATGTTTACAAAGTCCTTAAATAAGTCAAAATTGAATGATATATGTAACAAGCTAGGAATGTATGATATCTACATTCCAGCTTGAGGGGGAGTGTTGGAATATGTAACTTGCCTAAGGGCATTTAGGACTTTGTACATTCCTTTATGTTTTAGTATAAAGATATGAGTCAGGGGGAGATAACCCTAACTCATTTATTTTCTCTGTCTAAACTTTCGTCTAACAAAAACATTAATGGCATTTGACTTAAATAGGTAAAAATATTAATAATTTTTAAACCTATCCTCATAAACAATTAGTTGACTCTTCCCCTGAAGGTAGAATCATCTCCTGAGAGAACCAACAGCACTTGCAATCACGCAAAAATGAAAATATCAAACCCATGGAAAGTATGACAATTAAGAGAAGTAATCTACGGAATAGAACTAGTAGTTACAATTTGCAGAAGCTATCTACAATAGAGAACTAGTAGCTCTTAAATTCCATTTTAAGCGCATATAACAACAGAAATAAGTAGTTCCAATTTTTTTAATGATGGATAGTATATTAAAGGAAACCAAAGACAAGCTACCACAAAGGAGGTCAGAAACAAAAGGACGATACATGAGAAGCTAACTAATATGCAAGAATTGAAACCAATTTTCAAGTGAATTTGTATTTTCAGTTAATTGAGTGAAGGTGAATGACTGACAGTTAGTGCAATTTTCCTGAGTTGTTGAATCTTTTTGCTGAGGTTAAATCCTTCATTTTCCTTGGTTGAACTTGATGCATTTAAGAGTTTCTAGTGCCCCCCTATGTTTTCATCAAGTTAAATACACAGCAAGTTTCACCTTGAAACGAATTTGGTATAATTTTCTCTCAGTCGATCAATGTGTAAGGTCTGAACATCGGTTTCTCATATATTCATTGATCGTTACTACCTTGAAACCGAGAGTTGATTCTATAGTTTAAATTTCAAGATTTTATGCGTCAAATCTTATGCAATGCAAGAAAATTACTGGAACTCATTGAAATAAGATCAGACTCAGCCGAGATAAACCTCAATCGAGACTTCTATTACAATTGATTCACAATCACTGAATATTCACTGAGATGAAATCACTGGTCTATCAATAGCTTGGATCACAGTGATTTTTATGGTGGCTACAAGAGTTAGGAATTGAGGCAGAGGTAAGATTGAAGTTACCCCGGCCAATACCTTTCCCAAGGCCTGAGAATCTGCCTTAAACTGGTTACAAAACCAGTTACTGTGTTCCTATCAGAGAGATCTTTAGTAGCTACATTTGAAGCTAAATTCCAATGGTGCAGCCTGCTAGTAGATGAATTGAAATTGAGTAACCAACTTCTACTGGTTGAAGAGAGTTCAGATCTCAGTATCTTTGAGAGAAGTTCCTCCCAACAGAAAGGTCGGTTACACAAGTATAGAATACTGAACTTAGGGCCTGTTTGGTTCACAATAAAGGGCTGGAAAGTCATGGAAAGGAAAGCATTTTCCACGTTCTCAAGCCTTTCTCTTGTTTGGTTTTATATTTGCGTCTATTTCGGATGGAAAGACATATCACGATGGAAAGAAAATTGCATTGTTTTCCCCGGAAACAAATCCCGCTAAAAAGGTCGGATGCACCTTTCCTTTCCCGCATGGAAAGAAATATCGGGGCGTTCAAATATAGAATCGAGGGAAGACGCTTCATCTCCCTCTCCTTCATGATTTGAAGAAAAATAGGAAGTGACGCCCTCAGATTCCCCACGATCAAGGCCTGCAACCCTTGCTCTTCGTAAGCCCTCCTCTCCATCTCTACAATCTGAGATCTCTTCTTTATCTTCACCATAGCCACCAAAAGCAAACCCAGAAGAACAGCCCCAACACCCCTCCCAAAGAACGCCCAACAATAACCTTCCATCGACTCGTGTTCTTCCCTCCTGTTTCTGAAACAACAGACCCTAATGCCCTTCTCTAAACCCCCTTCCAAATAACCCCCAACAGCCTTCTTCCCTCTCTCTTCTGCAACTGTTTGGGCCAATTTCCAATTTCTCAGTGTTCCTTCAAAGCCACACACACACACACACACACACACACAGTTCTTCATTACAGACCTAGGGCTTTTAGATCGTTTCAGCTCGTCGTTTTTAGAACTTCGTTCCGTCGGATGAGAAAATGACGCTTTCTAGGGTTTCTTTTGACATTCCAATTTGTTCCCTGATTGTTTGGGATTTCTGATTTTCTCTTCTTTTTTTCTTTTCTTTAATTTCTGTTCTAATGGACTCGATTTACCTGTTCTAATTGTTTATGGTGAGATCTGACGGATTCTTTTCTTTTTCAAAATTAAAAAAAAAATGCAAGAAAGCCCTGAATAGGAGTAACATATTATTAGTTTTGAGGATTGATGGGAAGATTAGGATTGATGGGCAATGATTAAGGGGCTTGTATGGTGGGTATTTAGATGACTAACTTAATATAATTTTTGCTTAAAATATGGTAATTAGAATGATTTGTAATTTTAAAAATTATGCATGTTTACTCGTCCTTGTAATTCTTTTCTAAATAACATGCATCCAAACGAGATGAATACCTTCCCAGAAAAAGCTTTCTATTTCAACTTTGTTCTACCAAACAATGAAAAGGATTCCTCTAGAAAGGAAAGGAAAAGAAAAGGTTTTCCAGGAAAAGCTTCCCATGGCGGAATAACCTTTCCTACGAACCAAACAGGCCCTTAGTGACAAACTATCAGCCACCCGTATATCTTACTATTCTCCCGTCATCGTAAGCTGAATATCTTTCTTACATTTGCATGTTCCTATAGGCTTTTGTGCTTGACATTTTGCTGGTAACTTTACCAGAGCTTTTCATTGCACATCTGACCACTATTCCACGCTTCCACCTGTATCACTTATTATAGCTTTCCTCAAATCATTCCCTAATGGTTGGTGGAAACCAAATTGGCAGTCACCCTTTTCCTTTTGGCTGCAGAGAAGCAGAGAAGCATAGAGCATTTTTTTATCTCTCATGCCTTTCAGATAAAAGAATAGCTCTCTGGCTTCCTTCTCTCTTCCTACAAAAGACAATCCCAGGAATTGTTAACCTGGATCACTATCAACTCCACCCATTGAGCCCCTTCCAACTCAGTATCAACCAAGATCATCCTCTCATCGATAACCACAAGCGACAAGGAACCAAAATCTCACACGTCCAATCGAATCACCACAAGTGCTGTTTGGACTCTAGCCTCTTTTAAATCTAACATTTGAGGCTCCACAAGAGGCAAATAGTCACATGTTATCTGCCTTCCCTCCCACTTGCCATCTTGACGGAAAGTTCCTTGTGAAACCATCATATTCTTTTGTGCGCTAAACTCACCATCACATCTGCACATGTCAAAATTGCCATAACAGGGTGGCATTGCACCATAAGAAAAGTCTAATTAATGCTAAATTCTTGTTGTTTTGGCATGCTTTAAGAAGTTTGGTTCTCCATAGAAGGTGTTGCATGCCTCTTATTGGGCTTGAGTCTGGGTTTCCAAATTGATGCAGGAGAGCTCTAGAGCACCTCCCGTCAAGCCCTCCATCATTCACACCCTATGGGCTATATACTGATTCAATAGTGACACCCTCCTGTGCAACTCCATGCAAACAAGTAATACAAGCATATAACTAGTCCATGTAGCCCCTTGACAATAAGTATCAAAGGTCAGACCTTGCCCACTTGCTCCTTTCCTTTACCCATAAAAACAGCGTCAGTATTGGGATTGGGACTCGGTGGTAGGCTCAGTGTCATCAACCGGTTCTCCCACAATAATCTGATTTAGCACTCCCTGAGTCACCACAGGCGGGTGTTGGATCATAGGTGGATCCGAGCTTGCCACTACCTCCTATTTGATTGGCTTTCAAAGAAGAGGGAAATCATTTGTTCATTTGACAAATTATACTGCCATAAATATGACTTCAAAGCTACTACCCAATGGAGACATTCCCACTCAGTCACTCCATAGATGAGAGAGCACCGCTTAAGATGGTTTGGACATATCCAACGTAGGCCTTTGGATGCTCCAGTGAGAAGAGGCGACTCGTGCCAAATTGATGGAGTAAAAAGAGGTAGGAGCAGACCGAAAACAACTTGGGTAGAAACAGTGAGGAAAGACTTGATAGCTAGGAACATAACACAGAACATGACCTTGGATAGGATAGAATGGAAGAAAATGATCAACATAGAAGAACCCAACTAGAGCCAGGATTAGAGCCAGATAGATTCCTTCAACCTTCTTCATGAAATTTTTCTAAAGGATTCATTTAGCCGACCTCAACTAGTTTGGGGCAAAGGCTTTGTTGAGTTGAGTTGAGTTGAGTTGAGTTGAGTGTCTAATCCACATAGTGTATTGAGTACGATCCATAGGCTCAGATATTCCTGTCATAATCCCGCTATTCCAACAAGGTATTCAAACATTGCTAGGATACCAAATTGAAGTGAATTCATAACAACCAAGAGAAAAGAGAGAAAGAATAAATAATCAAGAACGAGAATAAGAAAGATTAAGATGAAGATCACAAACAATTAGTATAAAAAGATCAAGAACGAGGGGAGATAGGAGTAGAAAAGGGGAGCAGTATATGAACTCAACCGGGAAGGGTGAAGAAAGAAATTGGAAAAAAAAGGAAAACGAGAAAAGAATGTAAGAAGTAATAAAGATAAGAGAATGTTGGCCTATATGAAGCTAAAATCTTTACTCATTCCATCAATCCATAGCGTAAAAGAAAAATGGCATGAGAATTAATATATACAAGAAAAGAAAGATAAATAGAAAGTTCTAAAACTCTAAACAAAGGCTGACTCTTTCGGACTAAAATATCCTTTAATGACTTAAAGACTCCCCACTAAAAAATTTCATAATACAAGTGTGGGCCTATTTAAAATACTCATAGCTCAAAGAACTTAAGTGATTTTGATGGGAAAAGACTAGTATCCCCCTACAACTTAAAGACTTAAACGACACTAAAACTAAATAATAGTCTTTTAACATTAATGATGGGCTTCATCTTCTTAACTCCTCGATTCTCCATGACATCTTGGATGGTCCCCCATCACTTGATTAATGCCATCCCCACGAGAAAGGAATCCTAATCCACGAGAAAGGAATCCTAATCCACCAGCGGGGACGCCTTCCTCTCTTCAAACGTGATTGGCCCCGCCTATCTCTCGTCAACCTGAATCCTCCCTTTGACATTGTTCCCCCTACAGTCTTCTCACTCTCTTTGGTAGTCTATATTTCTTTAATCACCTCTCTCTCACTCTCCATCGGTGCTAAATTCTAATTGAGCCTCCAGTGGTTCCAATTTATTATTCATTGATCAGATCTTTGGGGCCAAAAATCATTCAAAAAAAAAAGTTCTTTGCGGCCAACGATGAATTAATCCCAATGTAGTTTGTGACACTCTGAATAAGTCGTATGATCAAAATGAAATGAAAGGCTCAATCAGAATGTATCGCGGTCGGAGAAGTCCCCATAAAGAATTTCTAATCCAATGAAATATGTAAGTGTAGCTTTGATTTCAGACATCAGAATCAAAGCAAAAAGTTGGGACACTGAAAAAGATAAAAAAAAATACACAACCAATCAAGAAGGCTTATTCCCACCTGAATAACATGTTGGGACACTTGGTCTCAAAAAAAAACGAGAGAAAAACATGTTGGGACACCAACTATTCTTGATTCAGGTTGTTCTCATAAAAGTTTCTACACTACAACACCGCATGTAGGAAAACCTTCTAGGCATCAATGTGTTCTATTGGTTTAAAAAAACCATTCAAAAGCACATAAATGGGTATACCACATGTATCATAAACATAACATGAAACTAATTGTGGCATGCACATGTATCAAACTCATGGAGATGTTACAACATGACCTGCCACAACAAAGTGCCGAGAAGAAAACCCAATAGCTCAACCAAGGAATTATTTTGTCTAAACATTCAATTGAAGAATTGGAGAAAGCGCAATTATAATAAGAAAACACCAATGCATGTCTCATTCTCTTCACACAACCCAACCTCTTTGTACCAAGATAGAAGTTGCTGAGGTAAAAAAGAATCCAAGTCTAACAAAGCGTCTCAAATCATTAAATAACTATAAGTTCCCTAAGTGACGAATGTTTCTCACACTTCCTAATAACTCGATCACCAACCTATAAGTTTCCAAATTGGGTCTCTAGACAATGCATGTTGGATGTTGGGCATCATAAGTCGTTTACGATAGAGGTATAAAAGACAGAACCCCTTTGTTTTTATGTTTGCATTCTAGAAAAATCTCAATATATAGTCAGAATTTTTTTTATCACAACGTCCAAATGAATATGAATGAAAGAATAAGGAAATGCTTCAGAGTGTCAACATACCTGCTGAAGCAATGTGTCGTAAAGAACAATCCGCTTGTTGTTAAAAAATCCATACATATATGCCTGCCAGATTAGAATGATATGAATAAGATTCAAAACAAATAATAATGAATATAAATACATCAATACACATGAAAAACAATCAGCAATATTTATATGAGGGAACATGATAAGTTTGTGAAATTATGAGTGCATAATTCTAACAACTTCATAACAATAGGAATTGTTGGATAGAAGGAAGAGAGGAAGAGAATGAAGAAAGAGAGAGTGAGTAAGTGTCTCTCCCCCTCACTTATGTATTTATATAAAAGAGAGAAAGGGTACAATGACTACTATGCCCTTAGGCATCTACACATACATAAACACTTCTAACAAGCTGGAATGTAGAGATTATACATTCCAAGCTTGTTACAAATGTCATTTAGCTTGGCTTTGCTTAAAGGCTTGGTAAAGACATCAGCTAGCTGGTCCACTAATCGAGTGAAAGAAACATGTATCTCGCCCTTTTGTCTTCTTTGGCGAATGAAATGGCAATCAACCTCTATGTGCTTGGTTCTCTCATAGAAGACAGGATTGGTAGCAATGTGAATAGCAGCCTTATTGTCACAATAAAGCTGGGCTGGAGAAGAGAAAGAGAGACCAATCTCTGATAGGAGAGAGCATAACCAGATAAGCTCTCCACTCGTATGTGACATGGCCCAATACTCTGTTTTTGCGCTTGACTTGGAAACAATGTCTTGTTTCTTACTTCGCCACGACACTAGAATACACCCAACAAATGTACAATAGATAGTGGTAAATCTCCTAGCACAAACCGAAATGAAATTCACATGAAGTCATTTCTTTACAAGATTTCGCCGAAATTTCAATTGAAATTTATTTTTGGACTTTTTTACAAAATTCCCACCGAAATTTAAAAATTTACACCGAAATGTTATAATTTCCACCGAAATAGCTGAAATTTCAACCGAAAACGCCAAAATTGACACAGAAATTTTACACATTTCGATCGAATTTAAAAAATAAACGAAATCATAATCATATTTTTATATGATTTCGGCCGAAATTTCGGCCCGAAATCGAAACGTTTCGGTTTCGGTGGTGGCCAAAACCGACACCTATATCGAAATTTCCTTGGCTGTCCCGCCCAATATGCATCACAAAAATCCTTCTAACCTTGCATGCCCGTACTTCTTGAAAAGTAGGCCTTTCCCTGGCGCCCCTTTCAGATAGCGAAGAATCTGAACCACGGCTGCCCAGTGAAAGGTGCGTGGAGCACTCATAAACTGGCTAACTACCCCAATTGCGTATGAGGTATCTGGGCAAGTAACAGTAGGGGTGCAACTCGGGCGGGCTCAACAAGAACCCGGCGGGGGTTCAACCCAGAAAAAACTCGGGTTGGGTTGAGTTCAAGTCGGGTTCGGGTTGGGTTTTCTCAACCCGGGTTGAGTTCGGGTCGAGGGCTTGGGCAACCCGACCCGAGTTCAACCCGAAATTTTTAATAATTTTTGTAGTTTTTAAGCTTAAAATCTCGGGTTGGGTCGGGTTCGGGTTGGCAAAAAGGGCTGCTCGGGTCGAGTCGGGTTGAACCTCGTCGGGTTGGAACTCGGGTTGAGTAAATGGTTGCTCGGGTCGGGTTCGCCTCAACCCGAACTCGACCCGCCCGAGTTGCACCCCTAAGTGACAGTGAGATAAATAAGCTTCACAATCAGTCGACGATACCTGCCAGGGTTATCCATCAAGTCTCCCTCATCTGAAAGGAGCTTGGTGTTTGGGTCCATTGGAACACCAGCTGGTTTCATCCCCATAGAATCAGTCTCATCCAACAGATCTAGGATATATTTCTTCTGAGCAAGGGAGAGACTACTACCATAATAAACTACCTCAATCCCCAGAAAGTACCTTAGGCGCTCAAAGTCTTTTGTGGAAAATTCTCTCTGCAAGAAGGCCTTCAACCTCTGTATTCCAACTGTGTCACTGCCTGTAATGATGAAATCATCCACATAGACTATAAGGACATATCTAGCATCAAAACAGGGACTAAAAATAGAGTGATCAATTGCGCATTGCCTCATGCCAAATTGCATGATAGCATCACTGAATCTCCCAAACCATGCTCTAGGAGATTGCTTGAGCCCATATAAAGACTTGCGAAGTCTGCATACTGAGGAGCACATCTCTTCCTAAGCAACATATCTAGGAGGTTGCTCCATATAAACCTCCTCAGTCAAGTCGCCATGGAGAAAGGCATTCTTGACATCAAGCAGATATAGGGGCCGGCCTCGGTTGACAGCAAGGGATATAAACACTCTGACAGAAGGGATTTTGGCAACTGATGAGAAAGTCTATGCGTAATCAACCCTGAAGGTTTGAGTGTAACCTTTTGGCAACAAGGTACGCCTTTTGTGCTCAACGGTGCCATCTGGTAAACGTTTGATGGCAGAAACCCAATGACAGCCAACTGAGCCCCCTAATCGGTTGAAACATGGATCTATTTCAAGGTGTCAAAGTCAGATTTTATAGGACATTTGATTATAATGCTAGTATTGTCTATCGGTGGTCTCAATTGAATATAATTAACATCTCAGTTCACTTGATTCTTAACTGCCGATTGAATATAATTAACATAGCATTGATGTGAGGATCAGTTCACTAGATTCTTTTCCTTTTTCCATTTCCTTTTTTTTCCTTTGATATGTTGACTAGTGATTGGAGCGCTTCTTCCTATTCACCCCTTTGAGTTCAGTTTATTTTATTTCATTTTTTTGCTGCCAATCAATAAATTTCAAGGGATTATCTGTAAAAATCTTACAATATTTTTGTCGAGATAGGCGGGGTACACAAAAAAGATAAAGAGATAATGCGCTTGGAAAAAGTGACAGGCCTAGAGAATGGACCAGATAGTGCAACCTCTCCTACATGGTTTAAAATTTCATACAAAATCTCAGCCAGAACCGACACCACAAGTACACATGACTTCGTGTCGACCCATATTTCGGCCGAAATTTCAGAATTTCCAAAAAATTTGCCATTTCTATCATTTTTATTTTTTAGAATTTTTTGGGTTGTTAAAAAAGTTAAGCAGAAATTTTGGAAATATCGGCCGAAATTTTGCACCAGGGCTGATTTTTTTTTTAATTACCGAATTTCGGCCGAAATTTCAGTTTCGGCCACTGCCGAAACCGACACTGAAACCGAAATTTTAAACCTTGCTCTCCTATAGATGAGGGTGGGGGTAAGAAAAAAAAAACAAGGAACATGAAATAAACTACAAGGCAATGCACTTTACAGTAAATATTTGAAGTTCATGAAACAAGCACCAAAGTGACGACAGAGATCATAGAGTTGAAAGATAAAAAATGACAAAAGAACTGAATGCTCACATGCTATGAGTTGAAAGATAAAAAATGACAAAAGAACTGAATGCTCACACATGCTATGAGTTGAAAGATAAAAAACTGACGAATAAACTGAATGCTCACATTGCTATGGCTTGACCTCGTAGATCCATCAACAACGAAAAGTTTCTTTAAGGGGAACTTGAGTGACGAGGCCAGCTTCTCAATTTTCTCCCTTAAACCTCCTTCAGAGAGCTATTTTCCAATGCATTGCAAAAAATAATAATAATAATAATAACAGGAAGCACTTGTCAACCAAAAGAAATCAGAAACAAATGACAAAAATATTTTCATGATAGTAAGAGAAATGTATATAACTGAACAAGAAGACAAATGAATTATAGAAAATAGTTCATCTGGGGTCAAATAAAAAATAGACCATGAGAATTTTCAGCTTTTAAGTAACCCAAGTAAGCTCATGGTACTCAATGCAAGTACTCACTGGGGTGAACTTGTTGAATAGCGGAGCTATTAGTATAGGATATAGCGTCATCATCACAATGGACAGAACAAACATGAAAGCCCAAAGATAAATAGCCAAGTAAGGGCCTCCTTTCTGCAGCAATTATAAACAACATTAGGGTATTAATAATAACTAATCAAAAGAATCCAGCGGAATCAGTGACGGGAAGTACAGATGAAGTAAATTCATGTTTTTTGAATGGCGGTTGAAGTAAAATTCATTTTTTTTTCTGAAGTAAAATTCATTGACCCACAACAAAATAATAGCCACTAGAAACAAAATCTTACAACTAACAACTGATTAGGTCAAAAGTAGAAAATAGCAATACCTGTACTATAAAAATGATTGCAGCCACTATTGGTGGACCAAGTAAGATAGAGAGGCAAATGCTTTTGAACATATCCCAAAAGAACAACCGTAAAGTTTGCTGTAAAGAAGAAAGTTTTGAAAAGCACTTCAGCAAGAAAGATAAGAGTACAAATCAATTAAAAAATGAGAAATTGCACCAAAACCAGAGACGAAAAGGCCCAAGAAAGATGATACTTTATTGAAACCATGGCGAGCCTCGAGCACAAAGGTCGAATATAATGAAAATGGCAAGTCAATGATCTGCATGAAAATAAGCAGTATGTCACTACTCAATTGCATTCATGTATTATAAGCATGGTTTTAAATTTCTGCTGAAATCCGAAATTTCGGTTTCAGTTCGAAATTTCGGATTTCAGTTGGAACTGAAACCGAAATTTCGGGTTTACCAAATTTCAGAAATTTCGGTCAGAAATTTTGGAAAATTTGATCTTTTAAAAAAAATATATAGTATTAAATAATAAAATAATTCTTTTTTATTACCGGATTTCAACCGAAATTTAGGGATTTCAACCGAAATTTTGGTTTCGGCCAAGGCCAAAATTGGTACCGAAACCGAAATTTAAAACCATGATTATAAGTGGGTAGTGGTGCAGATCCAAATATGAATTTTCCTAGTTGAGACATTTCTGCGGAACCATAAAGAGAAAAGTATAGTAGAAATATTGAAATGTTCAGCAAAACCCTGACCATTCTTATCCTTGAAAAATTAAACATAATAGCTAATAGAAATATTTCCATCAGAAGAAATCAGAAAAAAAAAAAAAAAAAAGTATTTGAAGTGTTAGAAGCGTGTAGATATTGCAAAACGATTAAATAATGGAGGTTGCAGTTACATTACAAAGGCTTTTGAACAAAAATTCCTAAATTCAACAGTTCAATTGATGATTATTATTGAAGACTACATCAATAAATAAAAAGTTAAAAACACATAAAAGGACTAGTATATATCTGCATAAAAAGAAATTATGCATCTTTGAGGTAGACCTAGTTTAAAGCATAGATACTCCAAAATTCATCCTATCACTGACAGATCTATTTCAGAGGAATTAGAATCTTGGATTTCCTCAAAATCTTGGATGTGAGACGAGAGAAGAAGGAGATCATCCGTCGTTTTCTGATTTCTCACCCTTCTTTCCTTCAAGAGAGAGAGTAGGAGATCGTTCCTTGTTTCCAGGTTTTAGAAATCTCAGGAAGGGGGAGAGATTTCTAAAGCCTGGATTTTATACTTAAATCCAGGATAATGGATTGTAAATTCCAGAATTTTACACTGCTTTCAAATAAAACCTGGATTCTAAAATCCAGGTATCCAAACAGACCTTAAGTGTTAACTGTCCTATAAAGGTGACTAGTGAGGCAGATAAGGTTGATTATGTTTATTTGCAACTTTGTTCACTGTGAATAGGTGTTTGTGAATAGGAAGATGGCCAAACTGTTTCTATCTGCTTCATATGTAGACATCTAGGGGAGGTATATCCATTTTTTTTTATGACATAGGGTATCCCCACCCCATTTAGGGCGGGATTAATCCCTGGGGATGCACACAATCACCCCTCAACTCAACTCAACTAAGCCTTTGTCCCAAACTAGTTGGGGTCGGCTAATGAATCCTTTAGAAAATTTTCATGAAGAAGGTGAAAGGATCTACCCAACTCAAATTGAGTAAGTCTAACCCTGAGACACCCATGACCCAACACCAGCACCATCGATTCTATCTCCTATTTATTGTGAACACATCCTAAGCTACTTACCCACCAAAATAACAAGTACCCCGACAAGAAGAATAACAACAGTAAGAATATCCTAATTAGAATAATAACAACGAATAATAATGCATTTTGGAAACTCATTGGTGCTGCTGCTTAAATAGTTAATTTGAGTAAAGATATGCAGGGTCATTTATGCATCCATATTAGACAATTCAACAAAATAGTCTTACAACAACAGATCTTCACAAAGTCATGAATGATATGGAAAATATAATTCATTGCATGGTGGCTATATGAGTGAAGGTCGAGATGAAAATGAAAATACGGAGTGGCATTTGTTAAGGTTCTACAACATAATTTCAAACAAAAAATATGTTGGAGACAAGAAAATTTGCAACTTAAGCTGATGTTTCTAAGAATGAACTGGAAATTCAATTGTTGACAAATCCATTGGAAGATTTAATATTTCACCTGTGACCAAATCATGACACCAGCTAAGAATGAAAGGGTGTAAAGTATTTCATTCTCTGAATTCAAGCCCATGTAAACCAGAAAGTATCCAGCTCTCTGCAGCCAAAAAACCAGTACAACTGAATAATCCACCCAAACAAACGACAAAGAATGACATGAGATTCTGCTAACTCACCATCCACAACCAAGGCAGTACACCAAAGAACAAGACCGATATGTCCATTAATATGGTTACTGCCTCATGAACAAAGTGGAAGTAGCTGAAAGATTTAGATATAAGGAAAAATTAATACAAGAGGAACAGAATTCTAAACATTAATTTCAAAGACATTCACATGAATCGATCATTTTAAACAATTTAAGTTTGTCAAGGAAAAATATTGCAAGCAAATATGCGGAGAAAGCAGTAGGATGATCCCTCAAAGGAAGAAGAAAAAACCTTTTATCAAGGCTATATGCTCGAGACTTTTCAAACTTTTCATGGCTAACAACTCCTTGCAAAGGTTTAGGAAGATTTGGCAGCTTGAGAGCTGTATGTTGTCGCAAGTCAAGATATGTCTCAAAAATATACATCAAGATCATAAAACCTGCAAAATGAGATTCCGGTCACTGAAATTCAATCTCAAATAAACTTGACATTACAAAATGTGATCCACAATTCATCATTGGCTTGGCACTCTACAGGTGTGTTCGTACATATGCATTGCAATATGTGTGTGTGTGTGTGTGTGTGAGGAATGATAGATGCAAGGGCGCCTTTGCATAAAGAGCCAGAAAAGGGCCCTTGATTGTATCCATGTCATTTTCGGTAACCTTTTAAAATTGGATCCATGTCATTTTCGGTAACCTTTTAATATATATATATATATATGTGTGTGTGTGTGTGTGTGTGTGTGTGTGATTTAACTTATCAACTTCTCCAAAAGCTTAAGCTGTTGGACAAAGGCGTTATTTATCTTTTATACTTTAACACTCCCCCGCACATGTAGCCCACTTGGCAAACACGTGGCACATGTGGTCCTACTTTGGGCCGACCATCACATGTGGATTTTTGCTATCCGGGAGGTTTGAACTCGAGACCTTTGGCTCTGATATCATGTTAACTTACCAACTTCTCCAAAAGCTTCAATTGTTGGAGAAAGGAGTTATTTATACTTTAACAATATATATTAAATGCAGTTAAGGTATAATCAACCTAGAACTACAAAGATATGTGGCAAAAAAAGAGGAAGCGGACAACACACTGGCAGCCAATATAGACACAGACCAAAAAATCGTGATCAGGCATGGCATAGAATGGTGCCACAAAGAAATGATGCCACGGAGGGCGGAAAATTGATGAATGGTAGGTGCCCGAATCTAATGTCAAGTAGTTATGACTGTCAAAGAGAGGCTAGACTTGGAATCAAAAAATTTCCTCCATGCCAAATACAAATCTGTCAGAGGACCAATCATGGTAGGGACTACAGCAATATGAGCAGGAGCTCAAAACAACCATACCATGCATGAGTTTTCAACCTATTTAGACCGTTGGAGAAGTACAGCCACATCCAAAGTTTTCGAGAGCATATGTAACCATATTCATTTAGTTTGAATGAGTCTCATGGCATTTCCTGTCCATTTCCCTGACATCTTACATCCCCCCAACTTTGCTTTCTTTGGAGTAGATGGTCCCTGCTTGTTGGAAACAGTAATGAGTGAGGGATCCAAATTCTTTTATAGGTAGACATGTAATCAGGAGGTGGCTAACATGAATTTTATTTTTATTTTTTTAAGGGGCGTGGGTTGGGGGAGAGGGCAACATGGTATTCAAATCAAACAAACAGCAAGCAATACAATACCAATAAGAATGGTGATGGAAAGGTAAAGAATCCACATAAATGATGGCACGTTAAGATCACCAATATCATTCACGACCCACTACAAGTAAAGATAAACATGAAGCCATCATGGGTAATTGTCTATTGGGTCACATATAATGAACTAGTTATGAACCATAGTTACCACGTTGGGAAACAAAATCGGGAAGCAAAACGTGAAACGAAAACAGAAAACGTGGGGAAAAATAGAGGGGAAACGAGAAACATACATATGAGAAACACATTGAGAAAAGCCTTAGTAAAACACATTAGAAATGTTTCAGAAATGATAGAGAAACGTCAATTACAGCGCATATGAAGCACAAGGGAAACACGAAATATATGTTTTTTTAGGTTTAACTCAACTCAACAAAGCCTTTGTCCCAAACCAGTTGGGGTTGGCTTTTTTTTAGATTTAAAATTTATTAATTGTAAATTTCTACGGGATTTTACGCATAAATGCATACATTTATAATTTATTTTAATTTTTTTATTTAAATTAGAAGGACACAGATAATCTATGCATGTTCTTTAAATTTTTTATTTTTAAGCATAATTATTTTACTTTTTTTTTTTTTATTACAATATATGCTATTGTTTCCTTTTTAATATCTGTTCCACAATTATTATTATTTTGTGTCTGTGCTTTTTTCTTTTTTTTTTGGCAAAACAATTTTCATAAGTTTTACACATGTTTTCCCACACGTTTCACATACATTTTCCATACGTTACGTGTTTCACACATGTTTCACATAAGTTTCTCATATGTTTCCTAAGTGTTTCCCATTTGTTTCCCATATGTTTCAGAAACGTTTCCCAATTTTTTTTATCACACGAAACATTTCCGAAACATGTTTTAGGGGAAACGAGTGTCCAACCCGTCCAAGGAGTTTCTGGCTACTATGTTCTGAACCTTTTGTAATTTCATCTTTTCCTTTCTAATAAAGCTACCAATCGAAAAGTTGAATAAAAAGGAACAAAAAAGAAAGAAGACGTGAGTTACACATAGACGGAAGAATATAAATACGATGTAACTTTCCTCCTTCCTTTGGTAGGAGTTTTGCATTCTGAAAAGAATACACCGGTGCATGTAGCATCCAAACAATGTCAAAATTCCAAGCAAGCCTCAAACAGCCTAATTCAAATAGAAGCCAAACAATGTCTCATACAATACACTACTTAATCATATGGTTTAATCGAAACCTAAAAACGCTTAAGGTCATGGATTACAAGGGGAAAATAGAGGCGTTTAACTCATTGCATGGGATATGATAGTCTTCAATGATATGAAAAGTTATTGCTGGCCTGAAAGTTAACTAGCCCTTATGTGCCGAATCCAACTAAAGCCAAGATAGCTTCTTAGCAATATCCGCTAAACAGATTAAGAAAAAAATAACAAAAACAAGATTACCAAGATTAACTAGATACTACTTACAAGTTACAACCTCACTTGTTGGGGAAAAGGGGTAAAAAACAAGAAAAAGAGCAATTTAAACCATCGAGATCGAAATAAAAAATCAACAAGGAAGAAGCTTATATACGAAGCAAAACCCAACAGAAAGATCCGAATCCCAGAAAGAAAACAACGTCAGTAAAAAGAAAAAGTAATACGTTTAGATATTGAACGAGTACAAAAAAGACCCTCCAAGAACAATCATCGAAAATAAGATGAATAAGAAGAAATGGGGAGAAACCATTTTACCTAAAACCGCTTCCATGTAAGGCAAAGACCCCATTTCAGATGTGTGTGTGTGTGTGTGTGTGTGTGTGTGTGAGAGAGAGAGAGAGAGTGAGTGAGGGAGAGAGAGAGAGGTGTTTCAATTGATGTTTGGTATTTTATAAGGCAGCTTTTAATGAGTTGTGGGTAATTTCTCTGAGAGAAAATTAAGAGGATTGCTTGCAAAATTCTATCGTATTACAGCAATTGTTTTCTCACGAGTCGATAAAAAGGCCAATTTTTCTGACTTCTTACGGAAGCTAGTCGGAGTATCGGAGAAAGATCTAAAAAAACAGGGAAAATGTAATGAGCACTACATTTGAACTCTTCACTTTATTAAAATGTACGGTATGGCCAGCACCATAGAATGATTTCCAAACCCTACAGCCTAAATAGGTTGTGCCCCAAAAATCAATTCCGTAGGTTGTCCTAACCCTCCAATCTATAGAGGGACTGAATATTAGAGGGTTGATCCTAACCTTGAATAGATCGGATGGTTAGGATCAACCTATGTAAATGATTTTTAGGGCACACCCTATCTACTGTGACACATCTAATAGACCGTTTGGATCATCCTATAGTGCGGACCAAACCTTACTTTTTTGGAGCACAAATCCCGCTATCCTTGCATGTGGTCCATCTACAAAGGGGTCCGCTCCATCCGGAGATGATCTGTACTGCAAGATCAAACCGGGCAGCTCGCTCCCATTTACTGACTACTTGCAACGGCACCGCTTGGCGATTGGACCACAGTCGAAACTCGTGACCAGATTTACACTGGAACAAAGAAATGGAAAGTTGAAACCGGTTCTGAAGGACCACGCAAAGACAGATAGCTCCTCCAATGCTTCGCGCCGCCTCATCTACCCCTACCTTTACCTTCTCTTTCGCCGCTGAACAAAAGTTAAGCAACATGGAGGAAAAGAAAGGGGCTGCCACACCACCCCTCCATTCTGTTCCCCACATCTCCTCTACGTTCACCTCCGCCTTTGAAAACATCTAGATGGATATAAAATGACATGCTGGAATGAGAAAGATTCCATTATCTTGTATCCTAACCTTTGTACATCTGATCGTTAGTCAGTGTTCTTTATTATGAACAGATGGTCACGGAACACACTTATGTTTCTTATCGTTCGTAAATGCCAAGTATTTTAATTGGAGTTTTACAAACTATTTTATGATATGAATATATTTATTTTAAAAATAAGAGTTTATAAAGTTTCTGTTTACTTGATAAATTTATAAGTTTGTGGAGTGAATATTGAGGGGCTTTGAGCTGTCAACTGGTGTGGGATTGGACCTTATTCAGTTTAAGAGTTGAGATATTATCATAATTCTATATGTGATTAATCTAAAGTTCTATAAAGATGTAAAATCATCTCTATAAACAAATAAATTAATCTTAAGTGCATACAAGCATTTAGACACTAGGATTATGTTAATGCATAATTAGTTAAGGTTTAGGGCTACAGGAAGAATCTAGAGGGAATAATGAAATGAGATTGGACGGAGAGAAAATCTACTTCAGACTTTGTTCACTCAAAAGGATGGACTTTGGTAAAGAGTTTTATTCGATAAAAATACCCTGACCAATACTCTTTTATTTACAATATGAAGTATATTTTCGTATATTAGCGACCTTTAATATGTTCTAAGACGCGCTAATTGATTTTGCGGCTATGTTTGTGCTTGATCCAGCACGATTTCGGACCGTAGTATATGGATCCAAATTAGATATGACGAAATCCAACTATTGGGCCCAAGTTTTGTCCAATTAAGTTCGGATAATTTTATTAGATCCATCGGACCGTCTGGTCCACCGACATCCCTGCTAAATATGTAAAACTGGCATCTTAAAAGATAACACCATATTGAATAACCAGCAAGTTTCAATGCACGCCAATATCTTTGCCAGATATTATTTGGTTGTCAAATTTATTAGTGCCAGTGATTTCCCTCACATTCGTGTACCTGTCCTCAATGTATCGCCAAATTCAAGGTTTGTTTTCCTATAAAACAAGCTCCTTACGCTACTTCTACCTAAACCTTTTCAACTTTCTTTGGCTAGTCGCCATGACAGAGCTCCAAACCAAGCCATTCTTGGTATCATGGTATATTGCCATCAAAGCCATGGAAGTTAAGAAGCAAGCCATGGAAGTTAAGAAGCTATGGCAAGGCCTTTTCATGGGAGATTTTTGTAATGATCCAACTCAAGTGGTAGTCCTTATTGGTGGGCACTATGGAATAGGTAATATAGGAAAAGAAAACATGGGGATGTTGCAAGCAAGCCTGGTCTCCTTCAACGGCCGGTTGTCTCAGTTCACAACTCTCTCAATTGTTGGAGGTAATCACCGATATTATATCCATGATGTGTGCGTGCGCGAGCGCTTGCACATATAAGTTCATCAATGGATTTTATCTATAAGTGTAATTTGAAAAGTATGCTTCATTTAGCATTTGTAAAGCATTTAGCCAAAAAAATTAGATTTAAAAAAAATACTCATAATAAGTATGTATTTATGATAGGATGCATTAGACATTGAATTTGTTTTCTTCAACATGGCCTTTTTGAGTAACTCTAAAAGGACAATGATTTTAGTCGATAGGGTTAGTTGTTGTATTCCTATGGCATTTTGAATCATTTTCTTATATATATATATATATATATATATATATATATATATATATATATAGAGAGAGAGAGAGAGAGAGAGAGAGAAGCGTTCATGTGCTATAGCGCAGGTAGCATAACTGCGCTTAAGTGGTTTATAACGCCTCCCATTGGTTCCTTTCTTGTGGACCCGCTATATGTTTCAAAGGGGGACCTGCTGTACGAACCAATGGGAGACTTTATAAACCACTTAAGCGCAATTAAGCTCCCTGCGCTGCAGCGCAAGAACGCTTTTCTCATATATATATATGAGAAAGTAGATTCACCCACCTTTCGTCAGTTGAACTCCCCCAGGTTGCCTTATTGGTCGGGAGGCGAGACTCCAACAGGAGATAGACTCATCAAATGGTTATACAACTCATTAATATTGACATTTATTTGGGAACATAACTTGTATTTTTGTGACACTTTATATTTTAGGGTTCTATAGGATAGAATCCAGTTTGAAAGATAATAGTGAGGGGATTTGAAGTTAGGGAAAAATTATGATTTTTCATTTGTCTAAAGGGTGACGATCTATTATAAGACCCTTACACATATTCAATGTGAAATTCTCAGGCATAGAGTAAAAAGATGTCTACGTATGTGCTAGTGTCCAAGAGAAGAGAAAAATAAGCAGCAAGTCTGACTGTTGCATGCCAGCTATGCTGCCAGGATGTGACTAAAACCACTAAAGCGTTGTCCACTTATTATTGGGCAGTGATAAATCGACTCCTCATGTGTCTATCTCTCTCCTCTTTCTCTCTCTAACCTAGAGGAGAGAGAAAGACACATGGGGAGTCGATTCATCAATTTGGGGAGTCAATTTATCACTCCCCTTATTGTTATGGCTCAATGTTGCAGTCCGGCCAACGAAATTTGGTTGGCAGTAAGACTCCGCCCAGTGTTGAATAGATCGTTGAAAAGATATAATGGACGTACAACTAATGAACCTTGACATTTAGTTGAAATTGTACCCTTCTAATTTTAAACTCTTATCTAGGAAAGCCCTAAACCCTGCAACTCTTACATGCATAAGTTCATATATTAAAAAATTTCAATGTAAATCTCGTCTTTATTTCTCAAAAGGATAAATCTTTTAAGCAAGCATCATTCTTGTTAAGAAAAATTACCATGTATGACTTGAATTGATTGCCTCGTGTATGCTGATCATGTCCAAGAATGTTATTGGCCTTTGTATACAGGGAAATAATGCTTGTCTGCCGCCTTCTAGCCAACACTTTCTTACGGTGGATTTTCTTCGGCTTTCTCTCGCTCTTCAAGCAGTTAAAGTCAGACCCTTGATTAGAAGAAACCGGCGGAATATGCGAAGGTCGGGAGATTCCGCCGGCGGTTGCAGTGTCACCGACTTTTGAATTCGGAGAGTTTAGGTGTTCTATGGAGGAATGGATTTATTTTAATTTTTCGAAACAAATGTTACATTGAGAGGCTTTACCACTATGTCCCTCATGTAATTTTTTCTCTCACTTTTTAACATTGAGGAGAGACTCAAAGATTTCTCCCTCTTCTTTATCCATGAGAGTGAGAAAGGACTGCTTTGTTTTTCATGGAGACTTGACTCTTGATAGGCTTTTCAGCCATTATGAAAATGGGAGAGATTAAAACAAGAAGAGAGAAAGAAGATAAATGATTTCAGCACAACTATGTTTTGATAAAAGATGCTCATGTTTCTTGCCTTTTAGTATTTAATTGACATGTAAGGGCCCGTTTGGATGCCGAGAAGATTTTGATTTGGATTTCTCACATTTGCAACCCTTTTTGCACTGTAATTTGGATCGGATCAAATTCTTGGATTTCTAATTCAGCAGTTGACAGTGAAAAAAATCAGATTTCTAAGTTTGCTGTGAAAATAAGAAACTGAAAATCCACAGATCTAGGAGTTTCCTTCACCCTCTTAGCTCCTCAACCTCTCCCCTCCACTAGGAAGTACCCTCTTCCCTCTTCCCTCTTCCCTCTCCCTCTACATGAGCTGCCGGGTCTATTCAATTTGTATTCAAAACTCAATTCCAAATCCAATACAAAATGGGAGGTATCCAAAGGGGTCCTAAGTGTTTTTTGGGAACCGTAAAACCCTTTTACAGCTCTTTAAATACTAAAAGACAAGAAACATGAGTGTCTTGTATAAAAAAATGCTTGTTGAAATAATTTCCCTACAAGGGGAAAAAATAATGTTTTTAGGGCTGGGGATGGAGGAGTTTATAAAAAAAAATTTCAGTGTTGTTTTGCATGGGTGAATTGTAATATTTAGAAAAAAGATGAGGCTTTTTGTTAGCGTTCAACCATTATAGGAAATTATTGCATGATTTTCTGGAAGAAATCTCTCGAATAGAAACGAGGGGGAAACCAATCAAATAAAATAAAAACCAGTGGCCGAAGAAATTTGAAATATTGAAATATTTCAATATAACTTGTCTAGATATTACAAAAACAGGCAAGCAGAATTTATTTTAGGATTAGGGTTTGAGAAAGCATCCTGCTTATTGTTTTCATTTGCCTTGTAAATATGAAAATCTAGTGTTGCAAATATACTGGTGTGGGCGGTATATCAAAAGCCGCCTCTTAAAAAGTGGAATGCTTTTGGATCAAATATCAACAGTGGTACCGCCCGCACCGGACTTCACGGACGGACACCATATAAAAACTCATATATTTTATATGGCGTGCGACCGTCAACTCCAGTATTTTGTAAAAGTATAGTACGACCTTGTAAAAGTATAGTACGACCCAGATCATAGGATGATCCAAACTATTCATTTGGTCCTTTTGGAACCAGAGGCAATGCTTGAAGAGTGGCATTATCAAACATTTATGCCGGAGCTGTGCGATAAGAGGATGCAGCGGGCGAAAATGAAGGGCGAGGTCGAGAAAATAAGTAGGATAGAACTGTGTAGAAGGAAGAGAGGAGAACTTCAAATTCATGATGAAATTCATGATGGGTATACAAGCCATCCCAAATACATGAATTTTGAGATATGGATGGGATTGTGAAGCATATCTTATGCAGATTTCTTGATATACTCTTCAATAGATCCAAACTAGTGATTCTGTGCTCTTTGAAATAACAGAAAATAAAATAAAAATTGAGAGCCAAAATTAAGAAGCTCAAATAACATCAATTAAGAAAGGCAAGAGCTCGTTGGCCCAGCACCATAGCCACCACCTCCACGTCCAAAGCCCGGCCTTCCACCAGGACCCTGCAAGTTCCAGAAGCTTTACTTAGAACAGATGTGAATTGAGATTAAGATAATAAACAAGCAAGCTAAACTTGATTGCAGAAACTCATATTGAGATGAGGAAATTATTAAGAACTCAAAATGCACACCATTTCAAAACTAATAACATGTGAAACTTTAAAAAATATGAAGATTCAAATTTTTAAGTCGTTAATTTCAATTTGTACTTCACAATGTATTTGTACTTCATTTTTTTTTCTTTTTTTCTTGTATGATGGTGGGTTAGAGGCAAGGTTCTATGTCCTCCTCTAATAATTTTCTATATTAACAAAATTTTAAGGTGTCGCCCTGGTTCTTGGATAAATATTCCGTGCACAATCGATCTTTGTTTTTAAATTACTTGCAATTTGACGTGCAAATTTTTCGTAAATGACTTGCAATTTTTTCCAAATTTTCCAACAAGTGCATTCTCAGAATTCCGAGAAAAAGTGCAGTAGAAAAAAACATATTCTCGGAATTCCGAAAATGCACTTGTTTGAAAAAAAAATAACCGTTACGTGCCGAAACGTACCGGCACGCCACGAGTGGGCCGTGCGGTGCCTAACCCCCACCCTTTGGCGTGTCGGCATGGCACGGCCGTGACCAAATCGTGCCGTGCCGGCACGGCCCACAGGCCACACTAGGCAAAGAATTTTCGTGCCGTGCCGGCACAGCACGGCCCGTATGCCACCTTGAGCTACCGCACCGCTTGGCGATTGACAAAAAGTAAACTAAAAAGGGTGCAACACCGACACAGCAAAAGAGGCAAAGCAACGTGCAAATTTAAGAAGAAAAAAAGAAATTTTATTCAAGTACAGCTCTCGACCAAGGTTACATTAAAATGAGGAATGGGTTCCTGAACAAAAGTTAAGCAACATGGAGGAAAACAAAGGGGCTGCCACACCAGCCCTCCTTTCTGTTCCCCACATCTCCTCTACGTTCACCTCCGCCTTTGAAAGGCCGGTGCTAACCCTTAGGCTTCTCATCCTCCATAAAGGGAGACAAGAGGCTGCTGCCACCACGAGCTCCCCTTTCCTTCCAACTAACCCCCTCGCCATTCGCCCTCATTTCTCCAAGCTTTCCTTGAACGGATCGTCCCCAACCAAAACATTTAGCGGTGTAGGGGGGAGCGACAAAGATGGGGTCAAGTACCGTCTCGCCATTTATCCAGAAGAAGGTAAGGAACCTGTGCCTTGGAATGGGGCTTGTCATATGAACTTTCAATATATTTATCTCTTGTTTATCCCGTGCCCTCAACAACCCAAAACCTTTATAAAGTTAAAGTTTGATTGTTGTTATTTTGGCATGCTTACATGATTAAATGATGAATTGGGCATTATAGGGAAAACATCTAGATGGATATAATGACATGCTGGATTGAGATAGATTCCATTATCTTTTATCGTTCGGAAATGCCAAGTATATATTTTAATTGGAGTTTTACAAACAATTTTATGATACGAATATATTTATTTTAAAAATAAGAGTTTATAAAGTTTCTGTTTACTTGATAAATTTATAAGTTTGTGGAGTGAATATTTGGGGGCTTTATAAGTTTCTGTTTACTTTGAGCTGTCAACTGGTGTGGGATTGGAGCTTATTCAGTTTAAGAGTTGAGATATTATCATGCTTCTATATGTGATTAATCTAAACTACTACAAAGATGTAAAATCATCTCTATAAACAAATAAATTAATCTTAAGTGCATGCAAGCATTTAGACACTAGGATTACGTTAATGCATAATTAGTTAAGGTTTAGGGCTACGGGAAGAATCGAGAGGGAATAATGAAATGAGATGGGAGGGAGAGAAAATCTACTTCCGACTTTGTTCACTCAAAAGGATGGACTTTGGTAAAGTGTTTTATTCGATAAAAATACCCTGACCAGTACTCTTTTATTTACAATATGAAGGATATTTTCGTATATTAGGGACCTTTAATATGTTCTAAGGGGCGCTAATTGATTTTGTGGCTATGTTTGAGCTTGATCCAGCATGATTTCGGACCGTAGTATACGGATTCAAATTAGATATGACGGAATGCAACTATTGGGTCCAAGTTTTGTCCAATTAAGTTTGGATAATTTAATTAGATCCATCGGACCGTCTGGGTCCAACGACATCCCTTCTAAATATGTAAAACTGGCATCTTAAAAGATAACACCAAATTGAGTAACCAGCACGTTTCAATGCACGCCAATATCTTTGCCAGATATTATTTGGTTGTCAAATTTATTAGTGCCAGTGATGTCCCTCACATTCGTGTACCTGTCCTCAATGTATCGCCAAATTCCAGGTTTTTTTTACCTATAAAACAGGCTCCTTACACTACCTCTACCTAAACCTTTTCAACTTTCTTTGGCTAGTCACCATGACAGAGCTCCAAACCAAGCCATTCCTGGTATCGTGGTATATTGCCATCAAAGCCATGGAAGTTAAGAAAGTATGGCAAGGCCTTTTCATGGGAGATTTTTGTAATGATCCAACTCAAGTAGTAGTCCTTATTGTTGGGCACTATGGAATAGGTAATATAGGAAAAGAAAATATGGGGATGTTGCAAGGAAGCCTGGTTTTAGGTAGTCTCCTTCAACGGCGGGGGTTCTCAATTCGCAACTCTCTCAATTGTTGGAGGTAATCACCGATATTTCATCCATGATGTTTGCGTGCGCATATAAGTTCATCAATGGATTTTATCTATAAGTATAATTTGAAAAATATACTTCACTTAGCATTTCTAAAGCATTTAACCAAAAAAATTAGATTTTTTAAAAATACTCATAATAAGTATGTATTTATGATAGGATGCATTAAACATTGAATTTGTTTTCTTCAACATGGCCTTTTTGAGTAACTCTAAGAAGACAATGATTTTAGTCGATAGGGTTAGCTGTTGTATTCCTATGGCATTTTAAATCATTTTCTTATATATATATATATATATATATGGAGAGAGAATCGTTCATGTGCTCCAGCGCAGGGAGCATAACTGCGCTTAAGTGGTTTATAACGCCTCACATTGGTTCCTTTCTGACCACCCGCTATATGTTTCAAAGGGGGACCCGCTGTACGAACCAATGGGAGGCTTTATAAACCACTTAAGCGCAGTTAAGCTCCGTGCAGCGCAGGAACGCTTTTCTAATACACACACACACAGATATATAAATATATATATATACATATATATATATATATATATATATATATATATATATAGAGAGAGAGAGAGAGAGAGAGAGAGAGAAGGGTTCCTGCAAACGTGTGCAGGTCAGTTACGCCCTTCCATGGAGAAGGTGTGGCCCAAAAATCAGCCCGATTGGATCGTCCTAACCTAATCAAAGGTTGAGGGAAATGGATAGACACTATGTGTCCATGTTTCTGCCCAATTTTCCCCTCCACAAATGGCCTGGTTAGGATGATCCAATGAGGTTAATTTTTGGGCCACACCCTATCTATGGAAGGGCCTTCCAAGTGAATGCTTTGGACCCCAAAAAATGCGGGCCCCCACCCAGCTTCTGCACTCGTATGCAGGTGAGCTTACCTGCACACGTGTGCAGGAACCCTTTCCTCATATATATATATATATGAGGAAAAAGATTATATGCTTGAAGCGCATTTCTATAGGTACGCTTGAGGAAAGAGAAGCGTTCTGATTGGTTGAAATGGTGGGCCCAAATGCGTATTTTGAAACAGATGCTGCGGCGTTACGGAGGGTGCGTCTTCGACGTACCCTAGAAAAAAATTTAAAACAAAAACCTGCGGCGTTACGGAGGGTGCGTCTTCGACGTACCCTCGAAACCCATCTCTCTCACCCAAACCTGTGTTTTTGTTTCGCAAGAAAAACCCGAACCCATCCATCTCCATCTCTCTCACTCGTTCTCTCTCTCTCTCTCTCTCTCTTTCTCTCTCTCTCTCTCTCATTCTGTTTT
The DNA here is from genome assembly GCF_043159265.1 of Tasmannia lanceolata. Classification (NCBI taxonomy): domain Eukaryota; kingdom Viridiplantae; phylum Streptophyta; class Magnoliopsida; order Canellales; family Winteraceae; genus Tasmannia; species Tasmannia lanceolata. Next base: position 45,897,765 of record NW_027518679.1, read on the forward strand.
TAAAGACGCACCAAAACCCAAACCCTCGAAAGACCCAAAACCCAAACACGGTTCATCTCTCTTCTCTCACGGTTTGGATGATCCAAAACCCCCAAATCGCTCACACAGGTACGCTCTCCTCTCCTCTCCTCTCTCTCTCTCTCTCTGTATTTTTTTTAAAAAAACCCAAACCCATCGACCCAAACACAGCAGATTTCAGCTGTGTTTGGCTATGGGTTTGGGTGATCCAAACCGTTAATTTACGTTCTCTCTCTCTCTCTCTCTCACTATATATTTTTTTTCAAAAAAACCCAAACCCATCGACCCAAACACAGCAGATTTCAGCTGTGTTTGGGTATGGGTTTGGGTGATCCAAACCGTTAATTTACATTCTCTCTCTCTCTCTCACTATATTTTTTTTTTCAAAAAAACCCAAACCCATCGACCCAAACACAGCAGATTTCAGCTATGTTTGGGTATGGGTTTGGGTGATCCAAACCGTTAATTTACGTTCTCTCTCTCTCTCTCTCTCACACACACACACACACACACACACACACACACACACACACACACACACACACACACACACACACACTGTGTTTGGGTTTTTAAAAAAAACCCAAACCCATCGGTGGAAAATCTTCATCTCTCTCACTCGTACTGTGTTTGTATGAAATCTGGTTTTGTATGAAATCTGTTTTTCCCATAACTATTGCAGGTTGATCAATCTGTGTATTGGGGGATGAATCTGTTTTTGTATGAAATTGGTTTTTTGGTGGGATGGGTTCCAGATCTGTGGCTATTTGGAATTGTGTAGATTTCTTTTTCTTTTTTAGATAATAAAATTAGACAATTGGGCATGATCTGGGAGTAACATTTGGTGAGAATACTCCTTTTTTAAAAAAAATTACTTTTCTGGGATATTTTATATATTTTTATCTTGGAATATTGGCTATTGGATTGTAGACTTCTCATGGCCATAGTTTCTGTCAGGTACATGTTTTACAGGATTACCCTGTCTTTAGACTTTTATCCATTTGTTCTCATGGGGATACATATTTTGAGTCTTATAAAAATTGCCCTGTTCAGAGTTTCTTGAAAAATATGTAATCTTATTCTTTTGTGTCGTGTCAATAGATGGATCCATTTTTTAGGTTCTATTGTTGGCAATGTGAAAAAAAATGTCATTATCTTTATCATCTATTCTTGTCTCTGATTTTCTTAGCTGTAAATTTAACCATTTCTAATTATGATGATGGGCCATGTCTATGTTGTATTTTTTAGGTATAAACAATGGATCCATCTATTGACGAAATAGATGCAAATGGTTTAATTGAGTTTGGTGATGGATTTGATCTCTGTGATGATAATTTAGTGTGGGAAGGGACTACGGTTGAGGTTAATGATGGGGTGAATCTCAATGATGATGAGCTAGTATCGGAGGCTAATGATGGGAAAGACGGAGATGAGGGTTGTAGTCACGAAGTTAGTAGTCCCAACGAGGTTGGCAGTCAGAAAAGTGTTATGAATAAGCCGTTTGTGGATCAAGTTTTTGAAACTTGGGAAGCTGCATATGAGTTCTACAATAATTATGCGTACGCTACTGGTTTTGGAGTACGAATATCTAGTACAATGAAGTCAAATATAACGAAGGAGGTGATATCGAGACAATACGTATGTGACAAAGAGGGACAGAAAAGAGTTAAGGAGAAGAGAGATGATGTGAAGGAGTTGAGGGAGCGTCGCCTTACCAGAATGAATTGTAAAGCGAAGATAACCATCAAGTTGAGAGATAATCAGTGGAAAATTACAACTTTCGACGACATTCATTCTCATGAGCTTACTTCTCCAGTTAAAAGGCAAATGCATCATTCACATAGTCAGTTCCGTAATAACAAAAGTTGTAAGAATTTGATTGAACAGCTCGGTGGAAGTAATTTCAAGCCTGCTCAGATAAAAAACGCCATTAACTCTACTTCCAATGCTCCCGTGGTCTCAACAAATCAAGTTATTGCCCATTTGAGAGCACTTAGGGAGAACAATATGGGTAAAGAAGCGGTGACAGTGGCAAACCATTTCCAAAAGAGAAAGTCTGAAGACCCGAACTTCTATTTCGAGTTGGAGTTAGACACGAATGGGACTTTGCGTTCGATGTTCTGGGCCGATTCAAGGGCAAGAGAAGCATACCTTACCTTTACTGACGTGGTCATATTTTATGTCACTTACAAAACGAACAGGTTTAAAATGCCGTTCGCACCGTTCACTGGAGTTAACCATCATAGGCAGTCGACTCTATTTGGATGTGCACTTCTTGCAGACGAGAGAGATGAGACTTTCACCTGGTTATTTGAGCAGTGGCTCACGTGTATGTTTGGTAAGGCTCCAGGTGCTATAATAACTGATATGGACGGAGCTATGCGAAATGCAATTAGGAAAGTGTTTCCACATACCAGACATCGGTTTTGTTCGTGGTACATAAAGAAGCATCTCCTTGAGCATGTTGCAGACATGAGAGATGCCGACAGTAATTTTTACAAGGATTACAATCATTGGTTTTTTAGGAGAAAAATAGAGGATTCTGAGACAGAATGGAAAACTATGGTTGATAAATATGGTATTGATGAAAGTCATTGGTTAGGGAAAATGTGGGATCTCCGTGAGCATTGGGTCACCGCCTATTGGAGAGACACATTCACAGTAGGAATGACATCTAGTCAACGGAGTGAAAGTATAAATTCATTCTTTGATGGTTATGTTAACCAGAACACCTCTTTAGTTGAATTCTTGAGTCAATACGATAAGGCACTGGTTGAACGGCGTAAAGCTGAATCCGAAGAAGATTTTAAGTCTAAAAATACAATTGCCAAATTGAACACAACCAGCCCATTGGAACGAAAGGCTGGGGAATTCTATACGAAGAAGATGTTCACCATATTCCAAGATGAGATGATGGGTACTTTTGCCTTATGGAAAGATAAGTTGGGAAAGAACGGTAATGTTGTGGAATACAGTGTAGGAATTAGGACAGATGACAAGAAGAAATACGTCAGGGTTCTGTTTGACAGTTCTAACGATGCAACTGCGACATGTGAATGTGCTAAGTTTGAGAGGGAAGGAATATTATGCAAGCATGTCATTCACGTTATGGATAGAAAGCAAGTACCTACTATCCCCAAACGCTATTTATTACAGAGATGGTCAATTGATGCAAGGTATCGAGCTGGGGGTACAACATTTGTAACCCAAGAAGATACTAGTGGCGTGAATGGACTGAAGAGGTGGTGTCTAATGTCAACATGGCAGCAATTGATTGAAAAAGTTGGTAATGACGAGATTCTCTTCAAGAAGATGACTGATTTTTGTACAGAGCTTGCTGTAGAAGTTGAAAAGAAGGAGAAGGAGATTGTCGCTCCGCAGAGTGACTTGGTAACAGTTGGTAGCCAAGTGCAGTCAAACATGGGTCCAAGTCAAATACCTCAGTCAAACATTGGTCCCAGTCAATTACCTCCGTCAAACATTGGTCCAAGTCAAATACCTCAGTCAAACATTGGTCCCAGTCAAATACCTCCGTCAAACATTGATTCCAGTCAAATACTTGGGTTTACAATTCGTGACCCCGAAGTTGTAAGGACGAAGGGCAGGCCAAAGCGTGCAACGCGTCATGTATCTGGCATAGAGGCCACTCAAGCAAAAAAATAGCAACGCCAGTGCAAAAACTGTGGGGAATATGGACATTACATAACAAGCTATCAAAAGAGGGCTAAGGTGAAACAAAATATGGTTATTACTCGTCATTTTTACTATGCCCCGCATTTTTTTCTTTTTTGTTTAAATATCTACTATTGTGCTTGCTAATAGGTGGCTGCAAATGAGAAGAAAAACGCAGGCAGAAGAGGTGAGAGCTTCAGCGACGAGAGCTTTTGGGGGTTTTTTTTCACCCAAAAAATCCAAGAGAGAGAGAGAGAGAGAGAGAGAGAGAGAGAGAGAGAGAGAGGAGCGTACGAAGAGAGAGGGTTTGCTGGAAGAAGAACCAAACCCAAATCTGGAAGAGTGCGATTTGGGTTTTTTTGAAAAAATAAAACACACAGCTGAAATCTGCTTGTTTCCACCGATGGGTTTGGGTATTTTTGAAAAAAAAAAAACACAGTAACGCCGCAGATTTCATACAAACACAGTACAAAACCAGATTCATCCCCCAATACACAGATTGATCAACCTGCAATAGTTATGGGAAAAACAGATTTCATACAAAACTAGATTTCATACAAACACAGTACGAGTGAGAGAGATGAAGATTTTCCACCCATGGGTTTGGGTTTTTTTTTAAAACCCAAACACAGTGAGAGAGAGAGAGAGAGAGACAGAGAGAGAACGTAAATTAACGGTTTGGATCACCCAAACCCATACCCAAACACAGCTGAAACCTGCTGTGTTTGGGTCGATGGGTTTGGGTTTTTTTGAAAAAAAAAATATAGTGAGAGAGAGAGAGAGAGAGAGAGAGAGAGAGAGAGAGAGAATGTAAATTAACGGTTTGGATCACCCAAACCCATACCCAAACACAGCTGAAATCTGCTGTGTTTGGGTCGATGGGTTTGGGTTTTTTTGAAAAAAAAAATATAGTGAGAGAGAGAGAGAGAACGTAAATTAACGGTTTGGATCACCCAAACCCATAGCCAAACACAGCTGAAATCTGCTGTGTTTGGGTCGATGGGTTTGGGTTTTTTTTTTAAAAAAAAATACAGAGAGAGAGAGAGAGAGAGAGAGAGAGAGAGAGAGAGAGAGAGAGAGAGAGAGAGAGAGAGAGAGAGAGAGAGAGGAGAGGAGAGGAGAGCGTACCTGTGTGAGCGATTTGGGGGTTTTGGATCATCCAAACCGTGAGAGAAGAGAGATGAACCGTGTTTGGGTTTTGGGTCTTTCGAGGGTTTGGGTTTTGGTGCGTCTTTAAAAACAGAATGAGAGAGAGAGAGAGAGAGAGAGAGAGAGAGAGAGAGAGAGAGAGAACGAGTGAGAGAGATGGAGATGGATGGGTTCGGGTTTTTCTTGCGAAACAAAAACACAGGTTTGGGTGAGAGAGATGGGTTTCGTAACGCCGCAGGTTTTTGTTTTAAATTTTTTTCGAGGGTACGTCGAAGACGCACCCTCCGTAACGCCGCAGCATCTGTTTCAAAATAAGCATTTGGGCCCACCATTTCAACCAATCAGAACGCTTCTCTTTCCTCAAGCGTACCTATAGAAATGCGCTTCAAGCGTATAATCTTTTTCCTCTCTCTCTCTCTCTCTCTATATATATATATATATATAGATGAATAAGATTGTGCAGTGACCGCACCTAAGCTTACGTGCGGTCGAGGGCCCAACCACATGGTCCCCACATTTTTTGTGCTGATCAAAACCGTTCATTTGCAAGGTCCTGTCATAGATAGGGTGTGTACAAAAAATCAGGTCCATTGGATCATCCTAACCACTCCAAAAGTGGAGGGCAAAAATGGGCAGATTTGTGGCAAGCGGTGTCTGTCCATTTTGCCCTCCACTTTTGGATGGGTTAGGATGATCCTATGGAACTGCTTTTTTGTACATACCCCATCTATGTATGGGCCTTTCAAATGAATGCTTTAGATCATCCAACAAAGTTGGCCCACATGAGTTTGCGCCCTCGACCGCACCTAAGCTTGGTGCGGTCGACCGGACACTTCTAATTGTAAACTCTTATCTAGGAAAGCCCTAAACCCTGCAACTCTTACAAGCATAAGTTCATATATTAACAAATTTGACTGTTAATCTCTTGTTTTATTTCTCAAAATGATATATCTTTTAAGACAAGCATCATTCTTGTTAAGAAAAATTACCATTTATGACTTGAATCGATTGCCACATGTATGCTGATCATGTCCAAGAATGTTATTGGCCTTTGTAAACAGGGAAATGATGCTTGTCTGCCGCCTTCTAGCCAACATTTTTTTACGGTGGATTTTCTTCGGCTTTCTCTCGCTCTTCAAGCAGTTAAAGTCAGACCCTTGATTTAAAGAAACCGGAGGAATCGGCGAAGGTCGGGAGATTCCGCCGGCGGTTGCAGTGTCACCGACTTTTGAATTCGGAGAGTTTCGGTGTTCTATGGAGGAATGGATTTATTTTAATTTTTCGAAACAAATGTTACATTGAGAGGCTTTCCCACTATGTCCCTCATGTAATTTTTTCTCTCACTTTTTAACATTGAGGAGAGACTCAAAGATTTCTCCCTCTTCTTTTTCCATGAGAGTGAGAAAGGACTGCTTTGTTTTTCATGGAGACTTGACTCTAGATAGGCTTTTCAGCCATTATGAAAATGGGAGAGATTAAAACAAGAAGAGAGAAAGAAGAGAAATGATTTCAGCACAACTATGTTTTGATACAAGATGCTCATGTTTCTTGCCTTTTAGTATTTAATTGTCATGTAAGGGCCCGTTTGGATGCCCAGAAGATTTTGATTTGGATTTCTCACATTTGCAGCCCTTTTTGCACTGTAATTTGGATCGGATCAAATTCTTGGATTTCTAATTCAGCAGCTGACATTGAAAAAAATCAGATTTCTAAGTTTGCTGTGGAAATAAGAAATTGAAAATCCACACATCTGGGAGTTTCCTTCACCCTCTTAGTTCCTCAACCTCTCCCCTCCACTAGGAAGTACCCTCTTCCCTCACTGTCTTCCTCTACATGAGCTGCCGTGTCTATTCAATTTGTATTCAAAACTCAATTCCAAATCCAATACAAAATGGGAGGTATCCAAACGGGCCCAAAGTGGTTTTTGGGAACCGTAAAACCCTTTTACAGCTCTTTAAATACTAAAAGACAAGAAACATGATTGTCTTGTATAAAAAATGTTTGTGTTGAAATCATTTCCCTACTAGGAGAAAAAATAATGTTTTTAGGGCTGGGGATGGAGGAGTTTACAAAAAAAGTTTGTAGCGTTGTTTTGCATGGGTGAATTGTAATATTTAGAAAAAAGATGAGGCTTTTTGTTAGCGTTCAACCATTATAGGAAATTATTGCATGATTTTCTGGAAGAAATCTCTTGAATAGAAACAAGGGGGAAACCAATCAAATAAAATAAAAACATGTGGCCGAAGAAATTTGAAATATTGAAATATTTCAATATAACTTGTCTAGATATTACAAAAACAAGCAAGCAGAATTTATTTTAGGGTTAGGGTTTGAGAAAGCATCCTGCTTATTGTTTTCATTTGCCTTGTAAATATGAAAATCTAGTGTTGCAAATATACTGGTGTGGGCGGTATATCAAAAGCCGCCTCTTAAAAAGTGGAATGCTTTTGGATCAAATATCAATGGTGGTACCGCCCACACCGGACTTCACGGACGGACACCATATAAAAACTCTAGATTATATTTTATATGGCGTGCGACCCTCAACTCTAGTATTTTTTAAAAGTATAGTACGACCAAGATCATAGGATGATCCAAACTATTCATTTGTTGGGCCAGTATGTAAATAGGTAGTGCCCCAAAAATCGTGTTCATATGCCGATCCTAACCTCCAAACCATTCATTTGTTGGGCCTGTACGTAAATTCAGGGTCACCAGCCAAACGCAAAACACATTTGATTATCTTCTTTCAGCTTTTAGTGCGATTCGAAGCAGAAAATCATCAGTGTCCTACACCAGACGTATTGGGAGCTCTATTGGGTGCTTGAAGGCTCTATGGCAATGTTTGAGGTCCCAGTTGCATAGAGGTTTTCTGTTTTGGTCCTTTTGGAACCAGAGGCAATGTTTGAAGAGTGGCATTATCAAACATTTATGCCGGAGCTGTGCGATAAGAGGATGCAGCGGGCGAAAATGAAGGGCGAGGTTGAGAAAATAAGTAGGATAGAACTGTGTAGAAGGAAGAGAGGAGAACTTCAAATTCATGATGGGTATACAAGCCATCCCAAATACATGAGTTTTGAGATATTGGATGGGATTGTGAAGCATATCTTATGCAGATTTCTTGATATACTCTTCATTAGATCCAAACTAGTGATTCTGTGCTCTTTGAAATAACAGAAAATAAAAATAAAAATTGAGAGCCAGAAACTTACCTGAACCATATAGTAAGGTTGCCGCAGGGCATCTGATCTCACTGATCATAAAACTATTTAGCAAGTCATAATAGTTACAAGTGAAAGGCATTTTTAGGATTAGTCTAAGATCTAAACTCAAATGCAAGCCTATTTTCACAAATGCTCATCTAAACCAGGCCAACCAAGGACAATTCATTGGGGTTTCAAATTCATTTCCATGCAAGCATAAGAATAGAGATGTCATAACTCATTATATAAAAAAAAAAGAGTTAAAAAACTGCAACAAAATGAAACATTATCCAAGTATGGTGGAACAAGTAATGCTGGACTCCTAACACGCAAAATTAAGAAGCTCAAATAACATCAATTAAGAAAGACTAGAGCTCGTTGGCCCAGCACCATAACCACCACCTCCACGTCCAAAGCCCGGCCTTCCACCAGGACCCTGCAAGTTCCAGAATCTTTACTTAGAACAGATGTGAATTGAGATTAAGATAATAAACAAGCAAGCTAAACTTGATTGCAGAAACTCATATAGAGATGAGGAAATTATTAAGAACTCAAAATGCACACCATTTCAAAACTAATAGCATGTGAAACTTTAAAAAATATGAAGATTCGAATTTTTAAGTCGTTAATTTCTACTTGTACTTCACAATGTATTTGTACTTCATTTTTTTTTTCTTTTTTTCTTGTTTGTTGGTGGGTTAGAGGCAAGGTTCTATGTCCTCCTCTAATAATTTTCTATATTAAGAAAATTTTAAGGTGCCACCCGGTTTCCTGGATAAATATTCCGGGCACAATCGATCTTTGTTTTTAAATTCCTTGCAATTTGACGTGCAAATTTTTGTATTTGACTTGCAATTTTTTCCAATTTTTCCAACAAGTGCATTCTCAGAATTCCGAGAAAAAATACAGTAGAAAAAAACATATTCTCAGAATTCCGAAAATGCACTTGTTTGAAAAAAAAAATAACCGTTACGTACTGGCACGCCACGAGTGGGCCGTGCGGTGCCTAACCCCCACACTTTGGCGTGCCGCCACGGCACGGCCGTGACCAAATCGTGCCGTGCCACCTTGAGCTACGACACCGCTTGGCGATTGACAAAAAGTAAACAAAAACGGTGCAACACCGACACAGCAAAAGAGGCAAAGCAATGTGCAAATTTAAGAAGAAAAAAAGAAATTTTATTCAAGTACAGCTCTCGACCAAGTTTACATAAAAATGAGGAAAGGGTTCATGAACAAAAGTTAAGCAACATGGAGGAAAACAAAGGGGCTGCCACACCACCCCTCCTTTCTGTTCCCCACATCTCCTCTACGTTCACCTCCGCCTTTGAAAGGCCGGTGCTAACCCATAGGCTTCTCATCCTCCATAAAGGGAGACAAGAGGACTGCTGCCACCACGAGCTCCCCTTTCCTTCCAACTAACCCCCTCGCCATTCGCCCACATTTCCCCAAGCTTTCCTTGAACGGATCGTCCCCAACCAAAACATTTAGCGGTGTAGGGGGAGCGACAAAGATTGGGTCAAGTACCGTCTCGCCATTGACCCAGGAGAAGGTAAGGAACCTGTGCTTTGTATTGGGGCTGGTCAAATGAACTTTCAATATATTTATCTTGTTTATCCCGTGCCCTCAACAACCCAAAACCTTTATAAAGTTAAAGTTTGATTATTGTTATTTTGGCATGCTTACCTATTATTATGATTAAATGATGGATTGGGCATTATAGGGAAAACATCTAGATGGATATAAAATGACATGCTGGATTGAGATAGATTCCATTATCTTTTATCCTAACCTTTGTACATCTGATCGTTAGGAGTGTTCTTTATTATGATCAGATGGTCGTGGAACACACTTATGTTTCTTATCGTTCGGAAATGCCAAGTATTTTAATTGGAGTTTTACAAACTATTTTATGATATGAATATATTTATTTTAAAAATAAGAGTTTATAAAGTTTCTGTTTACTTGATAAATTTATAAGTTTGTGGAGTGAATATTGGTGGGCTCTGAGCTGTCAACTGGTGTGGGATTGGACTTTATTCAGTTTAAGAGTTAAGATATTATCATGCTGCTATATGTGATTAATCAAAACTTCTATAAAGATGTAAAATCATCTCTATAAACAAATAAATTAATCTTAAGTGCATGCAAGCATTTAGACACTAGGATTACGTTAATGCATAATTAGTTAAGGTTTAGGGCTACGGGAAGAATCGAGAGGGAATAATGAAATGAGATGGGAGGGAGAGAAAATCTTCTTCAGAATTTGTTCACTCAAAAGGATGGACTTTGGTAAAGTGTTTTATTCGATAAAAATAACCTGACCAATACTCTTTTATTTACAATATGAAGGATATTTCCGTATATTAGTGACCTTTAATATGTTCTAAGACGCGCTAATTGATTTTGCGGCTATGTTTGTGCTTGATCCAGCACGATTTCGGACCGTAGTGTACGGATTCAAATTAGATATGACGGAATGCAACTATTGGGCCCAAGTTTTGTCCACTTAAGTTCAGATAATTTAATTAGATCCATCGGACCGTCTGGGTCCACCGACATCCCTTCTAAATATGTAAAGCTAGCATCTTAAAAGATAACACCATATTGAGTAACCAGCACGTTTCAATGCACGCCAATATCTTTGCCAGATATTATTTGGTTGTCAAATTTATTAGTGCCAGTGATTTCCCTCACATTCGTGTACCTGTCCTCAATGTATCGCCAAATTCCAGGTTTTTTTTCCTATAAAACAAGCTCCTTACGCTACCTCTACCTAAACCTTTTCAACTTTCTTTGGCTAGTCGCCATGACAGAGCTCCAAACCAAGCCATTCCTTGTATCGTGGTATATTGCCATAAAAGCCATGGAAGTTAAGAAGGTATGGCAAGGCCTTTTCATAGGAGATTTTTGTAACGATCCAACTCAAGTAGTAGTCATTATTGTTGGGCACTATGGAATAGGCAATATAGGAAAAGAAAACATGGGGATGTTGCAAGCAAGCTTGGTTTTAGGTAGTCTCCTTCAACGGCCAGGGTTCTCAGTTCGCTACTCTCTCAATTGTTGGAGGTAATCACCGATATTCATCCATGATGTGTGCGTGCGCACGCGCTTTCGCATAAAAGCTCATCAATGGATATTATCTATAAGTATAATTTGAAAAATATACCTCACTTAGCATTTCTAAAGTATTTAACCAAAAAAATTAGATTTAAAAAAAATACTCATAATAAGTATGTATTTATGATAGGATGCATTAGACATTGAATTTGTTTTCTTCAACATGGCCTTTTTGAGTAACTCTAAGAGGACAACGATTTTAGTCGATAGGGTTAGTTGTTGTATTCCTATGGCATTTTAAATCATTTTCTTATATATATATATATATATATATATATATATATATATATATATATATATATATATATATAGAGAGAGAGAGAGAGAGAGAGAGAGAGAGAGAGAGAGGGAGAGAGAGAGAGAGAGAAGCGTTCCTGTGCTGCAGCGCAGGGATCATAACTGCGCTTAAGTGGTTTATAACGCCTCCCATTGGTTCCTTTCTTCTGGACCCGCTATATGTTTCCAAGGGGGATCCGCTGTACGAACCAATGGGAGGCTTTATAAACCACTGGAATGCTTTTCTAATACACACACACACACAGATATATATATATATATATATATAGAAAGAGAGAGAGAGAGAGAGAGAGAGAGAGAGAGAGAGAGAGAGAGAGAAAAGGGTTCCTGCAAACGTGTCCAGGTCAGTTACGCCCTTCCATGGAGAAGGTGTGGCCCAAAAAGCAGCCCCATTCGATCGTCCTAACCTAATCAAAGGTGGGGGGAAATGGACCGACACTATGTGTCCATGTTTCTGCCCATTTTTCCCCTCCACAAATGGCATGGTTAGGATGATCCAATGAGGTTGATTTTTGGGCCACACCCTATCTATGGAAGGGCCTTCCAAGTGAATGCTTTGGACCCCAAAAAATGTGGGCCCCCACCCAGCTTCTGCACTCGTATGCAGGTAAGCTTACCTGCACACGTGTGCAGGAACCCTTTCCTCATATATATATATATATATATATATATACAGCGGAATAAGATTATGCAGTCGACCGCACCTAAGCTTAGGTGCGGTCAAGGGCCCAACCACATGGGTCCCACATTTTTTGTGCTGATCAAAACTGTTCATTTGCAAGGTCCCATCATAGATAGGGTGTGTACAAAAAATCAAGTCCATTGGATCATCCTAACCCCTCCAAAAGTGGAGGGCAAAAATGGGCAGATTTGTGGCAAGCGGTGTCTGTCCATTTTGCCCTCCACTTTTGGATGGGTTAGGATGATCCTATGGAGCTGATTTTTTGTACATACCCCATCTATGTAAGGGCCTTTCAAATCAATGGTTTGGATCATCCTAACAAAGTGGGCCCACATGAGTTTGCCGCCCTCGACCGCACCTAAGCTTGGTGCAGTCGACCGCACACTTCTAATTGTAAACTCTTATCTAGGAAAGCCCTAAACCCTGCAACTCTTACATGCATAAGTTCATATATTAACAAATTTGAATGTAAATCTCTTGTTTTATTTCTCAAAAGGATATATCTTTTAAGACAAGCATCATTCTTGTTAAGAAAAATTACCATGTATGACTTGAATCGATTGCCACGTGTATGCTGATCATGTCCAAGAATGTTATTGGCCTTTGTATACAGGGAAATGATGCTTGTCTGCCGCCTTCTAGCCAACATTTTTTTACGGTGGATTTTCTTCGGCTTTCTCTCGCTCTTCACGCAATTAAAGTCAGACCCTTGATTAGAAGAAACCGGAGGAATCTGCGAAGGTCGGGAGATTCCGCCGGTGGTTGCATGTCACCAACTTTTGAATTCGGAGAGTTTAGGTGTTCTATGGAGGAATGGATTTATTTTAATTTTTCGAAACAAATGTTACATTGAGAGGCTTTCCCACTATGTCCCTCATGTAATTTTTTCTCTCACTTTTTAACATTGAGGAGAGACTCAAAGATTTCGCCCTCTTCTTTTTCATGAGAGTGAGAAAGGACTGCTTTGCTTTTCATGGAGACTTGACTCTTGATAAACTTTTCAGCCATTAGGAAAATGGGAGAGATTAAAACAAGAAGAGAGAAATAAGAGAAATGATTTCAGCACAACTATGTTTTGATACAAGATGCTCATGTTTCTTGCCTTTTAGTATTTAATTGTCATGTAAGGGCCCATTTGGATGCCGAGAAGATTTTGATTTGGATTTCTCACATTTGCAGCCCTTTTTGCACTGTAATTTGGATCGGATCAAATTCTTGGATTTCTAATTCAGCAGCTGACAGTGAAAAAAATCAGATTTCTAAGTTTGCTGTGGAAATAAGAAATTGAAAATCCACAGAACTGGGAGTTTCCTTCACCCTCTTAGCTCCTCAACCTCTCCCCTCCACTAGGAAGTACCCTCTTCCCTCTCTGTCTCCCTCTACATGAGCTGCCGGGTCTATTCAATTTGTATTCAAAACTCAATTCCAAATCCAATACAAAATGGGATGTATCCAAACGGGCCCTAAGTGTTTTTTGGGAACCGTAAAATCCTTTTACAGCTCTTTAAATACTGAAAGACAGGAAACATGAGCGTCTTGTATAAAAAATGTTTGTGTTGAAATCATTTCCCTACAAGGGGAAAAAATAATGTTTTTAGGGCTAGGGATGGAGGAGTTTATAAAAAAATTTTGTGGCGTTGTTTTGCATGGGTGAATTGTAATATTTAGAAAAAAGATGAGGCTTTTTGTTAGCGCTCAACCATTATAGGAAATTATTGCATGATTTTCTGGAAGAAATCTCTCGAATAGAAACGAGGGGGAAACCAATCAAATAAAATAAAAACCTGTGGCCGAAGAAATTTGAAATATTGAAATATTTCAATATAATTTGTCAAGATATTACAAAAACAGGCAAGCAGAATTTATTTTAGGGTTAGGGTTTGAGAAAGCATCCTGCTTATTGTTTTCATTTGCCTTGTAAATATGAAAATCTAGTGTTGCAAGTATACTGGTGTGGGCGGTAAATCAAAAGCCGCCTCTTTTTTTTTGAAAAGGGCAACAGAATATATATATATATATATATATATATATATATATATATATATATATATAGATATATATATATATATATATGTGTGTGTGTGTGTGTGTGTGTGTGTGTGTAAAAACAGAACCGAGGTGGTCCTGAAGGAACAAAGATAATACAAAGATAGCAGTACAATAATTCAAGGAGGTAGATAGTCAAAGCACTCAAACGCGGCTCGAAAGACTCCTTTCTTGGCAAGGGTGTCTGCTTCCGCATTGGCCGATCTCCTGACATGGCGAAAAACTATTGAGGAGCCCTTAGCTTTGTCCTCTATTTCCTCTAAGAGAGGCAAAAATCGCCAAGGGGGAGAAGCGTTACCCGAAAGCCAGCGAATAACATTTAAGGAATCCCCTTCGACGATAATTTTGTCGCACTCTAGACGAGGCATCGAGAGAAGCCCGCTATGAACGGCTCGGACCTCTGCCTCGTTTGAGTCTGCCACTCCGATAGGCCCCGAGTAGGCCCAGAGGACTTCCCCTTTGTGGTTTCTACATAACCCCCTACTCCTGCCATTCCTGGATTGCCGATAGACGATCCGTCAAAGTTAAGTTTCAGGGACCCTGAAGGAGGAGGAATCCAGGAGGGGAGGATTTTCACTTTGGTAGCCGATTCCAAGCATATGATTGACCATCCTTCCCAGAGGTCGAAAGCTGAAACAAAACAAAACAGAGGAAGGCTTCGAGCCCAGGATATGACCGCAGCTATCAACTGAATATAAATCCAATAGGGAGATCTAGCCTTCCCTTCAAAGATACGAGCATTCCTCTCTTTCCACAAGAACCACCATGAGGCCAGGAGACACATCTTCCACAGCGTTCTGCCTTTCCTTTTCCAAGGAGTCCAGGCCCAACTCTGAATGAATTCAGCCATAGAGTTGGAGGGGATCCAACTGATTCCAAAACGAGAAAAAATAAGACCCCAAATATGGCGAGCAACCTTACAGTGTATGAAAAGGTGGTCAATGGATTCCCCAGCGGATAAACATAGTGGACAGTGATCTACCAACCACATTCCTCGTTTCCTCAAAAAATCCATAGTTTGAATGCGGCCCCAGCTAACCGACCACCCAAAGAAAGCAACTCTCGGAGGGCAAGATTGTCTCCAAACCGAGGAGGACACATGCTCCACTAAAGAAGGGATCAGATGGTTATAAAAAGATTTGACTGAAAATATCCCCGAAGGATTCCAAATCCAAATCCGACGATCTACGCCCGAAGACTTGATGAAGCAAGAATCCAATAAGGAGATGAGGGCGGTGTAAGAGTTTAACTCCCTAACAAAGAAGTCTCTGCGAAACTTAGGAGACCAAGCCACCATCCCATGTTCCCTTGCAAAACATTCCGATACCCAGGCCTCTTTTTGAGATGAAACGATGAATAAGTCAGGAAACATGACTTGAAGAGGATCGTCCGAACACCAAGGATCCTGCCAGAACCGAATCCGATCCCCCCTATATACTCTGAATCGGACGCCAGGAGCAAATAACGACTTCAACTTCAAGATGTCCCTCCAAACCGTGAGACCTTTGAGTTTAAAATTATCAACAGAGTCCCAATGCCCATGATCTGAACCATACTTACTTCCAATGACCCGGACCCACAAAGAGGATTGTTCTTCGCCAAATCTCCACAGCCACTTGCCCATAAGGGCCTGGTTAAAACTCTGAACCCTCCTGATACCCAAACCTCCATTTTTAGTAGGCAAGCAGACCATACTCCATTTAATCAGGGAGACCCCCTTGGAAGACCCTGATCCGCCCCACAGGAAGCGTCTCTGAATTTGTTCAATGCGTTTAGCAACCGAGGCGGGACATTGAAAAAGAGATAGAAAATATATCGGCATATTGGATAGAACAGCCTTTATAAGCACTAATCTACCTCATTTGGAAACCAACCGGCGCTTCCAGGTGGCCAAACGTCGCTCAATCCTTTGAATAATAGGAGCCCATAGGTTGTGTTTCGGTCGACCCACACCAAGAGGAAGACCCAGATAGGTTGCTGGAAAGACATGTAAACCACACCCCATAATTCCGGCGAAAAAGGATGCATCGCTCTCAGAAACGTTGATCGCGAACAACCGAGATTTTGCGAAATTAGATCTTTGACCCGAAACCATCTCATAACAACGAAGCATAGCTTTAAGGTTAAGAATCTGGGATATGACCGGAGAACAGAACAGAAGAGTGTCATCCGCAAACTGAAGAAGCGATACTTCCACCTTACTCTCGCCAATAAGGAACCCTTGATATAGCCCCAACTCACTTCCTTTTTTCAGCAGTCTGCACAGTGATTCGGCCACAATCAGGAAAAGAAAAGGAGAGAGAGGATCGCCCTGCCGCAATCCTCTAGAAGATTTGAAGAATCCTTTTGCTGATCCGTTGATGAGGACAGAAAACCAGGCGGACGATAAGCAGTTCCGGATCCACCCTCTCCACCGACCCCCAAAGCCCATACGACCCATGACAAAATCTAATGCTGCCCAATCCACTCGGTCATATGCCTTCTCCATGTCAAGCTTGCATAGAATGCCACCTTCCCCCTTCCTCCGATAATAGTCAATGGCTTCATTGGCTGTTAAAGAACAATCAAGAATTTGCCGGTTGCTTATAAAGGCACTTTGACAGACCGATATAATTGAAGGAAGAACCACTTTGATACGATCCGCCAGAACCTTTGCGAGGACTTTGTAAAGGCTGCCCACCAAGCTAATCGGGCGAAAATCCGAGCTTTTTGTTGCTCCTTCAATTTTTGGAATGAGGACGAGAAAAGTTGCACCTGTCCCTTTGTCAAGGATGGCTCCCTCAAAAAATTCTATGAAGAATCGAAGAATGTCCGATTTTACTGTTTCCCAGCAAGTTTGAAAGAAAGCCAAACAAAAACCATCGGGTCCAGGGGCTTTATCTTTTGCCAGAGAAAATAGTGCTGATCGGATTTCCACCTCAGAGAAAGGGATTTCCAATCCGGCTGAGGCTTCCAGGCTTAAGCTAGCAAAACAAATGTCTTGAGGAATTGGGCGTAACATCCCATCAGCTGAATATAAAGATCTGTAGAATTCAATAATTCGCTCCTTGTCAGATACAATCTCCCCCTCCACTTCTAAGGATTCAATTCTGTTCCTTCTTCTGCGAGCACTAGCCATGGCATGGAAGAAGGCTGTGTTTTTATCTCCCTCTAACAACCACTTGACTCGAGATCTTTGGCACCAAGAGATTTCTTTAAGCATCAACAACTCTTTATGCTCTTGAATTAATCTTCCTTGTTGCTCATAATCCTCCGCCGAGGCCAAACCACTCTCTGCCAATGTATTTATCTCCATTAATCTGTCCTCAAGAATCCTCTTCCTGCCTTGGTCAACTTCTTTCTGCTCCTTATCCCACTCTTTTAATTTCCCCTTAATGAAGCGTAATTTTTTGCCTATAACTACGTCCCCTGGACCTTCAAAGACGCTTTCAGACCACCATCGGACTAAGAGAGCCTCCATTTGGGGATTTTCCAGCCAAGCTAATTCAAATCTGAAGGGGGGCGGGCCCCAGAACTCCATTTTAGGAGACAAAAGGAGAGGGCAATGGTCGGAAACTGAATGGGGTAAAGCCTGCTGATAGACTTCAGAAAGAATTGCCAACCAGTCACCCGAGAGAAGAAATCGGTCAAGCCGACTCCGAGTCGAACCTCTGGCCCAGGTGAAAGAGGAGCCACCCAAAGGTAAATCTGCGAGCTCGTTGATTGCGATGAAATCAGCTAAAGATCTCATGCCCGCAGTGACTCGCTGACCCCCAAGTCGATCTCTTGATCCTAGAACTTCATTGAAATCCCCCCCGATACACCAAGGAGCGGAACATAGGCGTCGCGTCTGATTTAATTCTTCCCAAAAAAGACACTTCTCAGAGGATGACAAAGGACCATAGACGCCTGAGAAGAACCAGACTGAATTATCATTGCATTTTCGGAAAGCAACGGAGAGAGAGAAAACTCCACGCCAAACATCCGTGCTGTCCCACAAGACTGAATCCCAAGCCACCGAGATGCCCCCTGAAGCTCCTTTGGATGCTAAGAAAGCAAAATTCCAGTCAGTATTGAACCACATGCTTCTCATATCTATGTTACGGATTTGCTCCATCTTTGTTTCCTGAAGACAAACAACCTCAGGGCGCCGATGTTTAACTAATGCCTTGATTTGAATTCTTTTCTCCCGAGAGCCCAAGCCGTTTATATTCCAGGATAAAATCTTCATTAACAACTGTATTCCGATGAATTCCTCCCCGCCCTGATACCAGACTTTCTTCCTTTTTTCTGGGATGTGAGACCTTTGCTATGCGATCCAGAATCATAATTGATATCCGATTGAAGTCTCACCAATTCGCACTCCGTGCGTTTCAGGTTTACTTCGGATATGGAGACTGGAGATGACACTCCAGCGACCTCCCGTAGTTCTGCCGCCTTTATGCTAGACCTATATTCCTCAACGGGACCCGAAAATATTAGACCCAGATGAGAACTAATGTGCATGGTATGATCCATCATCAATTCAAGCACCTGTTGGGAAGAAACCAAGCCCGAGTCATTCCGTGGAGGGACATAAGAGAGTTCTGAGGCACAAGGCAGGAGCTGAAAATCCGCCTTGCTACACCATCTCAGTGGACAAAGATGGGAGAAACTTCCAAGCGATACCCTGACGAGCGAGCGAAAGGACCACTCCCTAACTTCACCAGAGAATAAATGCTTCATACCTCCCAAACCACTATAATCAATGATCACCTTCCTTTGCCCCACCCGGCACTGAATGAAGAAACGGTCATCACGAGAGATAAGGATACACCTACTCTTGTGACGTTGCAGACTATACCCCCACCCCCGGTTGTCACCGATCTCCTCCTCAGTCTCAGAATACGTGCGAGTAGCGCCCATTGTGCTTGAGTCGTGGAGGAGGCTCTCCTCCTGGTTCCCAGGGCTCACCAGTGGAGAATCCCAAAGGTCCTCTGAAGCAACTTCTCTTTCAGAAAATTCCATTGGACCCGAATCGGGCACGTAGATTACATCTACTCGAGGAGAGTCGCTATGGTGCGGAGGGGATAAGGCTGAGATAATATCTTCAAAGCTGTTGACCTTAGAGTAAGGAGTAGATGTTGCTGATGAGTCTTGAATAGGACCAGCTACACTGGACCACCTGTATGCATGTGGGGGACCCCCTTTTTGAAATTCAACATTTTTGCCAGGTGAGATGCTGCTAACCGGTGCCGCTTTCTGCGCACAATAGGCTGAATGTGAAGGAATCTCCGACTCCACCAACCCAACGACCCCAGCATTTATCTCCGGCACAGACAGCAATTCTGAGGCTTCATTGATGGCATTGAAGACATCATGGATTGCAGTTATGGGATGGTGAACTACTTCAGCTTCACTTACCCCTTCAGTAGGAGTATTTAAAGGAAGACCCAACTCTTCTTCGGAAACCATCTGCCCCGCCGGAGAAGGAGAGGAGATTTTTGCAGAGTTCGGGTCGTCGTCAACTCTTTCCCGGGAGGCTAGAATCCAACGAATTGTGCTATCGATAGAGCTTTGGAGAGATAGTTCACTTCCGGGGCGTCCTTCAGACATGATCAGCATCCTACCCACTTCATATCCGAAACCCGCATAACACGACAAATCTACCTCCACCACCTGGCCTATTTTCCTCCCTATACGCTGAAAATTATCGGCGCACCATGCTTCAGGCGGAACTCCTTCTATTTTCCACCAAGAAGGCTTCCCCGCCTTAGGAAATTTTGTATCCCACTTCTGTAGATCTTCCAGAGGAGAATGGGATGGAGAGCACCAATCTCTGATTAAGTGAGATCGATTAGCGACCGCTGGGATGGAAATTTGGATTTCTAAAGGAGCAATTTTATACACCACAGCTTCAGTCTCTTGACTGCTATTGCGAGAGAGCCAGTCTTCCAGCGCATCTAGATCACCATCCCACCCTTCCTTCATCTTCCTCCATAAGCCTAAGTCTGCATTACTAATAGACTTAAGGGGGACTACTTCAAGGTTGAAAGCTACACCTTCCGAAGTTGCAGGAAGCAACGGCTCCATTCTAACATTCTCTGCTTGAGGCGCTGTTGGTTTATGAACAAGCAGCCTCCTCGCCACCGGATCTGCTGACTGTTCTTGGTGCCCTAGAAAATTGAAGTCCGAACTGGACCAGACTTTATGACACTTCCAACATCTAACCCTCCTTCGAAAATTCCTGAAAGCACATTTGCAACATCTCCAATCTCCCAGTTCTCTATTCTTTCTTTTGTGGAAGGCACTCTCCATTCGTCTTCCCTTCTTGCTTCGGACGGGTAGCCACTCCTCCTCTTCAGATCGGTGAGGCCAACTTCTCTGCCCAACTGCCGGCTCAGAGCCAAACTTCTTCCAACCTCCTACAGAATCGCCCAAAAGGCCTGCTTCGGGGTTGATCCACCGGACCCCAAGAGGGATCAAATTCGCCCCACTGGCCCATCTAGGGCGATCTCCCCCAACACCTCTCACCCCGACGGAGATCATAATTGTCACGGAATCCTCCTCCACTCTGCAAGATGTGCCGACCACCGAGCCGTGAGAATCCACCGGATTCTGGATCGGAAACCCACGCGGAGACCGAGATGGAGGAAGACACCGAATCTGAAGGAGCTGAAGAAGAAGAGGTAGAGGATACAGATGAGAAGAAGATCCCTCTCCCTGCAAAATTATCCTTGTACGAGAATCCTTTTGTAGATGGCGACCAGATTTAATGTCGTGAGGTCCACCTGGCCGGGTGCATAGTGACTTGTATGCTGTGACTATCGCCCAGCATACGAACTATGTCCGTTTTACACACAAGGTGTCCAATTGTTGAGATACTAATGGTGCGGTGGCACTAGAAGGCGGGTATAGCCCTCACGGCTCCTACTTATAGTATCTCTCCGAGAGTAACCTGTATTGAGTGATTCCTGAATGACCGTCGGCAATCCGTGGTGCAATCGGCTGAGATTGGTGATGATGAATGGGCTATATAAAGACAAAAAATGGAAGAGATTATATGGGTTTGAGGGAGATGATCGGAGGGAACCGGAGAGGGTGGCTGTTGGGTCGGATTCGTCGGGGCTCCGGCTAAGCAACCGGAGAAGATGGATACCCTCTCTCTCTGCAAGTTTTTCCAGAAAAATGAAGAACTCCTCCCTTCTGCAATTTTCCTTCCTCCCTCTCTCTGTTTCTCTGAGCTGTGAAGAAAAATGAACTGGGTTTGGTAGTAGCAGTGGTGGTCGGAATTGGTTTGCCAAAATCGATGGAGACAAAGAGCCGAAATCTCTCCCTCTCTGCTCGGATCTTTATGCTCTTCTCAATCCTCCTTCCCGAATTATCCGATCCAAATATGAAGACCCAGAAGTTGATCTTGATGGTGAGGGTTTTAGAGGGTATTAATGGCGGCAAAACGAATTGGGTTTGCAGTGAAGGTGATGGCTGCAATGGCAGAGGATGATGGAAATGGGAAAAAATGGGAGTGGGTTTAAGGTTGAAACAAAAGGATGGGGGATTGGCCGGATTCCGGCAATCCGGCCGGAGAAGAGGGGTTAATGATGGAGGTGGCTGATGGGAGATTTGCACAGAAGTGGGTTTCAAGTGAAAAACAGGGGGTAGTGAGGTGAATGGGTTTGTAGTGCTGAGAAAGGGGTTTCGGATCTTGGGGGTTCGTCGGAGAAGAAGGAGATCGTGGTGGAGATGGTGATGTTGGTGAGAGACTCCGGAAGTTAGGGCTCCGGTGAAGGTGGACGGAAATGGTGGCCGGATATTGGAGAGGTGGCTGATGATGGTAGCTTAAAAATAAATGGAAGTAGAAGATGGAGATGGATGAGTTGGAAATGAGCAGAGGCCGGCCGGAAATGTGGTTGGCCGGAGGTAAAAGTGGGATTGAGAGATGAGAAGGAGGTTTGATGGTTTGGGAAAAAATGGGAGTTGCAGAGAAGTGATAATCGAAGTGGGTTTAGTTATAGGGTATGTTATGGAGGCGTTTGTTTTGGATTTTGAGAATCGTCATTTCGAACTTGGATAATAGCAACTTGGGTTATTTTCTTGAATGTGAATCCTTTCCACACATTATTAGATGCTACAATTAGGTGATCGACATAATTTTTGACCCACACGAGATCCAAAGCAAGAGCGATCAAGTAGACGGTTTTTTAAAAAAAAGCCGCCTCTTAAAAAGTGGAATGCTTTTGGATCAAATATCAACGATGGTACCACCCGCACTGGACTTCACGGACGGACACCATATAAAAACTCTAGATTATGGGGTTGGACCGTCAACTCCAGTATTTTTTAAAAGTATAGTACGACCCAGATCATAGGATGATCCAAACTATTCATTTGTTGGGCCAGTAGGTAAATAGGTTGTGCCCCGAAAATCGTGTTCACATCCGATCCTAACCTCCAAACCATTCATTTGTTGGGCCTGTATGTAAATTCAGGGTCACCAGCCAAATTCAGGGTCACCAGCCAAACGCAAGACACATTTGATTATCTTCTGTCAGCTTTTAGTGCGATTCGACACCAGACGTATTTGGAGCTCTGTTGGGTGCTTGAAGGCTTTATGGCAATGTTTGAGGTCCCAGTTGCATAGAGGTTTTCTGTTTTGGTCCTTTTGGAACCAGAGGCAATGCTTGAAGAGTGGCATTATCAAACATTTATGCCAGAGCCGTGCGATAAGAGGATACAGAGGGCGAAAATGAAGGGCGAGGTCGAGAAAATAAGTAGGATAGAACTGTGTAGAAGGAAGAGAGGAGAACTTCAAATTCATGATGAAATTCATCATGGGTATACAAGCCATTCCAAATACATGAATTTTGAGATATTAGATGGGATTGTGAAGCATATCTTATGCAGATTTCTTGATATACTCTTCATTAGATCCAAACTAGTGATTCTGTGCTCTTTGAAATAACAGAAAATAAAATAAAAATTGAGAGCCAGAAACTTACCTGAACCATATAGTAAGGTTGCCGCAGGGCATCTGATCTCACTGATCATAAAACTATTTAGCAAGTCATAATACTTACAAGTGAAAGGAATTTTTAGGATTAGTCTAAGATCTAAACTCAAATGCAAGGCTATTTTCACAAATGCTCATCTAAACCAGGCCAACCAAGGACAATTCATTCCCATGAAAGCATAAGAATAGAGATGTCATAACTCATTATATAAAAAAAAAGGTAAAAAACTGCAGCAGAATGAAACATTATCCAAGTATGGTGGAACAAGTAATGCTGGACTCCTAACACGCAAAATTAAGAAGCTCAAATAACATCAATTAAGAAAGGCAAGAGCTCGTTGGCCCAGCACCATAACCACCACCTCCACATCCAAAGCCCGGCCTTCCACCAGGACCCTGCAAGTTCCAGAACCTTTACTTAGAACAGATGTGAATTGAGATTAAGATAATAAACAAGCAAGCTAAACTTGATTGCAGAAACTCATATTGAGATGAGGAAATTATTAAGAACTCAAAATGCACACCATTTCAAAACTAATAGCATGTGAAACTTTAAAAAATATGAAGATTCGAATTTTTAAGTCGTTAATTTCTACTTGGACTTCACAATGTATTTGTACTTCATTTTTTTTTCTTTTTTTCTTGTATGTTGGTGGGTTAGAGGCAAGGTTCTATGTCTTCCTCTAATAATTTTCTATATTAAAAAAGTTTTAAGGTGCCGCCCGGGTTCCTGGATAAATATTCCGGGCACAATCGATTTATGTTTTTAAATTACTTGCAATTTGACGTGCAAATTTTTCGTAAATGACTTGCAATTTTTTCCAATTTTTCCAACAAGTACATTCTCAGAATTCCGAGAAAAAATGCAGTAGAAAAAAACATATTCTCGGAATTTCGAAAATGCACTTGTTTGAAGAAAAAAATAACCGTTACGTGCCGAAATGTACCGGCACGCCACGAGTGGGCCGTGCGGTGCCTAACCCCCACCCTTTGGCGTGCCGGCACGGCACGGCTGTGACCAAATCGTGCCGTGCCCATAGGCCACGCTAGGCCGAGAATTTTCGTGCCATGCCGGCACGGCACGGCCCGTTTGCCACCTTGAGCTACGGCACCGCTTGGCGATTGACAAAAAGGAAACTAAAAACGGTGCAACACCGACACAGCAAAAGAGGCAAAGCAACGTGCAAATTTAAGAAGAAAAAAAGAAATTTTATTCAAGTACAGCTTTCGACCAAGGTTACATTAAAATGAGGAAAGGGTTCCTGAACAAAAGTTAAGCAACATGGAGGAAAACAAAGGGGCTGCCACACCACCCCTCCTTTCTGTTCCCCACATCTCATCTACGTTCCTACGTTCACCTCCGCCTTTGAAAGGCCGGTGCTAACCATTAGGCTTCTCATCCTCCATAAAGGGAGACAAGAGGACTGATGCCACCACGAGCTCTCCTTTGCTTCCAACTAACCCCCTCGCCATTCGCCCACATTCCTCCAAGCTTTCCTTGAACGGATCGTCCCCAACCAAAACATTTAGCGGTGTAGGGGGAGCGACAAAGATGGGGTCAAGTACCGTCTCGCCATTGAT